>NC_080732.1:7868404-8498404 GCF_019097595.1 Hemibagrus wyckioides | reverse complement strand
AGAAATATATAATAAATTGATATTATTTCCTTTATATTATTAATTATTGTTAAATTATTCAATTGTGATTACATTTAATGGCAAGCATGAGCCATTTCCCAGTCGATGGCAAATGACGTCAGATGCACGTAATGTGACGCCGCTAGCTTTAGCAGAAAATGGTGAATTTTTTAAAATATTGAAAAATAATTTTGAGCTAATTTAAAAGATATTTCTAAGATTTCTTGTCCACCAGAGTCAGTGTCATCAGCTATATAGAATTTTCTTTCTCAGCCCCACCCCTTTTCCAGTATGTAAGTAATGCCGCGATTGTTGAGTGAATGAAGTGTCTGAACTTTTTTTTATGTTGATTAAGTGAAAAAACATGTATAGCGTGACAGAGAAAGACCAAGAGAGGGAGAAAGATATTAAGTATGCTTGTGATCATGTGATGTTTAAAGACAATGTAGATTATGTGCAGGCAGGGACTCTGGCAAGACTAGCTATGACAGCATAACTAAAAGGGAGAGCCAGAAGGTGACAGACATGAAGGCTTCCCAGGACATAAAACGTCCAACCACTTCACATTCAGCAAACCTGAGCAACTTGTGAGGATGGTAAGGTGACAGCATCCAAACATCCCAGTACACAAACACTCTATGCCCATGAACCTTCCAGATCTGCTCTTTTGCCAAAGAAAAACTATACATTGAAAGCTTGACTAAACAAATGTGTCTTCAGCCTAGACTTAAACATTGAGACTGTGTCTGAATCCCAAACACTAATTAGAAGGCTGTTCCATAACTGTGGGGCTTTGAAAGAAAAAGCTCTGCCCCCTCTTGTAGCTTGTGCTACTTAAGGTACTACCAAATAAGCTGCACCCTTTGATCAGAGTAGGCTTGGTGGATCATAAATAACCAAAAGGTCACTCAGGTACTGTGGCATGAGACCATTTAGTGCTTTATAGGTCAGTAATAGTATTTTATAATCAATGCGAAATTTGACTGTAGTGTGGCTAAGATAGGAGTGATGTATTCATTTCTTCTGGTCTTAGTTAGGACTCTACTTGAAGTGTACTTCGTCTTGTTGGAATATCCAGAGTGAACATACTACTCAGTGTTTATACTGCAAAATAGTGTAGAATAGTGCTTAGAACAACATTTTTTTATTACATTTCAATAATTTAAAGTGCCTAATGCTACTGGTAAAGAAACGTAATGAACACATTTAAACCAAGCAGATTATGTCCATTATAGCAGATATGCAGAGAGATATATATATATATATATATATATATATATATATATATATATATATATATATATATATATATATATATATATATATATATATATATATATATATATATGCTTTATTTATTTATTTTTATTTTTTTCATTCTTTCTTATTATTAGGGCTTCTACATTTGCTGTGCATTTCTGTGTTAAATCAAAGTGCTCCAGTGCTTCATAAAAAACTCAACAAATTTAATGAATTTAATGCAAGGTGCTCTGTAAGATTATGTCTAATAAATAAGGATCCATCCGACTGCCTTTATTAAGCTGCAGAGGCGGAGCTGTGTATGTACAGGAGCTGAAGTTCTAAGCATAGTTTGTGGGTACAAATCTAAAGTACAAATCTAATAGATGGTCATGTTTTGCCTCTGATGTGCCATCTAATGAACGTCTCCTTTATTCTCCCAGATGTGTAAGAAACACCGGCGGGTAAATGAACAATGCTGTATCAGCGCGCACACACACACACACACACACACACACACACACACACACACACACTTGTACAGCCACATGGAAAATAGAAACTAGGATGTTGTGTGCAGAAAGAGCAAGAGGAGAGCAGCATGTGCTTTTCACTTCAGGGGCTTTAAAAATGAGAGGAAGGCTTTCATGGGTGCTGGGTGCAACTGACTGTGAGTACACCTGTCGGCATGTCACCATAGCAACCTCATTAGCGAGCCAATTGGATCAAGGCAAGGGTTAGAGATGCTGAAGCTAAGGGGACCAACAATTCGGAGACACAGAGAAATAAAAGAGCATGATTTCTGAGAGGGGGGGAGCGAGGGAGGTATAAAAAGAAGAAATCGTTCAAGAAAGAGATGAAGAACAGAAGGAGGGAGAGAGAGAGAGATGAAAAGAGTGAATAAGAGAGAGAAGGAAAGAGCAAGGGAGGTATAAAAAGTAAGATAATGTTCAAGGGAGAGATGAAGAACAGAAGAATCAAGAAACAGAGAGAAAGAAGAAATAGTTCAAGAGAAAGAGATGAACAGAGTGAGTGAGACAGAGGGAAAGAGTGAGGGAGGTATAAAAAGAAGAAATCGTTCAAGAGAGAGATGAACAGGGGAGAGAGAGAGAGAGAGAGAGAGAAAGAAGAAGGAGGTAGAGAGGGAAAGAGCAAGGGAGGTATAAAAAGAAGAAATCGTTCAAGAGAGAGATGAAGAATAGAAGGAGGTAGAGAAGAACACATACAAGTGAGAGATGAAGACTGGTGAAAGAGTTAGACAAAGAGAAAGCGTGAAAAAGCGTATAAACTCTGAATATTCTAAATAGTAAGCTATAGAGATATATTTTGTACTTTTTTGAAACCTTCACTGTTGGACGTTTAACCTGGACTATAATCCATTTCCTCCCTGTGTAATTTGTTTTAATGTGAACACATTTATGAGGCAGAAGAAGGAAGAAAAGTAAAAGTGTGGTGATGTCGTGCTTATGCACACGGATAATTGCCTTTAAAACGAATAGCTCTCTGGCCAGTGGCGTATCCAGAGTAATTGTAGAGGAAGCCAAGTGACCGAAATATCCTTCACTTTCAAGCAAAGATGTAAAAAGATTATATTACATTTTACAGCTATGCTTCATCATCCACACTGTAAAGGTTGCAATCCTGTTCTTTTTTCATTTCATTGTGTTTGTTTGTACAGCTGTTTGAAAAATTGTAAATTATTTACTAAATATTTGGATTCATTTATTGCAATTTTAAATTTATTAAGAAAAGACACTTTCTGTTCCTGTTTTACTGACATTATATAGCTGTGAACAATGGTTCCCTCACCAGCCTCTTGTTTTTTTTTTTTTTTTCTTCTCTTGAATTTCTAGTCCTCTGTACCGAGAATTTTTTTTTCTGCTTTATGACTAACTATATAATAACTATGTATACCTGAGACTCCATCCATAAATATTAAACAAAGCCGTGCTTACAGAAATCTTCACCATATCAATGACTAGAAGCTTTTCTTTCCTCCAGAACAACACGTTTTTTTGTTTATTTTGAGGCTTGGATTATGCAGCACATCCAAATAGAGGTAATAATAGAAATGATTATTGAATGCAGTAATATCCAGCTGCACACACCAAAATTTCAAATCTCAACCTATTAAGCCAGTATATGACTTCTGCAGACTGAAATAAAGCCCCATATTCCTTAGCAGCTCTAAAACACATGCTTTATTCACTAGCAAAATTTCACCAAAAAAAAGTTCATATTCATCTCAAAGCTTTAGCTAGCTAACATGAACTGAAAATCATTTTCAGTCAGGGCCGTCTCCTGTGATGTGCTGAGCTCAGGGCAGTGTTTCTCTTCCAGAACCCGGGATGAAGGATTGTTGCTTGTGCATGGTGTTGGGCTCACAAATAAGCTGAATAAATGGCAGCGTAGCAAATTAAGCATTTTTAATAGTCAAGGACTTGAATTGCTCTTGTTATTTACACAGGGATTAATTCTGTAACCATGCAGAGTTCATACCACAAAAGTGTCGATCTCATAAAATTCCCCATTCCAAGCGTGCACCATTAATATGCTGGTGTAAATTTGCCATGTACAAGGTATACCGAGCAAAATCTATCAACTGGCTCATGCAGTATAGCGCCAAAATAATAACCAGTGGAAAATTGCAATCCATTATAGAAGGCTTAAAGGTGAAAATCAGCTTAAATTGTTAATTAAATTGAGGTAGCTGTTACAGATATAGAAAAATGTGCAGCTTTTATTGAAACCTTGCTGTGAGTGATTAGGCATAGGCAAGTACACACACCCACCGTCCACTTTAATAGCACACCTGCTCATTAATGCAGTGATCTAATCAGCCAATCATCTAGCAGCAGCACAATGCATAAACTCATGCAGATACAGATCAAGAGCAAAGATCAGAATTAATTAAAAAAGAAGGTGTGATTTCTGTGATCGTGGCTTGGATGTTTTTGCTAGATGGGCTGGTTTGAGTTTTTTCAGATACTGCTGATCTGGGATTTTCACACACAACAGTCTGTAGAGTTTATAGTGAATGGTAAAAAAAAAAAAAAAAAAAAAAATCAAAAGCTTCCTGTGAGCAGAGGGTCAAACACGTTGTTTATGAGAGAGATCAGAAGAATGGCCAGATTGTGTTGGTATAGACATCCGGTCAGCTCAGACCAAATAATCACTCTTTACAAGCATGTTGAGCAGAAAGGCATTTCAGATTGCACAACCCATCAAACATCAAAAAGGTGTCTAGGAACAACAGCAGAACACCTTAGGTTTCAGTCCTGTTAGCCGAAAACACAAATCTGAGGCTGTCATGGGTACAAATGCACTCAAACTGGGCTGGGAAAATATGCTGTTGCTCACCATAGTTGTAAAGAGTGACTATGAGTTACTAAACGCTTCCTGGCAGTTTGATCCAATCTGACCATTTCTCTCTGACCTTTCTTATCAACAAGGTGTTTCCAAACACAGACCTTTTTCCATTTGTTTTTCACACCATTCTATGTAACTTCATTCAGCAACTTCTGAAATACTCAATCCAGTCCAACTGGCACCATCATCCATGCCACGGTTCAAGTCACAGAGATTACACATTTTCTTCATTCTGATGTTTGATGTGAACATTATCTGAAGCTCTTGACTTGTATCTGCATGATTGTATGCATTGTGCTACTGCCACATGATTGGTTCTTCTGGCAAGATAATGCTTTCTGCCACTCAGTAAAAATCGTATGATTTGAAGAACATGACAAAGAGTTCAGTGTGATTATTTGGCCTCCACATTTTCCAGATCTCAGTCTGATTCACTGTCTGTGGGAAGTGCTGGACAAACTATGATTCATGGAGGCCCCACTTACTCAACTTACAGGACTTAAAGGATCTGCTGCTAACGTCTGGGTGCCAGACACCACAGTACACCTTCAGAGGTCTTGTGGAGTCCATGCCTCAATGGGACAGAGCTGTTTTGGTGGCACAAGCTGGGCCTATGTGATATTAGGCAGGTGGTTTTAATGTTCTGGCTAATCGGTGTATATTTCCCTAGTATTTCTATCCAATTTAATAAAACGTTTAACAAAGACATCAGAGTTAAATGAGCAATTACAAATAAAACATACTTCATGTCTAGCAGCGCAGGCAGCAGATGATTACTGATATTGTTGCTGTTTCTTTCTATCGACAGCTTATTCTCCAGGATCAATATAACATTAGTTTCGTACATGCTCTGACAGATCTGAAGTTTTTGTTTATAGCCATTGCTTTCTGCTGTCGGGCAGAAATATTTTCCCCTCCATGCCTCCTTCGCCAGTTATCAGAGCCTCTCCCAAGCTGAGGCAAAGGCAGCAAGCTCTTCATCGTTTTATCTGTCGTCTGCCAAACCGCACTCGGAATAACATTAGTGCATGATCTACAATAAATAATAAAAAATGATGTTTAAAAAACATTAGCAGAGGCTGTTTTGCATTTTTGTTGCTGATTGCAAAATTTTATCTCAGCATCCATTTCACACACACGTCTATTGCTATCATTTCAGCTGATGTATAATCAGTGTGGAGCTTAAACTCGATCCTTCAGTAGCTCTCTCATCTTAAAATAACTGAGCTTTAAGTTATTTTACAGCATTTTCTGAATGCTTTTTGCTAGGTTTAGCACTGCATTTGCAGCAATGCTGGTTTTAAAGTCAATTCTTTTGATTTAAAAAAATGTGTGCATTATAGGTTTACGGGACTGACAGAGACATTTCTTTTTATCTCTCTCTTATTTATTTTTTTCCAGTCTCAATCCACCATTATCTAATTAAATTGGAGTTATTATTGGTATTAGATTGGTACCAGCCTGAGCTCATCACTCTCTCTCTCTCTCTCTCTCTCTCTCTCTCTCTCTCTCTCTCTCTCTCTCTATATATATATATATATATATATATATATATATATATATATATATATATATATATATATATATAATATTTATTTATCATTTATAGAAGTTATTTTAAAGAAAGCCACACAGCTCAACACAACACTGCAAACAAACCTCAAACATTTATAGATCATGTAATAAAGAAGTTGGAAAATAACGCAGCAGCTGTGAAACTGAAACGGTTTTCTGGCAGCTGGTAGATGCTCAGATGAAGCTGGATTGTTCAGCACGGTTGAACTGAATGGATTTAATCCAAGCCTCAATGACTCAAAAAACAATTAGCCATTAAATAATGCCAAGTGTTTTTTGTTTGTTTTTTTTTCTTTTGTTGGAAGGCTCAAGAATTAAAACAAGATTTAACGTAATCAAAAATTATAATATTATTTTATTATTATTATCATATTTATAATATTAATAAATATTTAATATTGAAATATTGCAAAATAGATCAATATAATAAATATAACTATAAGAAAAATATTAGTAAAATAAAAAAATAAGAAACATATTAGTAATATTAACAATTATTACAATATTAATAATGAATAATATTAGCAAATGTTTAATTAGAGTATCTGTTATTATAAAAAAAAAAATCTGTGCTGCTGTGCTGAGAGGGTCAAAAACAAAATTTTTATTTATTTATTTAAATAGTTAAAAAGGTTCTCAAAATGGAAACCCTTGTTTTAAGAAGTAGCAATCATGTGTTGTTATAGTATCACTAAAATGGGATGTTTCAGTTTAACTGGATGTGGAAAAAAAAATAATAATAATAATGATAAAACAAAAAAGCAAGACATGTCAGTACAGTTTGAAACATATTACATTCAGGAACAGAAAAGGAAAAGAAAAGTCAGGAAATGCTTGCTCTGAAAACGAGCGTCCATACCATCCTCTTCAGGCAATCAGCATTAAACTGCACACAGCACCACAGACACATACAAGTCTGTTAGAATATCTGTTAGGAGATATCGTGATATTTTTAAACTCATTTTTATTATGTGAGTTTATCCAGAATGTGTCTGACAGTCAACACTGCTAGTTTTAGCTTGGTAAATATTCGTATATCTGAGTTCTTATACCCTGCTGTTTTTCAGTCTATTCTTTCTCATCTCGTTTGAAGAGCAATATAAAGATTTAACTGAATGCAGCTCAGGTACAGTCAGAAATGAAAGCAAGAGCATGAGGGAATGGGGTTGTAGCCCTTAGGCAGTCAGAGGGGTGTTTATGATGCTGCTACTACCACTACTAAGCGCGCACACACACACACACACACACACACACACACACACACAATCACTCTATCACAGTTTTAGGTAGCAGTGTCTCCCAGACAAGCAGAACCTTGACTATAGAGTAGTACTTTACTGAATAATGGATAACTGGTTATTATTTATTTTGGTAGCTTAGTGACTAGCACATTTGCCTCATACCTCTTTATGTTCTCTCCGGTTTCCTCTCCTGGGCCAAAGACATGCTCATATAGGTTGATTTTTCTGGTTGGTGTGTGTGTATGTGTGTGATTGTGCCCTGCAGTGGGTTGCCACCCTGTCCACAGTCTTGTGCTAGAGTTCCCTGGGATAGACTCCAGGTTTCCTGTGACACTGTGTAGGATAAAAGCTTTAGAAAATGAATATTCTCTTTATACATATATATATATATATATATATATATATGTATGTATATATATAATTTATAATTTATAATTTTTTAAACAGCATTCCATTGTTTAAACTTTGCTAATTCTTGTCCTCTGTCTAATTCTTAATCCTAATGTCATTAATGGCAATAATTGAACTTTTTTTTTTTTTTTGCACTCTTTTCCCAGTTGTTGGACTGGAGTGAATCAAACAATATGAATATTTGATGAATTTTTCAAGGCCACTGTCTTTCTAACTGGCATTCATGTGACTATAGTTTATTGGGAATGCCCTGGCCGACCTTCACTTTCGCTGAAGGTTCTTCTTTCCTTTTATTTTCTTTCCTCAAAAAAAAAAAAATCTCAAATTCACACTGAGACTTCACAGCACAATTTCTTTCTACTGACCTCACTTGACCATCACAGTGGAAACTACACTATATGATTAATGTTTTTTCTTCGTTCCTCCGTAAGTGGAGGCGCCTTCTGAGATACTATAATTGTTTTGTACGTTCTTCTTTCTCAGGGTTACTTAGGGCTGTGCAAAGGGACCTGACCTTATTCTGTGTGACTTTTTAATATATAATATATTCTGCATAGAAAAAATTCTATGCTGACTGTAACAACGTATCCATGTATCCATTCTTCTGGATTGTGATGTAAAAGAAATTAAAATGAAATAATAAACCTTGACTGACTGTCCACCGTGCATGCCCTTTCCTTCAGAAAGTAATTGGAAGAGAGAAGGAAATGTCTAGGTCTCTGCTCCGTGTCCCTGTGGCTCATCCATGATGAAGAAATCTGCCGAGGTCGAAGGTCACAAATTCTCGTCTCAGGAGAGAGGATCTTATTATCTTGTGGATTTATAAAGGGTGTTATTATTCCTGCCTGAGCATTTCTCCAGGCTTCTCACTGCACACCACTCACCTGGGAGCAGTTGCTCATTAATAAGCATGAAGGAGTCATGCCTGTCTCTGTGAGGACACAACATGTGCTGTCTTTATTAAATCAGGCTCCAGCCTCCTCCTGTGGTCTGATCTGCTTGATCCTTGTGCTTGAATGATCTTCTCTTCTTTTGCTCTATTTTAAAAACTTTACAGCATTAGGGATTATCCTGAAGTTTGATGTATTTACAAAATCTTATCATACTGTTAGAGCTGGAACCGAAGAAACAATGTTTTTTCAGTGGTTTATATTACCACTGAGAAAACATTACCTCCCGTCACCAACCACCCAGAACACAGACCCAGACAAAACAAAATACGCTGAAAGTAAAACGGTGAAAGTAAAACATTCTCTAATCTATAATCCAGGGCTGTTTAACTAATATTTGTGAATGTACAGCAAGCAACTAACCCAGCTTGGTGGCAACATCTGGAGGATTAGTTCGCTATAAATCGCTATACATAAGACACCTTATGTTTTGTTTCGCTCTAGATTGGTAGCTAGGTACAACTTTATTGTCATTGCAAAGTACAGGTACATAGCAACAAAATGCCGTTTAGCATCTACCAGAAGTGCAAATAGTAGAAATTGCGCAAATGAACAAGTGCAGGTAAATATGTAAGTATGTACATCAATAAATAAGGCTATGTCAGTATGTGCATAGAGAAGTATGTGTAAGTGTTTACAGCATATAAAGTGCAAACAACAGAGTAATTGTATATTTAAAAGAGCAATTATATCTAAAGCATCTTTGTGTTACTACTTTTGGCTAGAACCAAGTGGGATGTCGACAGTATTTGGAATTTGACTCTCGGAAAATAGCAGCATAGTTTTTTACCGATAAATTTTTTAACATCTTGGATGCATCACAAATCACATACTTATGCTCTTTACACTATTTTATAGTATAAATAATTTTGGTTGTCTGTTTCAACCCAAAAAAGTAAATAAATAAAACTGTGGAAACTTTGAGCACACAACGATTGTAACTATGCTTATGTAGTGGAAAAGCGGCGGGGCTACCAGGTGATGACATTGGATAAGAGAAAGTTGGCTGATGAAGCTCTAGTGAACAAGACACCTTACAAATTAGTGCACACCGTGTGATTTTATTTATTTTATATTTATTATGTCATCTGCACTCAACTGCAAAACTAATCCTGCTTCCGATTAAAGGATCTCTTCCACTAAAAGAGATGTTCTATTTGAGATGATACTACCCTTCTCAAATTCATACACTAGATAGTTGTGTACAAAGTGCATAGTGCAAGTGCACAGTGTAAGCCCTTGTTTTTTTCTGTCGAATTAATTTTCTTTGAAAAGTGTCCTTTTTCTCAACATCTTTAGCCCTGTAGCATTTAATATAATAAGCTACAACTGAGAATCTGAGTTTTAGAATACCTGAATCAAGCTATGGGAGGGATTTATTCATTTTTTTGGACATTTTTTTCCAGATCAGTCACCTAAAATTCTTTGCTTGGTCCTCAATTAGAGCTAAATTTCCTCCTTAAATAGCCAGTGAGGAACTTTAGCTCTCCAGCTGACCTGTTCATTCCTGCCTGTGAACAACAGACATTAAGCATCAATCATATTAAGTAAAAGCTCCAGAAAACGCTTTGTAAAGCAATCCTCTGCTTTTCATGCTACGGCTCATGCCGAGACACTTGGAGTAGATTTGGGAACAAACTATTATATAAAGAAGAAAAAGTAAGTGGATAAGCAGACTTCAGGAAAGCGGTGATGCTCACAGCCCTGAATCCCACAATGCAATGGTCCTTTTCACACCCAGAATATCCAGCGCAGAAAGCAGAAAGCAGCATGTGTGTATGAATTCATTCACTTGCTTTGATTAGATGCGATGTCTCCACTTTGCACAGCTCCAGGGAGTGTGCAGAATTCCAGTAGAGCTTCTAGTTTAGCACTTCCTCTGTAGTGGTACACCTGCCACCACAAAAATGACACTCTGCCTGGAGGTCTCCTGCTCAATTATTATCAGTGACACCGATGCAGAACACCTGGGTGGATTAAGGATGGTACCCTTCTGCCTTAATTAATATCTTATGCATTAATTTATTTGCTATGTGATATGTAAGGAATAAAACATGACAGAGCATGCTGGTATTGGAAAGTAATAAAAAAAAACAGGGTGGTGTGATGTGGTTACTACATCAAAGTTGATTATTTTCTAATAAATCACAAGTATTTTAATCTTAACAGCAGTTATGTTTTTAATATTTATTCATGAATGTCTTGTCGTACCTTTTATCCATTTGTGTGTCATTGAGCATCCACAAACAATTTAGTTCCTGTTATCACATATATTCTAGCCTCTATAAACAGCTATTCCTTACCAGCATCTTGATTTATCTCTCTCTTAAAGTTAAGACCATAAAATACCAAGTCCTCCATTCTGAAGATTTCCCCATGGTGAAAAACCCAAAGTTACACCTTTACACCTCTGCTTGATATAAAATGCTGGCACTGGAGACTCCATGTAAAAATGCCTCCTTACACAAAAAAATCACCAAATCTACATCTTTGTTGAGTCTTGATGATTTTTTTTTTAATTGTAGATTGCATGCTGTTTAAATCCCTGCATAAGTGGTTACTATAGAAACAGTAACACATTTCAGTGAGCCCATTAATATATATTTAATTTCAGTTATATAGTGCTTCTAACAATGGACATTTTCCAAAAGCAGCTTTACAAAAATAAATCAATTTATGATGTAAATTCTTCATTTTAAAATTGTGCTTTTTGAGTAAGCCAGAGGTGAAAGTGGCAGGGACGAAACTCTCTGATACAATAAAAGATCTCTGGTATAATAAAACTGTGCTTTGCCTTTACGATAATGAATCAACACCTTCTAGCAAATCAGATTTAACCTTTTTCTCTGTTCTGGGTGAAAATGAACTAAGATCTTTCATTTTTCTACACATGCCACTTTCCAAAACCTCTGCCTCTCTGTTTGTTTACAGTTGATGGGTTTCTGTGACCGTGAACATAGCGGCCCCTGTAACTCTGTTTAGACTATGGTGAAGTTGGTGTGTTACTCACTGTTAATCTTATATCTTAATATTTTTAATTATTATCATTTGAAACTCTGCATAGACAATTTCCTGAGCTCAGGATCAAACTGGGGATGCTGAAACTATGAGGCATCAGTGGCACCCTTATTTTTATTTTATAGCAGTTCATATTTTTATTACAGAAATCAAATCACTTTTGGCAATCATTTAAAATGCTTACCCAAATTAAAAACTTGTTAGTGTTTTTTTTTTTTTTTTAGGGTTATTTGCTTTTTATTTATGAGGTGTATGATGAGGGGTTTATATTTGGCAGAACATTCTTGAGACAAGGAAGGATGGCAAAAACATGGTGAGAAACAGGAAAGGACAAAGAGGAAAAGGGCAATCCTGGGATAATGAGCTGTCCTCTTTTGGTCTCTCTCTGTGTGGCCCTGTGCTCTCACCTGTGCAGTGTGTGCTCCATCTGGTCCAGCGAGTTGGAAGCCCCTTATCCTGAAAACACTTCTAAGGAGCTGTGATTTATTGGAACGAATCGCAGAGCCAAAGTCAAACAGCAGAAAGGATCGAGCCTTCCTTTATCTCCCTATGGGTTTCCTTCAACAAGCACCTCATCCCATTTCATGCCTTTCTCTCTTGTTCTCTCTCTCTCTTCTTTATCTTTCTGTGGCCGTCTCCCGTTCTGAACACACATCATCATTTTCTTTGGTCCGTCTCTGCTTTACCTTCTAAGAAAAAAAAAAAGAGTATCCATCTCTCTTAGTCAGGTCCTTCTGGTGTCAGGAAGAGGCACAGCTTTAATCTTTCCTAATAGATGAAACATTCCTGGCACCTTTGTTGGTGTAGTTGGCGCAACCGAACTCCCCTCCTTCGCTTTTTATTCGCTTTCCATGCTGCTCCTTGGAAATCGGCTACACTCCTCTGTGAAGAGCATGTCTAGTGCTGTAAAGGAATCCAGCCAGCAGAGCCAGAGAGCACAAGGATCGACTATCGTGTCATTCAAGTGTTAATTACCTCTGACCTCAGTGGCATGATTTACTTTTGAGGATAATTTGAACACTTGGCAGCCATTCACAGTGTCATTAACTTTTACCTTCATTAGAGGAAAAGTACTGCACAGCACATAAACCCGTTTCTGAATGTGAAGAGATTGAGGAAGAAACCTCAAATGAATCTTTTTTTGTTGTTGTTTTTGTCGTTTTCTAATGTAATGAATGTCACAAGGGCTAAATCTCACTGGTTCATCTCAGTGGTGCATCCTATTAAGTGACGTTCTTGTATGTAGATCATCACAAAAAGTGTGCAGAATTTTATTTCCCTATTATATTTGCTTGACCAATGTAAGCAGAGCTTCCTGCCTGCAAATTTATGAGCATCACTCTTTTGACCCACAATACCAAGAGCAGATCTGACATCCATTTACATGTTTAGTAATGATTTAAATGCCAGGAATTATGATAATTATAATACTAGGGCCATTGCCTGGGTCACAGTACATGCTGTCAACAACTAGTCAGATGAGATGCATGTTGATTTAGCAGGCTTTTCATTCATACAGGTTTAAACAAATGTCCGTATTCATAAGCCGTCTCATGGTGGCTTATCTCATTGTGCTAAGCATAACTGACAAAATCGATAAAATTATGAATTTGTGTGAAACAGCGCAAACATGATACTTATTGGTCCAACTGTAATGTAAGTTTCTGGTTATATTTATCAATCTGAACATAATCTCAAATGAATGGCTGAAATGAAGGCTAAATCATTTACATTGTGTTTCTTTTATTTGGTATTTTATTTGCATATTTTATTCTTAACTAATAAACTGCATTAATAATGCATTATGGAAAGTTGTCCACTGTAAGTTGCAATTTAGTGTTAATTCCACACACCAAAAATAATTTGTCTTCTTCGTGTTTCAGTTAGCAAGAATTGCTCATTACCAAAAACCTAAAAACTTCAGGTCAAAAATGAACAAATCAGGGATTGAAATGCAATTAAGATTTAAAATAAAGTAGGACAATGATTGTGCAGAATTAGTAAAAAGTTTTGATTGGTGTCTGATTTAGAAAAAAAAAAAATACAGGGTCCAGAAGTCTGAGCCCAGTGGTGAAAATGCTTCTGTTTCAATTCAACACCATATATTTTGCCATTAAAATGATATTATCAGCAGCGATTTGAGTAGAAAAGTAAAGTGTAGGAAGTATTTACATGAATTTCAGAAATTCTTGGTATTTGGTGCATCCCCTTGCAGAATAATGATCCATGTTCATGATCAAATCCATCAGCGTGTCATCTGCGTGACCTTTTGTACAAAGGAGTTAACATCATCAATTTTACACATTTGCTTTAAATTTTAAATGGTGACCCAGGAATTGTGCAACACCTTCTATAGTGAATAGTTACAATTTTAAAGATTTATTTTGTTTTTGAATTTTTAAAATTCTTAAACTTTATTTACTTGAAAAACATTTCTCCGAATGGTCCCCAAAGTTCGGACCCCATCGTACAGATTTTTCTCAGATATGTCAGCAATATTATGTTGCAGTTATTGACCATTTATTTAATTAATCTAATTACAAGTTCTATAATTGTATATTTTTTTTAAATGCCGGGAATTAATGTTTACCAGAATTTTTTTTGGTGTTTACGTAAATTTTTAAAATAGTCACACTACTACATCAAACTAAACGTTCGTCACAGCCCTACCAGCACCTGCATTCAGAACTTCCCCATAAAAATAAATTGTAATTCTAATGGATTTTTAATTTTAAATTCATTTTTCTCGCATGGCCTTTCTTGGTTGTTCAGACAAAAAGACTCTCAGCCTCCTCTCTACTTGAGACTAGGAGTGCAACTTCAAGTTCAAGACATTCAAGAAGGTTTTCTCAGCATCACACACATCCGGCAGCCCTGTGCAGGAGCGAGCCGGGCTGAAAGATGGTGTCTTTGTGTTCGGTGCTGTGCAGAGGAGCAAGCGGCACCTTATTCTTTGTGTGCTCGCAAATGTGATTCGGGATGTTCAAAGGCTGTTTGGCAGCGAGAATGCGAGGCCAGGATGCAGTAGAAGACTGAGGGGAACCCTGTGGCAGCTGGCTCGCTTTCTTTTTTTTCCTTACATGAATAATGTACCAGTGCTCCACTTCTCAAATTTAAACTCAGCATAAAGAAATTATGCAGAAATTGGGACGCCTAAATGTGCAAACAAATAAAGATGCATGATCTGTATATGTGAGTGTGCGTAGGTGCATATCTTTATTCCTTTTTTTTTTTGAGAATGTACACGACAAAGCTGACGAGCAAAATCTGCATTTTCTACAGCTACTTCTCTTCAGCTCTGTCACATTGAGTGACTTGTCAAAATCCAAGCAGTTCCCTTTCTCAGAAAGGCCTGTGTGTTCTGTCGATATCTGGAAGCCACTCAATTTGTATTTAAAGCTGATAGCAGATGGTGCTTCATAGGGTCACCATCTTGCCTTGCTGCCCCTCAATCTTACACTCTGCTTCAAGCCCCACCAACCATTACTCCAATCTACATCAGTTAAACTGCCCATACTGTTTTTTTAATACTTTTTTTATCTCCAAAAAAATGTACTGCACTATCAATGTCAATAGACATTCCAATAGATGCCTGTTAATCACACAATGTGTGCAACTGTGCTGAAAATGCTCCTCTAATTTTGTTGTAGTGAAGTAACTAAAAAATATTGGTGTGTTCAAATTGTACTATTACCAGGTACTATTCTGAGTAATAGGTAGCAAACATTAATTGATTGATTTAGGCTTATACAATTTCCAAGATTTCCTGTTGTCCACCACACACACACACACACACACACACACACAATGCACTCAATGCATCGTAGCAAGTGGGATAATGTAGGCACATATTGCCTTGAGACATTTTGCTGTATCTTATTTTGACTGAAACATATTTTCTGAAACGCTAGCCGAGGTCACGCTTTTTTGTGTGTTGGTTGTTTTGTTTTTTTTGCACCGAGACAGCACTCTGTACTCGGTCACTATCTGTGTCTAGTGTCTGTCTCTATGCAGCTATCTTCAGGGCCAAGTTCTAGGTTTGCTTGGTTAATTAGCTCAACAGCCATGTGTTATTAGTATTGACCGACGCTTTAGAGAGTGGGCCGGCCAGCCATTACCTTTTTATTGGATAGAACAGGATCGGCTAATCTGTTGGGACGTGTGCATGAGTTTAATCACCGTGGAAACGGGGAGCGGCGTTATTAAAAAGCCAGCTCAGCTGACTTCTCACTGCGACCGCTCCAGTTTTATAATCATAATAGGCTCCGGGCGCTGTCCCTCAGCGTGGTAAAGATGTTTCCAGATGATAAAGAGATGGATGGGTTTTAGAGCAGGAAACAGATTAAATGGAAAGGGCTACTGAGAAGTGATCATTAGGCCTGGAAATGTATGAAACTGTATGAGGAGGGTTGTGATTCTCTGTGGATGTGGTACTGTATATGTGTAATATAATGAGGTGGCATTCTCTGTGTCAGGTTACTTTTCTGAGGCTCGTGTCCATGACAGCTTTGGATTGTTGCTCTTGGTTTCCTCACTTCCTCCTCTTAGTTTTTTTTTCCCCACTTCACCTATTGTCAAAGTTGTTATTTAGAGCGCTACATCCTCTCACTTCCTCTTATGCACCTAGAATTTTCCGTTTCTTATTCTCTACTCTCTGTCCCCAAACATCTCCTCTCCTTCGCTGCCAGATTATGTAAATTGCCAGGTTATGGTGAACAAATATGCAATTATCATGCTGAACACAGTCAGCTGTTACTTCTGTGGATCAGATGCCACTAATCATCACACTGCTGTACAAAGCAGTTTATATGTGCACTCTGCCCCCATGTGCATGCTCAGAGTACTACATGTGCCATGCTGGGAATTTTCCACTGACGAGGTGCTGTTACTGTACTATAATCACTATCACTATTATATCTTTTCCACCAAACAGCCATGTTTTTACATTTCTGGCATTTGGCAGACGCTCTTATCCAGAGCAACTTTGGCAATTGAGGGTTAAGGGCCTTGCTCAGGAGCCCAGCAGTGGTAGCTTGGCATACCTGGGATTCGACCTTCTCGACCTTCTGATCAGTAGACCAAGACCTTAAACACTAAGCTAGCACATTTTTACCATTTTGATAACCAGATGTATGAGGTTGCCAATGAAAGGTGAAGGAATATGAACTATTATTGCTTTACCAAGTGATAAAGTTTGATACAAACATGAGAATTCGTTTTATAATAAACAGTATATGTAGTATAATAGTATTTATAGTAGACGCCATTATGTAGCATATATTCTTTAGATTAACACCAATAGCTTGTAGAATAGGCCCTGTATGAACAGCCTGGAGATACATGGGATTGCTGTGGATGATAACATTTATTGGTAACATTCATGAAAATGGCTTTGGAGTGCAACAGTTGCTCTCAACTTCAACAAGATGGTCTTCATCTTAAATTAAATATGAATTTCCTGGTTACATAATTGCACTTTTTGAACTATATAGTACACAGTTATAGAAGGGAAATGATTGATATTCACACTCTCCGGTGTTACCCAGGTGAGGACGGCTTCCTGTCGGCTTCCTCTTAAGGTTTCTTCCTAATATCATCTCAGGGAGTTTTTCTCAGCACTGTCAACTGTGGCTTGCTCTGTTTGTGAAAAGCTGCTTTGTGAAAAATGTTAAGTTATTACTAAGCAAATACAAAAGGATGCAAAGAAAATATTTGGCTATATTTTACATTTCTGGCATTTAGCAGACGCCCTTCTACAGAGCAAGATATGTTTTTATCTCATCTTATACAACTGAGCAATTGAGGGCTAAGGGCCCAGCAGTGGCAGCTTGGTTGGTCAAACTCACAACCTTCTGATCATTAGTCCTTAAACACTAAGCTACCACATCCCCTGTATGCACTGTATCACTATATGCATTGTATATCTATATGTAACAGCTAGGCTTAGTGAATATTTATAGAACCATCAAAATTATCTCTTCTAAAAACATCCATGCTGTTTCAGTATTATGTTTTGAAAGTTTGCTGTGTGTGCTGCAAAAGAAAACAAGGCAGTGGGCGCTGTTTGGCTCTCTGACCTTGTGTCTGACACCTGTATCATAAACAGTACAAAAATTAAACTTTTAATAATTGATCCTGAAATATCTTCAAAGATTCTTGCACTGATCATCATGAAGTTTAGTTGCTCAGGTTGCTGTTGTTATGATTGATATGTTGGCTTCCCAAACCCATGGAACCCTGGAACCGAACTACTGGCACAGTGGAAAAGTGTAGAACATTCTAGGCACAAACTCACTAACTAGCACTGACACTTTGTCAGTGGAAGGTACAAGAATCTCAGCTTGAGATACTACCTGCTGTGTGTTCCAGTCTTACCTGCGATTCTTCTACACCATTAAATAGCAGCCATGTGGTGATGCTCTACAGCATAAGCCTAATCAGTGGTTTGTGCAGAGGCTAGAAACTAGGGTGCTTTTCAAAATAAAGTTCAAGTCACTTCATGGCTGTTGGTGTTTAGCTGAAAGTTAGTTTAGGTTTTTTTTTTTTTTTTAATCTCATTTTATACAACTGAGCAATTGAGGGTTAAGGGCCTTGCTCAGGGGCTCAGCAGTGGCAACTTGGTGGACCTGGGTTCTGCACTCTGATCAGTAGTCCAACACCTTAACCACTAAGCTATCACATCCTGATGCTGCCTGCCACATCCTGATGCTGTATAACAAGGACCATAGCTTTATGTCATTTCTTATTTTTGTGCACTGCCTGAGATTCTCTGTTAAATGAAGGATTGCTGTGCGGTAGATGATGCATTTCCCTTTCTTGTCTAGTTGATAAAAGGCCGGGATGGAGAGACATCACATTGCAAACATTAGCTAATAACTTATTCTGTCTGCCATGGTGGGGGCTGGAAAAGGTTTGAAACGTACACATCTTCAGACATACACACTCCTTTTATCACTCCTGTCTCCATAACATATTGAGGTAATGTATAGTCAACAAGTTTCCCATCCGCATCATCAAGATGGTGAAATAATGGCCGTCATCTTTCTAGCTCTCATCCTGGAAAACGGCTACAGTGCACATTTCACTTGTTTGCGTGATTTGAAACACTTCATCCATCTAACCAGCTAACTATCAGTGTCTTCCAAAGTCAGCATGTGTATTAAAACAAGGAAAGCAGTGTTCTATAAGAGCTGAAGCTAAGTGTATGATTGCCTTTTAATTTCGTACGCCCCAGTGGGTATGTCGGTTTGTTATTTGAACAAATGAACTATTTGTTTATTCTGTACCTTGGGAATAGTCATGTCCCCCTGGCAAGTGTGTTTTATGCACGAGTGGGTGTATGTGTGTGTTTGATTGTGTCAGCAAGGTCAAAGTCAACCTTCCAGCTTCACTGCACTACAGGTAACTCTGATTACACTTAGTCTCAGGAATGTTCCAGCAATTTTTTTTTTTTTCCTCTCTCCTGTGATGATGTTTCAAGATGTGGATCTCTGAAAGTGCAGACAGGACAGACAGGAAGAAAAGTGATGGACAATATGAAGCTGCCAGGGTCTCTGGGGCTCATGTAGAGGCCATGACTGCACATTTATGGCTTCGATTTATGGGTGAACCCATGATTGCGATGCCATTTAGCCCTTGTAACTATAACACAGTAACCTTTTTTCCAAACTTTTTTCAACAGTGAATATAAGAAATCTGACATTTAGTCTGCGTTTTTGTTAAACCATTGATGTTTTTAAACATTTCTTCACTCACCGTGGCTGATTTGTGTTCTTAGGCTATACAGAACGTGATAATTTATCATCCCTGTTAATGGCTTGAGGACATTCTGATTTACTTCAACTTATTAATTTTAAAATAAAAGTTACTTTCAGTTTCTAATTTGTGTGTAATTTGGGTTATACCTTTTCAGTAACCTTTTCGGGAAAATGACATTCATATCATTCCTATCAATTATCACACTATATACATCGTATTAATGGGATAGACTTGACCAGTGATGATCTCCAGTTTGCTGTTCCGAGATTCTTCAGTGGGTTATCAAGGATCCACACCATCTCCCCACCTCCAGCCTGAACGATTCACACTAAATAAAATAGCTGTTGTCTCTTGCATCACTTTCCGTTCCTTTGGTTTGCATGATGCAGTAGGATCCTGGCTTTACTTAACTAGATATATTTCTCAGAAATATGCCTGTGACTTCCTGTCTTCCTGACATTAAGTTCCTGTGTCCAATGAAGATGCTGTTCTTGTTCAACTCTGGCACCAAACATTCTCATCAATTCTGTTCTGACTTCCTGTCGTCCTGGCATCCAGCTCCTTTGCCCAATGAAGATTTTTCTTGTTCAGCACTTGGTCTTAATCCATTGTAGGTCCATTTCTAGGCAAAATCCAATCAGTGATATTCTCTGAAATGTCAAATTTGCCAAAACATTTTCTTTGTTTTCTCATATTAAGCATTTGAAATGGCTGTCTGGAACATCAACAAATACTGACAAGTCACTAAGGACCTATTTTTATTCCATTACAGTGTCCAGTTGATGCTTGGCTGGTCTTAGTAGTGGATTTTATTGACTTTTGGATCTTTTTATTGCAGTTTTACAAGCTAGGGTATCAGTGTAGATTTATATGAGAGATAACAAGAGAAAATGGCTAAGCTCTCAGATGATTGCTTAAAGCATCATAGGATCCCTGCTTGCCATATTTGACCAAAGAGCCCTAGTAACTGGGGATTATAGTTTGATAGATGATGTGCAGTCATAGCCTAGAGCACTAAGCTTCCGGAAGAAGGTGTTGTTTCACTTCTTTCATCCGTCTCCCTTACTTCCTTTTTTTTTTCCTTTTGTGTTTGCAGATAGTGATGATAAAAATATATTGATGCTGTTCTATTTTTTTATTTCTTTTTTTATATATATATAAAAAATATATATAATTTTTATATATATATATATATATATATATATATATATATATATATATATATATATAATTTTATATTTTTATATTATATATATATTTATATATATATATATATATATATATATATATATATATATATATATATAATATAATATAATATAAAAATATAAAATAATAATATAAAATAATAATATAAAATATATATATATATATTTTTTTTTTTCGCTATTGTATAGCTCTGTTTTCTAATCAGTGGGGGATGTGCTACTGCTACTGCAACATTTAAAAAAAATCCCAAACGATTGAAAACCCTTTTAGATTACTATTTATTCTATTTTTGTAATAAGAAATGCTTTTGTTTGTCACTGACAAACCTCTCTTCATTCCTTATTTCAGGAAGTTCTACTACATCACGCTTCTTCGGGACCCAGTGTCAAGATATCTAAGTGAGTGGCGGCATGTGCAACGAGGCGCCACATGGAAGACGTCATTGCACATGTGTGATGGCCGCACACCGACACCTGAGGAGCTTCCCACCTGTTACGATGGCGCGGACTGGTCGGGCTGCACTCTTCAGCAGTTCATGGAGTGCCCATACAACCTGGCCAACAACCGGCAGGTGCGCATGTTGGCTGATTTGAGTCTGGTAGGTTGCTACAACGCATCCACTCTGCCTGAGAAGCAGCGTGCTCGTCTCCTACTCGAGTCAGCTAAGAAGAACCTGCGTGACATGGCCTTCTTCGGGCTCACAGAGTTTCAGCGCAAAACCCAGTACCTGTTTGAGCGCACCTTCCGTCTCCGCTTTATCCGGCCATTTGTGCAGTACAACAGTACTCGTGCTGCCGGTGTCGACCTGGAAGAGAACACCGTGAAACGCATTGAGGAGCTCAATGAGCTTGACATGCAACTCTATGACTACGCAAAGGACCTGTTCCTTCAGCGCTACCAGTACACACACATGCTGGAGAGGCGTGAGCAAAGAATGATGCTCCGAAATAGAGGCTCTTTCCACAGCCTGGCACGGGAGGAGGGCGCAGGGGGAGAGGGTACGGCTCGGCTACCCACTGAGGACTACATGAACCAGATTGTTAGTGGATGGTAGCCCAGGAGATCTCTCTTTATAAAGAAAGAGAGACACAAAGACAGATAATGGGTGGAGAATCCATCTTTTCTTCAACCAATGGAGAAATAAAGTGGTTATCAAGGACTAGGTTCCCCAGGAATCTTTAAAGAATAAGATGCAAAGGAAAACAGGCAAAGGTGGAGGGTGGTGGAAGCGGCCTTTTTCCGAGAGAAGGGATCATTATGGGTATTCTCTCTATCTCTCTCTTTTCCCCAGGAATCTTTAAAGAGAGAGGTGTATAATGAGAGAAATGAGAAATGGTGAGTGAAGGAATCATTTCTATTTTAGCTCATGTAGAAAGATTGGGATCATTATAGACCCTTTCTCTCATTTCTCCCAGAAATCTTTGAAAAGACAGAAACATGCAGAGACAGAGAAATGGTAAAGATCATGGCCAGAGGGTCATCTCTTCCTCAGCTCAGAGACAGAGAGGAATCATTGCAAGCTCTCTGTCTTTCCCCCACTAATAAGGTGTAGTTTGGGCCAGACCTACAAGAGATGGTAGTTACTGAGAGTGCACCTTTCTGGATGGGTGAGCACATATCCCACCCTCTTTATAAAACCCAGACCTTAGTGACAAAATTGTAAATGCTTAAAACAATTCAACCAGTAAGGTGTTGTTTCACTGAGCTGCAACAAAATTCTACAAAGCTTAGTTTTGTATAAGAATGGGAAAAAAAAAATTGTGATTAAAATCACTTGTCTTAGGAAAGTCATCCAAAATACCGGGGATATTCAGAATGTTTTATATTCTGTGTGTAAATCTTAAGTTTCTTTTCTCTTTTTTTTTTTTTTTTTCTTTCTTTCGGTAAACTGATGTGAAGTGCAGAGACTGGAACTTTCCAACATGAGATTATTATTAACAGACGCTGTGACTGAGTTTGCTTTAAGAGAGATATATGTTAATATATAATACAGACATGGCCTTGGTTTTCCAGCATATGTTTCTATCATTGTATGTGCTGACTGTGTGAGTGCTCAGCCTCTCTGGGTACGACATTTTACTCGGTTAAATGGAGATGTTTTTGGCAAGACATGTTCACGTCATAAAGAAATAAGGTAATGTCATGGCTCCATCTCCAATCTCAACTGCTTGTAAGAATAGTACCAGAAAGTAGGACACACGATAACAGTCACAATCCTTTTTTTTAAATGGGAAAAGCATGAAGTTTTGCTTTAAAGTGTGTGCGTGTGAGTGTGAGTGTGTGTGTATGTAACTGACATATAATTGTGTGCGTGCGAGCTTTGTTTTTTTTTCTTCCTGTTAAACGAAAATGCATTCAACATGAATGAGCCAATCTCTCAGTCCCTGCACTTTAGCTTTATCATAAAGACTCCACACTAAAGTCCCTCTCACATTCCATGCATTCATACCGAATAACACTAAAGCAATTACTGAGGTGATTCGATTCCTGTGCCAGGACAAAATGTGACAAAGCCAGAGATGGCTCTTCATAATCGACTCTGTCAATCCTCCATGAAAGCGTACTTACCCTAATAAGAGAGTGTGGAAATATGTAGCGTGTGCGTATGTGTGTACAGTTCTATATTTGTGCGAGAGAACATTTTAATATGAGGCATTTTAAACACGTCTCCCCTTTGTTTTCCATTCATATTCTATATTGTTGTACTGTATTAGTACTTCTGTTATGCTAAATTGATCTTAAAGTTACCAATAAAGACATTTTCTTTTTTTCTTTTTTTTAAATAAAAAAAAAGCCTCCATCAGTTTTTGATTTGATGATCATTGTACAGTATGTGACGATTTTCCTATCAATGATAACAATCTTGTATTTTATGTTGTCTTTTTACAGACAGTATTTTTGTGGCTGACCTGCTGTAAGTGCAATTCTAAATAATTGAACATAAACACGTAATATCCTTCGACTTCGGCATTAAATGAAACTACATCCTCAGAGTGATTGGGAGCTTTTCAGGACAGGAAAAACAACAGAATTAATATGGATGTTATATTATTCATCATTCTAATTGTAATCATTATTTATTTTTCAATTATCTATCCATTTGACGCCTCTAGACGTTTAATTGCTGCTTGTTTTGGATGCTTCGTGCTGGATCAGAGTGATCATGGAAACTCCTCCACAGCTCTCACTGTTCATTAAGCCGCAGATGTGTTTACTTGATAACTAAAGACTTGGGAGCACTGGGAGCTATCTAAGTCTTCCTGTGTTGGAAAAGAAGTAGGAAAAAAAAAGCCATGGAAGATGAAAGCGAGAGGGTAGATGATGGTAGAGATGTCAGGATGATGAGAGGAAAACGACACAGGCACGCAGATGGCAATGACTGTAGAGAAGCCTCGGGTGAGCACTACAACAGCCTGGAGGCTCATTATACACACACACACATCCACACACAAACTATGGTACAGAGGTATTGTGGGAAATAAAGAAAAAAGTTGTATAACTGGTTCCTTTTCATTTTGTCTCTCCCTAGGTGCACTCTTTGAGTGGCTTCTTGAGAACTGAACCTAAACCTCACTTACAGACAAACACTTTAGTTGCAGTTTGAGTAGCACATTTTCAATATATTTATAGTGCTTTATCCACAAAAAAAAAAACATATTCGTCCACCACCTTTTCCACTCTCTATATAGAGTGTAACTGCAATTATAACAATTAATAAATAATTAACTGCAATTATGTTTATACTCTACCAGTCCGGAATCTGGTCCAAGCAACAATATGAGCTAATGCAGTGCTAAAACACACAAAAGAAGGCAGTCCACACCCTTGTCACCCTGTCTTGACAACAGGATTGTTTTCACACAAACAACTCCAGACTGCATAAATTTGTGTCATTTCTTCTCTGTACAAAATCACTGTAAAATATGATTTAGACCTAGATTACAGTTTGGAATATTGTATGTATGGATTTGCTCTCATTCAGCCACCAGAGTATTAGTGAGGTCAGGAACTGTTTTTTGGATGTGTAGATGCATGCAGTCAGCGTTACAATTCATCCCGAAGGCGTTCAGTGGGGTTGAGGTCATGGCTCTGTGCAGACCAAACACCAGGCTTGGAAAAGCATCTCTTTATGAACTATGTGCAAAGGCTGCAGACTACAACTTTTTCTGCCATTGTAAAACTTAACTAACAGGAAGTTAAAAACTTAAAACTACTGAACCACTGATTTTCAACTTAACCCAAATGGGTCTGAATAAAACAAAACAAACACACACACGCACACAGGTGTTTTCCAATTCATTAAAAGCAAGTACAAGATACTTGGAGTGGAAGAAAGTAACAACCTCATTATGTAGTAATGTATTCTCATTACTGTGATTGAGTAAATTGTTCACAATAATGGTACTTTTTTGAGTATATATAATTCATCATATTTTACATTTTTAAGTTTTTAAAAAAAGAAATGTTTATTTTTGATCACCATTACAAAGCAGTGGCAACTGGTGGTTTTGTAGAATAGATTAAACAAATGGTTAAATTTAATTGCCACTTGTATTAGGATTTTAGAGGCAGCCAGGTGGTTCCCATGTAGAACTCCCATGAAGGCAATCAGCTGCCTTATAGATAGATAGATAGATAGATAGATAGATAGATAGATAGATAGATAGATAGATAGATAGATAGATAGATAGATAGATAGATAGATAGATAGATAGATAGATAGATAGATAGATAGATAGATAGATAGATAACTATTGTTTAAAAATACATTGCTTTAATTACTCAAGTATTTTTTTTATTTACCTATTTACTGTAGCACAAGTCATTTTCTTGATCACTGCTTTTACTTTTATGCTAATGAATTATAATTATAGTAGCAGTTTGACTCAAGTTACAAAGTTAGTTTGACACCTAGCTTCCATTGGAGTGCTAATCAATAAACAAACAAAAAGAGAGAGACAAACATTCCTATTTTGTATTCTGAATTTTTTATGTTCCTGTAAAGCTGCTATGAGACAATTCCTTTGTTAAAAGTACTATACAAACAAAATCGAATTGAATTGAAAATTATTCCGAAGCAACTGATTCCTATTGAACGTCTACACTTCAGGCACCAAATGCTTACTCAGCAGCAGCAATGTCTAAGACAGTGAAGACAGATGAGCATCCAGTACCCAGCTTACCAGTTATCTTTCGTTTTAATGCTTCAAAGGAAATGGAATGATAATCATCTGCAAATTATGCAAGCTAAAACCCATAGAGATACTGGCATTTCACAACTCAGCAACCAACCTGAGCATCTAGGCTTATAAACATGTCAAGCCTAAGTCATTAGCTAGCTGAATTAGCTAGCTCTGCTTTTAAATATAAGATGTCACTTCAATGTTCAGCAGTAATTGTCTGTTTGTTAAATTTTTTATGTCTATATGTGCCACAGAAGTTGCTGTCATGTTGCTGAAAAAGCTATGCTATGATGGATTGCTATCAGAACACCCAGTGCGTCACAGCTTTCTGTATATGGGGCTGTGTAGCCACAGACCAGTCAAAATGCCCTTATTCACCACCAGAATGCCAATCATAGCCATGTGAGCATCAGAACTGGACTATGGAGCAATGGAAGATTGCTTTCTATCAGAATGGTGGCCTGGTGGTCTGAAGAATCGTGTTTTATTTACATAATGTGGACAGCCTTCGGAAGAGATGCCATTCATGTGGATTTTACTTTGACATGTATCACCAACTAAATATTGTTGTAGACCAAATATACCCTTTCATGGTAATGGTATTCTCTACATTTCTGGCATTTGGCAGATGCTCTTATCCAGAGCGACAAACAAAAGTGCTTTAAGTCTCTATCTTTGAATACATTAACACTGGTTCAATAGGTTACAGACTTAGGATACCATTAGCCTAAAATTAACAATACATAAACAGGGAAAGATAAGAGCTAGTTTAAGTGCTTCAGGAAAAGGTAGGTCTTAAGACGTCATTTGAAGACAGAGACTCTGTTGTACGGACATCTAGGGGAAGTTCATTCCACCACCTCGGTGCCAGAACAGAGAAGTCTAGATGAATACCTACCTTTTGCCCCGAGAGATGGTGGGACCAGTCGGGCAGTGCTAGTGGATCAGAGAGAGCAAGGTGCAGTGCGAGGAGTAATAAGGTCTTTGAGGTAAGATGGTGCTGGTCCATTCTTGGCTTTGTAGGCAAGCATCAGTGTTTTGAATCTGATGCGTACATCTACCAGAAGCCAGTGGAGGGGACGCAGCAGTGGGGTGGTGTGGTGTGGGAGAACTTAGGCAGGTTGGAAACAAGCCATGCAGCTGCATTTTGGATCATTTACAGTGGACGAATTGCATTCAGAGGAAGACCTACCAGTAAAGAGTTGCAGTAGTCCAGTCTTGAAATAACCAGAGACTGAACAAACACTCTAATGGCAGTGGTCTCTTTCAGCAGGATAATGCTCCCTCCCACACTGTACATATTGTTAAGATATAGATCGAGGAACATGACAAAGAGTCCAAGGTGTTAACTTGACCTCCAAATCCCTCAGATCTCAACCTGATCCAGCATCTGTGGGATGTGCTGGACAAACAAGTTTGATCCATATAGGCTTCACAACTTAAAGGACTTAGAGGATCTGCTGCTAACATCTTAGTGTCAGATCACCATATCACACCTTCTGATCTTGCCTCGACAGATCAGAGCTGTTTTTGGCAGCAGAAGTGGGACTTACCCAATATTAGGCAGGTGATTTTAATGTTATGGCTGATGAATGAATGAATGCTAGGGTTAGTACTTCTGCTGTAAGTAACATATAAGCGGTGTTAGGTAATGTGTAATATGCATCTTTGCTAGCACACTGTGGAGGTAGAAATGTTAACGTAAGCTATCTAACTAGCTACTGAAACAGCATTTGGTTAGGTTACCTAGCCAGCTAACATTGGGTGTTCGTCGAGGTGTTCACTTCAGCATAGCTCACTTGGTTAGTTAACCATTGTTTAAAAATACATTGCTTTAATTACTCAAGTATTTTTTCTATTTACCTATTTACTGTAGCACAAGTCATTTTCTTGATCACTGCTTTTACTTTTACGCTAATGAATTATAATTATAGTAGCAGTTTGACTCAAGTTACAAAGTTAGTTTGACACCTAGCTTCCATTGGAGTGCTAATCAATAAACAAACAAAAAGAGAGAGACAAACACTTAATAAAAAAAAACAAATAAACAAACAGGCAGAGCTTGTAAAACATTTCCTATAAATGTTTGGAAATGAATTGCCATGGGGCTGATAATAATAATAATAATAATAATAATAATAATAATAATAATAATAATAATAATAATATTTTGGTACAGCTACAATCTACCAGAGGAGCTTTTTCTAATATTCAAATATTCATATGTAGTAGCATGGACTTAATGACATGTTAACGAAGACAGGTTGCCAGTTTTTCTGGGCACAGCTACTCATAATTAACCATTTTAATGGAGTCAGACAACACTTTTACAAGCAGTGGAATAGGCCTGCTAAATAAACTCAATTCAAAATAAATTGATGTCAAATCCTTGCAGCCAGTGAAAAGTGGTGGCATGTCCAGCACCACTGAAACTCAGACTGTTTCTAATTGACCTGTGCTGGAATGAATAGTACAGGAGGAGCATGAAGCTTGTTCTTATCTTTATCAACAATTAACAGCGTGGATCTTAAAAGTCACTGGTGAATTAGCATATAAAGAGGGATACAGAGAGATTACTTATTTATTTGAAAGAAATCTTTGATTGAAATATTCAGGATCAGCTGCAATGTCTGGAAACTGAATGAGGTAGGAATTGTATTAATGAATTTTAATGAAGGTGAAAACTCATTCTCATTATTAAAAACAGAAATCTAAGAATATTAGCTAAGTAAACGTCTCAGTAAATTCAAAATGATAAAGAATGAAGTGAATAAATAGAAATAGAAATAGGAATAAATATTTTTAGGTCAACAATGAAAACATATTTAGGTGTCAATTCCAGTTCCTTGAGTTAGAAAGAGTGAAGAGTGTGCGGTGAGAAAAAGAGACACACCTTGCGTACTTGTGTGTGTGTGTGTGCTGGTCTGTTTGTGTTTCTAGCGCAGAGCATTTCCATTGCTTTTAATCACCTCTTGTCTCCTGAGTGTTAATTATCTCTGTGAATGTGTTGTGTCTTGCTCTGTGTGAGGTTTTAAACATTTCCTGTGCAATATGCTCCACACTTTTTTGCAAAAGCAAACATTTGGCATATAAAAAGTATGGAACGTGATAGCACACAACAAAAACTGCTACACCAACACCTCCATCTAATAAGCCTGTTCACCTTGAGACCCTGCTGAGTCTTATAAGTGCATATACACACTGATTAGTGCTATAAGAAGAGGAACACCAGAGCAGCACAGTGGAAATCTCTCAGGGACTCTGAACGGGACTCCTTTGTCTCAGGTCTCCATCTGTCTCCCCTCACAATACAGATGGAAAGGCTGGGCTTTTTTTATCTGGTAGCTCCCCTGCATAACCGTAATGATGCAGATCGACAGCTGCCTGGAGACAGGCCTTATGGGAAAGGATGGATTTGTTACCCGGGAGGTTCCATGCTATTTTTTTGTGATTTAACCTAAGCTCCAACAACAACTGCTTTATTTTGGTCAGGGTTGCAGTGGATTACCAGATCTTTGGAACACTGAGAATAAGGTAAGGGCACACCCTAAAAGGGACTCCAGTTCATCACAGGGCAGCATCCACACAAACATGGTTAAACTAAATTGACTAAATTGTTTTTAAAAAGTCAAAAGAAATGAATCAACCAAGAGGAAACCAATGCATTTAACAATTAAGTCCCAGTCCATAATTTCTCAGTTCTTAAGAAATTGTAAGCACAGAATTCTTCTTTTTAACTATGACCAGTTAAGACACATATGTGATTACTTCCTATGATAGTTGTAATCATATTTCACACATGTGAAGCAAAGGTCGCTTTGGCTGAATGTGTGTTGTGATGACGTCACGCAATGTGTCTTGGATAAAATCTTCAGAAAATCTGAGGTAATTTTGAAAAAAATAAAATCCAAGCTCCACAGAATATCTAGGAGTTTGTTTGATTTTGTATTAATTTCAGAATCACAAAATCTTTGGAGGAACTGAAATTTGTGCAATCTCTGAAATGTAATCCGACCTCAAGATTAAACCAGGGACACTGAAACTGTAAGAAGTTGAAGCTACAAACTACACCATTGTGCTTCCACCCCCAACACACCCCACCCGCCCCCTTTAAATGTGTTCCACAAATATTAATTCCATAGGTCAGATTTTATTCATGTCACCACTTTTATCACTACTACTTACTGAAAGTGTAGTCTGTTAAAACATATTTTAGATAATAGCTTCAGATCTCTAATAGATCTCAAACATTTCTAAAAATGTCCTGTTATGTCCATGGTATTAGTTTACCAGGGTGGCATCCGTAATAAATCTCTAAACATACCATTACCATGTTTCTTGCAGGGATGGATGGATGGATGGATGGATGGATGGATGGATGGATGGATAGATAGATAGATAGATAGATAGATAGATAGATAGATAGATAGATAGATAGATAGATAGATAAATAGATAGCATTCAGGTCAAATTGACATGTTTATCATTTTTAATAATATGAGGAAATATGACCTTGGCTAATTTTTGGTAAGGAACATAAACACAATCACACATCCTTTATATCCACTACCTATTCACATTCCTCGGTCAATTTGATCCAAGACTAACAAATGAGCAATCAAAAATATGAAGTTAAACAAGAGTTCATGTCAAAGAAAATTATGATAAATGAAAAAAATCCCAAGCCTTCTTCCATTAACATTCTTCTAAGAATATCTGGGGGGAAGCTTCTGCTACACCAACTGCATGTCCCAGACATCCACTACTATTCCAGTACGTGTCTAGAGCAGGGCATTGGTGGCTCAGTGGTTAAGATGCTGGACTTTTGATTGGATAGTTGTGAGTTCAAATCCAATGCCACCAAACAGCCACTGCTGGGTCCTTGAGCACCACCCTTAGCCTTCATATATGCAGTTTATAAACAAGATCAGTGCAAGTCACTCTGTATAAAGATGTCTTCAAAATGGTGTGAGTATCTTTCTGTCATGTGGTGTGAATGCACACACTCCCAGGTTTAGTTGATCTATTGTAGACATGATTGCATGTGCACACACAGTACTCTGTTGTTATACAATGTTATTGCAGAAGGATGTGTTTCATTTTGTTTTCTTTCTCTGTCAAGCTGAACATCCTACTCCTGAGACACCAGTGATCCTGACCCCTTCTGCTCTCCAGACTTGCCTGATCCATCGTGATGCCCTACTTCTGGTTGGAGTCTCAGCACTCGGAGGCCACCGCTGCTGCTGCTGATGGCCCCAGATGGCCTGCCTGGGGACAAATGGGATTGCTGTGGATGATACCACCATGAAGATAGCTTTGGGCTGCAATTGACACAAACAGTTTTGCACTCAAGTTTCCATCAGTAACCTGTTACAAAATAGACTTCATGTTAAAACTAGAATGAATTTCCTGGCTACACAATTGTACTTTTTGACCATATAGTACACAGTTAGAGAAGAAGAATTGAAGATGAGTTTGCTTCCTCTCAAGGTTTCATCCTAATCAATCAATCAGCAATCAATCAATCAATCAATCAATCAATCAATCTTAATCCTAATTCTAATCATCACAGGTAGTTTTTCTTGCCACTGTCAACTCTGGCTTGCTTATTAAAAAAAAACAACTATGAGTTATAGTCTGGAATTTGCTTTTTTTAGGTTGAAGATTACAATATTAAGTAACAGTTGGACACAATAAGGGAATAATTAATGTACTACAGACTACACTGACCAAGCATAACATTATTACCACCTGCCTAATATTGTGTTGGTCCCCCTTTTGCTGCCAAAACAGCCCGTCATACACTGTGTATTCTGACACCTTTCTTTAAGAACCAGCATTAACTTCTTCAGCAATTTGAGCAACAGTAGCTCGTCTGTTGGATCAGATCACACGGGCCAGCCTTCGCTCCCCACGTGCATCAATGAGCCTTGGCCGCCCATGACCCTGTCGCCGGTTCACCACTGTTCCTTCCTTGGACCACTTTTGATAGATACTGACCACTGCAAACCGGGAACACCCCACAAGAGCTGCAGTTTTGGAGATGCTCTGATCCAGTCATCTAGCCATAACAATAACAATTTGTCCAACCCGCTCAAATCCTTACGCTTGTCTATTTTTCCTGCTTCTAACAAAATTTTTAACAAAATGTTCACTTGCTGCCTAATATTTCCCACCCACTAACAGGTGCCATGATGAGGAGATTATCACTCTTATTCATTTCACTGGTCATAATGTTATGCCTGATCGGTGTATTTTTGTTCTCAGCTACCCTGAGCTGTTTAACATCTGATAAAATCAGTACAATTTTAACACTATTATTTCACTATGTTACTCTGACATCATTGACGTGAACAAAGTCTTTGTATACTGTATATACTTCTCACTGTAGGCAATTCTATAATAATTGTTCACTCTGTCAGAACTAAAAATAAGGCACCTCAATGTCTCTTCAACAAGGGAGTATAAGTTATTTGCATGATTTGAATTAACTGTTTTAGTTTTTGCAGAATGTCTGAAGTCAAAATTCATAGCCATCGTTCAGTGAACTACTTGTAATAATGAATTTCTACAGGTTTCTAGGTTTAATTTTTTTTTTTTTTTTTGCAGATTGATATTTACCATGGTAGAGCTGGTATAGAGGTTGTTGTTGGGCTTATTTATTCTGCCCTATTTATTTGGCTCTAATAAAAGCCAAAAAGTCCTTATTAAGCCTGTATTAAGGTATGGGCTATGGGAGAGGGGTAGTACACTTTTAGTACACAAAATGCTTGATTTTACCTATGGTAACCTCTATACTAACCTCTATACTTTTTTCCTTTTCTTTTTTGCAAGCACAAGATTCTTCATTTTTTAAATGATTACTAATAAAGACATGGATAATTACTTTCTTTAATAGTTTGCTTGATGCCCACTGGTATCAGGACAGTAAGTAACTGTCATTGTAAATGTTTTCATTTAACATTTGTGTGAATATATAAACACATGTCTCCTTCTTGAAGCTGTCTTAATTTCTTGGTCTATAAACAAATTCCAATTAGCAGTGGTAGCAGTAAACTAGGTGCCACTAGGTGCCATGGATTAATTGTGATGTAAATGAACAATATCATTTTAAAATTTTAATTAAAATGCTGCTCAATGAGATAGTAACCTTCGGATGTTACAAAGTTGCCTTCAGAATAATACACACTTCGTGTCAGGTATCGGAAGCATGTAAGGGAATTACAAATGAGTAGTGAATACACAAGGCCAGAGTTAAAATGGTTAAGTTCAAAGTTTTTAATAGCACAAGGACAGCAACATCTTGTGCAGAGAATAGATTTTGTGTATGTTTAATTTCTTTTCAATTGCGGTGATCTCATTTAGCTTGTCATATTACGACTGTGTCCATTACAAAGGACAAAGAAAAGAATCATATCAGCTCTATGTCCTGCTTCCAGTGGCGCCGGTGCAGATTAAATTGAATTAGTACAGGGAATGGTGTGTCGCATACACACTGATAATCAGATCCTGGCTTTGTTTCCTAGACTTCTGAGAAACACAAGCTATTTCACCTCTCATAAGCATCCCCAGTGATTTTCAGTGATTCCTCTGGTTTCCAGTCATTAGCTTAACTGAATTTCACAGAACATGATAGCATGCTGATGCATGTCTGAGTGTTCAAGAAATGTGCCCCCAACACACTACTGGACATATTTGATCAGATATAGTGCATCAGTGTCTAATCCATCAATGGCTGCTGTCAGTATAGGAATGCCTGGACTTAGATATTACATATATATTGCACACATAAATGTAAGGGTGAAATTTAAACTTTTATGTTCCTGTTTTTCTGTAACAGCCAGTAGCATTGGCAGCTCACAGCTCCAGGGTTTTGGGGTCAATCCTGGGGTCAACCCTGAGCTTGAATTACTGCCTGTGTGGAGTGGTCTCCCTGTGTGCCTGTGTGAGTTTCTAGAACGTTCTCTAGTTTCCAAAAAGCATGCTGGCAGGCCAAAATTGGCTATGCTAAAACATTGTCCTTATCTGAAAATGAGTAAATCAAAGAGAAAGCTGTGTGATGGACTGGCGTCGTACTGGGGATGACTTCTCCTGCTTTGCACCTGAGATATAGCAGTTACTGATGTTGATAATAATAAAGTCCTAAAAAAATAATAAAAAGCAATATAATTGAATGCAGAGAATAAAATAAATCCAGAAATATAAAAAAAAGAAAAAATGGAAGCATAAGGAGATAAAAAATTAAACAATTATATATTAAATTAAGAATTACATTAAAATAACAAATAAAAAAAATCAGTTTAATAATTTTTAAAGCTTAAAAAACCAAGTACAAGAATTAAAACCTGTCAGACTAATTACTGTTTTTTTCCTGGATGTTTTATGAACGTTTAAACAATTTTTCCTTTCACTTTAAAAAACCGTTGTCCAATTACCTCAACTTGATTCAGCTTGACTTGTATAGAGTCTATAGTTCCTGTATTATCCTGTTTGTTGCACCATGGCTGGCTTGACCTAATTATAGTAGCTATACCTATTTCTAATATTGGGCTGGTAATCTAATGATGAGTGTACTTTTTCAATATATATTTTTTTTTTACTATAGTTCATGTTTATTTTATTTAATAAACATAAAATAGGTTTCATTATTCTCTCAAATAATATACATGCCTTGAACTGCTTCTACTACTGCTGTTTTAGGAGGTATAGGGAGAAATTGAGTTTCATAACAAAGCATTTTCACCCTTTAGTCCATTCTTGTTCTCCTTGTGAAGTAAATCATAGGTCCCTTCCCTTCTCTTGCAGTGACACAAAACTTTTCTTTTCCACCATCCACCAAATCCCTATTCCTGACTAACACTCCTCTTCTGTGCTCTGTCCGTTAAACTGCCAGAACAACGCACATCTGAAAACTTGATAGTATTTCCTGCTTTAATTGGCATTTTTGTGATGTCTAGAACAAACTCAGAGACACCGTCAAAACATACTATAATGTTTAAATCCAATATCTATGTCAGTACTCATCCTCCTTGACCTGTCTGCCGCCTCTGTCACAGTGAATTACAAGATCATCATTTCCACTCTTGCTGATTTGGGGATTGGAAGCTGTGCTCTGACCTTGTTCTTATCGTACTTACAGGATCAATACAACCACGTAGCTTGAAGAGGGTGCATCAACGCTTCACTACTGAATTCCCTTGGTCTTTTAGGGGTTAGAAACATGAGCCAGTCAAAGAAAACAAACAAAAAACCCACCATATCAAGTCTATTCAGTTATTAATGTTTATTAAAATTAATGTTTATATCATATTAGTATATTTCCCCATTATGTTCCCATTATAGTGATTTTAACAGTAACACATACATTCAGGAAATAGTAATTACTGAACATTCATTTGTGTTATGCTCTATAAGGCCTCATCTCCAGGATGTGAGACATGGAGACACTCATACATAGCAGGGTGATCTGTGTTCTTCCTCCAGGATAAGACTTCTTTGATCACTCTGCGCAGTACCAACAAAGAAAGCTCATGGATATAAAAGGGAAAGAGATACAACTTCAGTATTCTGGGGAAGAGACACTTCTCTGTGTAATTGAGAAATTTCCATTTAAGTCCTGTACTCTTGTGTAGCTTCTAGTGAGATACTTGTTGTCTCGTGCACTAGAGATTGCTATTCCATTGCATTCTTTCTAACATGGGCCTGTTTCTCCATCAGTTCTGTAAGTGAAGAGAATCTTTCAATACATTTATTTCACTGATTGATTTCTTAAGGCTTTCTTCTTTAGGAAATAGAAAGTTAAATCAATATCATGATATAGTTTAGCATTTATTGATAGACATTATTTAACTAAACCTCAGCTCAGATAGCTACTGCCAGAATATTTAATAAGAGCAGAATCACAGTTAATTTTATTAAATGAAAATTCAATAGGTTAGATTCTTTTATTAAATGATATCCATGTATTTAACTGTTCTTATTGCAGAAGGAGAAATTACATTTCATTACACAGTAAAGCATTTTCACCATTTGACCCATTCTTGTTCTCCTTGTAAATACACTGATCAGCCATAACATTATGACCACCTTCCTAATATTGTGTTGGTCACCCTTTTGCTGCCAAAACAGCCCTGACCCATCGAGGCATGGACTCCACTAGATCCCCTTTAAGTCCTGTAAGTTGCGAAGCCAAGTCAACACCTCAACCACTTTTTTGTGCTCATCAAACCATTCCTGAACCATTTTTGCTTTGTGGCATGGCACATTATCCTGCTGAAAGAGGCCACATCCATCAGGGAATACAGTTTCCATAAAAGGGTGTACATGGTCTGCAACAATGCTTAGGTAGGTGGTATGTGTCAAAGTAACATCCACATGGATGGCAGGACCCAAGGTTTCCCAGCAGAATATTGTGCAAAGCATGACACTGCCTCTGCCGGCTTGCCTTCTTCCCATAGTGCATACTGGTGCTATGTGTTCCCCAGGTAAGTGACGCACACGCACTTGGCTATCCACGTGATGTAAAAGAAAACATGACTTATCAGACCATGCCACCTTCTTTCATTGTCCAGTTCTGATGCTCACATGCCCACTGCTGGTGCTTTCGGCGGTGCACAGGGGTCAGCATGGGCACCCTGACTGGTCTGCAGCTATACAGCCCCATACACAACAAACTGTGACACACTGTGTATTCTGACACCTTTCTATCAGAACCAGCATCAACTTCTTCAGCAGTTTGAGCAACAGTAGCTCGTCTGTTGGATCGGATCACACGGGCCAGCCTTCGTTCCCCACGTGCATCAACGAGCCTTGGCCACCCATGACCCTGTCGCCGGTTCACCACTGTTCCTTCCTTGGACCACTTTTGATAGATACTGACCACTGCAGACCGGGAACACCCCACAAGACCTGCAGTTTTGGAGATGCTCTGATCCAGTGGTCTAGCCATCACAATTAGGCCCTTGTCAAACTCACTCAAATCCTTACGCTTGTCCATTTTTCCTGCTTCTAACACATCAACTTTGAGGACAAAATGTTGACTTGCTGCCTAATATATCCCACCCACTAACAGGTGCCATGATGAGGAGATCATCAGTGTTATTCACTTTATCTGTCACTGCTCATAATGTTATGGTTGATCGGTGTTTCTTGATACTCCAGTGACACACAACTTTACTATTCTTTTCCTCCATTCACATTCCTGTTCCCTCAGATAGCTTTTCAGACATATCTTTCTAGATAAAGGCTCGCTGCTCCAGTGTCCTCACTTCTGAGTGCTGGAATAAACTTTAACCTCCACTCAGTTATTTCATTTCAATGATTCCTAAAGTCAAACCCTATAGAGCCTACTCTCTTAAAAACATGCTAACTTTTTCCTTATTTACTTTATGCCTTTTTTATTTTTAATTTTTTTTAAATGTGTGTACTTTTATGCTTTAAGTTTAAAACTCTGGATTCTGGACACTTTAGCATGTGTAAATACTTTCATTTGTCTCTTATCTTTCAGGTTATAAATGCCACCAAATGCAGATTTTAGTACATTTTGAAAGTCATCTAAGAAAAGAACAACTGCTTAATAACTCAATGTAATTGTAAATATTCTAAACAGACATCGAATCTTTTCTGTCATGACAATTTATACAGTCTCTACATACAGAACGGTCGAAAAATAAGCTAATAGTCAAAAGTTTGGATACACTAAACTAATGTTGATAGTGCCTTTTTTAATTTCTAACACCATATAACTACATAAAACAAGCAGAACAGCTGTTCATCTTCATTATTTCTGTTGTTTCTGTTATTATTATATAATTTTAGAAATCATAAAAATCTAAGAAAATCTTTTCTATGTGAATATGTGTCCTTTTGCTTTGTATGATACATTATTTATTAATTAATTGATTAGATTGTTGTGTGAGATTCATGGTGTTTATATGTTTGACACCATTGACTGCATTTTTTGCTATATTTTTTAACTCTCTGTATTTAGTATTTTTGTTATATTTATTTTATTATAGGTTATTGTCATATATATCTTTTTTTATATTTTGTTAAATTGTGTTATATTTTGTTATTTGTTATATTTTTGTACCCTTAAATTTGGGTATTATTTATTTATTTATTTTTTTGTTATATTCCTTTTTATTTTATTTATTACCTGTGCTTGTGGATACTGCTGGAAGCTTTAAATTTCCTTTTGGGATGAATAAAGTATCTATCTATCTATCTATCTATCTATCTATCTATCTATCTATCTATCTATCTATCTATCTATCTATCTATCTATCTATCTATCTATCTATCTACCATATGTTTCATTAAAATCATTATTACATCTGAGAGTTGTGCATGATTGTCCTGCTGCTTTTATTCAGTAAGAGCAAAGCTCTCAAAGTCCTAAGAAACAAAAAAGCCAGAATTAGAAGACGAGTGGGCTTCTGCCCAGTGTGTTGCATATGACAGCTGTTCAGTCTCAGTTCCTCCAGTGTCTAATGGGAAGTACTGCAGGGAAAGACTACACTGGTGTTACTGCATGTACAACACTAGAGGGCTGTATAGCATTATTAATTCACGCCATGTTCTGACTGAAAGTTTTGCTTAGTTGATATAAAAATGTTCTTGAGGGCTTTTCTTTTCTTTTCTTTTAAATGTGTTTAATTGAACACTTTCAGAGTAGAAAAGTTTGATCTAAATGCATGTGTGCAACTGTCGCGTCTTCACCTGCATATAGAAGTGCATTACTTTTCTATGGCCATTCATAGATGCAGGGAATCGGATTCATTCACACTTGTAGGAGGTGTGGCCCTGCGATGGACTGGAGACCTGTCCAGGGTGTACCCCTGCCTTTCGCCCTGTGTGTGCTGGGATAGGCTCCAGCAGACCCCCGTGACCCTAGGAGTCCTAGGAATAAGCGGGTATAGATAATGAATGAATGAGGAGGTATCTTATTGCTGTAGGTTTGAGGTGTCTCACACATTTAAAAATCTCTGCAGGTGTATACACGTACGTCTTCACATACTGTTAAGATAGTAATGAGTTTTTGCATGCTCCTTCTGTTGGTGAGACGTCCTGGGGGTTTCTATAGTAGAACAAAGAGTGAAGCATCTTAGTAGTAGGAGAATTTTCTCTAAAAACATGCCTGCAACTGTGGTTGTTGTAGGCAGGCTCTGAAACTGCCAGTATGTTGTAGAACAACCTCCACGATCTTAAGCAGTCTGGCTTCAAAGCATTCCACAGAAACCGGCCTTGTGGTCATCACTTTATACACTTTAAGATTCATGTAGTGTCTGACACAGTCAGTCCCAAGACTGTGTCTCTTGTCTGTCTTCATGCATCTTGGAATTAGTGGAAGTGAATAGCAATGGTTTGTTTCCTACCCAGTAGGTCAGTGACATCAGGTGATATGAAGGGGATCTACATGTGCTCTATGCAGACTCTTGCTTGGTGTCACACAAGGTTCAAGACTTGGTCCTTTTCTGCTTTACCTCTGTGCTTGATCTCGTGAATCATATCCTCAAATGGGTTTTCCTATCACTGCTATGCAGATGACATTTAACTCCTTTCCTTTTCTTCCTCTCAGACTCTCTTGTTTCCACTCAACAGCATGACAGCATGAATCCTAATTCAAGCAAAACTGAACCTTTATTTTTGTTTGTTTTATCTCAGATTAATCATCTTGTGATACTCCTGGATAACTCTTAGACCTCACCTTCTGGCACTGAAGGGGTAACCATTGACAATCAACTGTCCTTTTCTTCAAACTCAGGTGCTCTTTCAGTCCCTTGCCATCCTTCATGTCTGGACTACTGCAACTTGCTCCTAGAAGGTCTGCCTCTGAATGCAACCTTTTTAAGATCTCTCACATCACTCCATTACTGCGCTCCCTCCACTGGCTTCCTGTAGCTGCCTGCATCAGATATAAAACACTGATGCTTGCCTACTAAGCCAAAAGCAGACCTCTTACCTCAAAGCACTTATCACACCCCACACCGCACCATGCTCCCTTAAATCATCCAGCACTGCTCGACTGATTCCAGCATCTCTCAGGATACAAGGAAGGTACACATCAAGACTCTTCTCTGTTCTGGCACTGAGCTAGTGGAATCAATTTCCCCTAGATCTCTGAACAGCTGAGTCTCTGGCAGTCTTCATGCAATGACTAAACACACTACCTCTTCATGAAGTACTTAAATTAGTATTTAGTTTAAAATATTTTGTGATATCTATGAGCTTTTTTTTTTTTACACTACATTACCAACATTTTGTTTCAGATAGATAGTGAACCAGTGACCTATTGAACCAGTATGAGGATCTATCCCTGAATGTATTGGATGTATGTCTGGATTAGGGCAACTGACAAATGTAGTAAATGTAAATGTGGACCTTAAATGTAAATGTGGACCATGTAAATGTGTAAATGTGTGTAAATGGTGAAACGTGGCAGCATAGGTTCTCTCCTACATGTGGATGTTCTAGAGAAATTATTTTGTAATGTAGTGTCTGAACATCTTCTCATTAATGTAAACTCTTTTGCTTAAAGTACCAGCAAAAACTCATAAACTGAATCAATGCACATAATTAAAAATCAGTCTTACAGCAAAAAGTGAAGAATAAATAAATAAATAAATAAATAAATAAATAAATAAATAAATAAATAAATATTAAAAGCTCATGCTTAATGCATCAAGTGTCCACTAGAGGTCTCTAATGATCAATAGAATGTACCATTGGAATAGACCTGTTTGGTATTTAAAGCTGTTGACATTTAAACAAGCTAATGGGGAAAAAAATAAGCAAGTTATTGAAGTTTTATGTTTTAAACAATATAGAACCTAAACTCTAATGTGGGCAGAGAGATGAGATGAGATGGTGCAGTTTCCCATTTTCCATTTTTCATGTTCATAGAGCTATTATTGCTTTTAACTTCACATAATTTGTGCTGTTTATTTAGACTTTTATCATTTTACTGATGTAATCTTAATATTGTACCTGTACTCAAAGCAAGGACTTAAGTCACATCTGGCCCAATATATATTTTCTTATCTTCTTAGACATTTTGATAAAGGCTTATGCAGAAAATCTGCCTCCACAACAAGTGAATATAGTGAAGGTAATCAAATGGAATAATAAAAAAAACAACAACAGATAGACAAGGAGATTTTTTTTTTATTTAAAATTGAATAAAACAATCTACTGGGTCTTTCAGTTTGGTCCAGTAATGCACTGTGACAGATCTAACTAAAGTCTTTGTTACTACAAAATTCAGCCAAGATGAAAAATAATAAAAGTTAATTCATAAATTAGATCTCTGATTTCAGGTGCTACCTGAGCTTTAAATCCCACTTGCTAAGGAATGGAAGAGAGCTGTCATTCATTAAAATGGTACCATAAATTGAACAGATTAAATAAATTGTGGAACGATTGTAGAAAAAAGGAAAAAACAACAACACAAAGTATAAAGAAAACTAAAAGAAAACATGAAATGAAATAGTGAAATGAAATAATAAAGCTCACTATTTATTTTTCTTTCTTATTTGCTGTCTTATTACTTTTCATTCTTGAACTGCATGCTTTCAGAACTATTTTTTTAAACTATTTTTTATTTTTTATTTTTAATTTAAACACATTCATTATTCATACTTAAACTTTATATAGGGCTTTCTGTCTATTAACTGTAAAAAAAAAAAAAATCAGTAACAAATATCATAACTTTAATATTGGTGGACTGTTTTCCACCACATCAATAAAGTAATAGATAGATCGAAATATAGACCCTTTCTATGTCTTTGGGTCCCTACTTTAAGAACCCATAATCTAAATACAAATGTTCTAAACCAGGGGGAAAAAAGACACCTTAAACCACAGGGAATTTTCCGAAAACAAACCAAAGTCACAAACTAATGAGACAGGATACAAAATCCATGGTTCAGATAATAAACAGATGATAGTCTGTAATGATATCCCACTAAAACCCAACAGGACCTTCTAATGAACTTCTGATGTAGTAAAATAAGTCTGCAACTATAGCTATTGACTTTAACTAGCATTAGAGTAGTTTGAGTGACCTCACTCTTTTTTCTCCAATCAGAGCTCATTATCATGGCATTTTCATAGTTTCACCACAGCCTGCCACAGACAAATGCACTGCTGGCAAGTCTTTCAGCTGGGACGTTTGCACTAGGTATACAAGAGTAATAATAAAAACATCATCTTAATAAAAAACATGTACACAACTGGCTGACCTGAAGGTGAGACTGCTGAAATGATGAGTGGTAGTGCACCCACCCCTTTTTCCATCCCTTTTTCCCAAACCTCCAGCTCTGGTCTTGTCTCTGTCACACTTGTTCTGTTAGTGGTGAACAGATGCTGTGTAGGACATTACTCAACAGAGTAAATATAATTTATAGACACATCTGGAGGGCTCCCTTCTATTAAATTTCCTACAGGACTTGCTTTTAAAACCCATTGTTCATTTTTAGGTGAACCTATAAGACATTCAAACATAGATAAATTGTTGCTTTGGCTCTGATTTGCCCTATAAAATGTTCTCACATTCTTTATTTGTCAGTTGGATTAACTGCTTAAATAACTTATAAATAACTGCAATGTGAATTTTCCCAAATACCGATGTATTCCACCTAAAGAGAGTGATGCAGAAATGGTTTAGTATTTTAGTCTGTCCAGCTCAACTCGCCTCCTAACCTGCACACTAAGCTCAAATAGAAAAGGCTCCAAAAAAGGCTTCATGCTAGTTCCTCTGTCAAAGCCATCAGGCTTGTCATGTCATAGATTGCTAATTAACTGAAATAAGTCTTTGCTGTAACTCTGAAACACTTCTGTTTTCAGGAACTTTGAGTCCAACAATTTTTCCAATACTTTAGTAATGCATTAGAATACTCAATATGGTAATACAGAATGTCACTGAATTACGGTTAGTGAGAGAAGAAGCACTTTATAACCTGACCATTATCCCTTAAGTTACAAATACAGTGCAACCTCTCAGATATTTGCAATTATTGTTTAAAGAGAATTTAAAATAGGACTGTATAATAATGTATACACTGCTATGCTCAGAAATGTCAAGAATGGGTGCCTCCATAGTAGTAAAGACAGACCCAAATGTAGGAGTAGCATAACAAACTGGGGATTTATTAAAATAACAGAACTACCTACACACAGAAACACTGGGGAAAAGCTAGATAACTGAAATATAAAAATAACAAACGAAAAGCCAAACCATGAATATATGAGACAAAAACAAAGAGGCAAAGGACACAGACTCAGCAAAACACAAACACAGGACAGCAGGTATATGTAGGGAGGGTAATCAACATGACATAAGGAGGCAGGACGGAATTAAGGTTATGTCTGTGTGTGTGTGTGTGTGTGTCGGGGTGGGGGTGGGGGGCAAACACATGTGAGCGCAGAACATCAGCAAAAACACATGGCACAAGAGATACATTGCAGGAATGCCACCTAATATTCCAGCAGGGAATTGTCCAATCATAACCCTGAGGCATACATTTGACATGTAGTTTAATATGGCTAATAACAAATAACACATACTGTTTGTTTCTCATTTAACACATCCTCATAGTGTGCAGAAATCTCACCTGATATCTAGTCACATTCAAAATGTGACTTGAATCAGACCCACTATATTACTGTCTGTATGGTCTGTAATATATTAATGCATGATTTCCTGCTGAACTGTAGGAGTATGGGCCTAAATTTAACGTGACAAGCAAACAACTTAATCTCTCCATCTCTTGACGTCATGGAGTAGCTGTCTCTGAATGTCATTTTGTCTTTTTGTACTAGTTGTTTTTATTATTATTTATTTATTTATATATTAATTCATTCATTTATTTTGCACAGTGTTTGTTCACGTGCGCAACTAGGACACAAGTTTTTGTGTTCTATACTATATGAATCTATACATATGACTCTGTATATAGACCTCTTATATAGACGCAAAATCTAAAACATGAACCTTCAGGCATCAGATATTGTAATGGTTCAGATTTCAATATAATCTTCCAGTTATGGAAAACATGAAATAAGTTACCTTTCTGTTAGCCACTGTCACTCACTGAGGCTTCTTATATGCACTAGCTAGAGGTTGTATGTTTAATTATTACTGGCTAATGGGTCCTTCATTTTTTTTTTTTTTAGAAAAACAGCTACCAGCTAAGTCACCTTTAGATGGCAAACCAAAAAACCTCGCTACCAAAACGGCACCATGGCCGACGAAGAAGAAAGGGGGCAGGTGTTTGTTGTAATAAAGTATGTGTTATCCTTTACTATCCACAATTGTTAGCTGCTGTTTTATAAGGGAACACTAGCAAGTGGCTACAAACTGGAAATGAGAAAATTATAGAAAATGCTGTAAGAAAAAGAGTTAAAAATAGGCACTTGCTTCAGAAGATAATGCATAATCCTGTTATTTATATCACAGATCTAGTCAATAACACTACAATAAAATTTTACATGTCATGGAAAATATCTTTAATAAAAAATAAAAAAAGAGTTTTAGGATGCCAAAATTAGACTTTATTGAAAATGCAACAAAGCTGAGATGTCAACAGATTATCTGAATCAATAAGTTGTGACAGGTTTTTATGCAATTTTAAACAACCATTTATTTTTCTTTCAGTAACATGTCAACTACTTGCCCCAGTTATTTCACCGCTGTCTTTTCTTGTTTATAATTGTGCCAAGAGCTCAGTCAGCTAGCTTTTTAAACAATTTTATTGTTTTAGATGAAATGCAGATTTTCCATTCTTAATCTTTTACACTGCAAGAATAAACAACATTGCAGGCATCAACGTCTCCTTTACATTTCAGTCACATGCTAGGACACTCTTCATGATTCTGCCATTGTTTTAGGCCTTCACGACTCGGACACCTACGGTACATGGTCATTTTTAGACCTTGATGACAGACACCTACATGGTTGTTTTTCAGCCTTGATAGATTATGATTAGACCTGACAGAATACATACCAATCATACTGAAATCAAATTCTGATCAGATTAAATATTCTATACGTTCAAGGCAAATTGTAAAAGGTATTCAGAAGAAATCATACCATCACTCGCGCTAAAGGTCAACAGCTAGAGTATTTTAAATCCTTCAGCACAGAGAACATGATCCACAACCTTATCTGCATATTACTGCAAACCAAAGTGAGCTATGGCCAGGCACATTAACTTAATAGACACAAGTGTCTAAATTAAATCAATGCCAGTGCAGTCTCAACACCCGGCTATTACAGTTCAGAGCTGTGTGAGTGTTTCCATGAAAAATACAGCATTCATCAGTCTCATTTTTCCATCTCATTTCCCTCAGTACATTTCTCTTACAACAGTTTATTTGACTAGTAAATGTACATCCATCTTGTTCTCAAGATAACAGCTCTGTCTCTGCTCTAAGAACTGTTTGCGCATTGAATCAGCTAAATATAAAAGTTTTTCTGTGTATAATCAGGTATAATTGGCTATTTGGTTTAGTCTCTTTTCATTTCCTTCCCTGCAGCACAGCTGAATTCATGGATGGTACGTCAGTGAATGCATCTTCATTATGATTCGCAAGTAATCATGGAAATTAAGTTAGATCAAATGTCCTGAATGAATTATTCATACAATAGTTGAATAGCCATTGGTGTGACACAGACCATTTATTAATTTCTGATGTGCCATGTTAACTTTCATCCTAACTTTACTTGGATTGCCATGTCTATTGTTTTTGCTGCGAGTTTAATTGTCTATTTAAACAGAAGTGATTTATGTACAATGCCGTCTTTGGACAAGCTGGGAGATGTGGTCAAATTGAACAATCAAACAGTGATAATTATATCAGATTGAAGCAATTTTCTTGTGTAATTGGATTGTTATAAGAATATTAACTTGGTGCTCATGTCAGACAATATTCTAATGTAACTGATATCATTTTAAGTGGTCTTTGAGTGTGTGTGTGTGTGTGTGTGTGTATGTGTGTGTGTGTGTGCATGAGTGCTATAGGAAAACATATTTTGAGGTCACTCTAGAATTTACTATAACACACATTTCTCTTTGGATAATCATTTGCATAAAAAAGCAAAGCAAATGGTTATCAGCAACTGTGAACCAGCTCATAGTTGGTGGTTGACTCAGAGGATTTCAATGTTTTCTTTAAGAGTATCACCTCAAGGCTTTTGTATTGTCATACCTTTAAGTCCTGCCCACTCAAGGCCTTTAAAACTGTGACACAAGCTTCTTTTCACTGGACTTGGTGACTACTGTACCAGCGCAGTATGTTCTGATCTACAATAAAACATTCCTGCTGAACACTACTTCAGAGTCCCCTGGCCTGCTTTGGTGAATTTGCAACAGTGCCATGCTCACACACCCTACAGTCTCTCAACATGGGTTGTGTGTGACCTCAGATGCATCTTTATTTCCTCACTCTCAGTTGGCTCATGCTGGTAAATTATGTTATAATGACACTTGGAGGGTGAGAGGGTCAGACTGGGGTCAGGTGGGGGGGTTACCGGGTCATAATAAGTAGAGAGAAGAATCTATGCTGTATCTATAATCTCTTAACTCAATCACTTGTTAACTGTTTAATGTATAGACTGTATAAATAGCACTGAACATGGAGCAGTGGTAATAAACAAGTATTAAGCAATTTATTCAAAAGTAATTTTATTGTGCTTTTCAGTGCCTGTTGGTTTTAATGGTAATTAAACAGTTATTTTTTTTCATTTACAGTTATCCTGACAACTATATTTTGAGCTAAAATCCAGCAATGCATTTAAGGTTGCATTGCTGAATTAATTACTTATAAGATTAATTACTTATAAGGTTGTACATTAGATGTAGACAGACATAGATAGATAGATAGATAGATAGATAGATAGATAGATAGATAGATAGATAGATAGATAGATAGATAGATAGATAGATAGATAGATAGATAGATAGATAGATAGAGTTGATATCAAGAGCCAAGAAGCTTTTATTGTGGTTTCACCCATATACAGTTGATGCAGTACACACCTTCTTCCAGGACTGTGGTGCTACAGAAAACAACACAGAACACTATACAGTACTGCATAATGTGTATATGTGCAAACAGCACAAGACAGAAGACAGTCAGATCAATACAGTACAATGGTGTTGACGGAGCAATACTACAACCAGTACACAGTTCTTCATTAAGTAAAGCACGATAGTAAAGATGCTGTGAATGTAAGCACATATGACACTACAGCAGCACAGAGACTTAGAATGTATACTAAATTAAAGTAAGAATTAATAGATAAAAAATATATACAGGCATATGATGGTGGAGCAGTGGGGTCTAAATGTTGTAGATATAAGCAGCAGACTAATATTAAAATAGCAGTGCAGCGCAGACATTGTCAACAGTGTGAACATCGTAAACAGAGATTTATGGTGTACTATGCGTAATAATAAAGGGTACTTACCAGAGAACATAATTTTCCCTCTGGGAATTTGGACAGCAATACAATATGATTCAGTGGTGTAAGGTGAATAGTGAATAAATTCAGAAACTGCACGTTTGTGACAGTCTGGTGCCCTTAATCTGGTTTTGGTGAATGTTGTCACCCCATAGAGTTATTTCCCTTATATACCTGCTAATAAATAATGCCATACTCACACAATGAAGGTGATGGGGTCAGTATAAGGTCAGACAAAGGCTCACACTATGACAAAGGAGAACCCTGCTATATATCATTTAGTGAAATATCACCATGTGTTCAAAATAGTACTCTATTCCTCATTTTTTGCAGTTAAGTGCAGTTTTGGTATTTGATACCCTCCAGGGTGGACCATTTGGACAATAGCCGATTGCAGTGCACTGTGTAATTTGGTTCAAGGTCTTCTTGCCTATGCTTGTGCAGGGCCTTTTTATTTAAAAATGAGGCATATTATTAATCTGAATAGCATATTAGTCTGCAGGCTATAAATACTTTTAATTACATAATAAATTAAATGCAAATTAAAGACATAAATATCAGTTTCTTTTAAACAAATAACATGGTTGGATCTTTTAGTTGTAATGAAGTCTTCCATTTTTGATTTCTGAAGTCTTTAAATGTAATTTTCTCTCTCACTTTTGGCGTTAACCAGAATTTAAGAAACGTGCAAAAGAGAAACATTTTTATATTTATATTTTTGAAAGTACTTTTTAGAACGACAGGGAATAGTGTCATGTGACGGACCAACATGCAAATCACTGATTTAATTAGCAGCTGAATACACTGCAGTTCCAACTGATAGAAACACAACCATTTTGAATGTGCATCTGACTGCTCTGTTCATGTGACCTATAGAGTAAAATAGCTCAATGCAACAGTCCTTAATGATTATTAAATGCACATTTCTCTTACAAAGTGCTTCTATTCCAATGGCAACATGTTTACTCACATCAAGCCATTGTATCAGGGCTACAGGAGCCAAAAAAAAGAAATTTCAGGTAACAAGCATGCTGATATTAACATTATATACACTGATCAGCCATAACATTATGACCACCTGTGTTGCTCCCCCTTTTACTGCCAAGACTAAGGCCATGGACTCCACTAGATCCCTGAAGGTGTGCTGTAGTATCTGGCACCAAGATGTTAGCAGCAGATTCTTTAAGTCCTGTAAGTTGGGGCTTCCATAGATTGGACTTGTTTGTCTGGCACATCCCACAGATGCTTGACTGGATTGAGATCTGGGGAATTTAGAGGCCAAGTCAACACCTCAACCACTTTTTTGTGCTCATCAAACCATTCCTGAACCATTTTTGCTTTGTGGCATGGCGCATTATCCTGCTGAAAGAGGCCACAGCCATCAGGGAGTACAGTTTCCATAAAAGGGTGTACATGGTCTGCAACAATGCTTAGGTAGGTGGTATATGTCAAAGTAACATCTACATGGATGGCAGGACCCAAGGTTTCCCAGCAGAATATTGCACAAAGCATGACACTGCCTCTGCCGGCTTGCCTTCTTCCCATAGTGCATCGTGGTGCCATGGGTTCCCCAGGTAAGCAACGCACACGCACTTCATCCACGTGATGTAAAAGAAAATATGATTTATTAGACCAGGCCATCTTATTCCATTGCTCCATGGCCCTGTTCTAATGCTCACGTGCTAATTTTCTTTTAATATGTTGGATCGGATCACACGGGCCAGCCTTTGCTCCCCACATGCATGAATGTCCCTTGGCTACCCATTACCCTGTTGCCTGTTCACCACTGTTCCTTCCTTGGACCACTTTTGATAGATACTGACCACAAGACCACAACACCCTACAAGAGCTGCAGTTTTGGAGGCTCTGATCTCGCTCAAATCCTTACACTTGCCCATTTTTCCTGCTTCTAACATATCAACTTTGAGGACAAAATGTTCACTTGTGTGTGCTTTGCATGTCTTGAGCCCTTCTATAAGATCTTATTATGGCAAAGAGGTGTGGTTAAGAATTTACTTTAATTCTCAGAAGCTTTATACAAACTGGGTTTGTTCACCAAATCAGGCTTTATGCAATAAAAAGAAATATATATGTACTGTTTGATTGTTTCCTACTTGTTTTTTATGTGATTTGCCACCAGCATTGAATTTATTGTTATTACATTGTTCCACTGTAATGTGATCATCCAAATCTATTTTTATTATATTGTTCCACTGTGATATGTGCATCCAATTCCGCAAAGTAAGGAAGAATAATCCTCTATCTCCTCTTCTTTAATTCTTTTGCTTTGCTTGACCATTTCATCAAAAATATTTTTTATCCTTCCTATACACAAGAAGCTGGCTTTCAAATATTACATGTGTGTTGTGAGTACGAGTGTGAAGTTATTTAGGTCTATATTTACACCATATATATATAGCAGTATGCATATAGGTAGGGGAGCTACACAACACTTTAGATGACTACATCTCCAATCACCCTTCGGACTCTGAGAATTGACTTCTAACACTCATTTCAGAGACTTGAACAACTGCTGAATATACCTTCAAGGACAGTCTTTAACTATCAGAAACTACAGAGACTTTCCATTTTGAAAATGTGTGTTACCATAGTACTTTACCACTTGACTTGCAAGCCTGATTGAAGAGAAGCGGAGAAGGTGACTGGTAGGTCTAATCATATGGCATGAAAAGCACAAAATTTACACCTGAACTGAACTATGTATTCTGATGCCTCCAACTCCTGCCAGAGAGGAGAATGCAGAAACCTGAGTCCTGCTTTGTCTGTGCCATAAGCTGGGACAGCTACTGAGACATAGCCCAAAAAATGTAATTAATAATCAGCCTTTTCACAGTGCCCTACTACCTAAACCTATATACTCCCTCAGCTACATAGTAAATTAACCAATTAGGTTACTTCTCTCCAATAACCCCTCACTCATTGGTACAGAAAAGGTATCAGCTGTTCCAATCCAAGTGCTAGTGGAATTCAAAGATAATAGACATACACAAATTCATTCAGTCATTCAGTCTGCATAAATGTCAGAGTACAAGAAAATCTCCTGGCCTGTCTACAATATCCATGGTCTCACATGGCAGGGAACTTTCTCACTGTCCTCCATCCTTCCCACAACTACACTCTCATCCTGGTCATCACTGACCAGTCCTTCCAACTTATTTGCTTGCCAGCCTTACCTATTTATGCATTTTAGACTTCCAGTGAATAGTGTTTCTGGAATACCATTCGTGGAGCACCTTTGTGGAGAAACTGGGATTTTTGGAAAGTTTAATATTTGGACATGAACCGCAATCTGATGGTCAGGTAGAGTGAGCCAATCAGGACATAAGCCTTACTTATTTCTATTAATGTGCTAACAGTCTGGAGGACGGCCTCATTTCTGTTCCTCTGGAGATTCTTAGAAAAAAAAATGATGCCTCATCATAGAGGAAAAAGGACTTCAATGTGTACGTTTTTAGGGCATGGGGAATTCAAAGAAATCTCATTGTATCCTCTTTTACCTTTTTAGAATTATCCCAAGAGAGAATTCATTAAAAAACATGAAAAAGCAATTGAGTCTCAAACCCGATTTGAACGGCTCTCCACGTTCAAACCAAAAGTGTATGACTTGAATATCGGATGTCATTATCACTTGGAATAAAGCTTTGTATAGACTTGTCTAAAGGCTTTCTCAAACTAATTATATAAAATCTTTTGAGACCTAGATGAGACATTCCTTTGAAAGATGAAGTTAATCCAGTCCTTATGATTGAAAAAAAAAAAAATCTGAACAAAATAATAATAATCGGGCTGCACAGTAACTGATATGAATCTGAGCTTCTCATACTTTGCTCTCACACCTGCAGGGTCTGAACATAGTGCTGTTCATACAGATGCTTTAGCAGCAGGATGCTAAGTGGTGGCACTGGAGTGGCTGAGGGTGAGTGAGAGACACTGACACAGTGTGAGAGAGAGGCAGAGAAGGATTGATGGATAGATTGCAAGTGTGTGTTCTCATGTTACTAAAACAGTGGGGTGTCACTCAGGCAAATAGCTCCAGCATGAGCTAATGGAGAGCTAGCAGAGACTCAGGAGCTTAATCATGCTTGATTGTGCTTATCCAGACACTTTTAAATGAGGACAGCCTGTCCCTTTTCTTGTATTTCTCAGCCTTGCTTACTTACAAGCCCATTTCCAGTAAGAGCATGACACAAGGTGCCAGCCTCTATGTTTTAATGAGCCAGGTCTGCCTGCTGGAGCTTTTTTTAACTGGCAGCCTAGTGTGAAGACAGTCTGCACATTTTTACCTTATTACTACACAAGGTGTTACAAAGGGTCTGTAGTTATTGTTGTTTTTTTCCCCCACAGATAATTTCTTGAAAACAAAATTCATTTCCTGTTGTATTCACAGTAAGTAATTATAATCTTTCTACTTATGAAAGAATCTTCTTCTCATTTCATAGAAATACAGTGATTACACCCAGTAAATTTTTGTTTATTCTTAATTGTTAGCTATAAAAAAAAACAAAAAAAAAAAACATATAAAGCATATTTATAGTACAAGAACAAAAATGTACAAAAACCCTTAATGTTTTGGGATCTCTCTGGTGGGGACTGAGTATGAATAAAAGATTCAAATATTAAATAAATAAATATATAAATATATATTTTTTTTCATCTACGGCTGTAGACCAGTCATTATATTGCAGCCTGAGAATAAAATACTCTTTTTATATCTGTGTGTTGAATTAATAAACCTGACTAAACATGACTATTTTGACTTTTTAATCAAACTGAATTCTACTTATGTAAACACAAGCACAAGCTTTATGTGGTTTAGCAAAACGGCTGCATGCTCTAAAGGTTTTTTTTTTAAAACCCTCCCCACATACCGTATCCCTGTGGTTCTTGATCTTTAGAGTAAGTGAAATCCCCACTCCCTAGTGCCATTTGCTGAGATCCTTCATCCTAATGTGAAAGACAGACAGACTTTCAAGTGGTTTCAATAATCATAACATTGCACAGAGAAGACTAAAGCATTCGCATGAAAACCACTAATGTGGCCTTGGAAAGGAACACGTCATATGGTTCCCTTACATTCTATTCAATGTGGGAGACCATTAAAGTGAAAAAGAAGATGAATGAGTGATCGCTTGCAGTTAGAGAAACATAAACAGGAAAAAGCCATGTTCAATATCACTCTTCCACACCACATGCATGTGGCATGTGTTACTAATGTGGAACTGTTTTCATACTGTGGTCACATTACTGTATGCTTTCTAAATGAGAGGGTAAGAGAATTGCAGCAGGTGTAATTTGCCATATGAGAAGCCTTAGCACAGCCCTCTGTAATAAAAAGTTAAGTAATAGTGTGGGTTTGAATAGCGTTTTACTGTTCATTGTGGTTTCACTGCACTGCCTATCAAACCTTGCCTTTTTCTGAAGCTTTTTCAAGCAAAGCTTGATTTTACAATCAAAAATACACCTCTGAGCTTGGTAATAGATGTTTGGAAAGTAAACTAAAACTTCCTTACATAATTAAGAGACCTTTACCTAGTTTAGCTGGTCTGGAAGAATTGTGATGAAGAATCTAAATCAGGGATGATGTTCATCCAGCTCTATCCTATAAGAGTCACTAAAAAGTCAACAGTCAAAGACTAACAAAAAATACATGATATATAATTCTTCCAAAACTATAAAAATTAGTATTCCAAATGACTGAATGAAAGCTTATGAGAATTGATCAAAACCCTACTAGGCTTATTTCAGTGGGTGTCAGCAGATAAAGCTTGCTCACATCATATAAAGTATTATACATGTATTGCTTCACACCAACTTAAAAAAACACAATAATCGCTGTTCAAGCATGATATTAAGAAGATGGGGGGTTTTAACTAATATAACACCTAGAGCTTGGACTTTTCTACACCTTTTTCTACACCCACTACCTGAACTGGGCTTTTTGCACACTTTGCATATATGCAATAAAACTGCACACACCTACACACTTTACTGATAAACAGTCATACTATATTCATATCTCTATATATTCATCTTCATATCATCAGTCATTGTATTGTCATTTAGATTTTGCCTATTTGTTCCATCTGTTCTGTAATTTGGAATTCCATTTTGGGCCATTGTAGAAATTTGATTTTTCTAACAGTCATAAAAAGCATTTCACTGCATATGTGATTAATACAATATTAGAATATGAATTTAAATAACTGTACTAAGAACGCTAAAACAGTTCAACCAGCCCAAAGGTTGGTTGAACTGGAAAACAAAACTAAAAAAAAAAAAAAAATGACCTTATTATCTCCACCTTTCATCTTCTGCACCCATCCCTTTTTTACTTCCTGTCCATCTCTGTAGCCGTGTGCCTCTCCTGTCTGTATTTCTTTCTCATTTATTGCCTGTTCTCATCCCAGGAGGCCTGGCTTCTGGAGTCCTTTCTGCTCGTAATCCATTAGAGAGTGGGAGAAATGAGTGACAGAGGTGAACGTGCCTGTCAGCCGAGCTCTCACTAATCTCCTCCTCTCCTTTCTGTCTTCTGGTCACACAATTACACACTCACACTCACTCTCTCTCTCTCACATCTACCCCCACATGCACTATTACCTGCCCTGTCAGCCTGGCATGTTTTGCTGAAAGAGCCTCTGTGTAGAATGCCACCCTGTGGGACTTTATTCAATTTAAGCCTAATGTTCTATCTGCAGCAAAACAATCTACTTTGCTTTACATTTGAACTTATGCTAGAACACAAAAAACACAACATGTGCCCATTACTTCAGTTCTGTCAATAAACCAACATCTACGTACACAAAAAGCAGTGTTTCTAGTGCCATTATATTACTATTTAAAAGTCACACATTCATTTGGCTTCAACTCTGCACTTTTTACCTCACGCTCTGCAACATGCACCAAAAAGTGTCCGTTATAGCACTGACTACACGCTGCGAGTAATCAGGAGAGGGAACGTGCTCAGCGTATTTCATTATATTTACTCCAGAGATATTGATCTCCAAGTTGAAGATGCTGATTTGATTAAGGGGAAGCAGGTTTATTGTGATTCAGAGTCACGATCAACTGAAGGCTGAATTGCTGATGCTCACAGCAGAGTGAAAGCCAAGTGTTATCCGATGAACAACGTCAACCTCCAAAAATGCATAGAGTATCATTTATAACAGACACATTTCAGCTTAAAACAGGAAAAAAAAAATGTCTTTATAAAATTGCCTGTGTTATTTTCCATACCTTTAAAATGGTCTTAGACAGAGCCAACATGGAGCCAATGATTTTCTTAAGATTTATCCCTCTGAGTCACGATTAACTGACAAATCTGCTGTTACGTGTATACAGTGTCCTAACATGTGGTCAAGCTAACAAATGATCACAGTAAAGCTTGGTGAAACACATCTATTCTTTTCGTACAAAACTGCAATGAGGATGCGAGCTCTGCTGAGATTACATATCAGACAGTATGAATAATTGCACAATATCATGGTTCAGGACCTCACAGGATCTGCTTACAGTGTCTCATTTTCAAGAAGGATGATAGTAAATGACAGATTTCACTCTAGTGGTATTTTGTGGAGCATGGACCAGAAACAAATTAAAACTATCTATAAGTCTTGACTGGTTTGATAATACTAGCCTGTTCCAGCTTAGGTACTTAAAACTGTAATAGTAGTAGTGCTTTAGTGATATTAGAGGGGTAAACCTCAAATTTCCACATGATACAATACCCTTTAAATTCTTAAGGTATTTCATAATACAACTGAATTTCATCTATGATATGATATGATATGATATGATATGATATGATATGATATGATATGATATGATATGATATGATATGATATGATATATGTGTCAAGATACAGGATTAGACACAAGTGCAGGTACTTAATACTTTTGAGAAATCTTGGCAAATAAAACAAGACATGTTTCTAAATCATTAGCTCTAAGGCTGATTTGTTGTCATTTAGACACTTTCTTATATGACCATATAAAAAAACTTTTACTTTTGTATATCATATGAGAATGGTCTGAGTATAAAAAGAAAGAAGATCGAAAGAAGTATTTAAATGTTTCAATTGTGCTGTAATATAAAAAAGTGTTTTTCTTTCACACACACACACACACACACACACACACACACAGGAACAAAGCAGAACAAATTACCATCCAATTATTATCTACCTGCATAATCCATTTCTGAGATGAATTCTTAATGATCAAATGTAAATTTCCATTTTGGCCTAAAACGTCTTTAATTTGTTTTTTTGTTGTTTTTTTTTTTGCTGCAAACTGTTTATGCACAGAAATATCATAACACGTCGATGACTGATTGTTATGCAAGAAGCACTTAATGAAAGTCTTCATCCTGCATCTTGTCACATAGTCCAAGCTAGACTTTATTAGAAGAAGCACTTAAAGCTTTCCAGAGCACAGCAACCTGCAAATTAATGGACGCAGACCCCATCAGAGCTGTAAAGTCATTTTTTACACACACACACACACACACACACAAACACACAAACACACAGTCTGCCTTCATCTTACCATGACCAGGGTATTGCAGCGTCTCAGTACAGGTAGTAGGTGACTTTCGTGCTGTATGAATATAGTAACTGGGTTCATGAATGAGCTTCATGCATGCACACATTGTACAGAGTTTCTGCACCTTTTCAGGTCATAGAGGTATGCTTAGCACAAGCTAAATGAACATGGAACAGAGTTGTGGAAGTGGCGGCGTGGTTGAGCGCCAGTTTGTGAATGGAGGGCGAGGCCATGTGCTAAGGTCCAGACACCTGATGGAGCGATGACATTCTCTGACAGTATTCCATACATAGTATACACGATTCCATTAATGGGGTCTAATTTGTGTCAGATCTACAAATTTGTATGTAAAATAAAATTAAAATGTCCTTCACAAATGTGTATGTTTGAGATACACTTTTAACATTAACAATAAACCTATAAACCTAAATCTACAGCACTTACATAGCAGAATTTTTGTCTGACTGACTTTGAAATCAATATTTAATTTTGGCTTTTAATTTGGAAAAGTCACTTGCAAAGAACACGAGTTTACAATACAAATACTGACGTCATATACACCGATCAGGCATAACATTATGACCGCATGCCTAATATTGTGTTGGTCCCCCTTTTTGCTGCCAAAACAGCCCTGACCCGTCATGCACTGTGTATTCTGACACCTTTCTATCAGAACCAGCATTAACATCTTCAGCAGTTTGAGTAACAGTAGCTCGTCTGTTGGATCAGATCACACGGGCCAGCCTTCGCGCCCCACGTTGCATCAATGAGCCTTGGCCGCCCATGACCCTGTCGCCGGGTCACCACTGTTCTGTCCTTGGACCACTTTTGATAGATACTGACCACTGCAGACCAGGAACACCCCACAAGATCTGTAGTTTTGGAGATGCTCTGATCCAGTCATCTAGCCATCACAATTTGGCCCTTGTCAAACTCGCTCAAATCATTATATTATCACTATACATATATATATATATATATATATATATATATATATATATATATATATATATATATATATATATATATTCTGTATTTCTTTCTTTCTTAATTTTATTATTGGTGAAAGAGGGCTTGGAAAAGAATACTTAAAGAGGCTGCCAATTTCTTTCAGGAAATAGTCTTCATATAATGGCAAGAGACAAAAATGCCTGAAACAGATGATGCACAAGAAAAAGCAGTTATAAAATTTATAAAATTTTAAAAAAGACAAAAAAGGCTTATTTGAGTCTCAAACACATCACTTTTAAGAACAATCCATTAGTTTTCCTATCTCTTCTTGTTGATGTCATGCAACCTGGTTCTTTACAGAGCAAGAGGCAACAGCAGATCAATAAAATACCCCCACAGGATGAGGATTAAGTAGAATATGGAGACACAGACTGGATGTTGATTCAGTAAATCTGTAACATGAAGTAAATAATAAATAATACAACAGTGAGTTATGTATGTCATGTCCACAGGCTCAAATTCCCAACAAACACCAAGGCAGACAAACCTAATTTTCAGATTTGACCATAGCTTCTGTCCCATGTCTTATGTGTTTTGCTTTTTAACATATTTATCGTTTGATGATCATCTGACCTGTACCTGTTTCACAATTTTGACTGTACTTGAGTATTTCATGAAAGCTCTCTCTTACCAGCATTTGCATCCGTCTCTGCTAGTGTTTCATGACAATATAGAGATCTCAAATGATGTAATCCCCATACAGGAAGTGCCAATACTGGTACATCTTTCAGGTTTTGATTCATTTGAATCGAGTAGAAAAGGTTTTGGGAAAACTTTCTGCTGTATTAATAATAATAATAAAAAAAAAAATGGATACTAACCTACTGAGGCTTGACCTCATGAAGACTGGAGTTAATGTATAGTATGTTATTGACAATGCAATTACAATTCTGTGTGCACTTTGCCACAGCAGAGTATTCATTTATTAAACAATTAGCATTTTCCTCCCTTACATCCATCTGACTTTGTAAGCTATTCTTTCCTCCAGAGGACTCTGCGTTTAGCATTTAGATAGCTATTCTGAATCACATTTTCCGACAGAAAGGGAGAGAGTGTTATGCTTTTACAGGAATTATTCCTCACTCCCTCAAACACTTCACCATACACTGCTAAGAGCTGATGATTCATGCTAATTCAGTAGGCTTATTAAATCAAAGACAAACACCATGGACTGCATACTATATTAGGCTTGATGCATAAATGCTGTCGGAAAACTCTTGTACTCATCTTTTAGATATTCTAACAAGCTTAAATATTTGAGCTTAAACAGCTTATTACAAAAATATTACTGATCAAAATGTATATTCTGTGACTTTAGCAGAAGGAATGTATTTTACAGTTTTGCTTAGATTTTTGTTCATGAAAATCAAGGTCAGTAATAGCGACGGTTATTCTTTGAAAAACGACTTAGACATATGGATTAAAACATATGATGATGTGTTGCACATCTCTTGTCATTGGTGGATCAGTTCTCTGAGTAATTTTGTAGTTGAGACTACACTAAAGTGGACCAGAAACCTTGGTTTTAAAGTGTTTTCAGCGCTCAGTGCAATCAAGATTAATTTAGTATTGTAACAAAATGGATGTCGAGCCAGATTTTAGTTCGAAGATCACTGCCATCATCCCTCGCATTGCATGGCTGAACAAGCACACTCCTCTCACTCCTCTCCACACATATACGCCTGCTGTGTACAAGTGTTTTAGTGTGTGTGTGTATTCCTGTGAGAATAATTATAAATGGTATTAGGAGGTTTTGATTTGATCAGAGGAGGTGCAGGGTCTTAAAAGTTTGAAAACTACTGAAATGACTATAGTACTCAGCAAGCGTATGAGAGTAAAAAGGCAGACAGGGTCACAGAACTGTAAAGACAGACGACTGAGGTGGTAGGTGTGTGGATGAGAGCAGATGAATGTGAGTGTGTGGGAAAGTGAGGTAGCGTGGTGGATAGTGTGTGGGTAGGTGTTTAGTGAGTAAGTTGAGTCGACAAGACATTGAGAATCAATGTGTAAATATGTGAGGAGTTCTGAAAAATGTGTCAGATAAGCCTAATTGATTCACTTTGCAGTCTGGCTGGCTGTGAAAATATCTTCGATTGCTCCATAGCATCATTCAAACTAAAGAATTAGTTTTCTGATACAGATAATGATTAAAACGGGGATTACTGACAGAACGTAAAAATAAAAAGAGATTAATTTAGTGAATGGACTGAAGCTCATTAAATTATATATACAAACATATAAATATATTTATAAATCAGTGATTATTTCAGCCCCGACATTGGCATCCTCAGTGGAATGAAGAGAAGATAATGAGGATCATGCTTAAATGCCATGGGTGATGATTTTTTGGAGTAACCAGATTTTTAAATGCTACCTTTGAGTATATACCTTTGAGCTGAGATGCTTGATAAAGAGAAATAGGAAAACGGAAATCTGTATTTTTTTCCCCTGTAGAATTGTATATAGTACAAAACGTTCAAATTAGACTGTATGGATGGTTTTCCCAGGCTAAAACACAAATGGTGAGTAAGAGTAAGAGGGTGTCTGGTGAATAAGAGGGTGACTGTAAATGAATGAGATAAATGCAAACAGTGCTAAAGTGAAGTGAATCACACACAAAAAAGTAAGCAGGTAAGGTTACATTTCCTGGGGTTCACCTTGAACTAATGCTAATGGTGCTGACAGATCAGAAGGCAAGCTTTTGGAAAGTGTATGGGTAGTGTTAAGGTTCATGCAGAGTTCAGGGTTAATTCACTGTCACTGACTGCAGCTTCTGCCTGGGGGTCTGAATGGAGGCTGTTTCCAGTCTCTGTCAGAGTTCGATAACTTATTCATAGTGACAGGGAATGTCCTGTCCTGCAAAGACTTAAAATATTTGACACATGTGCTCTGGCTAAACCACTGACCTCAGTGTGGTTTATGGTTTCTTATATGAACAAAAAAACCATGAAATGATCATGATCCAGACATGATTCATGATAGTTATACAGGTATTCCTGTGCATGCAGGCTATGCAGTAGTTTCACATAAAGCAGTAGACATCTATCCCTTAAATAAAAATTCAAATCATTCCTCTTCTGACATATAAAATAATAAAATAAGGAAGTATTCGGCTGAGTGAAGATCAGGCTTGGCAAGGTGTTTTCACAAGGTTTTGACACTCCTTTCTTTCACTTTGGGTCCTCTGTGAATATTTTGACCACCACTCTGTGCTGAATAATTTATTTGAAGAGAATGTCTGTCCAAATTCAGAACCACTTAGCAATTTCAAATAAAATATGCCAGGCTGTGCTTTCAGTGGCTAACCTGGATTCATCCTTCTGCACCATATTGCAGTAATTTGTTGTCCTTGTTCTGTAATATGCTAATGCTGAAGTCACCTCACCTCAAAAACACATTACACATGATCACAGGCTAACCATATGTTGTCCTGCATGTTTGGCACACACAAAAGTCATTGTCATAGCAACACCCGGGTCTCAAGGCAAACCTGTACAGCATGCAGTCATGTCACGAGCCAAAAAACTACAATTTGTGCTCACAAAACCAAAACATTAATTTCATGTTTCATGTCAAACAAGGATAACCTTTTGACCATAACCTTTCTGAATTAAAGTGGTTTACAGATTAGATTTTTCTATTACATCTGGATCTAAGACACCAGACATTCTCTTTTTCACTCCAACACTCTCTCACAGACCAAATCAGTTTTTACTGTGGGATGAGATCCCAAGCCTTCAGGGCCATAGTGGAAATTATAAGGCAATACATGACTACATAATGTGAAACAGAGACTGTGTAAGATAATAGCAGTCTAATAAATAAGGACAACACGACTAACTACAGAGTGCACAGCAAATACAGAGATCAGAAGATGAATCGAGTAAAATGGATTGGATTTTTTTTTGTGCTATATTATTTGAATCTTACGTCTGTGCTCCCAGAACAAAGGGCTACTGGGAAAATAAGTATTTTTTTGTATTCAGACCTACAGTATATTGTCTTCAAGCGAGTATCTTCAAAGCATTTTTCAGATTAACTAGGTATCATGTTAGCTAGAGAAAGTTCCAGTAAAATAAAAATCCTTTCAGCAACAATTCATAATTATGCTTGAACATTATATGAAACAACAAAATAGCAGAGATAAGCTGCCCTGTGTGCAGCACAATGTCTACATAGGCTATATACAAAGGCATAGTAACACTGATAAAAGGGTCAGATTAAAGAGAATAAAATTATGTAAAGAATCAGAATCACCATTATTGCCAAGTACTGTGGGTTTTACATGCAAAATACGTGTTCATGTTCATGTATTCATTTGTGTCACATTAATGCACACAACTCAGACAGCCATATTTCACCTGCACCTTTATCTTACCTTCCTACCCCAAACTGTTTTTGCATTGGTACAGTTAATATTTCCATCTGCACTGACTGTAGCATTGGTAATTTAATTGTGTGCAATGCAATTCAGTATAATATTGCACTATTACAGAGTGAATATATTTATCTATATTTTCTGCAGAGTTAATCTTACTTAAAATTCTTTAGATTTTTATGTTTTTATTTTCAATTGCTGTGCACCAATACACTAAGGGAAATTCCTTACACATGTAAAACCCACAGTACTTGGTAATAAATGATTGCTTCTGATAAATGATTCTGATTATGATGTATAAGGATTGGGATGTATTGGTGCATACTGATATGAAGCAAGCGAGCATAAATATAAATTTATAAATATTATATATATATATAATAATATAATATATAATATACAATATATATATATATATATATATAAGAAATTTAACCAGTGCAAATGCTAAATTGCAAATGCTGCATGCAGTGCAGATTAGTATTAACTGTAACTTAGTGGACTAGTGCAAATTCTCACAGTATAGCTTCTATAAGGATTTTTCTCAACAAAACATGACTTCATTTCTTGAACATTTCTAATAATTAGATTGACACTGGGCAGCACGGTGGCTTACTGGTTAGCACTGTTGCCTCACAGCAAGAAGGTACTGGGTTTGAGTCCTGGGTTCAAACAGGCAGGGGCCTTTCTGTGTTGAGTTTGCATGTTCTCCCTGTGCCTGCATGGGTTTACTCCGGTTTCCTCCCATAGTCCAAAAACATGCACATCAGGTTGATTGGTAATTCTAAATTGCCCATAGGAGTGAGTGTGTGTGTGGTTGTCTGTCTATATGTGGCCTTGCGATGGACTGGCAATCTGTCCAGGGTATACCCCTACCTTTCGCCCTATGTGCGCTGGGATATGCTCCAGCAGACCCCCATGACCCTAATTAGGAATAAACGGGTATAGACAATGGATGGATGGATAGATTGATGCTGTCAACCTTATGTGGATGACAACAACCTCCTTATTAATTTACATAACATTCTACACATGCTGTATCGGCATCACACAATTGACTACACATAAATGCACAGTGTAATCTCACACTCCACTGTCACCCAAATGAGTTCCCTTTTGAGCCTGGTTCCTCTTAAGGTTTCTTCCTCATACCATCTAAGGGAGTTTTTCCTTGCCACAGTTGCCTCAGTCACCCCAGGCTTGCTTACTTGGGATAACATCTAGGACTGTTTGTCTGTTTATATGCTTGTTGTTTTCTTATGTTGTTTCTTATGTAAAACTGCTTTGAGACAATGCTCTTTGTTAAAAGTGCTATACAATTAAAATTTAATTGAATTGAATTATGTGAAGTGAGTGTGATGAGTTGAGGTAGTATTAAACCCATTGCATCGTAAAAATTTTATATCAAATTTGACACTGAGGGGAATATAACTATAGTGTTATATTTAGGCAACTAAAACATGCGCAGTGGTAATGTGTCTGTTGCAAAACAGCAACATTGTGGTGAGTGATTTGATTTGTGTGATTGATTAGATATTAGGTATGAACTCTGTGTTTCATTTCAGGACTTAAAAGATACATGGTCAGAACTAACAGTGTTAATTTTACTCAACACAATCACATGGAACTGATGTACACATTTGAATTATTCAACCAGGGATTTTTGAGTACATGTTAGAAATTTGGTAGGAATGTTTTATTTTAGAGATTATGTCATTAAACTGGTCATTAAATAATTTAAAATAACATTTTTTTGTCATTTACAATAACAGTAGTGTATTTGGAAATGGAATATAAATAATATTGTATGATTTTTAAAACATATTTTAAAGCAAAGAGCAGAAATTTGCCTCTGTTAGTATTCTTTTTTGCAAATAACATAAAAAAATATTTGAAGTGCAAATAACTGTTAACAACGCAGTAATCATTTACCTAGCAAATGACCAAAAACCGTTCCAGAGAAGTTTGTACTAAGGATATGTGGTAACTTTCGCCGTATTATGTGAAGTATCAAAGTCACTGGGTGACGCATTGAGAAAAGTGTAAACTGTGCGCAGGACTAAACAAAAGTGTGAAGAGTTTACATTCTAAGTAAATCATCCATGAAAAGTAGAAATGCTCCAAATAATATTAGATTACTGCATTAATACACAATCAAACAATTATTTAACTCTGTCAATTTCTCCTTGTCATAGGCAAAAACGTTCAATTATTACTAACTAGCACTTGAAAAAAACAATTTTTGTTTTTTGTTCATTAAATCCTGCCAGCAAATCAAGTTTGCCCAAGAACAGACATAAAGGTCTGTTCCCATCAACACATTAAACCCTGTAGATCTACTAGATCTAGCAATCAATCTCATTGCAATGACTACCATGACACTATATTACTGTATTAAAAAAATGTTTAAAAAAGCAGTGTATTACTGTTTTATAGAAATTCCCTGTAAATTTGCAGTACAGGGTTATACTCTAGGCCTATTCATATCCTTTATATGTATCTTTAATACACATGACAGGACCTACAGCAGTAACAGAGGGATGCTGAAATAAAGAACATGAATGAATAAAATCTCTGTTAAACAGAAGTAACTTCACTGCGTCTGTATTTTCATTTCACAATGTTCTTAAAATTCATGAGCCAATCGCAGCTCCTTTACTGTACATAAATGGGCTTTCATGATAGAAAAATATGTATCCTTTGTAGCTCAAGCTAGAAAAGCATGTTCTGAAATTGCACCGGGGGATACAACTCAAGTGAAATTCAGAAATCATTAGATTTCAAACGATGAATTGCAGTCAGCAATTACAACAGCACTGTGATTTCCACCTATGATTGCTCACTATGGACTATTACTGTGTGGAACAGCTGGTGGGAAAAGGATAAGAGAATGGAAATACACATCCACTGCTGGTTCTGTAGTCAAGACTTCCCAGGTGCCAGCACTTTCCTGGTGCAGTCATGCAATTACCCACAACCCTGGAAGCACCTGCTGTCGCTCTGCCTGCCAATTGGTTGTAATTAATGTGATTTAGCTCACTAGGCACAACGAGGGGCACACAGAGTCTTTTTCATGTCATTTGCTCTTTCTCAGAGGGAGTGCAGGAACATGGTCTCTGTGGTTTAATGTGATCCATAGTGGGAATATTTTAATGAGGGCTTGTCATGCTGTTGTCATTGTCTTTTCCTTTCCTGAGACTTTAGAACCAGTGTTCTGCATGTTCTGATTTGAAAGTTTAATTTTTTTAGGCATTCCAGATGGTTGCCGTTAACTAGTCGATTTCCAGGAAATAAACATGCTGATTATATTGAATGTGTATTGATTTGCTTTGATTTTGCTCACTCACCATAGCAATGCATAGCATCTGATGTCAGCAGACCGTGATTATAATTAAGGCTAGGTGGAGCTGAAGCCCTAGCATCTGAGCTCCAGGCCCCTGGTTGGCTGGCATTCATGACAGCTGCATGATTGTCTAAGAAGTAGCTTAGTCATAGCATGGGAAAGTGGGAATGTGTGACTTGACAAGAACAAACACAGTTTGTGCTGTTGGATACAACTAACCAAGCAGTGTCGAGAATCATCTGTCAAGAAATAACAAGAGTTTTGAATAATTTCAAGAAATCTGCAAAAATATTTTCAAATGTGGATATAACTGTCACATCGCATAACATCACAGGCTTCATTTCACTGCGGCCGAACAAACATGGCCATCATTGACTCCAACTCCCAGCAACCATCAGTGATATGTTCACAGCCGCCAGACTTTTAATGATTTTTTTTTCCCTTCTCTGTTTCTATACTTCTGTAACGCTGCTAAGTGAATTGAACTAAACTAATGATGTACCTTTGTTTTTCATCTTTATATACCCCTTGGTTTCTGCTCCACATTGTGAGGCACAGGCTCTGTTCCTTTGGTCTGTGATGGTACTAATCCATTTTTTTGTGATTCTGTGGTTTTCCGGTTTTTGACTTTGCTAGTGTTTCCCGCCTTCTGATCCTGCTCTGATATTCCTGTTTTGCCCTGTTGACCTTTGCTTGTTCTGTGCTTTTGCCAGTGTTTTAGATTTAAGCTGTGTCTGTTTCCCTGTCCCGATACTTTTGCTCATTCCTAACTGTTCTGATACTTTTGCCTTTCCTTATGTTAGTAATGATTTGTTATAAAAGTCTCCACTTGCATCCAAATCCTCGAGTCTGCTTTATAACACTAACCCTACCTCATCTTGCCTGTTCCCAAAGTGTTAGGATAGCAATCCTTTTCTAAACTGCCTTCAATTAAACAAAAATCACTTTCTATGCTGCTATTGGAAGGAAAGACTAGGCCACCTGATGCACATGTCACTGGAATGCTTCATGGTTCAAAATCATTTTGCCTCTTGCGAGGCTGGAAAGAGAAGCAACAGCAGATAAGACGCTCTAAAACACCTAAGATCTTCTAAAACTCAAGATCCGCAAGCCAAGCAAAGCAGTGGTCTTGTTTCAATTCAGTCCACACAAGCATCAGAAAATAATATTGAAATGTTCCATAATACACTACTACTCAGCAGACTTGCAGAGCAGTGACCACCCACATTCTGCACACTCCACTGTACAGAATAATCACTGTGTGGTGCAACGTAATCACTATGTGATCTGTACAATTTGGCTGTGAAGTACAGATGCCATGTGGCACAAATGTGTTGCTTTAATCATTCAGTACACAATCTGCAGTTTATAACAGTTCCAATGAAAAGCTTCAAAATAAAACAAGATGTCAGTAATATAAAAACATGACATTTTATTTATATGATGTTTGGCAGTTAAATATTGAATTGTATTTGATAGATTACATAATAATAATCCAATTTAAAAATTGTGCAGTGGCTCTGCAAGGGCTCACTAAAATGCTGTGTGTGTGTGTGGTGTGAATTTATAAGCAATTTGACTGCTGCTTAAATGAAAATAGTGTAAACAGTGTTGCTCTGAAGTAAAATTTGTGCTTGACTGAACATTCTTTCACATTTTTTATGTTATGAATGCAGAAGCCTAAGAACACTTCTGCTTAAACCTGCGCTCTCATTCATTTCCCACAGAAAGAAAAAATGTCTTTGTGCTCCAGATGCTGTAAGTGAGCTAACAATGTACATGTTCATCGCACAGCTGGCTTTTCTGCCACTTTGCTTCAGTTTCACTTTGCCTCAGAAAGTGTCTGTGCATATATTCTGCCCTGTCTGTGTATATGTCTTTGCATATGTGCATAAATGTCTGCGCAAATTTCCTGTATGCTATGTGTTTACACAATCCTTTGTCTTAGGGAATGTCTGAAAAGTTGTTTTTTTTTATTATTATTATTATTTTTCTCCTCAGTGTGCATTTCCTTTGACTATCATCTGTATATTTATTTCCCAGAGATTCCCAAATTTAAATATTGATTTCATATATTAAAATAAACTTACCTTCAGATGAGTCATGAGTTTTACATACATGTGTACGTTCTGTGTATGTGAGAAAAACCTGCTCTTGTCAAAAGCCATTTAAATGCTCTGAGTATAATCATTCTGAAAAGAGGATGACGTCCTCTTACCTTTTAACTAACAAGCAGCATAAACAAACAAATTAACATGTACTTAAGTTAGTATAATTATACTCGGCACCTACAGTACACAGCCAATGGTAGCCAATTCTACTGGCCTTGTCTTGAGGATGAAAAGAGACAATATCCCCAATCAGATGGAGGAGCTCTGATTCTGGACTAGGCACAAATTAGATGTTGGTTCCTATTATGGTAAATCAAGCATATTGGTGCATTTCAGGTGGCTTCATGTGGCATGAATAGTGGATAAGAGGGTAAATAAAAACTAAATAACAACAAAAAAAAATAGCAAACTTCACATATAGTATTCTTCATTATGTTGAAATCTCTATATCAAATGTGCACAGGCCTGAAGTGGTTTAAAGTAAATCCAAATTCTTTCATGACTTAGAAGAAGGCTTACTGTTAATCTAGGTAACCTGACAATTTATAATTAATTGGTTAGAAATGTGAAAATTGTATTTGAAATGCATGCTGTACCCTGGAGTCAGTTCAATAATGTAGATAATGTGTACATAAATTTAATTCCTATTAAATAAAGTAACAGAAGAGCTGACAGTGTGGAAAGGCATAAATGTGCCTGATTTGCCAATTAATGATAGGTTTTAATGACAACACAGCTTAAGCTACTGTTCAGAAAATGTACAAATAAACTGTATTTCAATCTTCAATCAATCTTCTTCCATCTCCCAAATGTGTGGCAGAATCAGCAAGTATCAAAAGACATAGATTCCTTTAATTATTCTGTGTTATTACATTCACTGTAATTGCTAAACAGTTGTGGAGACCAGACAATTAAATCCATACATGGGCCTGACCTTACTAATGCTCTTGGGGCTGAAATGACACAAATCCTTACAGTCACTCAAAATGTGGAATGGGATTTTCAGAAACACATATGAATGTGATGGTCAGGTATCAACAAATTTTCAGCCTTATAGTTGATTTGGAATAACAAGTTCAAAACAATCCATCCATTGTCTATACCCGCTTTATTCCTAATTAGGGTCACGGGGGTCTACTGGAGCCTATCCCAGTGCACATAGGGCAAAAGGCAGGGGTAAACCCTGGACAGGTTGCCAGTCCATCGCAGGGCCACACATATAGACAGACAACCACACACACACTCACTCCTATGGGCAATTTAGAATTACCAATCAAACTGATGTACATGTTTTTGGACTATGGGAGGAAACCAGAGTACCCAGAGTAAACCCACGCACAGGGAGAACATGCAAACTCCACACAGAAAGGCCCCTGCCTGTTTGAACCCAGGACCTTCTTGCTGTGAGGTAACAGTGCTAAAGCCACCGTGCTGCTAGTTCAAAACTAATTTTATATTAAAGCAGTTCACTTGATAATAAAACCTACACAGCCCAGAGGAGCATGCATGGTGTTAATTTACACCTGCAATTCACACAAACCAGCCACCCGTATTATCCTAAAATTTTGTACATCAAACAGAATATCTAACCAGTCACACATCCCAATTCTCTGCTCATTTTATGCATGATCCTCTCTCAGATGTATATTTATGAGGAGGGAAATGCACTTTGCTTGTTGTTGTGTTAGTACTTTAGAACTGTTTGTTTAAGTTTGCATGCAACTCATACATAACACGGAAGATTTCACCGAAAATAGCTCTAATTAAGCTTAAGAAAGGATGTAGCTTAGTACATCAAACACTCAGCAAGAATAACAAAGGAAACTGTCAAAACTGTGTTCTTAGTTCTTTTCAGACTACTGATGTAAAATCAGTAAACCTTTTACATAGAAAAAATGTGACATTTTTTCTCATTTTCAGCTGTTCAGTTTCAGTGAGTATGCGCTTTTGTTATTGGCTGATATAGGAGTGGAACCTGATTTTGCTCTTGTAGCCTTTCAAGCACAAGGTTCAAGATGTTCTGAGATGCTTTTCTACTCACATTGGAAATGGACACACCTGATGCTTTATAGGTTGAAGCTCTACGTTGGTGTGCAGGTGAACGAGTGCAGAGATATAACATTTGATACAATATATGGCAAAAATATTTGTGGACACCTGATAATCACACCCACATTTTTCAACCTTTCACAATCTTTTGCCACAAATTTGGAAGTCTTTGTATGATGCAAGACTACACTGTTATTCACTCGATCATTATTAGTTCATTTAAACTAAAAGGTCCAAACTTTTAGTATGACAATGTTCCTGTGCACAGAGCATGATCCATGAAGACAAGGTTGGTGTGGAAGAACTCGAATGGCAAAGAGCCCTGATTTTAACTCTGAAATGGTTGAACTGGAATGCTGACTATGCCCCAGGCCTACTACCAAGACCCACTCATGTTCATGTGGCTGAATGAACACAAAGCCCCACTGGCATATTCACATGGAAAGCCCTGTGATAGTCAGATTTCCACAACTTTTGGCCATATAGTGTGTCTGGATTGCCAAGATGAGTTTTGAATTTGATTCTTCCTCCAACCAGAAACCTGTGGAATGACCTACGTTGGGGATAACGTACAATAACTTAATCAGGATAAGAACCAGGCATTCTTAATGCTCAGAGGAGGAACATTATTTAAAAAAAGACCAACAGAAATAGAGTTCCAGTAGACAATGGATCAGAGAATTTAGGTCATCTGAAATCATACAGTAATTTTTACCTTGATAGATTGTGACAGTGGTTTTTGACAGAGCCAGCATAGTGCAGATTTCTGATTGTGACATTACTGTAAAAATTATTTTACCCATCATCTGTGTATGTAGGTCAGAGTGATAGAAAGTGATTAGTTTAAATGGCCAATTAAATTCCTAAATTAATTATTATTAATTGCAGGTGAAAAAGTGAAGGGCTGTTAAGTGTGCTCAAAATTGCTAGTTAATCCATGGAGAGCAAGGCAGGCTCAGAGATGAAGAGCAGATTTAGATGGTAATGGATTTACCATACAGCTTGAAGATGTGACTCATTTGGGACGTCTACCAGAGGGGCGTTTAAGATGAGGTTGCACCTGACCCGTGTCTTAAGTATCTCCCCGCTTGTATGGGAAGTTTTAGCATCATCTATCTTTTAAATGGATTGCTCGCTGTGGATTCAAGGGCTGACTATGATCATGTGTACTTCAGGTCACTCCCTATACATTTCTCATCATTGTGGTGGTTGAAACATAGCTATGGCTAGTTAACTGCTGTAATCACAACAAATTATTTACGGGGAGGTAAACCATACAGCTGAGAACCTGGACAACTAGCCAGAAATGACAGAAATAAGTCTAGAATGGAGTTCACATACATATATGGCATAAAATTATGAGCAGTGGATAAATTAGGCAGCAAGTGAGCATTTAAGCTTCAAAGTTAATGTGTTAGAAGCAGGAAAAATGGGCAAGCGTAAGGATTTGAGCGAGTTTGACAAGGGCCAGATTGCTAGACGACTGGATCATAGCATCTCCAAAACTGCAGCTCTTGTGGGGTGTTCCCGGTCTGCAGTGGTCAGTATCTATCAAAAGTGGTCCAAGGAAGGAACAGCGTTGATCCGGCGACAGGGTCATGGGTGGCCAAGGCTCACCGATGAGTGAAGGCTGGCCCGTGTGAGCCGATCAAACAGACAGGCTACTGTTGCTCAGATAGCTGGTTCTGATAGAAAGGTGTCAGAATACACAGTGCATGATGGGTCAGAGGTGTTTTGGCAGCAAAAGGGGGACCAACACAATATTAGGCAGGTGGTCATAATGTTATTATGGTCAGTGTAGGTTCTCTGGTTTCCTCACACTTTCTAAAAACTGGTTGTTGGGTTACTTTAAATAGTTATATTATAAATAAGCTATATACGATTGCCCCTTGGTGTGAATGAATGTGTGTTAGTGGGTGCACAGTCCCTTGCAACAGAATGATTGGACAGTATTGTATCAGTGGATCCACCATGATCATTGCCAGGATAAAACAGTTACTGATCATGAATGAATATTTCTCTGAATGTTATTAGTTAACTGTGTTTCATGTGAAAATGCATGTTGGAAATAAGTGCATCAGACAACAACAACTTGCTTTGAAGGTATCAGTGTTATTTTAGGTTCTGCACAGGTAGAATCATGTCTTTCCATTCACAGTGGGTTCTAAACCTCAACTTTGAGAACAGGACCTGTCATACCCAAAGCACTGAAAATCTATTCAACCACTGTCCAAACTGACCATCTAAAAATGTTAGATGTTTCCAGTTTCCTAATGGACAGCATATGGTTGCAATAAACCTGTGAGTTCCAATCCTGCAAACTCCAGAGATGGGGAATTAAGTGTGTGTGTTTAGACAGATAAGGTCCTAAGATGAAAGACAGATTTTGAAGATTCCCTGCAGATGCTAGATCAGTTGTTCCAAGGCTGTGATGTCTAAATATCACAAAATCAAAAAGTCATGCTGCACATAAGCCCCTAACACAACGACCACACACGGGCACAAAAAGACGGAGAGTACTTGTCAGAAAATACAGTAGAGGGAGAAGAAACCTTGAAGCGACTCAAAATCACTTTCGAAAACTATAATGGAGCAATTCCATAACCTAGGGACATTATTCCACTGAACTGTTTTGTGTTTCAAAATGGAATCAGGGGCTTCATGCATCAACTTTACCAAGCTTCTAACTGTTTTAAACTAAATCAATGTGCAGCGAGGCAAGGTAACATGAACATAGCATGAAAAGGAGATACACAAAAATCTGACAATTACAACAAAAGGCAAAAGGTTTACATTAAGTGCTGTAGAAGCTAGCACTCATTAAATACTAGCACTCATTAAACATGATCATGTGATGTGCAGAGGCTGATTTAAGCACAATTACAACAGAAATCAACCTGAATTTCGATATTTATCAATAAAGTTGTCAGTTATTAAAACCTGCCACCACAATCACTATACAATTATTTAATAGTGACTATGCAGTGGTTTGTTCTTTTTTATGACTTTATGATTACTATAGTTAACATGTTAATGTGCAATTTTTGATGTAGTAATTTAAATCTAATGTAGTAATTTAGTTATGATGTGCAAAACTACTGTTCACACATCCATATTTTTATTGTCTGCACATTCTGATGGCTAAAAAAATATAGTCTGAATGTGACACACTCATATTTGGCTTATTAGCCTTGTCCAATCTACCATCTGCTTTCAGCCTGCTTGTAGCCAGTAGTGGAATTCATTCAACTCCACAACTCCACATTGTTTTGCTAAGGCTTTGGCTCCATCTTATCACTGTATTGATCCTCCTCTTCAGAAAGTGAGCTCTGACTATAGCCATTCAATCTAATGTTTGTTATTGGGAGAATGGTCTATGCAATCTGTAATACAATGGATAATTGAAACAACGTCCATCAATATACTTCCTATCTGATGTGCAAGCATTCCTCAGTCTGTATCCTACAGGGAATCCCACAGAGTCTCTTCAGCCTCTTTTGCCCATTTCCTTACTCCGCTGGTAGTAGCTGCAAGCTGGGGAACCACAGATCAGTACAGGATGAGACATACCATAGTGTGAACTGATCTGCCAACTGATCAACAGACTTGTAATGGGTCTTTGATTTTAATTTGCAAGTCCAGTCTTTTGTCATTTCTGGTTTTTACAATTCAAATACAAAGAAAAAAGTGTATGAAAAAAGTTAGAAGACAGATATGTGACTGAAATTTGCAAACAGAATGAATTTGCTCCATTGTAGCTCCACATCAGCACAGGGTGTGACATATAAGACCAGAACAATGGCATGTGAAAAGTACCTCAAAATGTAATCTGACAGCTTTCTGACAGCCAGAAGCTCTACATTCAGGTTGCAAACTTGTGCTTTAACAGTTATGTGTCCTGGGTTGCATCATCATTCATTCACACAAAGAAAACGACCACCTCCTTCTTCCCGTTTTCTGTCAGCAGATTGTTTTGGATATATTGCCATTTCAGCCCTCATGCTCTACCTTGTTGTTAATTATGGTGCACTAAAGCCAAGTGAAGATGGAATCACAGTGTGAATTCTTGTTTCGGTGCCATGCTCCTTGCTCAACCCTCTAATTGCTGTCAGGTTTTTTTTCCATTCAGGCTTAATGGGCTAGAAAAGGAGTTAATGAGCTGACCCCTACTGAAGCTCCATCCTCTTGTTAGACCTGAAGCAGCATGGATAGCTACATCCTCTCTCTCTATTTGGCTTGCTTCCCTCAGACTCCATTTAAGACTTAATGGAACTTTATTAAAGCCTATCAAGCCAACTAGCCCCCGATTTTTAAGCTCTTCAAAAAATTTGCTCCTCACTGCTGTAAAGATTTCATAATTACAGATCACTGTACTTATTACAAACTTATTACAAATGGCAACAGATATATATATTTCATTCATTTATTCATTCATTCATTCATTCATTCATTCATTCATTCATTCATTATGAATACTATGAACCTATTTGGAACATTTTAATTTTTTAAATGTTAAAAAAGTATTAAATAACTTATTTGTAATATATGAGATAATTATTCATGTTTGACTCAGATCATCCAAACTACTCAAGAAACTTTCCTTCAGATATTTTGGTATGCCTGAGGACACTGTATGAAACGAAGACCTTCAGCTCATGCCAAATTATTTATGGATAAATTAGGAGTTACAATAAGCCTAACCTCAGTATATCATCGCCAAGTCAATGGCCAAGTGAAAAGAGCAAAATGGAAGAACCTCCAACCTAACAATCCTGGATTCTATCACATGAGATAAGAGTGATACTGGATCCCAACACATGATTTATTGTATCCAACACCCATCAAGAAATTTTACACCTGTTGACTTTAATTGCTCAGCTCCATAAACCAGGAGACGCTACAAGAAACATTCCCTGTTAGCTGCCTGGGAGCTGTTAGGGAGAAGGCACTGCCTAGCCATGACTGAAAGCAAACATCATTTCCTATGATTTACAGTCACCCAGTCTCAGAATGAACCACATGACCAACCCATAAACTCACAGAAAACATTTTTCCCATTCCCAGACTCCAGGTAACAAATCACTCAATTGCCTGTTCACAATCTTACTTAACCCATTTTTTTTATTATAGAGGTAGATTGATAAAACAGGGGGAAAATGGTAGGGAATAAAAACCACAGATGCGTTTGAAAAAACAAAAAACTAATAATGTCGGAGAAAAAAAATAAAACTTGATCATAAAATTACCAGCACTTATGATACTAAATAATGTAGCAGGAAAACTAATTTTAAAATGCTTAGAAAATTCACATGAAAAACAGAGAACTACAAAAAAGGGAAAAAACACTAACCACTCGATCAGCTGATATGGGAATGTTCAAATCTGCATTAGAAATGATATGTCAGCGCATTCATAATGAATGTGCCACCCAAATCTGTCAGTAGTGCCAAAAACTGCCACACATCGTCTAAATTCAGTTGTTGGAAAAGGATCTGAGGGGGAAATTAAGGGTTTTGTGGAGCATTATTATCTAGATCATATCACAAAGAAAAAATAAATTAATTAAAGAAGTAAATAGCTAGTGTTTCCAGGTGTTCACACTCGTGATGTATACTTAAAGGTTGAAAAGGTAAAGCTGTGATTATTATTTATTTATTTATTTATTTATTTATTTATTTATTTATTTATTTATTTATTTATTTATTTATTTATATATTATTATTTATTTATATATTATATTATATTATATTATATTATATTATATTATATTATATTATATTATATTATATTATATTATATTATATTATATTATATTATGCCAACTACTGCCATGCCTAAAATATATGGGAGAGAGAAGCATGTATTTTCTTTTAAAAATAAAAAGTCACAATACTGCTACATATTCAGTACACAATATAACCTCAGATTCTGTGTCAGAAAGTCAGATAGATGTGATGTTTATGAAACAGCATTAAAACAAGGCAAGGAATTTTGGTCACCCATTATATGCAGAAAGTGGAGACAGTAAATGGAAGTCTGCTTTAATCTAGACAAAATTAAGATCTTTTCCTTGTGAAATGATTTCTTTTAGAAAAGAATTCAGATCGTGAATAATCTCATAGAAAGAGTTTTGTGCTTTTTAGACGTAATTCACGGCACAGAACAGTGCAAAGTAATTATTAATGCATTGATTCAAATCTGCTGAAAGAATGATCCAACACTAATTTTCACTAATAAGTGAAAGAAGCAGTAACAGCATTTTTTTTTTTATTCCAGAGCTACCTTGTATAAATGCAATAAATTACTTGTTAGAACTGGAGAGTTTTCATGTGCATTGTTTTATTTTGTATCAGAGGTGAGACACATTTCATTGTGATTTTTTTTTGAAACTGGAATATCTTTTTGTTTCTCTCTCACTCTCTGTTTGAGGTATGAGTGTGTGGTTGCATTAAAATACATTTTTAATGTACTTACCATAGATGAATTGTTATTTAGCAATTGTTCATTAGTTAAAATTTGAAAGTAAGGGAAAAATATTCTATTTATGAACAGGTCCCTCTCTCTCTCACTCACTCACTGTAAATGAGGTCTTAATGTTAGAGTGAATCTTTAAATATCTTGCCAGTAAGGACTAAGGGTCAAAACCAGAACATCAAAAGTTACTGTCAGGTGCTAAGCATAAACTAAACACAGGTCTGCTCAATCAGTAGATGACTGACTGTGAGTGAGGAAGTGTGTACATTGTGTACATTGTACAGTGTACATTGCATGGTCTTAGGTTTCTTTATTTACATATTTTTTATTGAAATCTTGTTTACATTTATTATAAAACATTTTTAGATAAATGAACAGACCCAAATAAAGTCAAAAACTTTTTGAGCCTACAGAATTTTGTGTGTTTGGCCAGTTTGAACATCCAATGTCTCAGAAAGTTGACAGATATTTTGGAGTAGCATTCATCCTGAGACTTTCCTTTTATTTGTGCATCTCTGAGAGGAGGTAAGAGCATATCATACAAATCCCTGTTTTTTCCCTGCTTTCCACTTGAAGGTCACTGAAGTCTGAATGGAGTGATGTTATTACAGAAATTGAGTTTAGTTTATATTTGGTCTGCCCTACAAACAAGTCACCTTGAATCTAGAAAAGCCTACCATGAAACATGCCAGGTGAATGAGGTTTAATTGGAGAAAAGATGAACGGTGAACTCCACTTTGTCCAGCTCACTACTGATGGGCTATATTTTTTCTCTGGGATGCTGTTTGACATGATCGTGGCATTATAATGACTGATGACCAGGTCACATGCACTACAAAGAAGAACAAGTTTTCCAGATGTATAATGCATTCAGTATTCAGTATTTTCAGTATTTTCTCACACAAGCCACCAGCACCAAGGCCATTTGCCTTATTTCTGGGAATTTGAAATAAATTGAGATGATGACATGCATTGCCCTATGCTTTGCCCTGTCTCTTCTTGGTGAATAATTTCAATCATTAATCTGACAAAAAGTCTGTTAAAAATGTTATGCATTGTAATAATGTTGAAAGCCATTAATGAATGACGATTCAGTATATTTTTAAACTAGATTTATCATGTCTTGTAATGTCCTTGCGTTGGCAAGTTGAGGAAATCCATTCACAGAGCCAGAGGAAAAGAGTGCAGGTTGTAATCTTTTTCCCATTTAGCCAGATGGATGTGTGTTTAAATCTGGTATGCAGTTTGAATGAATAATTGGAGATAATGATCATAGCTTTCTTTCATTTTCTTAAATAATGTTCTTAATCTCATGAATTATTTCTAGATCACCTTTAAGGAAAAACAAACAATGCACATTAGGTGTCTAATATGGTTACTTTATATCTATATTTACAGTTACTTCCAGATTATTATATTGGTGGTACAGCTCAGTGTCATAATCTATATTTGTATCAAGCTGTGGGTGTGGTCTATACTGGATTTTTTTTTAGCCTGAAAGTAAGCCTTGGAAAATGGGAGCAAAGACTGGGATTGTTTCAAAGAAATAAAGTCTATCCCAAATCAAGAAACTATTTACAGGTAACATCAATAGCCACCCAAAGGTATATTATAGGATTTATTTCAGAAACATTCGCTGGACATGTTATCAGAATCTGTTATACAGTAAAGCTTTGACATTCTGCTTCTGCTAATCAGAAGGGGGTCTTTTTAAGCAGAATTTCATTATAATGGCTGTATGATTATTTAGATTTTCCTTTCATAAAGATGCAGAAAAATCTTTTAAAAAGGAATAAAAACCCTTGTAATAAACATACAAGTTCATGTTTTTTAAATTCATCAAATGGTTTTTCTGTAGTGCTTCACAGAGACATGCAGCTCTGTGCACAGTGTGTGGTGCACAGCATGCAGCTACATGGAGCTCAGAAGATGAAATCACATTTCTTTTGTTTGTAAAGAAACATGGAAAGAAATAGTTTGGTTAGTTTGGCGCTCAGTGTGAAAGATGTATTAGTATTAGTATATTAATAAATTCTTTTATTACTGTAGTGTCATGTTTATGAACTTGTTCTTTAATGAACTTGGTGTATCTTGTTAAGTTCGAGCGAACAGGGTTGCCAAGTTCTATGTACTCTTCAGTCAGTCTGCCTATTTAAAGGGTGAAAAGTAGTCACTGTGCTGTTTGGTATCATGCACCACAGTGAACCTGGGCCACAAAAAGCTAAAGAGAGAGTTGTCTCAAGAGATTAAAAGGAAAAGTATAGACAGGTATGTAAAAGGTAAAGGCTATAAGACCATCTCCAAGCAGCTTGCTGTTCCTGTGACTATAGCTGCACATATTATTCAGAAGTTTAAGGTCCACAGGACTGTAACCAACCTCCCTGGACTTGGTCGCAAGAGGAAAATTGATGAAAAATTTAAGAGACAGATAATACGAATGGTAACCAAAGAGCCCAGAACAACTTCCAAATAGATTAGAGGTGAATTCCAAGGTCAAGGTACATCAGTGTCAGATCGCACCATCTGTCGCTGTTTGAGCCAAAGTGGACTTAAAAGAGAACGACCGAGGAGGACTCCACTGCTGAAAGCAAATCATAAAAAAAGCCAGATTGGAATGTGCCAAAATGCATATTGACAGGCCACAAAGCTTTGGGGAGAATGTCATTTGGACAGATGAGACAAAACTGGAGCTTTTTGGCAAATCACATCAGCTCTATGTTCACAGATGCAATATTGAAGCATACGAAGAAAAAAACACAGTATCTACTGTGAGACATGGAAGAGGCTCAGTTATATTCTGGGGCTGGTTTGTTGCATCTGGCACAAGGTGTCTTGAATCTGTGCAGGGTACAATGATATATTAAGACTATCAAGGCATTCTGGAGCTAAATGTGCTGCCCAGTGTCAGAAAGCTTGGTCTCAGTTGCAGGTCATGGGTCCTCCAATAGGCAGAGGTGGACAAAGTACACAACTTCCTTACTTGAGTAAAAGTACAGGTCAAACATTACTCCATTGCAAGTAAAATTTGTAAAGACAGATTTTTACTTAAGTAAAAGTACAGAAGTACTTGTTTTTAAAAGTACTTAAGTGTCAAAAGTAAAAAGTAAATGTAGCTACGCACACTCATCATAAACAAAGCATTTCGCATTTAGATTCATTCTTATGTATCCAATAAAATTTACTATTCACATTTTATATAAGTTATATATATATATTTCCAAATTTCATTTACACCATTTTAATATGCATTTACACCATTCTCAAGGCTCCTCCCTCCTGCGTTGTGGGCAATATTACTTGTTAGAGTGTGCATCGTTCTGCACTTCGAATTTCTGATCTGTCTTCGTCCATTTTGTCACCAAATGATCAGAGTTGACGGAAAACCACTGAACTTCACGACACGTGACGTTACAAGAGTGAAAAAAAAAATCATCCTCTGATTAACGTAACTACTTTCTACCCAATGACCTTGACAGAAATGTAGTGGAGTAAAAAGTACAATATTTGTCTTTCAAATATAGTGAAGTTTCCGAAAAAAAAAAAAAACCTCAATAAAGTACAGATACTCAAAAAGTGTACTTAAGTACAGTAAATGCACTTTGTTACTATCCACCTCTGCCAACAGGATAATGACCCAAAACACACAGCTAAAAACACCTAATGGCTAAGAACAAAACATTAGACTATTCTGAAGTTGCCTTTTATGAGACTTGATCTATATCAGGGACATCTGTGGAAAGAGCTGAAACATGCAATCTGGAGAAGGCACCCTTCAAACCTGAGACAGCTGGAGCAGTCTGCTCATGAGGAGTGGGCCAAAATACCTGTCCACTGGTCCTGACAGTCTCACTGAGGGTTACAGAAATCGCTTGATTGCAGTGATTGCCTCAAAAGGCTGTGCAACTAAATATTAACCGCAATTCAAAAGCAATGTCTGATTTTCATTAGTCAATTTTCAGCAAATTTTTTATTTATTATTACTTTTGTCAGTTTCATGTTATTTCAGTGACCATTGTAGGTTTTTCTTTCTTTAATGGAAGGGTACTAACAATTTTGTCCATGTGTGTATAAGGTACTGTGGTAATAATAATAATAAAAAAAAAAAAACATTTAAACCTAACACCCTAAAGGAAGTTAAAAAGGAAGAATTAAAAATAAGTAAACAGAGTACATTGTGAAATGTGCACAAGATTGCACATAAGTGTAAAGCCTTGATTATATACATTAGAAACATATTGAACATTGCATAAGGTGACAATGTGTATATAGTAATATAGTGATTATAATGTGAACCACTGTTTACATGTTTCCTTTGAAAAAACTGAAAAAAAGGTAGAATGCATCTACTTTTTCATAGGCTGGAAGATATTTGGCCCATTTCAATTCTTTTTAGTGGTGGTATTTGATTTGTAGTTTACTGTATATGGATTTTGATTGTTTTTTGTTGTTGTTGTTAAATTAAATATATACAGATAAATCATCTGTGCATTCAGAATAATGTGTTCATATCCAGTTACATCTCCAGTGCACATGTTTCGTTGTTCAGTGTTTCCTTTCACTCTAAAGACTGTCTTTTCATCTCTACTTATTCTTGGCTTGTCATTTCATTTGGAAAGTAAACCTATGATCCCATCAAAACAGCTAAAGGGATTTGTGAATGTTTTGGTTTTTCTGCCTTAGCCTCACCTTTTGTATGGATCAGCTACATCATATTACAACACATATTTTGTTACTCTCTCTCCAAACAACACATCTGTCAGAGTAAGACGTGCGCTTTTAGGCTTTGTTATAAACATGCAAGTAATGAAACAATAAATGTGATCTAATGCAAATCTGTACTATAACAAACAAAACTGTAATATTACAAGCCAGCCCTAGTGTATCTGATACTGATAGTATTTTTCCAATGTATCGCAGATGTATATAATGACATCGCAGCACCGTTCTCAGAAGAGGTTACAGCTAATGTATCGCTCCCTTTGATATTGACTGGAGATCCCAAAATCAAGTGATACCATTTATGATCTTTAAGAATATTAACTGGTAGCTTGAAGAGAGACAAACTTTGATATACAATGAAAGCAAACATATCTGATGGGGATAAGAACTGAAGAGTGTTATCATTAATAATACAGTATGTTATATGCTAAGAGAATATCAGAACAGGAGATGTATGGATAGATTTTAACACACTAACATGTTCTCGGTTCTTGGTTTTCTTCATTGCTGAGCCTTTGATTGAAACAAAAAATGGAAATAGAAAATTAACTATCAGGTCTTCGTATAAGAAGCAGAAGCAAGAGATATGTGTGGAGATCTCACCAGCCTCTAACTGCGCTAGATAATGGCTTTTGTTTTTTTTTTTTGTTTTTTTTTATTGACAAGCAGTTAATTGATGCTGGGTGGCACCAGCAGTGATTATGAGTGGATATTGTTGCTGCCTTAGAGCCCCAGGTCAGGCCTGAGTTCTGGCTAATGTCTGTGTAGAGTTTTAACACTGTGTCTGTGTGGGTTTCCTCATGGTCCTTTGGCATCCTCCCACCTTTTATAAACAAGGTGGTAGGTTGATAGGTTATGCTAGCTGGATAAGCGTATTGCCTTAGGTATGAGTAAATGTGTAAGTGTGTGCATGCTTGGTGGGATGCAATAGACAAGGATCCCATCCAGATTGTATTCTCACTTCAGATTCAGTGTTCATGGATCCACCATGACTCTGACCAGAATGAAGTGGTTACTGAAGGTGAATGAATGAATGAATGAATGAATGAATGAATGATCACCTGCTCTTGTCCTTCAGGTCTGACATCACTGCTGCTCTCTAGAGCATAGGAAACTTAATGCTAAAGCTAATATCTAATCCTGAGGCTAAGTCTCCTCCAGCTAAATAAACAAGGAGACAGCTGTGAAAATAAATCTGGGCTTTCACACAAGCAGAAGTCATGAGTCTGGAACCACAGAATACAGAATTCCCAGATGTTGATTTTTCAGGATCATCTTTCCTAGGTTTATGGACTGTTATTAACGAAGAGCACTTATTTTACAGATTTTGCTTACCACTGACATCACATGAGCTTGGTGTCAAGCTAAATTACACAACATAGCCTCTATAGAAGCAAACTATTAGACTTGGGATTGTACAAGATTTGCACATAGTGATGTAGTGTACTCTTTAATCATCAGTCATGCAGCCATATAGCTGATTCCACCGTGTAAGCCACACAGGCACACTTGTTGCATATACGTCATCTTCTTCTGGACATGTGTCTTACATCTTTGTGGGATGTTTGGCAAGAATGGACATGAACAGGTTTGATATTTATTCTTGTCTCTGGCGTCACATTTCATAAAAAGAGCATACTATCAACATTCCAGTGAGATGGATGCTCCATTCAAAGTATCTCCAAAGCAGTCAGTCCAATCTTGTACCAACCTCAGTAAAGTAAAAAGGAGCATTTAAACGCACACTTCAGAAGGTCGCCACTGTAAATTTCCTCTGCAGAGTGCTGATAAGGTCAACTGTCAGTCTTCCAGTGGCGCGAGGAGGAGTGCATAAAAACGGAGACGCTTCGTAAAGGCTCTTTAAGCTGTCGAGGTGCCTGTCACACATGCCATTACATGGGCTTGGGCCTGGCCTATAACAAGCTCCCTGGGATATGAAAGATATGCACATAATAAAGAGAGCCTTCAGCAGGCTGCTAGTGATTGACTGCGTGTGGCGTCGTGGGGCGGCGCAGGTCTGTGCCCTTGTGGAGCTTGTGAATAGGCTTTCTATTTTTAAAGATAAGGTTCCCACTGCTTTATGGCAGAGTAGCTGGAAACAGATGCAATTTAGAGCAGAACGGAGTGGGAGCATGTGGAGTCTCATAGGAGGCATGAGCTGGGTTTCTTTCAAATATTTTGCAGTTTTAAACAAATTCTCAAAAAAGTTGGTCGAAGACTATGTAAATGAATCAATCAGTGGTTACGTGAAATTTGCTGAAACAAAAATCCTGAAGTTGATTGATTAGGAAAAATAGATTACATTACAAAAACGAAACTTCATAGATGTGTTGACCTGGGAGCCGAAAAACAAGAGTGCCACTGATGTTTGATGTTTAACATCCATCCATCCATCCATCCATTTATGAATTTGTAGAACCTTAAAGAAACCCCTGCAGACAGAAGTAGACAGACTCCAAACAGAGAGAAATTCATTCCCTACAGCTGTACGTTAGCAATATCACCTTCTACAGCAAGATGCCATCTGCAATCTATAGAGGAACCAATCTGCTTGTAGAAAGCTTGTTTTCTTATCATCTTATATCCCTTGCCATATAACCCAGCCTTCAGGACAATCAACTTCAGGACAAGCTTCTCCCACTATATCCCTTAGCAAACATGAAGAACACAATCCCCGGTATCCATCCTTTGTGCTAACCCTTTGACATGGTCGTATTAGCCTGTTGAATTTAATAATGTTAATGAAACTCAATGCCATGCCAAAAATCCCCAGGGGAAGCTTACAGGGGCTGAACGAAGAAAGAAAAGGAAGCAGCAAAGTCCAAGGGTATTGGATTTAAACTGCAACCCATAAGATGTGATGTTGAGTGTGGACTTGATCTATTAACTTCTCTGTAATGTGAAAGCAGCTCCTGAGTGGTATTGGCCCTGCTGTATTTCATTAATATGTCATGTAGAGGCATAAAAAACACTAGCCGCCGTTCATTTTATTTCTTCCCAGACTTCCTTGTCTCCTCAATCACTGATATTATACAAATATTTTCAGCAAGATGATGGGAGGTTTATCACAGCTTGGCTGAGTTCACTGAGGCTTTGTGCATAGAAATGCAGAAAGTCAAGAAGATGAGGAAATGGCTTTTAAAGAATAAAAACAAGGCCAGAATGAGCACACTTACTCCCCAGGAAGTAGCTTTATTCTATTTTGCTTTCTTTTATTGCCCACTTCATGAGACAGTGTTCTGCTTATACCAGTAGCAGGAATAGTTTATTGTTGCCTTTATTATAGGAAAAGAACAAAAATGGAGTTATTGCTAGAAACAAAACAAAAATGTGCCAATGAAAAAGCTGTAAAAGAAAGAAAGAAAGAAAGAAAAAAGCTGATGTGTTTTGCAAAAACACTCTGCTACATACATTATACCATGCATCACAAGTGGACATTTGTTGCCACCTCTCTGTTTTTCATTTAGGCAGAATAATATATTCCCCAATGAGCAAGGTACAAATGATGATAAATCTTAGCCTTTGACATTGAATTATTGTTGTATTTACCAGCAGAGGATCAACATGCTGGAGCAAAGCTTCGGTTAGGGGTTCATGGAAGGGGAGTGTATGAGACAAAGTGACAGTAGATGGAATGGAGATTGATTCTTAAAGGTTGCTGCTTCCTCTCTCATACAAACAGGGTGGATACACACTAAAGGAAGATGGATTGTTGGTTTCAGTTTGTCGGGTCTCGCGCTTAAGAAGCACATCTGCTCTAATTTCAGTCCTTCCTTTTAATGAAAATTTCTGGCCCTTCTTGGCCCAAAATTGATTTTTTTCAAATCATGAATACAAAAGCATTCCGGTTCAAGAGCTAAGAGGATCTTCATCCTCCATGGCCTTTTACAACCATCTATAGCAGGAATCTTCACTCATAGACCAATCCATTTTCCATCTTTCACTGATACCTTATTCCACCGTTTTTCCTTGTATCTTCACACATCAGGGGAATTCTAATCTTCTCTTGACTTTTACTCTTCACTTCAAAACTGTCTAATGGTAAATATTCAAGCAATGATACATAAGTGTCAAGATTTCATTCCATATTTCCCATTTTATTCCCTATCCTACAAGCAGTTCTGCTGCTCTTCCTGTCAGTCCTCCAATCCGGCATTGTAATGACGAAGAACTTGAAAGTGTAATCAATAAATTTTACCTATTAGCTGTTATCTAAATCAGATAAGGTCAAAGGTTAAGTAGGCCAAATTGTGTGGATAAAATATCATTAACTGTAAGGAAGACATCATTTTCTTTTCTCTCAGTTCTTTAAGGTTAATTGAGTGAGGGCACTTCGTTTTGTCAGCGAGATCATTAATTCCTTCTTAGGAGCGCTGATTTGTCAGAGGGCAAATCCATACTCCTGCATACATTTGAATTACACTGAAAAAAACTCATTTTTGACTAAAATCTTCTTCTCTTGTAGTTGACATATGAACGGCATACATATGTGAGATTTAGTTTCATTTAAAAAAAAAAAAAAATCACATGGCTATTTTTATTTCACTGTGGCAAGACAGCTGAATGGAAACTTGAATTGATGACCACTTGTCTGGCCTCTTCTTAAATTATTAGCTGCTTTAAAGCATTAGTATCAGACATTTCATGCCAAAAAGGAGTTAATTATTGCTATTAAGGAAGTAACTGCCAGTTACTCAACTAACCATTACAGGAATGCTAAATGATTCCATCTGCTGCTGCTATGTTTATTTCTAACTGAGATGTCAGTCATGTTCATTGCTGTGTCAGTGATCATTATCTGGCCATGAGGTTTTGCTCTGTTTGTGCATGTCTGTGTAACAAACGAAAAATGCAGTATATACACACACTGATGTTTAAAGTGAACATTAATTGAAGCTCTTCACCTGTATCTGCATGATATTCTGCCACCACATGATTGTCTGATTGAATAACCGCATAAATCAAGAGGCGAGTCAAGAGGTCAAGAGGCTTTTACTTGCTATTTCGAGCATATATAGCTGGTGAAGTTATATAGCAAAATAAAACTGTTCCTCCAGGACTATGGTGCTACATAAAGACACAGAGTTACATAACACAACACAGAACTAAGGACTAAAAAGTATGAGCAGGTAAAATAAGCAGGTGTTCCTAGTTCTTGTTAAAGTGTACAGACAGATGTGTGTCAGGAATTGGAGTAAGAGACATATACAAGTGCAGGTTTCTATTTAAATTAAGTGAAATACAAACAACTAAAACAAGACCATAAGTACTAGAGACCATGAACTCTAGACAAGGAACAAACTTGTAAGATGGTGGACACATGACCAAAGCTTGACAATGAAACACAAAATCCAGATGCAAGTGAAGTGTGATTTTAATGATAAACAAATAGTCTAAAGTCCTGGGCAAGGAAAACCTAACATGAAAACAGAAATTTACACAACAGCAACAATACAACGTGTATAATGTTTCACACTGTGCTGTGGTGCAAACCTAAGTACGATTGTTCCCAGTCTTTCCCAGTGTTAGTCTGGTTTCAGCCTCACTTAATTCAATCAAACCCTGGTGTATTTTTATTCATCTTACATCATCACAAACCTACATGGAGAATACTCACCATATTTATTATTTTTTTTATAGTAATTTATTTGATTTTTTATTTTGGAGCTATTATGTGAAGTAAGGCATCTCACCACAACTCTGTTCCACAACTCATGGTACACGTGGAGCATAATGAATCGTTATCAGCTAAAACACACAGGCAGATTACTTTACTTTGAGTACAAGTTATGTTCACATTCACATGAATCATAGAAGCTAAGAACTCCTATCACCTCCCACAGGAATTTGAAGTTCAGTACCATGCTGTGAATCCTGATCTGCATTACAGCTTTCACATTAACTATTTTTCTTAAATAGGGTGACTAATTATGGAAATGCAAAACAGGTATGCACCTGGAACACAGGAAGTGAGGCAAAAAAGAAAAAAATAATATACAAAACGAGTGAGACTGCTCTCTGGTGGTCTGGGGAGCAATCGTCCACAGTGGCCGTGACGGGGAGACACAGCCAACAGATCTTAAATAGGGTGCACATAACGAGACAGAGGTGAGGGTGATTAGTGAGGCATGTGACAAGTTCATGTGACATGCAGGCGCTGATGGGTAGTGTAAATTCACACTATGGTGACACTCTGCTTTATTTTAAGAACCACCAGCCTCTACTGTTGTGTACTTTAGTTTTTTATATATAATTGTGAGATATATTTATGTACAAATTCTGTTCAGATGAGTACAGATTGAGATGAACAAGAAATGAAAATAATTCAATCCAAACAATGTCTCTCTGATGCAAGGTTATGCAACATGCCTGTTTACTGAGCAGAGGTGGATGGCTAATTCTGGTTGTCAGTCTTGCTGAAATCATCTCAGAGACTGAAATGTCCTGGATTTTTACACATGATTGTCACATGCTGCAGGACAGATCTCACCCAGAGCAACTTCTTACAGAGAATAAAATTCCACCTCAAAAATAGGCTGTAATCATGACTGTCAACAAAGCTTGGTTCCCACTGAAATACACAACTGTGTGTGTGTGTGTTCTATAAAACATATCCATCCTATAAAAGCCGAATTGTTGTAAATATGTGACGTATTCTGATTGTTTTTTAGCCAAGATTTGCTTAAGGTGGGTTTACAATTAATTATAAAACAAAGGCAGCCTCAGATGCAATGCAGCCCATGTGAACTGAAATATTTTTTGTAATAACTAAATCAGGCATTGATTCAATTCAGTTTGGTTCAATTTAATTTGTTTAGCACTTTTAACAGTATATATATATATATATATATATATATATATATATATATATATATATATATATATATACACATTTATATATATATATATAATGTTTTTGGCAATATAGTGTGTATATATATATATATATATATATATATATATATATATATATATATATATATATATATATATATACTAAACAAAGTGATACACTATATTGCCAAAAGTATTCGCTCACCCATCCAAATAATCAGAATCAGGTGTTCCAATCACTTCCATGGCCACAGGTGTATAAAATCAAGCACCTAGGCAAGCAGACTGTTTTTACAAACATTTGTGAAAGAATGGGTCGCTCTCAGGAGCTCAGTGAATTCCAGCGTGGAACTGTGATAGGATGCCACCTGTGCAACAAATCCAGTCGTGAAATTTCCTCGCTCTTAAATATTCCACAGGCAACTGTCAGCTGTATTATAAGAACGTGGAAGTGTTTGGGAACGACAGCAACTCAGCCACGAAGTGGTAGGCCACGTAAACTGACGGGGCGGGGTCAGCGGATGCTGAGGCGCATAGTGCGAAGAGGTCACCAACTTTCTGCAGAGTCAATCGTTACAGACCTCCAAACTTCATGTGGCCTTCAGATTAGCTCAAGAACAGTGCGCAGAGAGTTTCATGGAATGGGTTTCCATGGCCGAGCAGCTGCATCCAAGCCATACCTCACCAAGTGCAATGCAAAGCGTCGGATGCAGTGGTGTAAAGCACACCGCCACTGGACTCTAGAGCAGTGGAGACGCGTTCTCTGGAGTGACGAATCACGCTTCTCCATCTGGCAATCTGATGGACGAGTCTGGGTTTGGCGGTTGCCAGGAGAACGGTACTTGTCTGACTGCATTGTGCCAAGTGTAAAGTTTGGTGGAGGGGGGATTATGGTGTGGGGTTGTTTTTCAGGAGCTGGGCTTGGCCCCTTAGTTCCAGTGAAAGGAACTCTGAATGCTTCAGCATACCAAGACATTTTGGACAATTCCATGCTCCCAACTTTGTGGGAACAGTTTGGAGCTGGCCCCTTCCTCTTCCAACATGACTGTGCACCAGTGCACAAAGCAAGGTCCATAAAGACATGGATGACAGAGTCTGGTGTGGAGGAACTTGACTGGCCTGCACAGAGTCCTGACCTCAACCCGATAGAACACCTTTGGGATGAATTAGAGCGGAGACTGAGAGCCAGGCCTTCTCGTCCAACATCAGTGTGTGACCTCACAAATGCGCTTCTGGAAGAATGGTCAAAAATTCCCATAAACACACTCCTAAACCTTGTGGACAGCCTTCCCAGAAGAGTTGAAGCTGTTATAGCTGCCGTTTAGCATCTACCAGAAGGGCAAATATTAGAAATTGTGCAAATGAACAAGTGCAGATAAATATGTAAATATGTACATCAATAAATAAGGCTATGTCAGAATGTGCATAGAGAGGTATGTGCGAGTTGTATTTACAGCAAAAAAAAGTGTAAAGTGTAATTATATATTGTGCAAAAATCTGTGCATTATAGTTTATATAACTATATAACTAATGACCAAGCCAGAGGCAACAGTGACAAGGAAAATCTCTGAGACAATATTAGAAAGAAACCTTGAGAGGAACCAAACTTATCTGAGTGACAGCCGAGAGTGCAATTATCCATCATTCACCTTCTATAACTGTGTTCTATTTGGCCAAAAAAAGAGCAAGCAGTACATTTATTCTAGTAATAACATGAAGTCTATCTTGTTAAACTGTTCACTGATGGACACTTGAGTGGAAAATGTGCTACCTCAGTACTGGTATTGATGCTACATGTGAGGTGGCACTACACTATACACTCTGTGTAAAAAGGGCTTTACCCTACAGAGCACAAGACCAAAGGCACAACATTTCAATTGCCACAGCTATACCAACAGAAGAAGGAGTTTGTTTTGTGTGAAAAAAACCCCTTGCTCTTAGTGTTGCCCTCTCCTTGCTTATTTTCTGTCTGATGTGTGGAGAATTCATTACAGCGACAATTTAAATCTCCAATTTGAGTCCTTAAAGCATTTGGAAATGTTCACCATACTCATTTCCAGGACTTTTTCACCCAAACATATGTGTTGAGTATATGTCCAATTAGGTCTTAATCACCAAATTGCAGCAATCACTGGATAGTTTCTGAGACCTGGCTTGGCCTCAGAGCTGGAACAAAATGCAGATGCTGTTTGTGTTGGACTCTGGGAATCGATGGCTGCTGAAAGACACAGGTGTGAACAATCACGATGTGTTTAGAGGCGAGTGCATGATTATTGAGCAATTTCAGAGATATACCAGCTAATGGACCTTCTCAGACGATTTTCATAATATTCCACGTTTAATATCAACTGTTGGAATGTGTTTGGTTTCATTAGTTAGCAAAACATTGATTTTAATTAGCCTTGTTACATTAATTAAAACAATAAGATACAGGGGAATAAATTTAACAGCAATATTTTAGATCACTGTTGGTAGACTCCATAAGTGTTTGGCATCTCATCTCATAAATAGAAAAAAAAAAGCATTTTAGTTCTGTTGAAAGCCAGCAGGAGACAGATGTTTGGATAATTAGATAATAATCAGCAGGAGAAGGGTTTTTTATGGGTCAGTCATGAGGAAAAATAACACTGTTTGCATTCTCCAGATAGAACATGTCAGTTTGCTAATTGCTTTTCTGCATCTGAATTGTCTTTCAGGTCTGACCGACATCCTTTTCTCCAAACTCATAAATCTTGTGATTAACTTGTGATTAGCTTCATGCTTGAATTCTTTCACACACACACACACACACACGCTGCTCTATAATGCAGGTTGCCACACAAGCTTCAATCAATTTCAATTGAATCTTAATAAATGTAGAGTAGTGTGACTGGACTTCAGTAACAAGTTTTGTTACGCATCCAAGTGGCTTCATCAGGGTTTTCCTGTTACTTAAACATTGTGTATGATGTGATTCAAAGCATTGGAATTGTGATACAATGCCTCTTTGGGTCACACATGATTAAATGTCTCAGGTATGCTGATGTAAAACATGTTAATAAAGATGTAGGCACCTTATTCTCATGCAGGTGCAGGCATAATTATCTCATCTCATTTGTTCATTGTTTTGTTTTTGTTTTTTTCATTTATTTTCAATCATATTTTTATCCTTGTGTGGGTTGTGGTGTATTCAGAACCTGTGTGGATCTCTATTTCGGGAGCCTATGTACTGTATGTAATGTGTAAATATACCCCTGGGATTTCAGGACCATAACAGCATCTGGTAAAAGGCTACAGGTAATTTGATGGATATAGTGGTTAACACGTTTGTCTTGCACCTCTGGGGTTGTTGGTTTTGATTCCTGCCTTAGGCCTGTGTGCATGGAGTTAACATGTTTTCCCCTGTTTCTTCCTGGAGGGGTTTCCTATGGGTATTCTGGTTTGTAGGCTGATTGTCTGATCTACACTGAATGGAGTATGTGTGTGTGATTGTGCTCTGTGATGTGTAGGCACCCTGCCTAAGGTGTATGAGGATAGGCTTCAGTCTCCCTGTGACCCTTCAGCTTTAGTTTGGGAGGTGACAAATGACCAAATGCTCCAATCCCCAAGACTTCACCCACATATGGATGGTGTCTATGCCAGAAATAACTAAGAATGAGGAGATTGAGACACTAATGATTATTTTATATGTTGATAACATTTCAACTTTCTTGACACCTTCACATATTCTCATATTTTGCGCAGGTTTTTTTTTTCTGTAGATCATGTAAATAATATATTCTGTTCCTCTTTCATTGAAAAATGTGATTTCTTCTTCCTTAAGTTCCAGAAAGAAAGGTAGAGAAACTCATTGAATTTTTCTCTATGCTTGAACTAATAGCAAAGCTGTCACCTTGTGAATGTGACTTTAGTTGGATAGTCTCACATAGCCAGACCTTCAGACTGATAGCAGATGTTCTGGACTCCATAACAGTTTTTACTGGCCAAGGACCATTCAAGTGGATGTCTGACTGACATGTAAAGCAACCAGTCACAGTTTTGTTCTGCATTATGTTTAAGGGCATGAAAATGTAATGTCAGTTTCCCTACAAAAACATACTGGTGTACAACCAGATTGTTTAATTAAGCAATTTAATGAGTATACACTACCAGTCAAAAGTTTGGACACACCTTCTAATTCCATGGTCTTTCCTGATTATTTCTTTCTACATTGTAAAACAATGCTGAAGGTGGCCGAAATACACAATGATCTCGTTTGAGCATCATGCTACTGATGCTCTGTAAAGCCTTCATAACGGCTCTAATCTGAGGTGCTGTTAATTGGTGATTTCTGAGGCTGGTAACTCTAAATGAACTTCTCCTCTGCAGCAGAGGTAAGTTTTGGTCTTGCTTCACTGGGATGGTCTTCATGTGAGCCAGTTTCATCATGGTGCTTGATGGGTTTTGCAAATGCACTTGACAATACTGTTCTTGCAAGAACTATTCCAGAACACCAGACCTTCGTATCTTAAAATAACAACTGACTGTTTTTTGTTGTCATTACATATGGATTACTTAAGTCCATGTGTGTTATTTCATAGTTTTGAAATCTCCAGTATTGTTCTAGAATGTAGAAAATAAATCCCTAAACAAAAAACATTGAATTAAAAGGTGCGTCCAAACTTTTGACTGGTAGTGTATATGATAGCTGTTTTAAAAAAATGTGGAAAACATGTCTTCTGGAAATAATGAAGAATCTGATGTTGACGTCAAAACTTCTTCCAATTTTGTGTGCCATATGTATGTGTTTTGTAGGTGTGACCCCACCATTAGCTAGGTAGCCTATAAACTTGTGATACTTGAGCTGGACAAAGCTTGAATTGTCAACAATGACCAGTGCACAAATTTAAAGTTACATAGTTCATCCTACTTGCAGCATATTGCCATTTGCTGTGCGTGTTATGGAAAAATGCCTAATCAGAATCCTCTGCAGGTGTTGCAGGAGTGCAGTAGGAAGTGGTAAATTTACTAAAAAAAAACTTTTTTTCACTTTGCCTAGAAAAAGGAAGGCAGGCTTCTCTGTAGCGCAATCAAAGAAAAAAATGTAGCTGACAGCTGATTTGGATTCTGAGCCTTCTGGACTTGAGAGATCAAATGCACTTAGAGGATAGTAGCTGGAAGCTGTATGAATGAAATGCAAAATCTCCTAGAGGCAGTGTAACACAAGCCATGCAGTGAAGTGCACAGCTTGGTGTAGCTTAGTAATATATAAGAATGGCCCATTATAGGGTTCTTTCTTTTTGTGATGAATGTGCAGACGGAGAACACACAGCGAAACTTGAAGTCCTGTCAGATCTTTGTTGCACAGGTCCAGGTTGAAAAACTAAGCATATGTGAGAGATATGTGTTATTGGAAATGGTAATGCTATTTTTGATGAAGTGAGTTTCAAAGACAGCAATTTTCAAGCCAGGGTAAGGACTGACCAAACCTCCAAAGCACAATGCACCAAAATGACAGGGTATAATTTATTTTATATTTGGCAGAAACCCTTATCCAGAGTGACTTACACAATTGAGGGTTAAGGGCCTTGCTCAGGGGCCAGCAGTGGCAGCTTGGTGTACCTGGGATTCAAACTCACAGCCTTCAGTTCAGTAGTCCCTCACCTTAACCACTAAGCTACCACCTCCCCCCACATCCCCACATATTTTTGCTGCTGACAAACACCAAACACAGGGATTTGCTCCAGAGAGGTGCACAATCCAAGACAAGTGGTCATAATGATTTTGGAAGTGTTACACGTCTACATAAATATGCAGTAGATACAGTATATGATTATATATGAACCATTAGAAGACATAAATATAAAGTGGCTTTCACTTAAGAGAACTGTATAATGGCCATCACTCTGCCTAGGCTAGGGAGTGAATTACATTTTTATTAGTCATGTTGAAATGTCAGAATTCAAAATGACTAAACCCAGCACTCTGGATAAAGGTATTGCAATATATACATAGAAAAAGTTGGGAAAAAACTTTTTTTCATGCAAATGTTTATATCGTCACAGTAAATGGTGATATCAACCCCATTTCTGCTCTCTGATATGCCCCAACAGAGTTAACAAAGGTATCGAAACAGAGTTAAAAAATCTCACACTGAAAGCCAACAGTGTCCTGAATAATTTTATATAAGACTTGCAGCGATAAAATGATTTGTTTGTTTGAAAACGTCTGATAAGTCGATTGCCGGTGTACTGGTGAAAGGGCTAAAGCAGTAGCAGTATCTTGAGTGTAAAAGTACTCTGAAGGTTTAATATAAATAGACTCAGTGATTCTCATCCTTAACAAAATGCAGTGCTTATATACTGAGTGCATCTTATCATCAACGAAGAGCAACATGAGTACTCAAGTAGCTCTTTTCCTCAGCAGAAACAGTATCAGAACTCAAATCATTCTTGTTCCCAAATAATATCAATATCATCACATGAGTGGAAGGAACCCTTAAGGCACAGCTCCACTCTATGATCCTCAAGGTAGAGCAATAGTAATGCTTTGAGCAGTCATTATTTTCTAAAGAATGTGTTTTATGCATGTATGCATTCATTTTAGTGTTATGCCTCAGAATAGGTGAAAGAATGTCAGACACTGTGGGGAAAGGATTAGTGATGATGGTTTAAGGGAGTGAGTGGGAGGTTGCATGAGTGGGACTCTGAAAACAGTCCTGTAAACACCTGTAACCTGGACTGCTGAAAACAATGCCTGAAAAAGCACACCTCACAAAACTAGTCACACTTAACTTAGAAACTTTCATCCCTGAGGTGAAAATAGCTGACGGTGACGGAGGTCTAGTTTAATTCTGACTGATAAACAGCTGCTTGGAGCATTACTCAGGGATCTACCCTGGAGGACCTGGGAAATAACTTACAGCCTTTAGTTCCCACTCCAGATGGTGGCCCTTCATTTCACCAGAGCATGATACGAATAGCAAGAACCTCGGCACTGTTTGCGTGACATTCATATGGATCTCCCAGGCAATTCCTGGAACAGGAACAAGGGAATGCAGGGAATGATGCTGTCTGTTTGGATGTGTGTCTCTATATAAGCAGATGCACATGTGTCACCCCCAAAGTCCCATTTCTATCAACCGCTCTCTTGTTTGAAATCTAAATCGGCTAAATATCAAATGACTTCAAAAGTGCACTGCTACCTGTTGAGGAAACACAGCTTCAATAAATTGGCTGACTCTTAAACAGGAATACCAAATTAAACCTATCAACATATTTATTGGACATGATGTTCAACAATCAACAGGAGAATAAAGAAAAAAGTTCAACCAAACATGCTAACATCACGGAAGAGTAGCTATTAAGCATGAATTAGCATGAGGTCATTTGCATAATTTGAACATAATCCACTGTTAGCAACATTAATGGAAGCTGTTCCTTTTGACAAATTGTCATAAGCAACAAATGCAACTACTGATTCAGCGATTAGTGATTTAGTGTAAGAAAAAAAAAAAAAAATTAAAAATTCCTTTTAAAATGCTGAAATCAGAGAAAGACTGAACTGGTGATATGTTCAACAACATTCAACACCACTATAACAGCTAAATGTACACTGCAATTACATGGACGGAGTATAAAATAATAAATTATGCGTGAGAATTGTTTTATTTTTCTTTAGGAGATATCTTATAATCTCATAATAGGTAGCCAATTTGCTTTCATCAAAATCTCAGCTTCTGCGAAAAAAAGAAATAATAATAAGTGTACAAAATGATGGAAACACGGGCACAATGGGGAAAAAGGCAGTAATTAGCTGTGAGAATACTGCAGTGTGTACAACATTTCCAGCTTAGAACTGAAAACGAATGAAAGAGCAGTTAATTATGTGTTCGGAAAACAAAAAGATTCAAAGAGTAATGTTGTGATTTAATTGTATTCACTGTTGGTATTTCGTTTCAGGTGTGTGTGTGTGTGTGTGTGTGTGTGTATGTGCTTGCATTTTGACAAGTTCTCCTTGCTCTAAAATTAAATTATTGAAGAAACGCTTTTGATCGTTGGGATTTGCAGCAGTCTGAAATCCACTCTGCACAATTTAGCCTCTTGTGTTTTGAAAAGACCAGAGCTTTATTGTTTTTTAATACTTTTTTCTTTGCAACTCCCAATTGAATTACACAGCTACACAGTGCTGCTTTTTCTGCTTGAGGAGCAAATCTGAATAGCAGCGTACTGTATGCTCCAGTAATTTGGCGATTAAGGAAAGCTCACATTATATTGGTATGTGATGGCACAGACGTGCCCGGTATTTGGATGGAATAAAATGAAATAAAACTGAAGTCTTTATTCAATGCATATTGCTGAACAGCAAACACAATAAGCAAACAGGCATTCTGTCTGCCTTTAAGGAAATGAATAAATAAAAATGAAATGCCTGCCTTTTAATTCTTGCACTAAACAAATGCTTTCCCAAAGTTTTACAGAGGAACCAGCTAACCAGAACTTTAATTTGCAGCCTGCGTTTCTCCAACAAGCCTTCTTACTTTTACATTTACTGCCAACAGCTTCATGGTACATGTAACTGCAGTTACTATACAGATTTATTCTTCATAGTACTGAAAGAAAAAAATGAATGATGTAAAAAGAACCATTAGGAACAAATGCAAAAAAAATGTACAGTACCTTCCAGAATTATTGGTACCCTTCATGAAAATATGTTTGTAAACACTTTTAAGGTGTCCAGAAAATGATCAGGATCCTTATAAGTAATACCTTATGATGCCTGATCAGAGGAGAATAACAGCAGTAAATCTCTTAATGTAGTCTAACAAGGTTAGAGACACTTGTCCTCCATGAAGAACATTTTAAGCTCCTGTAACTTCTGAGCTTTGTGCACATGGACTTCATTCTTCATTCAGACTACAGAATCTCTGTAGGGGTCAAATTTATAGTCTGAAATAGTTGTTGAATAATATTGATTTCATGTCTCTGGAATCATTTCTTTGCTGTTCTCATCATCCTGTTGAAAACAAGCAAAGTCTGAAGGTGCTGGCAGAGGTAAACAGGATTTGTTCTAAAATAGCTGGGAATTTAACAGAATCCAGAATGTCATGAAGTCCCTTTGGAGCACCAGTCCATCATTACAAACCTACCTCTGTATTTTATAATGGATATCAAGTGCTGTAATTATATATCACTAAGAATTCTTATGGTGTATGACCATAAGATCTAATCATGTCAGCTGTAGTTCTAATGACACTTGGTGAAGTTCAGGTGTCTTTTTTTTTTTTGGTTCTAAGGAAAGGCTTCTTTCTTGCAGTGCTTCCAACCCACTTGCTGTTATGAAAGTGGCATTTATCTGTTATTTTCAGCAGGTTAAATTTTATAACCACAAGAAAGTGTCCAATTCTATAACTGTGATCTTTTTTTCCTCCTTTCATCATCCGCTTCACAGTGTGGGGGGTAAGTGCTCATAGATAGGTCAAGTTTTATCCTCATATATATAAAAACTATGGAAACGGGGTATGGTTGGACAGTAACAACAAAGTTTCTAGGGACTGAAACTTTGCAAGAGAACAACTGAAAAAATATATGTTTTCCAAAAACAACAATTCATTTGCATTTATTTAAAATATAAATAAATACAATAATTTTGGCACATGTATTTTAGAGAAAATACTATTATTTAAAAAAAAGAAAAAAAAGAACAAAGATACGTTGTTTACTGCTATTTGAGTGGATAATTAAAAAAGAAATTTGCGTGTGATATTTATTTCATTATCATTTTGATGGATCCCAATCGTTTTTGAAGAATGCCAATAATTCTGGAGGGTGTACAGATGATGATGTTTTTCTTTCCGATATGCAGCTTCTTGAAAAAATGTACATGAGAAAAAGAAATCCTGAGAACCTGTTTAGCTTTCCAGACCTGCAATAAAGCTAACACATCCATTACATTCACTGCACAATCCTTTTCTGTCCAAAGCTAGCATCAAAGCATTAAAATGAGGCATCTCCTTGTCTGAGTTTACTGTACGACCAACAAAATACTTGAGACACAAAGTCATGACTGTACAAACACACATTAAACAATACTGTACAAATTAACCTTTTCCCATTCTTTCAACTTTACCAGAACTGGAATTTGAGTGTGGTACCAGACCCCGGCTTGGAGCACGTCTATTCTGAAGTGCCTGGATCACAGACATGTATATCTTTAATAAGTACATGGTATTATGTACATGTTGTTTTGACAAACATGACATAGAGACTAAAAAAAAAAACATTTTGTTAACAACAAATATTTCTGTGCTTCAGCGGCTAAAGTACTGCATGATGATACTCCAAAGAGGGAGTAGGGGAACACGCAGCACTTCTTGTTAATATGATGTTCACGTTACATGAAATAGCAAGACACATCCAACTCAGTGTCAGTGAAAGAAATGTCTCTTAATGTCAATCCAGAAAAAAGAAAAAAAGAAAAGAAGAAAATCTCTTAAGACAGGTGAAATACATTTCCTCACTGGTCACATCCTTAGGGTTTGAAGTATCCTTTTGGTTCTGTCTCTCCTCTGTCTTTGGCCTGTGCCAGGTCCATTAAATAGGAGCCTCCCTGCACTCCACTCACATGACAACAGTTTGCATGGCATAGGGAGTAACAAGGCATCCATTCCCAGTCTGAATGTGTGTGGTCAGTGCTTCAAGGTATTTGTCACCTGTTGGAAAATACTATTACTCTACCATAAATAAGTTCACAGATGGCCTTATAGCGGAAGTCCATCCTCATGTGGTACACAAACACCACCTACATCAACACTAAAAGCATCAAGTCAACAGACCACCACGTTACTACAAAACAGAAGGGTTTTTTTTTTATTATTATTATTATTTTTTTTTTACAACACATGGTCCTCTCTTCTTCCCATTGAAGGTCAGAGTAAAGGTATTCTGCACTGAGGTTTCCCAGTGCTTCCTTAAATTCACAGAGCAATTTCCTCACTTCCACACTGGCTCTGTCTTGAACACTGCCCAGATGTCTGGATGTCCCCCACTGACCCTAGCCACCAATCAAAAAAGGCAGGCCGATGTGTGTTGGTGAACTCAGTGCTGATAGTGGAGTGGCTTGCTGGAGTGGTGGACAGGAAAGACACATCTGTCTGAAGATGGAGCTAGGAGTGAGGAGGTGGGGCTTAACTGGATTTTTATACCTGCACGTGGGTTCCCTGCTGCTGAGGTTGCTGCTGCTGCTGTACATGCAGGCACTGAATGCTTGAAAGGATTTTCTTCTGATGGCCTGCCAACACAACTCCCATCTTCCCGAGTTCACTAATAACGCACAGGAAGAGTGAAATTACAAAGAAGCAGTGTGAAAGTGTTTTTCGTATTAAAGGTAAAAGTTTCACACTGGTTTACCACACACTGAGCAATTTCCTGCCATTAAAAAAAAGCACACATTTTGGGAGTAAATATGGTTGATTTACATAACAGGAGGAATGGGAACAAGGTGGCACTTTATACCCACTGCATATGCTTGTAGAGGAGTATGCCTCTCATTGATAACTCACTGCCTGTGTAGGCAACTTAATACCTGACAATGCTGGTCTTATTTTCAGCTCAAACATGACTAAACTACTTCTGGCTAAAGAGAATTATTCTCAGAAAGAGTGCTTTTCAAATTCATTAAAATATTCACTAAACGATGAGCCAGTTTTTTTTTTACTATTAAAAGTAAAATTACTGAGAATTTATTGAACAATTCAAATTCAAAATAGATTTTTCAGCACTGCTTGTGTTCTTCCAAATGCGTGCAGACTGATTATCTTTGTCTGGTTTAATATAATACTGAGAATTTATCGACAACTTATATCAGTGCAACACTTTGTATAGAAAAACAAAAATAATGACACTATCAAATATTATATGTGCCGTTCATTATAAACTGGCTCTCGAGTCCTTACAACCTGATATAAACGTCAATAACGGCATTTGAGGAACTTTCACACTGATCCTCATTCGTTTATAGTCCATGTTAAAATAATTACTGAGTGAGTTTAGTTATCAGCTCTATACATCAGTGACTGTGCATGTGCAAACTAAAGCTCTAAGCCTTACTGTATATCTGTTCCGCTTTGGCACTTTTTATCTGTAACCTGAGCGACATAGTTCTGACCGTGATAGTCACATTCAGTGCCAGAAATCACTCCACCTTTACTAACTGTGACAGTTTGATTATAAGTTGAAATGCTTCATTGAGTCCATGCAGAAAAACAATTTGCCACATTTACAAAATGCGCCCATGATCAGTACAATATGTGACACAGTATAGTTAAACATATAGCTAGTTTTTAAGAAAGCTGTCCGTACTTTTCCAAGCATCGACTGTGATACTAACCTGACACTGACATACAGGACTGAGTCGAGACTGACGTAGCCACCACTGGAGAAATGTTCTTTGTACTGACTCATCTTAATGGAGTCCAGCCAGTCAGCAACGGTGCTAAATGCAGGCTCTGGAGTTACTGGGTCCTCCCTGAGGGTAGAGGGGGGAATAGAGTCATTCATTTCTCACGCCATCTCAAACTGACAAAAAAAAAAAATGTTTGTGTTTTTTATTCTTTGTTTTTTTAATAACTGCACTGTAAATGCTTGAAGCAAGGACAAAATTAAATATCATCACAGGGTAACATTTAGAACAGACAAGAAGATGATATATGCTGAGATCATCTGGGAAAGAAGCCATTTAGCCATTAGTACAAAACTGTATAAACTTAAAAATAACCACCCTGTTTATAGTAGTTTATATTGTTTTTGCATTATCCCTGTTTTCCTGTTTGATCATTTTTTCTTTTGTCATTTATTATTTGATTGTTTCTGGAGGCTGAGCACTGACATTTGTGTGTCCGTGATAAAAATCTGTTTTAATATTTAGAGACTGTTGCAGGGTTTGGGAAAAGTACTGAGAAATTACATTTAAGTGAAAGTAGAGATAACGTGTCACTGAGTCTGCATCTGAAGATGTTTCAATAGAGAAAAAGCAGACACAAGATGATGACTTGGCATAATGCACAGATTATAGTTGTTTTCTATTCAATGCATTTTGATTGGATGATTTACCCTGAAATACAACTAAAATGCAAATAAATTGTTTGCAAGCCCAATTCTATTAATGTATAGCATGCAGTCTTTAGATGGATGAGAGACCTTCGAAAACTTGAGCATCTAAACAGTAAGTAAAATGTTTTATCTTGGAAAATAAATTAAGTAAGAGTAAAAGTATGCAATTTTTTAGTAACATTCAACTATCAATACCCATAAATAATAACATGATATGCTAATATTATAATACTGCCATACAATTACTTTAGAATTTCCACCCCTGGAAACATGTTTAATTTTGTTTTGTTTCATAGCTTTGAAATTACTTATTAATTGGTTTTTAAAATTAATTAGATGTAAAACACTCAATAAAGTGAATTAATCTGAAAATGGAAAACGAATCAAACCCAGCATTTAGACAGCAGGTTAAATTCTCTGCATGTTATATTCTTACACACTTTGATTAGGTTACATTAAACATTGATTAATTTCCTTTCTCATATAATTCAATTGTTATTGAGATACTATGTATCCAGGATTAGATCAGTTAGCCTATGTGTCCAGTTTCAAAGTAGAAAGTAACAAAGGCATGAACTGGAGAAAGAGCTGTGTCTGGTGAAAGCTCCCTGTAGAGTGTATGTGTGTGTCAGTGTGTGTGTATGTGTCATAGGTAGCTTTCACAGAAGCCTTGGAAAGGCTTGTCAGAGCTAATCAGCAGCCAGAACATGCGGCTTTCCAGATCTGCTAGGATGCCTGATTACAGTGTAATCCCTGTAACACACATTCACACACATGCACACAATCACATCAAGAGAATTTCAGGCTCTGCTCTGTCCAAATACCAAAAGTGACCTGTGCTGTTCGCTGGACTCAGAGTAAAAGCAGACACGTTACGCTTTGATGGTGGTTACTGCCCAACTAAACAAACCAGCCTTCATCTGCTTCCAGTCTGGAGTTTCTCAGAAAACTTTGATTTGGTCATCCACCTGGTTCCTATCTATACTAGCATAACATCATATCTGCACAATCTCTGTTTTTAATGCTTTTTACAGAAAGAAAAACATGCAGTTCCATACTAACATCCATAACACATTCCCTATTATATTTTACACACACACAAGGTTGATGAACAGAATGAAAGGAAGACATAATTTATTAATCTTGCATTGAAAATCAATAAATCATAGGATTAACAAATGTGCATAAGTGTAAGTAATGGTCATCGCTGCTGTACACACACACACACACACACCACATTTTTACATATACACTATATCGCCAAAAGTATTCGCTCACCTGCCTTGACTCGCATATGAACTTAAGTGACATCCCATTCCTAATCCATAAGGTTCAATATGACGTCGGAACACCCTTTGCAGCTATAACAGCTTCAATTCTTCTGGGAAGGCTGTCCACAAGGTTTAGGAGTGTGTTTATGAGAATTTTTGACCATTCTTCCAGAAGCGCATTTGTGAGGTCACACACTGATGTTGGACGAGAAGGCCTGGCTCTCAGTCTCCGCTCTAATTCATCCCAAAGGTGTTCTATCGGGTTGAGGTCAGGACTCTGTGCAGGCAAGTCAAGTTCATCCACACCAGACTCTGTCATCCATGTCTTTATGGACCTTGCTTTGTGCACTGGTGTACAGTCATGTTGGAAGAGGAAGGGGCCAGCTCCAAACTGTTCCCACAAAGTTGGGAGCATGGAATTGTCCAAAATGTCTTGGTATGCTGAAGCATTCAGAGTTCCTTTCACTGGAACTAAGGGGCCAAGCCCAGCTCCTGAAAAACAACCCCACACCATAATCCCCCCTCCACCAAACTTTACACTTGGCACAATGCAGTCAGACAAGTACCGTTCTCCTGGCAACCGCCAAACCCAGACTCGTCCATCAGATTGCCAGATGGAGAAGCGTGATTCGTCACTCCAGAGAACGCGTCTCCACTGCTCTAGAGTCCAGTGGCAGCGTGCTTTACACCACTGCATCCGACGCTTTGCATTGCACTTGGTGATGTATGGCTTGGATGCAGCTGCTCGGCCATGGAAACCCATTCCATGAAGCTCTCTGCGCACTGTTCTTGAGCTAATCTGAAGGCCACATGAAGTTTGGAGGTCTGTAGCGATTGACTCTGCAGAAAGTTGGTGACCTCTTCGCACTATGCGCCTCAGCATCCGCTGACCCCGCTCCGTCAGTTTACGTGGCCTACCACTTCGTGGCTGAGTTGCTGTCGTTCCCAAACACTTCCACGTTCTTATAATACAGCTGACAGTTGACTATGGAATATTTAGGAGCGAGGAAATTTCACGACTGGATTTGTTGCACAGGTGGCATCCTATCACAGTTCCACGCTGGAATTCACTGAGCTCCTGAGAGCGACCCATTCTTTCACAAATGTTTGTAAAAACAGTCTGCATGCCTAGGTGCTTGATTTTATACACCTGTGGCCATGGAAGTGATTGGAACACCTGATTCTGATTATTTGGATGGGTGAGCGAATACTTTTGGCAATATAGTGTACGTTATATGTGTGGTGACCTGAGTGAGTAACCTGGAAAAAACATTTACTTAAAATCATTTTTCCCTCAAACAACTGAAAGGGCAGAATATTGTTTCTTTCCTATTTATTCCACTGAACATGACCAACACGCAACCACGGTTTATTAGTATTTATAATAAATATCACTATAAAAGCCTTGCCAGAATATTCAGATGTCCCATACCTCCAGCAGGCATTCCATGTTTAATAATGATATCCTTTATTTTATTCTATTAACAAGGAAAATATCCGGTACAGATTATTAAAAATTGATTATATTTACAATATAAACTCGATTTGGAGTCTTTATCTTTTACAAACTCTTCAGGCTATTAGGCTTATATCAAATTTACAAAAGCACACTATATAAATTCAAACTGTTTCTTTCCCATACCCAAAATAAGTATTTTATTTTTAATTAAGATTGAGATTAAGATTATTGATAATCCTTATTCTTTGATTAAGATTATTACCCAACATATTTACTTGAGTGTTTATTTTAGATCTGGGTGCTCTGCTTTACACACACATTTTTAAGCCAACTTTCTGTTTTAATGAATCTTTTTTGTTATAATACACAATTTAATAAGATAGTTGAATTAGACACTCTGGGTCACTGGGGAATCCATTACTAAATATAAAAGCTTAAAAATATATCTCTGCCCAAAACCTGATTTAGAATAAAGCATATCTGTGTTTTCTCACCAGACAGTGCTGTTGGCCAGCTGTTTCAGGCTGCTAGGGTTGCGGATCAACCGGTCCAGATTGATGACAATCTGTCCAAACTTAGGCCTGTCGCTACGGTTCTTTTCCCAGCAGTCCAACATGAGCTGGTGCAACACCACAGGGCAGTCCATTGGTGCAGGCAGCCTGTAGCCCTCATCTACAGCCTTTATCACCTGAAGAGGAGCAACAGAAAGAGCTAAGATAAAATACATTTTTAAATATTAAGTATTTATGTACTATTTTACACTTTTTTATATAAATTTGGATATGCAACTTTTTTCCTCTTTATTTAAGAATTTTGTTTTTTGAGCTTAAATGCAGAAAAAATATTGCCACAACCATTATGTACAAAATACACCAGTTTCATGCAAAGCTAGCAATTAGCTTAACTCTGCTCACAGGACCATAGTGAATCCGATACACAGCATAGATGCTGTTGCCATGACAAAGGAAAGGAATAGATGGATTTCTTTTATGCTGTGAACTAAATTTCCACAACTCTTCTGAAAGTGTTGCTTTTAACTGGCATGGAGGTAGACTCGTGTCCTGACTATAAAGTTGCAAGTTAGCCATACTGTATAATTTCCTAAACTTGGTTGATCCCAACATCCAGTTAGAGTCTTGCTTCCAAAGTTAGAAATAAGGAAATCAAAAGGTTTATTATGTGGAAACTCTCCTGTGAGCCAGGCACGATGGATTTCAATTCTGTTGTTATAAAGCAGCCTATGAAGAGAAACCTGGCAATGTTCTTTCAGCAGATGCATTTAATTGGTTTAGATTGCAAGAGTCAGTTCTTAGTCTTTAGGGGAAGTGTTGTCAGGGGAATTAAAGTGCTTCAGCAGAGAAATTCTGCAGGCTGATGGCAGAACCCCTTGAAGTTTATATGACAAGGCACAGAAGGATCAGTGGGGAGTGCTGGCTTTGCAGTAACTAGACTGAGTGTATACAGTACCTTTCTGTAAATGAGAGTAAGAAAGCTTGAGAAAAAGGCAGAGAGAAGGTGAAGGGTAGCTGCACATTATTTCTCTTAGGATTTAAGATTGTTTAATGCTACAGACTTCATTATTTCTGTTCTACAAACCACTTGGACAGCAATGAAGGTAGTATGTGTGATCTGATTATACTCACATCCTGATTGGACATCTCCCAGTATGGCCGTTCCCCATAAGATATGACTTCCCACATGGTGATACCATAACTCCACACATCGCTAGCTGAAGTGAACTTCCTGTAGGCAATGGCCTCTGGAGCTGTCCACCGGATAGGAATCTTTCCCCCCTGTGTCAGGCAAAAAATAACCAACAACAATAAGCCAACAAAACGACACAAAGTAAGAAATATCAGACAATAAGATTTGCTTGGAAGATAAAATAACAGATTGCATGGCATATCTCAATACTCACCAGAAAGATTGCATGGCATATCTCAATAGTCACTTTAAACAATACTCTCACCTGTCACTTTATCATGAAAACTTGTACACCTGCTCATTTATGAAAAATCAGCCAATCGTGAGGCTGCAGTGTAATACATCAAATCAAGCTGATGCCAGTCAAGACTTTTACTTAATGTTCACACCAACATCAGAAAGGGGAAAAAATGAATTAATCTTAGTGACTTTGATCGTGGCATAGATGTTGGTTCTAGATGGTTTGAGTATTTTAGAAACTGTTGATCTTATGTGATTTCCTCAGTCTCTAGAGTTTAGACATAATGGTGCGAAGAACAAAAATAGATCCAGTAAGCGGTAATTCTGTAGGTGGAAAAGTCTTGCTGAAGCAAGTGTTCAAAGGAGACCTGCCAAAATCTAAATCCCTGAGACCACATTTTCTCCCATTCTGATGTTTGATGTGAACATTAACTGAAGCTCTTGACCTGTATCTGCATGAATGTATGCACTGCACTGCCGTCGCATGATTGGCTGTTCGGATAATTGCTTGAATATACAGTTGTACATGTGATTCTAATAAAGTGGTCTTTGAATGTTCATTCACTACACACTAACTATATCTTTGTTTTATATGCCAATGATTCTCAAACCTTTTGGAGCTAGGTATATGAAACTACTCACATTTGTAATATTACACTTAATTTTACGGCGCTCAATATTGCTAAAACTCTGCATGGGGTCTCTTTCATCACTTTCTCATTTTGATAATATTTTCTCACTCAGGCTTAGTTAGTCTGTTGATCCAAACATGGCTGATTGATAATAAGAGTCTAAGAGAGCCTAAATTCTATCTATTGCTCCTCATGGAGAATTGAAAAAATGAAAAGGTCTTCTGTGATTGGTCCTATCTCTAATGAACCCAGTTGGTGGGTATCACTGTAATCACTCTGCACATCTGAATGCATTTTCTAGTGTTGCACTGTAACGTGCACATCGATCAGCATGGAGATTATTCTCGCTATGCATGCTGGGAAAAGATTATGCAGTTTCATTACTAGCAAAGACATGAAGAATTTCTGAATTAATTATTCTTTTGCACCAAAATCCAATCTTGGGTGAAACCAATATAAAACACAAGTGAAATGTTCACTGGATCCAGTCGATGAGGAGAAATTAGGTCAGTAGTTGCTGTTTGCCCAAAAGCCTATATGGACAAATGTAGATATGATGGACAGCTTAGTGATGCAGCTTAATAAAACATCTCTGAAGAGAAAGAGTTCTGCTCCCCAAGACCTCTCTCTCTCTCTTTCTCTCCCTCTCTCTCACTGTGTTCTCCTGTCCTTTTGAGTAAATGCTTAGCTATCCACCGCCATCCTACCATCACCACTGCCATCCTAGAAGTTTTCATCAAACACACACTACTGACCTACTTCTCATTATACAACTAGATCAAGCCTGCCTTTCAATTTTGTTTCATCTTTGTTTCATTTCATTTATGCTGGGGAGGAGAGTGCAGCATTAAGGGATAATTAGAATTCTAAAATAAGCCCTTTGCTGTGATGTTCCTGGATTATGACATTTTTTCCCCCATGACAATAGAAAAGACAAGGACAGGTGAAAGACAAGAAAATCTATAATAGATAAAAAGAAAGAGAAGAAGAAACTTGTAGCTCACCCTGGTGGTGTACACTGCATCAGGGTCGTCCTCCAGCACACGGGACAGTCCAAAGTCTGATACTTTACACACCAGATTTCCGTTTACCAGAATGTTTCTTGCTGCAAGGTCTCGGTGTACGTAGTTCATCTCAGAGAGATACTGCATCCCAGCAGCAATCCCTCGCATCATGCCCAAAAGCTGAATCACTGTAAACTGTCCATCATGTTTCTACACACCACAATGCAGAAACAAACACAGCAATACCGTATGAATGGCTCCTATATAAACACTACAGCACATTCTAAAGAATAAAAAATAGACAGATACCTTGATCGATAAGTCTTCATAAGTGCTATAAATGTCTACATATGCTCTCTTAGATGGAATATATTTCCTTTTAGCATTAGTGAGACTCAGAGATGCTACCTGCTGACTATACACTTTAGTTTTGTTGTCATAGCTCGACCTGTCAGAATCCCCGCTTTCACTGTGATCACAGTACACACCCTTTTAAAGGTATTGTGTACCAACAGTTTCTTCCCTCTGTCTGTCACCTTCTTTGTCTAGGAGATTCACAATAATTTCATCTACCTAAATAATTTCATCTCGATTCCCTACAGATTTCCACTGCTCAAAACCTGCTGTCATTATTCTAACCCCAGCTTCTCCTCATATCCAGCCTCTCATTAACAGGATTCCTACAGCTAACATTCAGTATAGTTTTTATAACATTTAGTACTTTTTACCTCTTTTTTGTCTGGCATTTAAACTCAAAACTGTTAACAATCCCTTTTGAGTCTGTCTCTTTTTTCTTTGCCTTGGTATAAATTCTTTGTTAAAATGTTTGTTTAAATAATTTTAAAAGAAAAAGAAATGGTGATGACAAGCTAGCTTCGAGGTTTGAATAAGGACTGGGATCCCACAAAACCCAACAAAAATGGCACAATTATGGCTGGTCATATATTGCAGGATAAAGAAAGGCCATGTAACTTAATATGCAAGACCATGCACATATTAGTGCATTCAATCATTCATCCTCAGTAATTTGTTCATCCTGGCCAGGTTTGGTGCAGTTTCCTAATTTGTTAATATTTTGGGGAAACACATCCAACTATATTAATCAGGAAATAACTACAGAGAGGTAAAATAAAACGCCTATATGCCAGGTCTTCAAATTTATGCTCAAAAATCCCTGACTTTAACTCAATTTGACTGAAGTTAATGCTCATGTTCTGATCCCTGTGAATTTTTAATCAATTTCTATTTGTGGTCATTGCCTTAACGGTGAGCTGGTATCATTAAAAGGGGCTTTTTTTTTGCTGTTGACTAATTCATAAACACTTATATTAAAATGTGTTACCAGTCCACCATGTTCTCTAAACATGGGCCAACATGGTCCTCTAATCTCCAGACTTCTGAACACACACACAAGCCTCTTTCCTATTCCCTACTCTCACACTCGCCTTTTATGAAGAGACTTTCATTCCTAGCCTAGCCGAGAAGTAAACACTCAGTTTTGTTCAGTACACCTGAACTTTACAGAGCTTGATTTGTCCGTGTCTGATGTTCTGGTTTAATGACTTCTGCCTGCGTCTCAGTTCTTGTATTTTGCCTTTGTTAACTCTGTTTGCTGATCGTCTGACCTAAGCCTGCCTAAACCTTTTTACCTTGAATTTGTTTTGTGATTTCTGGATTTGTACACTGCATTTATAAAGATGTTAATTGCTACTGCATTTGTCTCAAATTCACAATTCTATGTATTTTGAGATTAATGGGAAACATTGAATATGTTTTGAATATAGCTTCTGCTCAGAAACTTCAGTGGAAAATCTTGCTTAGCCAGGGAAGTCTTAGCATCTTAGCATGTTACGAATGAATGGTTAAAAACTTCCACAAGCAGAGAGTGCTATATAGAGTACAAAAAAAATCGGTCACTAATTGTGTCACCAATAGTTCAACTACGTTGATGGATGATGAGCTACTTTTGTTTTATTTGCTTATTGGCAGAATTTCTTTATTGGCTTTTTCCAGTGCTAATGTGAACAAGAAATACTCACCTTCAGAAATGTGTCCAGTGATCCGTTTTCCATGTATTCTGTTATTATCATCACAGGCTTACCTGTAGATTTGGAAGAAGAAGAAGAAGAAGAAGAAAAAGAAGGAGAGGCAGTGTGTGTGTGTGTATGTGACAGAGAGAGAGAGAGAGAGAGAGAGAGGGAGAGAGAGAGAGATTTTACATTTATTTCTCCACAGGAAAAAGACTCAAAAGACATTGCAAAGTGGCCAAAAAGGCTTTATGTTCCATATTTAATTCATTTCTGACACGAACAAATGAATGCTAGTAACACACCCCCCTGGACTACCCGCCTCTCTTCCTCTCCATTCTACCTGCTGCCTGTTACTCATAGTGACAGCCCCTAATCAAAGCTCTCAATAACAGTCAGGCAGATAATTAGAGTGAGCCGTCCTCGGAGAATATCTTTGTCCAGAAATACCATGAATGGTAATGAGTTCCTATGGAGGGAAGCAAGATGGAGGGGGTGGTGGAATGGAGGGAGGGAAGGAAGGAGGCTCCTAGGGGGGATGTGGTGATGAATTGGCCAAGGGAGGAGGGAAGGGGTGCAAAAATCTGCTAATGGGAAAGTGTGCACTTCTCTCTGCACCGGCAGCTGCCAGCACCGCAGATGGGGCTGAAAGAGGGTGGGAGGGAAAGAGACGTTCACACCTGTGTGTCACAAAGTGATTAAAAATTCTCCCTTGATTCCCGTGCAATAACAGCATGTCAATCAAAACAGCTTCAGCCTGAACCCCCACCTGTTCTGTGAGGGGTTCGAAGAGGACAACCAAGGGGCTAATCTGTCCTGATTATCAGCATGGGCTGATGGGAATGATAGGGATGGGAATGATAGGGAATGATCTAAACTCTTAGCCCTCAGACACACCTCCTAGCCATCATAACACATCATGTGATGGTACCTAGTATTGCATCCTGACACCTCATTCACAGGTCTGAGAACTTCCTATTCTGATCTCTGAGGCAGGTAGTTTAAGGTCAAAGGAAAATTACACAAGGGTCCTCAAGAGTGACACAAATGGCAGTGATCGTGATTACCAAACACAGTTCCCTACGCTGAAGTCTGAGGTTAAAGGTGAAGCAGTATTAAGTGAATCACTTTGTTACTGTCCTCCTTTACTTCACAACAACAACAAATCTATCTATTATTCTATCTATCTATTTAATTATATCCTCCAGTCCAATGTGTGTGTGTGTGTGGCACTTATCCGAACGGGCTTGGCTTGCACCTTCAAGCTGTCATTGTTAGTAAAGCACAGCTGGGTTTGTCACACTTATCAAACAGTAAATTACATGACAAGCATGGCAGCGTCACAGAGTCATCAAAACAAACTGGGGCTTAACAAATCGCTCGCCAGTCAGCAAGGCCAATATTCTCCCAAACCCCCATCATCTACATCTGCATCTAGAGACTTACATAGCACTGGTCACAGCTTGGCCTGGGAATGATGACCATTGCAGGATATACACTACCAAATATATACACTACAAATATACACTACAAAAGAATGAGCTAATAGCATTTTTCTATTTTACAGCTTAGAAGGCTGAGTTCATTTCTTAAGAAGTGGCGGGAGGCCCTGTGATCAGTTCATTATGGCAATTAGTAATGAGCTACTCATCCATGCCTGTGGGTAATGGTATATGATTGATATTGGAAAAGGAAGCAGGCTGTGCTCTTAGCTGTAATATATAATTATACTGTCTTGCCAAATGCTAAAAGGAGTGTGATAAAAACAGGCCAATAACCGATGATTACGCATCATTGTGGATCGGTGAGTGGATTTGCATCATTTTCATTCAGTGTATTTAGAACAAAAAATAAGTGGATAATATGTGTGCATGGAATTTAATAGTTATAAAAAGACTAGATAAACTGTGTTATAATAGTCGTATACTACTTTTAAAAAAAAGCAACATTTTTATAATAAACAAAAAAAGTGAACATTTGTGAACTGTTTTGGTGTTTTATTACTATTGTATACTATATGTGTTTTATTACTATTGTATACTATATGTGTTTTATTACTATTGTATACTATATGTGTTTTATTACTATTGTATACTATATGTGTTTTATTACTATTGTATACTATATGTGTTTTATTACTATTGTATACTATATGTGTTTTATTACTATTGTATACTATACGTATTAATACTATACAGTATGTATTATTCATATAACCATTGCTGTAATATCTCTGTTTTCTAGCAAACAGCACAGGTACAGTGGTCAGACTTAAATGAAATAAGACTTAAATGAGACAAAAATTAATTAAAATGAGAGTCATGTGGGTTGCTAATTATTTCAGAATTTTCATTAACATCCATTTTTAACTGAGAAAAATTGACAGCAAGACTTGCACAGTACACAAAGAACACAAATCTTAGTGCTAATGGCACTCAGTACAGAGTTTGTTTAAGGCACAGACTTATAGGCAAAACCTTTCTATCTATCTATCTATCTATCTATCTATCTATCTATCTATCTATCTATCTATCTATCTATCTATCTATCTATCTATCTGTCTGTCTGTCTGTCTGTCTGTCTATCTATCTAATCTGCTAGTTGGCAGATTGCACATTAACGCCTTCTTAATTAAAAATAATCCGCTCAGTTTAGTGAAAAAAAGAAATTAGTCATACTTGGAAAGAAAAACATAATCAATGGTGAAGAATTAAAAAGTTCAGATGAATTAGAATGCATAAAATCATTCTATAATCACATCTTGACACAGTGAATCTATTTTTCTATAATTTAATCATGATGTGCCTTGAGATTTCCACATACAAAAAAATAATAATCAGAGACAGAAATTATAATCATTCCTTTAAAAAAGGTATTCCTTTAAAAGTATTAAATTAAATTGAAAGCAGTGCTTCCATCATAATTCCTGTCAAAAAGTTTACACTTCATTGAAACATGAATTTGGGCCACTTTTCCTGGCACAGACTAGCCCTTATGCCAGACCATAATGGATTTTCAACAGGGAATCCCTTCCCTCTTACTGGAATATAAAACCAGTCAAAAGTAATGCTCCAGGTCAAAAATAATCCCATTATGATCCTCTTCTCTACTTCCCTTGTCCGCAAACCAATCACTAAGTCAGAACCCATCGAGAAAAACGTCTAAAACCATATTAGCTCCGAACTCAGCAGAAGTAGACAGCCTATGCACATTATCAGATTGAAGATAGCCTACTAATCTAGCAGTTAAACGCACAATGGGTTTATCATGGAGACCATGACAGCTCAGTGTTTTTGTTAAGACAGGCTGGAGGATGGCGGTCTAGTCTAGTCCCATTCTTTTAGCCACTGCTCTATTTGCATTACAATGAGCTCAATCACGGTCTAATTTTTCTGTCGCAGGCGATAATGATATACCAGCTCTTTAAGCTCTGCGTAATGTGACAGCCACATTTCATATTCCAACATAATTATGCTTGTGCTCTCTGTCTCCTCCTTTCTCCTTCTGTCAGCAAGTATAAACATAAACCAGAGTTGTCTTATTTCAAACTTTTCTTTCTACTTTAATGCATGCCAAATTGTTCCTGTCAGACAAGTGATTATGCTCTTCTAGCGAGGAGAGGCACAAGATTGGCAGCTGGCTCTGTAACACAGTGTACTGGGGTCTTGACCTGTCGTCTGCCATGGCGCAGCACCATCAGGATGCTCTCTGACCTGTGAAATTACTGTGACACTCAGCACATGATCCTATCTACCCTATCTCACCCAATCAACACACACACACACACACACACACAGAGCAGGAGCAAACCCAACACATGCACACCCACCAATCTGAGTGTATTTATCATATATAATCCTCCTCTTATAGCTTTGTTTTCTATATTCTTAGTTATGTAGAGGACTTTTTTTGTGCTATAGAAATAAAATGTGCTTACTTACAATGAAACCAAACACTCACACACACCAGCAAAGTAGCTACAGTCAAAAAGCAGGTCCAAATGCTGCTAACTTTTTTTTGAGACTTTTTTATTTCTGTTATTTTGTAACCTGCTCACAATAATTCATAAACATAGAATTATGGATTATGTATAGTGTATCTTATCTGTTGCATCGAATACAGATACAGACACAACAAATAATGTATAAGAACAAGCCCATTCATATTGATCTATGTTTATGTTAGAGCCAGAATTACTTCCAAAGCCATGCTGGTAGAGAAAATAAATACACATCTTCTGAATCAGAAATTCAGCTACACTGCAGTAAAAGAGTACAAGGGCTGAAGTGTGAAACTGAAACCCTGGCCAAAATATTGTTGGAGGTTTCTCCTATTCTGCAGGCACCCAACAGTGGCAATTCAAACATTGTACCCTGAAGGTTGTGCTGTATATCAGGATGATAATGCACCAATACACACAGAAGGACTGGTGACAGAGTGGTTTGATGAGCATGAAAGTGAAGTTGAACATCTCCCATGGTCTGCACAATCACCAGATCTGAATATTATTGTGGCATTTTTGTGTGTTTTGGAGGAGCGAGTCAGGAAACGTTTTCCTCTACCAGCAGCACATAGCGACCTGGCCACTTTTCTTCAAGAGGAATGGCTCGAAATCTCTCTGGCTACTGTGCAGGACTTCAATCGGTCATTCCCAAGATGAACTGATGCTGTATTGGCTGCAAAAGAGGACCTACACTATACTAATAAATTACTGTTGTCTAAATACAGGTGTTTCAGTTTCATTCTTCAACCCCTGTATATATGGTCTATTGTCTATTACTGTGCTCTGGATACTCGATGTATGTAGGCATTATTTGAGTCAAATTCCCTTTACATATTGTGTCCTTGGCCGATGAAATGCTTCTTATTTATATACTGTTCTTTTTGTCATCTGTTCTACCCCAACTTGCTTACCCACACCACACAAATTTGCTGGAGGAGTAAATAAAGCAGTGTGTATTGAAATTTAGAGTAGTGCTGCATAATAGAGGGAAAAGCGTGACATCCGTTGCCTTTTCTGTCAGAGAGAGGAAAAGCACTGATTTGCAGACCAACAACAATATAAAATGTTTGGACAAATTTAGACTAAGGGCCACACACTGCATTAGTCATTGTTATAAATGACTAATTTAGGCTTTGCTAATATATCAGGCTAGATGAATATTCATTTTCGGGTGAGCCAATTGTTTGTTATCCTTACTCAACACATAATTGTTAAACAACATACCACTTTGGAGCCTTGAGTAAATAACATGGCAAAATCGCTCTCAGTGAACTGATAAATGTAGGGCAGAGATCAGTAGTAACATTATCCTCGTGGCTGTCATTATCTTCCGACTAATAGGCCCCAATTTGGGGGTCAGTATGTGTGCTGTTTGTTAGCATGAATTTTCAAATATGTTCTATTGAAATGCAAATTAACGCTGGAAGCGGAGCATCAACATTTTTTCTTCTGTCTATCTCTTTAGAACTAAAACTAAACATATTCATCTCTGCCCCATAAAATTGTCACCTAGGACATTTTAGATTCTTTGCTTTCGTGAGTTGGTTACAGAGAAATTCTACTGTCTTAAGGCTGTGGAAGTCTCATTAAGTAGGCCAGTACTTTTCTGATACAGCAATGCTCATATAATGCATATTCATACCCATGAAATATTCATGTTCCTTGCATGCTGCTTGTTGCTAAAGAGGAGAAGAAGGACACAAAGAAATCTCTGTGCACCTATGCATGCACTTTATGCATCTTATACCCATGCCCTAGTATAACAGGTGTTAAGCATGAAGACATTATATATGAAAATATAAAATATTGTATATTTGTTGTTACTGTGTATTAAGGATGTAATGCAATGGCACCTCTAACTTTAACATTTAGTGCTTAAAATATTTGTATTTGCATCTGGATTCAGATTTAAACCAAAAATGGGTGTGGTCTAAATCAGCAGATTTTTTTTCTTCATTTTTTGAACCTTATCACTGGAAACACTGGAAACTACAGAAATGCCAGTACTGTCCTCATGAGATATGAATTTTCTGACCGGTCTCTGACAGGTTCTGGACTAGAGATGTGCATTCCACAACTAGCGATTTTTTTTGTCCTGTTAGCATAATTTTTATTTGCACCTGCCCACAATGTTTTCATATAAATTTAGTTCACATTATTTTCCAAACAAAGTAGTAGCTTAAAATTTAAACTACTGTGACCCTAGCAAGTTGGTATAGTATTATTGTAACTCCATTGCATAAGCCTATTTGACTACGCAAGCTTCATATCTGACCACTCACCTTGCCACACAAAAGTAAAAATCTCTTGCTTGTGTGACTTTTTTCTTGTGTACGCTATGATCCCGAAACCAATGTTTCATCCAGATGCACTGTGAATTTTTCTGCCAAGCTAACTCAAAACATGTGTGCATGTCACTTGCATTTGTTAAGAGCATATTATTTTTCATTTTAAATGTGTATTCAAATGCATTTACATCACTACTGTGTAAGCGTATTGTTTATGGAACATGGGACTGAAACTCACATCGGGTCACGACCCCTTCCAGTCTGATGATATTGGGGTGGTCGAACTGGCCCATGATGCTTGCCTCACTGAGGAAATCCCGCCTTTGTTGCTCTGTGTAGCCTGCTTTCAGGCTCTTGATGGCCACGTGGATCTCCCTTTTGCTGGGTAGACGCAAACGACCGCTGCACACCTCCCCAAACTCACCTGGATTAGAATATAGGGGCAAATGGTTTGCTTTTCCATTCTTCCTTCTTAGATTGTATAGCTTTGTAAGTTCAATGGCTTAACATTACCAGCTCCGATCACTCGTTCTATGCGGATGTTGGAGACGTCGATTTCTTTGGCGAAGTCGCGTACTGCCTGATTCGGGTCCTCATACGTGTGAGGATGAATGTAAGTTCTGCTTCCAGGAAGTGGGACTGAAAATCATGAGAAAAGGCAGCAAGGTTAGGATAATGACCATGTTTTTGTAGTCAGTTTGCTTTGTTCATTAGTAAACCATCCATTTCCCTAAAAGAGCGACGCACCACATTTGCAACCTCATTAAGCATTGTCTTTGGCAGGCAGGAAAAGTGTCATTAGAGAAAACACACATTAGGCAACTGGAGTGATCAGTGGCATAATTTATCAGCAGACGCAACAGAGGGAGCCTCGGCACACGGAGCTTTCACTTACTGACAAATGCATGACTTGCTAAAGAAACATGCTCTCCCTCTGCCCACTTACTAAACAGCAGAGCCAAATTACAGAGTGTCTGTTCTAACTAGCTCCAGGCATCTCACTTACGTATTCTCTGGAATTTTGAATGTTATGCTGTAAGGAACTGCAACACGTTAAAAGATATAAAGGTGAGCTCCGGTGATTAAAAACACTGTAGCTTCTTGCTCAGAGCTAAGACGGTGTTTTGTGACAGTGTTTTTCAGAAATCAAAGTGTCTCTCACCGCGGCTATGCTGGAACTGCATTTTCTCCTCCTCAGGGTCCTGTTTTGCTTTGATGTAGCCACAGTGCCTAGCAAAATGAAACATACGGCATTGTATCACCCATACAATTCTATGTCTGTCTAAAGACAAATTGTTAAGCCAAACAGAGGTACACATAATAACCAGTATGCAATTATAGAAAAATGATATGATCTTCAGTAAGGAGCAGTCAGCCATAGAACTGCTATTTAAAGAGTCTGGCAACCTAATAGATGTCTGATCCTAATTCTTATTACAACTAAAAATACATTGAAAGCTGGACATGTCAGATGTTATCATTCATCAGAGCTGCACAAAAGGTCATGAATTAAATAATACCTTCCTTAATGAATATGTGAAATCGCAGGGGTTGAAGCATGCAGGGCTTAAAACTGATAACTTGTTCATTATTCCTTTAATCCTTTTCAAGACTCTCGCTTGCTTTCTTTCCTTTCATGGCATATATTTAATAGAGCTCACCAGTGAAGCTGGATTATAGAGCCTGACAGAGCATAATAATTACATGGCAAAATGGAGACGGTCAGTGACTGGTCATCTTGAGGAAAGGAGGCCCATCTGGGCAACAGCAGATGAACTTCAGCACTGAGATTCGGCCTTCTGTTAGGAACCAGCTGGAGAAAGGAAGCGCTCTAAAGCTACTCCCACAGGAGTACAGCTCAATACTTGCATAAAGCAGTCTGAAAATTTACTGTTGAATATTTATGCAAAGCAAGGGCCCACCACTGAACCACACACATCTGATCATGAAAAGTCTTTAGCAGGGCACAAACTGGTTATCAGTCTTCTTTCACAGGATATATGGAACACATCGATCCAAATGCAGTGTTTTTCTATACATGCTGCAGATAAAGGTCTTGCACCCAGGCCTACACTTAAATAATGATCTGTGACATCTGGTAAAACTGTGAACACACAGTGAAAGAAATCTTTTATGACCAGTTTTAGCTACTCAAACCACCAGGATTCTCATTAGTCTCACTGTACTTACTGAATGTTTCACAGTAGGTAATGAATTATATACTTTTAGATTAATAGTTAAATGATATTTTTGAAAAGTAAAACTTTGGTGTAAGAAAGCTGTAAAGAAATGTTATAGTTTTTTTTCCCATTATGAATCTAAACATGCATATTTTTTCAACATAATTATTTATTCTCAAAAAACGTAAAGTATATATATATATATATATGATTTGTGTCAATTTTATATTTTGTATAAATATATTGCTAATAGGTTAGTTTAAGATAAACATATGGACTAAGGTAAAAGCGTGATGCCTTAATAACCTTGATATCTTTTGTCACAATATCAACTCAACTGTCATTATTTCTAGTTAGGTACAAAAATCAGCTATCATGGTCACAATATTAGAAAGCAGCTATCGCATTCAGAAAGGGAGACACATTCCTTTTTTACTCGTTATTAAAGCAATTGCCTATTTGTGTTACATGTTATAATAAAGGATCATCTGTGAGATCGAACATACTGCATGTCTTGTAGCAACAAATAAATACAACTTTTGCCAACTGTTTAAACAGTAATGTTACTGATATACTGTTTCATTCAAATTGTATAAATATAAATAGCAGATAAGAGGTTTATTTTTCGGTAATCTTTTTTTTTTTAGCAATCTGAGGGCTGTATGCTTGTGAGATTATAAAATTAATATAATGGGTAAATTAGTATAGAAAACAGTGGCTAAAACCTATAATTTATATTAATATAGGTTATGTATGCACTCCGTCCAGGGTGTACCCTGCCTTGATGCCCGATGACGCCTGAGATAGGCACAGGCTCCCCGTGACCCGGGGATAGATCGGATAAGCGGTACAGACAATGAAATGAAATGAAAAAAAAAAAGGGTTATGTGTGCTTAGTCCATTTTCTTATCACCTCACTTTACTTTGCAGTTAATGGGAAAGTCACCAATTCTGAAAAATGTGCAAATCTGGCAGAATTTTTTTAGTTTAAATTAACACAGCTTTACTAAAGGTTCACTGAAGCACATTGCACAACACAAATTAAGTGTAACCACAACTAATGCTATGATGTAGTTGTTTTTGCCAAGTGATTCTGTCCTGCTTTGTCTTGTTACAAATTTGTAAATATTGGGCAAAAAAATAATAAATTGGGTACAAAAAAAAGTGCAACACAACTGAATTGATCTGAATTGAATTTTATATTTTTGCCATCTTTCAAAATATATTGGACATTTTCTAATATCTTTCATGCCTCATTCTGCTAAAATCAGAAAGGATAGTTTGATCTAGTATCACATCCAGTGCTAAGCAGAAAAAGCACCATTGATGACAGCTGATCAGTAAGTGTCTGTGCAGCAGTCCAAGCTTAACATAAGAGCCTCAGGCAGGGCGGGAGAGCTCTGGGGGTCAATTATATAATAAGAGACTGCTGGGATGGAAAGATCTACCATCCAACTCTCCCTCTAATCTGCCCTGTTGCATCTTGCTGCACAGCTGGGGCTTTGGGGCCTTTTTCAGAACAAATGGGGGTTTAGGGATATGTGTATGTTTAGGTTCCCCTTCATTGCTTTTAATGAAGGGAGAGGGTCCCCTGAGAGACCCCACCTGTCCAGCAGGCAATCCAAACCATCCGTAGCTGTGTCCTGGTGTGCATCTGTGCACGCACACACACACACACACACACACACTTACACACTTCATTGTAAGTGCCACGTGCAAAGCTAATAGATGGACATGCTTTTACATGGCTGTGGGTTTTGAGGGTACAGTCAGGGGTGTGTGTGTGCTTGAAGGGGGTTGGGAGGTAGTGTGTTTGATTGAAGCATGTGGTAATCAGGGAGAATAAATCGACCCTCCTACCAACCCAACACACTCCCATCCTACTCTCACACCCCTGAGGTGCCACAAAAAAAACCTCCCCTGCAGCTGCTATACCCCAATCTCACACACTGATGAAACACTTCCCCCCGTCACTGTGGAAGCCCAAGAGGTTCTGCTCAGAGTTGTAAATACGCATGCCTTCTTCTGACAGATCACACTAATGGGGGAGGAAGGTGCCGATTTGAACATTAGCCATCCATTAATGACATATTTTCTCAGAGAAAAAAACAGACAATGGATGCCTGAGTGCAATTAACGCATTCCCTGTTTCTCTAAAGACATCACACCAAAAACGGTTCGCTGAATGGTTTTTGACCCAGTTTCTTTCTCTTGTTCGAATTTCTTTTGTCTCTGCCTGTGTGTGTGTGTCTGTCTACATGAATGCCTTTATCTGCAGGTGACAGTTGGCGCAGATGCAGAGGTGGGGATGTGCTGACAAAGTTATTCTTCCTGTGTGTCATGTGTGAGTGAACGTAGAACTAATAGAGAACGGGAAAGAGGGAAAAACCACTGGGAACAGAAAGGGAGAAGGAATTCAAACCCATACTTTTTCACTTTAGAATTCAAAAGCAGTTTACTGGGAAGGGGTTAAGTGTGTAGAGACAACAGAGTTTAAATAACAGAATAACTAAATGGCATAAGAACAGACTATGAAAAGACCGAGTAGAATTCCTGAAAAATTATCAGAAGGGTTTACTTAAAAAAAAAAAACACTTAATGAGGAAATCGAGAGAAAAAAGTATCTTCAATGACAAAGAACAGAAATTGAACTGATCTCTGAAATGTGACAAAATTCTTCAGCAAATTAATGACCCAGTTGTGAATGTGGTAGAAAATCACCAGCAGACTCGGTGAATGGGATTCATGTAAAGAAATGCAAATGAGTTATATATAAAGATTTATGGAATTATCATAAACAAGAACAACAGTGTAATGAAACTGACAGCACTGAAAGTGCGTTCCTTTAAAATACACTGCAGGCACCATGACCTTGTTTATAGCAACACAGCAGACATGGAGGCTGTGACTGTGGTTATATTATTTCTATATTGTTTTTTTTTTATGTTAACATAAATTAAAATTTTAAAACCAGTTATAAGTGCAATAAACATAGGCTCATGCTTCTCTCCATTTTTACCACACGAGGCATGTCACTATAAAAATATACAAAGCACACTCTCTCGATGCTTTTGACTTGGTGCTTGTGTAAACACAATCCTCTTAGACCATAGCAATTTGCCAAGAACTACACTTATTAGTTTATTAGAAAAATGACATGTCATACTTTTAACTGTTTACAATTACATTTAATGCGGTGGAATGTCTGCAAGTTAGTTCCTGTAATCATCTTCATAATAACAGTAATAAACTTCCATTCAATAAAAAAAAAATATTGTCATATTAGCAAGAAAACAGAAAGAGCAAAATCCTTTATCCTGAACATAAACGTTTGAGAAAAGAAACTTCATTGTATTAATGACTGAATATATTTCTTTTTCAAACAAACAGATTCTATAAAATCGAATTAATACAATTAGTTTAGCATCTGCAAAACAAGTCACTTTGTAAGATATTAGTATTGGAACAATAACACTGAACCAGCATGATGATAAACTATTAATTTGCTTTGCAGCCTGAACTACTGTCTGAGCTGCTAGAACAGAATTACCAATCAGATTCGAGAATTCACCAGCACTGTGATCTACATATTAAATAAATAATTTTAAAAGAAAGATAGTCACCTACACAATCATATGCAGTATGACGTGTGGTGAAATGATTTTTATGAAATAGAAGGAAAATAGGGTCAAAAAGAGTGATTTTATCATGAAAATACAATACAATAAAATGAAATAGAATAAGATAAAATTAGAGATGGAATTAGCTGTGCCATTTGAACAGAGGAAAATTAGACAAAATGTTTAAAATGACTGATGATATGAATATAGCCTTTATTATTGTCACATGTACATTACAGAACAATTAAATAATTGTATATCCTAACTTTAGAGGTTGGGATCAGAGCTCAGGGTCAGCCATGATAGAGCACCCCTAAGGGACCCACAGTGGGGCTTGAACCCTGAACCTCAGATCAACAACCCAGTGCCTTAACTACTTTAGCTACCATGTAGGACGAATATAGGATGGATCACACTCTGACACAACACATAACATTCTCATAAAGACCTAACGACATCTGAACATCCCATCAAAACCTGATTACACTCAATACCCTAAAGCATATATATATAAAGGTGAAGTACTTGGATTGAGCTGCACTGCTGGAGCTGCATCCAGACTGTGGTCTGCTTTTTGACTGTTTTTACACTGTGGTTTGAAACACATCACTAACAGGCAATTTACCATTTTGGAAAGCTGACAGAATTGACTTGGACATTGATTTGTACAGATGTTTTTATCAACAACATGTACATTTCCAGAGGGATAATCAAATACATCTCCAGTCAGTGGAGTGTGACTGCCATTTTTAAACTGCTTTCCCAGAAGGAAGCAAGACACAGATGACACAAGCTAGATGGCGATTAACAGGTTTGCAAATTGATCATTTTCAAAACACAATTCATTTCAAATTCACAATTAATTTAATATTTATTGCACAGAAATAATCCTTCAAAAAGACTAATCCATATAACTCAGCCACAAGATACCAATCAACGTTAAACCAAAAACAAACAATTCAATCAGAATTAATGTGAATAACAAAGATTAACCTGTGTTAAACTGTGATAATTGCATTCAATAAAAACAGCCAGTCCTCTGGCTGGTGTCCAAGAAAAATAATTCATTTTTGTACCACCACCAGGAGCCTGGTCCTGCTCTGTTTTCAGGAAAAAAAAAAAACCCTGCAACCTGGACTTGCAAATGGCACATGTCCATTAACCGATTGGGAAGCACCTGCTCTAGTCACAGCCATGTCTCCTGGAACATTCTGCAGAGATAACCAAACCAATCTCTGACTGGTGGAGTGCAACTGCCATTTTATAATTACATTCGCAAAGAAAGCAGGAAGCAGAAGAGCAGAGTACAACAATGATCGCATGCCATCTGGTAAAAGGCTATAGCTAGTCAGTCAGAAGGAAATTTTCTTCATATTCGGCCAACAAAAGAAAACTAAGATAATCTCATTAACAAAAACCCAAATGCAAAATTTCAACTCACTTGAAACTCTGTAGAAATGTTAGAATTTGACTTGTCTCACACGAGTGCACAATTTCAAGCTTCCAGTGTATACTGCTTCTTGCTTCATGTTGTCATCACTGGTCAAATGTTTTGACGTCTCTGCTCATTTATGGGTTGCCTTTATATAAGGAATAAGTTGTATGTTTCCAAATGAACCATAACTCTTATAACAGAGATGTGAAAAACAATCAGATTAATAATTTTATATTAAATCATTTACTTAAAAACAAAGAAATCAGTCAGTTGTATATGGGCATGACATTCAATATTTTATATTGAATATTACTAATTCAACCAGATTTAATACATATGTCTTCAAGATTGTGAAAAATATATATTTTGCCCTAGTGTGGCCTTTTGACTGGTGGTATATACGGCACATGTTTATGTGGTGAAAGTTACTCTAAGTATATGATTATTTAACCGTTATGGATGGAGTCTCCATTGTCTGTGTTACAGAGGGACATCATAGACGGGGTGCTGCACCACACACACACACATACACACACACACACACATACTGCAGAAAATTTAGAATGCTAGTCAGCCTCCAAAGCATGTCTTTGTACTGGAGGAGGAAAAGTATGACAGGCTTTAACAAATCAAAAAACTATAAGCAGAGAAAAAAATCCATAAACTATAATCCCTCAACGGCATCACTGATAAGTTTTCTATAACAGCGTGCCCTTTCTTATTCCTTACATAGCTATCTTTGTGCTTAAAATGATGTATTGAAGTTATACTTTAACACGATTTCATGGATACGTATGCAAGTGAATTTCACCAGTCATTAAAAACATGATCTACAACAGATGGGTGACTACCCACTGCTTAAAAATCCACTCTATGCAAGGGAAGCATACCAAGTAATGTTTGGAATAAATTATTCTGAAACTTAATATCCTGTATACAAAATGCTCAATAAAATCTACAATTCCTCGTAATCCTAAAATGGACATTTTGGAACTGATGACCTGAAAGTGACAGTCTGGAATCTCTGTAAATAAAGTCTACTTTCTTCTCCTCAAGAGTTTGGACAGAGCTAAAAGAACTCTGGATACTACGTATCAAATATCCAGCCAAATCCAGACTGTACCGTATAATTCAGTGCCAAAGCAATGAATGCAGTTAAAGTGTTTGGCTTTGCTTTCAATCCCAATACAGTGGCCTGTGCTTTACTCTAAAGCCTGTCACACTGCATTAGTGTCCCAGCCCCAAGTGCAACTTTCTGCTCCAAGAGGACAGAAATCAAACCCTTTGTTTATTGCTTCCATAAGGGTCTTTCCACAAACATCTGTACACACGTACACACACAGTGTCTCAGTTACAACACACAGTATTATGTGATCCTATAAGGCTCTTATTTTGTGCGCAGAATGAAATGATGAAATGAAGATGAAGACAGTACTTCAAGAGCAGGTCTGAAAGCCACATCGTGGAATGAAAACAGACACTAAAATTTTTGAATCGGATAAGACATCCTTTGATAGGGAAAAAATAAAGGTATGATGTCTTGATCTTTGATCAGTTGAAGAGACATCAAAAGCCGATCCTCCTATGTGTTATCTAAACAGTTTTCTCTTCGATCTGTCCATTTCTTTCCCTCTGTCTGTTCCTCCTTGTGTCTCCTCTCTTCTGATCATATTCATTTATTTTCATTTAATGACTACCGTTATTGCCAGTGATGGAGCAACACTCTCTTGTTCTTTCATTTGGCTTCTCAAGTGTTTGCTTTCATCCCCATGGGCTGCTATCTGCAATCATGGGCCTTTCCAATTTTTAGTAGAGCACTTGCTTTTTCTCTCAGACCTTTTATATTCTGAGAAATCCAGCTTCTGATAGTCTGCTTGCAAAAAACATCTCCCATTTGGTATTCTACTTATTTTGGAAAAAAAAAAAAAAAAAGACAGTAGGCACTAAACATGCTAAACAAAGCATCTTTCATCTCTTTTTTCTAAACTTTGAGAAAGAAGCTGTCATTTTTTTTTCTTTCTACATATAAGAAACCCCTAATTGAAAGACCAGACCAATCTTTTTACAGAAACACAGATGAAAGTCTCTTACCTGCCACTGACCACAAAGCAGGCCACAAGAAGGATGAGGAGTACAACACCGGCAGCAATAGACACAGCCAAGATGGTCTTCTGGTTTGGATCTCCCACTGCCAACATATCTGTCAGTGAAATAACAGTTAAATAGCACTCCCGATATTTTTAATAGTGGTGCTCATACCCGTTACATTACAGCCATTATGCTTCAGGGCTGATTTTCACTCTCAGACTGAGTAATGCTGAATATACTGTACTACACTTAACCCTCTTACTTTTTATGGGCCGTGATAGGGTTGGTGACTTCGGTCCAAAAGTTGCGTCAACATTTATGCTGGGAAAATTATTCATATTCAGAGCTTGGCTGTGTAGCTAGTACATTTTCAGGGCTCTTCATTTAAGCTTGTGGAAATTACCTATACTTGAGTAGAAATGACAGAGGCGATTAGCCTTTAAACCCTAACAAAAATCAGGGATTGAAAATGCAGATTGATAAAAGAAATGAAAGTGGGTTTTTTTCTTGCTGTGAAATGTAAGAGGCCGTTTAAAACAAAAAAAAGTATATGATACGTTATGAATGTGAAGATGCTGAGCAATGAACATACACAACAAAAGAATATTATTGCATGAACAGTTCTAATTATTGCACATTAATGCACTTAATTGAGCACATTCAACACTGCAAATTTGATTTAATTCAACAATATGCTATCCACCCTCATTAGTCAGCTTAAAAAATATCACTTGTTCCAACACATGTAACAGTACACTGAAACTGTTACTACACTTACTATGGGCTGACCATCAGTCTATGTGTTGCATAGCAACGGTTTTGATTTAAAAGATATGTAGTGCTCTCAGTGGCTCAGAGTGACTGCCATCACCCCATGCATTAATCAGTTTTTTAAAATGAATGGCTCATTGTTAAAGTATGCATTTTATTAGGCTTTAAAACATCCACGTAAGAGGTTCTGATTCACTGCATGGCTGGTTCAACAGCATAATCTCTGTTCAGTACTTCAACTGCACCTCAACTGTGATCCTTGAATTACATATGCATACATTAAACGTAAAAAGAGCTCCCCAGTTCAATCAGCATGATGTGCTCCTTGAGACAACACAGGAAATAGCTCGGTGCACTTCACAAGGCATAAAAAAACATATTCCCTAAAACAGGTTGACAACGTAGGAGAAGGAAATTCATCAGGAATTATGGAGGGAAAACAGAACTAGCTGGCTTTGGGGAGATGGAAAGTGTGGGGAGGAATGCTAAATTAAAAAAAAAAAAGGGTTTTGATTTACCTGAAAATGAACAATAAAAGCAATCATATAAGCACAAATTTCATTTTTCATTATAAGAATATTCATTACCTCTTCATTGTCATTGCAGTAGTGCAACTCACCGAGCATGGCTCTAGAATGTCAAATACTCGATTATTTCATATTTGTATGAAATATTGGTAACTCAGTGCTTGAGGTTATGAGCTACAGAATTTACAGGGTGTCAGAGAACCACTTACATAATGCCTTAAACAACTGTTCTGCTCGAGGGATTGTATATGGTGTGAATTACACCTTACCTTAGATTAAAAAAATAATGAATAAATGTAAATATTAAGGTGAGCCATTAACACGGTCACGGGGGTCTGCTGGAGCCTATCCCAGCACACATAGGGCGAAAGGCAGGGGTACACCCTGGACAGGTCACCAGTCCATCACAGGGCCACATATAGACAGACAACCACACATACTCTCATGGGCAATTTAGAATTACCAATCAACCTGACCTACATGTTTTTGGACTGTGGGAGGAAACCAGAGTACGCGGAGTAAACCCACGCAGGTACAGGTAGAACATGCAAACTCCACACAGAAAGGCCCCTGCCTGTTCGAACCCGGGACTCGAAACCAGGATCTCCTTGCTGTGAGGCAACAGCGCTAACCGCTAAGCCCCAACATACGGATCTGTAGCTTTATTCATCTTCTTTCATTTTGTACAATTTAATATGTAAATAATTGCCCTCACATATTCCTCACTTATTGCACTTTTGTAAAACACCGGCACCTTGTGCTGTCACTTTATTTAAAAAAAAATTCTCCTTTCCTTTATATGTTGATGCTTTGCCAATATTGTATGTTAAGAATCTTGCCAATACAGTACTTTAAAATGGAAATTGAAAATTGCGTGTGGGTTAAAAAGCAGCTGTTGTTGCTATTGTTTAGTAACAACATGGGAGCTGCCTACTCAGAACCCTTATCACGCATGTCACGAAGGCTGAAAAAAAATACACAAGAAAACTTCAAACACTCCAGAAAAAAAGAATCAACTGCACCGTGGCTCTGTGTGTGCCTCTGGGGACTGAGTTTTGGTGACAAGATATCATCAGTTCATAAATATTTTACAATTGTCTGAGATTAACTGTCTCAAGCATTGTGTCGTTTTCACTGAAGAGAAATAAAACAGGTCAAGAGTGAACTGTGCCTGGCCTTGTTCCACAAGGAGCTAGGGGAGCTGGAAATCTTTTGAGAAATGATGTGAAAAGCTGTAGTCTATCAATCATTGTTAGCTCTCTCAGTGGTTTTTAATGATGTCTTTGCCCTAGCTCTGTATGCTGTCACAGATAACAGGAAAAACAGAAAGAAAAACAGAAATACCAGACAGAGAAGATGGAGTGAAAACACAGATAATATGGAAGACCTTGAACCTCTTAACTGTAATGAGAGACAGTAGGAAATAATAACATACACAAATGAAAAAAGAATCAATAAATAAAACATTGTATCATGTATAGATATTAGCTAACACTCACCTTCATGCCTTGTCTCCAGCTCAATCTCTCCTCCATAGTTGCCGTAGCCTCCGTCAGTGTGAGCACGAACCCTGAACACATAAGTGGTCCCTGGCTTCAGGCCCTCCACTGTCATGATGTTGGATTTGGTCTTCAGCACAGTGTAGTTCTGGTCTCGCTGATTCTAAATGAGTCAAACAAAAAAAGAAAAATAACCACTTGTTCAATATACATTAAATTGTTTTGCTTTATTTAAAACATCCAATCAAACACGTTTGCGAAGGTAGATCTATTATTGATATTTATCAGATAATCTGTAACAACATTATATGTAAGAGCTCATATCGAACAAAATACACACTTACACTAACATATGGTGTGGTGTGTTGTACTATTTTACTGGTTCAACACATTTTTACAACAAAATGTTTTACCTGCATTTCAAGCTCTAAATTGTTCAATACTGACCAGACAAATCCAAAGTAAAGGCAAAACAGAGATCTGGTCTGATGCTTCATTGCGTTTACAGTCTGAAAAATAAACTCCAAAGTTTTGGGGCTGACTTAGTTTTTAGAGAATCTGCGAATCAATGATTTGACTCTTTGTGACTCTTTTTCTCAGCTATGATGTGACTCAAAAGCAGAATGGCAACATGATGACTTATCACACAAGATATCTGGGTTTTTTTTTCCATTTTTTTTTTTGAAGGAAAAGAGAGTGTGGAGAGGCACGCTCAATTACAAAGACGTTAGATTTACCTGAAAATTAGGTAATAAAAATAGTAGAATGCACACAAACTCTGTTATAGGCAATTATTATTATTAAAAAAATTATTACCTATTCATTGTCTTTACGCATCCACAGTACCTGCAAAAGTAGTTGTAAGTTTATGAACTTCAACTGTTCAGCTCTGTGCTTGGATTATATCCGGTCTGGACTATATCTTCCCTTGGATAAAAATCAATCAATCAATCAATCGATCGATCGATCAGTCAATCAATCAATCAATCAATCAATCAATCAATCAATCAATGCAAATATAACTCCAAAGCTTTTGGGCTAGTTTTAGAGAATCAGTGAATCAGCTCTTTTTTTGGATCAGCTATGATGTGACCCAAAAACAAGATGACGGCATGATGACTTAACACATATGATATATTAAACATTATGTAGGTTAAGAAAATTATGTAGCCTTTATCAAAGCCACAGGGTCAAAAACAGTTTAAGTACTCACAAGCCCCAGCAATTGATTCAAACATTTCCACTGCTTGTTGCCAAACACTGCATAATGCACATGCATCTGGAAATGAGCTGTGTTTTAAAATAAGAACATTAAAATATTTGAGACCACTGTTCATTTTCAACCCATGAAGTTCACATATAAACTACTGACTTTTTGCAGAGTATCACTACACATTGCTTTCTGAAATTTGGAACTTGATTTTATATCAATTTTATATATTTCTGTGAGGCTGCTTAGTGACAAGGACTGTTTGATGGCTATTGTTTAAAGCACTATACAAAATGTTGCAAAAAAAAAAAAAAAACCCTATAAAACATTCCACTTTTTATGTTTGCCAAAGCTACCACTCATTTTAACAAATAATTAGACAACACCGATCCCAGGAAAGGCATCCGGACAGCTGTTTTATCACCCTGTTTTCTTTTCCTGAAGTTTAACCGCTGCCAATGTCTGCATTAATATTTTATGGACTGATATTCATTTATCTTCTTTCATGAGCTCTGACCAGAGGCATGTGGCATCTTTTTCAGGCAGGAGACTCTCAGTGGTTACCCTCAGAGGCTATCAAGCCAAAACAGTGATAAATGGGTGAGTTTGATAAGCCTTGGCTCAAGCCAGGTGGATCATGTGCCCAACATCAAACAAAGCAGGCACACACAGCTGCCAAGCTTGCTCATCTGTGATCTTTTTCTCAAAGCCATACAGCACATAATCACTTGCATGTAAAAATCAGTGTACATCTCCCTAGTACCTCCCTAGAGTATGGGATGACCTGCTTGTCCTCTTCAGCCACTTGTGCTGTATTCCAGGGAGAATGAAGCGGCATGTGATGACATGTCGGATGATACACTGCAGTATTCGGCATGCGGGCTATCATGCACACTCAATTTGGGAACATTAAGAATGAGTGATCTTTCAGATCCTACATTTAAAAGCTGTATGCATTTAAAAGATGTGTAGGCAATGCCGATCCCATAATTCATTTCAGCAGGCTTCCAACAACTCCACCATCCAAATAATAGGAACATGTAAGCAACTGCCAGAATTGTATCAAACATTTTACATTTTACAAAAGCTACAAGCAATTGTCAGCAAAATGTCAAATGGAACTGCATACTAAAAGTAATGTCTTCTGATGTTGTGATTGCAGTGTTCATACATGTCTAAACAAATTAAAACCGAACGGAGAAAAAGGCACCATGTTCCGAAACAAACGCTCCAAATGAGCCAGATGTGAAATCGCCCTAAGATATTGTCTAAAGTTACCTGTTCAGTATCATTCAATAGCCATGACGCAAAGACATATGTTAATGCGATGTAGTCATACTGTAAACTCATATTGTAGATGTTTTGAAGAGGTTACAGATTAATTAAAGGACCAGAAGCTTTGTTCAGACTAGAATCATTAAAATCCTTCATTTCCATAAATCACTCAATGCATGTGTCACCAAATGTGTGACAAGAGGTGTTCAGGGTCACACAGCATGCATTCAGCATCCTGGAATGTTAATTAGAGGCAGTGAATCTATGAGTGCTGACATCCCATTGGCTCCCCAGGGTGTGATAAAGTGCAATGGCTCAACAGTTACCATATGTCCAGGTTTGGATACAGCCAGAAAGGTGAGCGTGAAGATTTAGGCAGTTGGCCTAGTTTAGAGTAGAGTCTAACCTTCTCATAATAGGTGACTTCATACTCCACCACAGCACCATCGGACGTTTCTGGACCCTGCCAGGCCAGGGTGATGCTGTCCCGGCTCCTCCTCTCTTTAACAATCACACTCACTATGAGAGAGAGAGAGATACAGAGAGGAACATAACAATGAGAGGGAGGCAAAGTAAGATAGATTCAGATTGATCGCCATCATAAAGAAAGAGGATTAATTGTGCTTCTAATTAAAGTGCATGAAAGACTGTGGGAGGGAGAGAGGGCGGGATAGAGAGAGGTTTGAAAGGTAATAAATTATGCAGGGTGTGTAGTAAGTAACATTGAAAGAAAATTCGTGCTCTGAACAGCACGTACAACATCAGCGCAGGTTCGGCAGACCTCACGATATTTGCTATCATAGCCCATAGAGAGAGACAGAAAGAGAGGAAGAAAGAAGTGAGACAAAAAAAGTGAAGTAAATAGAGAAGTGAGTGAAGAAGGCAGAGTGAGAGAAAGAGAGAGTGAGAAAAAAAAAATCAGTAAGTGAAAGAGAGAGCCAGGAAGTGAGGGGGAAGGAGAGAGGCAGCAAGACAAGGGGGAAGTGCTAATGAAAGTGTCAGAGTGTGAGGACTGGAACAAACGAGGACCGCCTGTTTCAGACCTGGACTATGAGTGATGAACACAGAATGAGTCACAGAAGAAAGAGAGAGTGGAAGAAAAAGAAAGGAGAGAAGGATGGAAGAAAGAAAATATCTTGCCGATGCTTCAGCCCTCTCTAGAGTAAAGGATATAAGCAGAGCACTGAAACCTCTTTTATATCATAACAAAATCCAGTCACTGAAGGATATCATGTGGCAGGACTTTTCCACTGGGTCACTGCATGTGTCAGCAATATCAGCATTTTAGCTGATTAATCAAAATCCATGTCTGTGTAAATGTATTACAGAGGGATTTAAATGGAAATGCTTAAACCACCTCAGGAGGTCTGAGATGCATTTTGCAGTGTACATCCATCTCGCCAAGCCACATTTCACACTTATTCCTCCCTATTCCCCTCATAACACATGTGGTCCATTTCAGTCTGGATATCACACTGACACAAGCACTGACTCATATTAGATTACAAGACGTGAAATAACCAGATGTAAACTAATTTTTATATGTACAACAACTGACACACACACACACAAAAAAAAGAAAAAATTCATGAATGAAAACATTACTGACATGTATCGTTAAAGTGCAGAATAACAGGCCTTTAATGATTGAAACACCATTTCTAACTAAAAATGACAATTCCAAGAATATGACCAAAGTTCACATTTAGAATTGTGAGAATACCAATTACGGTATGTGCTGTATCAATTTAGCAGATAATAACTTTCTAAATGTCAGTGGCTCAGTATTCCCTGGACACCTCTTTTTGTTCATTTAAATTCCAGGTACTTTTAATGACTTGAAAGCCCAGGACACGAGGAACCCTGAAAATTACCCTTACGTCAAAAAACATACTCAGATATATCTAAATTACATCTTATTATGATTAAAATTACATATATTGAAACAAACACAGTTCACTACTCAGCACATACTCACTCTTCTCTCTGAGCTGTGTTGTAAATATTTTAACGGTACATAGTGGCTGCCTGCCATCACTTATTCCTCCCCGCATCCCCGCCTCATTGCTATGGTAACGCTATTGTCAGCTCTTATTAGCGTGAGGTGCTTGATTTGAGTGTCCTGGTCGGATATGCTCTCAGAGCCCTCGTCATTCTCTGCTCTCTCTCCCTCTCTCTCTCAATCTCTGACTTTCCATTTCACCCTCTTTCTGTTCCTCTCTGCCTTTTCCTCCCTCATGGTCTCTCTTATTGTACCGGTCCATTCTTCTCTCTTCCAATTTTCCCCTCTTGATCTCACTCTATATTTGACATTCTCTTATTCTCCCACTAACCCTCTCCACCTTTCTGTGTGTTATTCTATGAGGCCATGGAGGCCAAATAATACATCCTAACATGCCTGTGGGCAGGGGGTGTAAGGTCATGTGAGAGCTACATACATTCAGATGGCCCTTTTAAGCAGAGCAGCAGTCGGCTCTGAGGAGAGGGCAGAATAGGAGGATTAGCCATGAATTAGATTTTCCTGAAGGGTGGCACTACAGTGAGAGACAGGGTGTGAAAAATCCTGTCTCATATCACTACAACTAACTGAAATATACCTACTCTACCACCACACACACACACACACATTATACATTACTCATCTTCATGACAGCGCAGAGAAATACTTTCTTTTTAATCCTCATATTCTGTTCACTTCTCAGTTCACTTCTCAGATGTTTTAAGCCTCTGGATTTTACACATTAGAATAGTAATACACGTTATTAAAAATAATAACATTACTTATAGAAAGAGAGAGAGTAAACAAAAACTGTCCATTTCTTGTCAAACAACCTTCCTGATGGTGGCAGATGAAGTGTTTTTTAAAACTTAACTTTGTGTGTGTATGTGTGTGGGTGTGTGGGTGTAGCTGACCTGTCTGGCTAGTGGTGATGTTGATGTTCACGAGGTGTCGAGGGTTTGGGCTGAGATCTGAGACTCCATTCACTGCCTCGATGCTGAACGTGTAGTTGGTTCGAGGCTGGAGCTCGCTGACCTGAACTCTGGGGTGAGCCAAGCCAAACTGGCGTGGGCTGAAGTGAGCACTGCTGCCGCAGGGCACGCACTTCTCAACCATCTCACCAACAGAGCCTGAGCACTTCCTGCAATGAACACTGTAAGTTACATCCCCTCTGCCCCCGGTGTCCCGCGGTGGGCTCCACTCCAGAGTCACTGCTGTCTCGTTCACTGTGGAAATGGGGTTGCCTGGTGCTGACGGAGGCCCTAAAACACACACACACAGACACACACACACACACACACTCTGTAATAATGCTAAAAAAATGTTTAATAATTATATTTTTTAAAGACATCATTTTTGTATTACAGACAATAAATTCATAGAAATGGTTAAAAAAGGCAATTTCTTCCACTCGAATGTTTATAGCTTCAAAATAAATGCTGCAATCAAACAGTTTTTAGCTCTCTTAGATGCTCCAAGTGTAAATGACTAATTTTATATCAAACTTATCAGAACTTTAAATCGTTATCAGTGATCAAATAATTCCTTTGTTTATACTGATTGAAAACACTTACTTGTGCAGGCCATGGAGCGAGGGTCAGTTTCGGCTCTGTAGTAGCCCCTTTCACATATGCATTCGGAGGCCTTGTCCTGATGAGTGTAGCTATGTGGTGGACACTTCATGCAGTAGGCATCCATGGCTGAGGCTTTGTAAAAACCAGGCCTACAGGCTGTAAGTCAGACGGAACAGCATAAGGGGTCATCCAGGAGAAATGTGTGGTGCAATCAGATCTGCCTCTAATGGACAGAACAAAAATCTATCCAATCTTTAATCACAGAGCAGGACAGGAACAGTACATCTCCTTTAGCAGTGAGACTCAGCCAACATACAGGATGTGCAAATGGAGCACTTGTGTTTATGCAAAAGTTTCTTGGGTTAAGTGTGTCCTCGCTGATCGGTTCTTGTGTGTCACTGTGTGTGTGTGTGTGTGTGTGTGCATTAGAGTGCCCCTCAGGGACAGCGTACCAGGCTCCATATTGCCAGAGCACTAAAAGCAACCTCTTTATTTTTGCAAACACATCTCAAACATGTCACATCTCATCAGACACAGCGCGATGCCTCTGCCAGATTTTCCAGACAGTGAAGGAAAGGTGTACTTGTACAACAGATCCCACTTGGGTCATGTTGTCTCCACAGGACGTCAGTCCTCACATGATATTTCAAATCAACAGTGCTGCGATTAACTTCTTTAAATGCACACCAGTCGTTACATCTGCTCTCACATTGATAGTGTCAATGCCAAATTAGGTGTAACGACAAACCTATTAGTTAAAATGATATTGCTGAGTCGACTCAGAGATTGGTATCTTCACTGGTTATTACATTACACATTACTTACATTGCAACAAATCAGTGTCATGTATAACTACTAAAATACATTATGCCAAGTGTGCACTCTGGTGCATTCTCAATTTTTCCAGTTGCTGACATCCACACAATTAACTGCAACTACTGCAAGACCCCAACCCCAGATCAGCAACTTATCACTGCCACTGCACGTGTATCACAACCCCCCCAGCCCACATCAGCAACTTATCACTGCACATGCACGTGTGGGAACAGCGGAGCATCAAAATTTATGCAGATGTCCTGCATCTTCCTGTGTGTTTGAAATCATTGCCTATAAATCTTCTTGTGTGAAAAGAGGTGTCTCTCAGGGGGAAAAGACAGTTGTGGTGAAGGCCACTACACATCCTGCATGAGCCTGAAAATGAAAAAGGGGGCTGCTAGAGCTCTGATAAAAGCACACATGCATTATGTGAGCTTAAGTTAAAAAAATCCCTAATCTCTCTCTTCCACAATATTATAACCTATTTTTTTTTAGATCTACATAAATGAGGGCTAAAAGTAAATGAACAGTTGTTGTGTGAGTTCAATTCATTACCTTATTATCTGCTTAAGGGAAAGCTCCATCAATGACTTGCATACTATATTTTCATAATTAACATGCAATCCTCAGTGTCATGCAATATTCTTTCTATAATGATATTCTGAGTTGGTTCATATTTTTATCATCACCTGGTATGGGCATTAACCACTCCAGAATCCACCTTTCTCTATCTCAAGCCTTCCAATATTTTCTAGCATATTTAGACTATTTTTCTGTCATTCTGACCATGTATCAGAAGAATTACAACGTATGAATGATCGCTAGCCTTGCTACTCTGACAACATAGCTAGCCCCCTGACACAAAAAGCATTCTATCCTGAAACACTGTAATAGTTGTTTAGTTCCCACCACAAGGTAGATAAACACTCTGCACTTTCCCTTTGCTTGCTATAGGCTATGTTTGTGGAGATTTCATTCTGATTATTTGCTTTAAAACAACATCTTGGCAAAAGTCACCTACTGACTTGCTTTTTCCACCAGTAACCTTCCAAAATTGGCCCAATTTAACATAAAAACAAAAGGTTTGGCACCCTTGTTGCCCCTGCTACAATGTGCTTTGCTAATGTCAACACACCACCACAACTGAGACCACAATTACTAAATAAAGGACTGATCATTTGCTGGTGTGAAATTACACAGCTCGTAATTCTCCGAGTTTTTCCACCATTTAAAGTAATGTAACCATCACCAACCACACAGTCACCCATTAGTCATTCAATCCTCTAATTTATTTTGAAAACTGCTGTTGCTCTCATCTTCATCCATTCAACACACACACACACATACAGACACACACACACACACACACACATACAGACACACACACACACACACACACTGTTCCTCAGATTATACTACAGCTTTGCAGAATTCTGCTTACTATAGGCATAAATCTGTGATCCAAGGATGTAGACACTCAGTGACCTAAATACAAGGTTTCCCAAGTCTCCATCCACAGGGGAAATTAACACTTCCAACATTTTTCATTCTTAGCTTATTTTGTTGCCAGGTAGCCTTTAAGAATGCCTTTGACAAAAGAAGAACGTGCTGAAATCATTCTCATGGCAGGATCGGGAAGCTGTCGCAATCCTGTGATGGACTTTAACTGGAAACGTGGCAAGCACATCACACGTCACACTGTTGCCAAAGTGAGAGCCAAAGTTGGGAGAGATGAATGTGTGGCAATCATGTAGAGGAGGTTAATCTTCCCCACGTAGGGAGACTTTTGGGACACCTTGTATTTTAGTGCCAGCACCTAGCTATGCTAAGACCCCAGCTATAATAAATAAAAACAGTATTAAAAATGCTTACAGGTCCACATTGTAGTAAGCTTACAGCATTATATTACCCAGCAGCACTGCATATGTAACTTACGGTCAATGCTTGTAGTAAATGGTGAGAAGAGTGACTGAGGTAGAACTAGAGCCAAACTTTAACAGCTGTGTGTGAATTGTGGTTTTTGCAAGTCCTTGCTTCTCCCTGGCAAACCTTACAGAATTAAGAAAGCATGGTCTCTCATGGAACTCCTTTAGAACTTGCCAAAACCATCACCTCACTAACAATACCAGCTCTATGCCTGCCTATTGGTCGCTAACCGAGGAACAAAAAAAGAAATAAAAGAAACCCAAACAGTGGTCCTGGGGAATCAATTTGACAGTGAGCTGAGTTTGACAGCAGGTCTGTGAAAAGAGAACGTTTAAAAAGGAAAAGACTGTGACAGTTTTCTCTAGAAAGAGTTTAAGAGCAAGCCTAAACTGAAAACCACCTCAAACCACTTAACTATTACTAGAGTACTTGGGTGACAGTTCAGGATTCTCAGAGGGATAGCTGATAATGCACTATCAACAAAGCACATAATAGGGCTGCATGACAATCCTAAATAATAAGCGAGAATATTTTTTAGTCATTATTGAAATTACAGTTAATTATCAGACTACCAAATAATATTATAAATTATCACAAATGTACAAACAAGGCTTTTCTTGCACATTGTGCATGTGCTTATATTCCATTAAATAAGAAGATAAGAAATAAAACCTCTATTCAGTTATTGTGCTAAATGTAAGCAGAAGAAAACAGATAGATAGATAGATAGATAGATAGATAGATAGATAGATAGATAGATAGATAGATAGATAGATAGATAGATAGATAGATAGATAGATAGATAGATAGATAGATAGATAGATAGATAGATAGATAGATAGATAGATAGATAGATAGATCTAGCCTGACATGTATGTATTAAAGCTGCTAGAATATATTGACCTCAAAACTCTAACATCCAAATCAGTTTGAAATGGCTGCAGAAAGTTCTGTCACAATGACTACTCGCACAACCTTGACAAAAACAATCATGTTTACCTGCCAACCAGACACCAATATAAATGCCTGTCCGCTCCTGACTTAAAGTATGAGGTGACAGAGCCTAGCTTTAGTCAAACCAGTTTTAGCAATCATGTTCTCTCCTCAGTAAAATCCCAGGGTTAAACCAATATCTTTGAACAAACCAATGAGACCAATAACAGGAGCCAATTTCAGCTAGCTCAAGCTGAACTACTTATCAAATATTTAGATGCGTGTAATTTCTGCTTCTTCACACAAGGCATACAAGGTAATCAATACCTTCTGCCTATAAAGCTTAGGGCCAAGGAAAAGTGCAAGATTGACTTGGGAATGGAAAGACTAGGAAACAGTTTATGACTATGGGGAATGAAGACAGACAATGAAAAGAGAGAGAGAGAGAGTAATGTCTGTTCTAGTGGAAAGGCTGAAAGCTGGTGTGCTGCTACTTTATTTCTCCTTCAATCTGTGGCCTCTCGTCCATAATAAATGAAGCTGTTCAATAGGCATCAACCTACCACCTTGAAAGCCAGCACAAGATCCGTCCATCACAGGCAGAGAAACACTCACGCTAGAAAACAATCTAAGCTTTTACAACACAACAGCTTGCAGATGTTATTTTGTACAACGAGGGAAAAAAACTACTTTCACATAGTTTAAGAGAGGATTAAGAGAGTCTCTAGACATTTGAGGTCATGTCATGTTATCTATTGTGTTCTTTTACTGCACCGATGAAAAAAGCAGCATTCTTTTCAGGTGAGAAATATGGTCTTTTGTCCAAACCTCTGTGATGTGTGAGGGTGTGGGTGGCAGTGATGATTTTAGTCATTCACATTATTTTCAATTTTTAAATCACATAGAGAAGGTCTGAGGTGGTCAGGGAAGTGTGAATGGGACGCTATCTCGTTCCTAAACGAATGTGTCACCATGACAACATAATTTTAAGATCTATCCTCTTACAGATATGAATCTTATAGTTCTTCTCTAGCAGTCACCACATACAGTATAGGAAATTTGTGGCTTCACAGCACAATGCAAATGTAATTAGAGATGATAAAGGGGCTTCAGAGTTCTCAAGTTAAAAGAATAAATGGTACGCTGATAAGCTGTATTTTTAATTGAACTGGTGATTCCAATTAAATTGTACAATTTTTCTGATACTTATCTCATACATAATCTAGTCTGAAGAGTACATAAACACATTTAAGAGCACAGAAGCTAGATTACAAACATGGCCTCCCTGGACTCACACTCCCACGCTCCCAGTCACCATCCATCTGATTATATTCCCCTGTCTATGTTCAGCTCTCTTGTGTTTGTGATATTTACCAAGCCTCAATTTCTGCTCATGTTTACCTGGTTTTTGGGTTCAGTAGCCTAGCTTGTTCAGAACCAGTTAGTACCCTGATTGACCTGTGTCTGCTTTTGACTTTGCTGTTCCTTATGTTTTGATCTGTTCCTATTACTTTGAATTGTTCCTATTTTAATGAACGCTTTGATTAAATGACCTGCATTTGCATCCAATCTCCAAGAGTCTGTGTACATGAAAGCTTTTCTCATTTAGATGGGTAAAGTATCCCAGAGTGATTCATTCAGAGGATTATAAACTCTTCGTCATCACAGGTGGAGTAAATATTAGCTCGCTAAATTTTGGCAAGGCGAGCAATACTTGCTTATGAGATAATAGTCCTGAGTCTTTTACCTCAGTAGACCCTGTATCACATCTATAGACAGTGGTACATCAGTGATTATGGGCTCATTGGGCTATTGATCAGAAGGTCATGAGTTCAAGTCCTAGCAGCAACAATGTGCCATTGCTGGGCAGAGGTAGACCCTTAACTTTCAACTGCTAAGCTGTAGCCTGTCACAATTGTAAGGTTTTGTTTTTCTATATTTCTGATAAAAATGTATCAGCCTAATAAGATAAATGTAAACAAAGATGCATTGTATGTTATATAAGTATAGAGTAAATGGAGCACAGGCACAATAACACTGATATAGTCCCTTCCCTATTTGGTCCCTGGCATTGATGATGTTTACACAGGGTCACGTCGCATGAAACACAGGCATAGAGTTACCTTCTTTAGGGAATTCAAAGTAAAACAGCAACAGAATCATGACAGTTATTAGAAATGTTAAAGCACTGCAGTGATCACAGTGTCAGTTTTTGCTTTGACTTTGTAATTCCCATTATCAATTAATAAAGCACAGAATATAAGATAATTAAAAAAAAAAAAATATGGTTTAGCCAGACACTTTCAACATTCTGTACCTTTACCTTATAGTTACTGTTTCATTACAAGGTCAGAGTGGTAGAGTACAAGCCAAAATAAGGAAAAGTAATTATGAACTTCAGTTTATACCCTGGTGTCTGTTACTGAAGCAGTTTACAGCGAAAATGGATCAAAAATCCAATATTTCACACAAAAAATTCTTTTTAACATTTTACAAGTGGCGATTTTGCTCAAATCGGCACTACTCCATCTCAGTTCAATTCTGGCTTCAGTGTAATTTTTTTGTCACTAATCTTTTTGCCTTTGCTGCTTTTAAATTCTCAAAGCCACGTTTCAAGTGTTGCACAACATTAATATGGAAAATGTTTCAATCGCTACAAAATAAATCAATTCAATTCATCTTAAAACTTTAATTATCCTGAATGGTAACTCAGACTAATTTATTTCTTAGTTCTTTTTGACAGCCTCACAGAGCTGGAATGAATGTATTCAGACTGCAAAGGCGAGGCATCCACCTGGAGCTGCAGCTGTGAAGTAACGCAATACTGTGGATTAACAGGCAGAAAAAACTGGCAATTTAGGTCACAGCTTGATAAAACAATATGGTGTTAATGAGAATGTGATCATATCTGGCACAGTAACAAGTTAATCATTGTACACATTCTTGCCTACATGAATAGATTTGGCAGTTTATCAAACTGTCCATGTCCTTGGTGTATTCAGTAAGAAGAAAAGAAAAAATGCAAAAGTGAAAAAAAAGCAAAGTGAAAGCCTGCATTTAGCCTGATACACTATTGGTCACTGTGCTTATCACTGCATGATCAAGGTCCATCACATCAGCTATTTGTCTCGTGACTGTAGGTGTGAATTCTTACTCAAAACCCAGTCCTTATTTTAAATTCTATTATTTTGTTATTCTGGAAACATTGTGAATTTTACCATATTTGGCCATGATTTTCCATTTTGCTGATGTGTAAGCAATGATTTCAAGGCCTTTCAGACCTACAGACACAATAAAGCAATTTCACATTAGAAAAACTCAATTTCACTCAGTGATCCCGGCACAGCATGGATCGTGCATGTGCTTGCTCAGAAGAGGCATTTTAAAGTCTTTATAATAATTTTCCTTTCACCATTAAGCAACCAGGCATTCAAATTTTATAATAAAAATAAACAGTGTACACCAAGGAACTTGGTTTCAATGGGATGGTGTTAGTGTTTTGTTTTTTTGAGGGTTTTTTTTCCAGAAAGCAAACAGTGAGCCATACTAGATGGCCATTCACAGCACACAGAAACTCAAACACACATGCACATACAAACCTCTGAGGAGATTTCAGCTCAAGGACACAATCGCTTCTGTCTACTGACAGATTATGTTTTTTTTTTTTCTCTTTGGCATTGCAACATCCTTTATACCCACTTCCTCCTCTAATCCCACTCAAACCAAGGTCACAATCCTACCTGCTAACTATAAAGCAGATTGTAGGAACCACAGATTTTGGTAAACTCTTGGTCAAATCCACCCGAATTCCCCCCATGGAGTTGGAAACCTAATTCTGTGGATCTACACACAAACAGAAACACACACACACATCACTTTGAGAAAGTCTGTCCAATTACAGAGGCCACACAGAGAGAACGACAGAGCTGGAGAGTTTAAACCTCTACTCTACGTGGGATTTCTCTGCTGAGCCTCAATCTGCTCCATGGCTCCCGGGAGTGATCTTTCCTTCCAAAGGCCATTTCCCTCTCACCATCCATCATACCCTCGCTGACAGCGCCAATCTCCCTGGCTTTGCTTCTTCAGACAAGACCGCCACCTGAACTGCCACCCCATGCTGAACGAGACAGACTAGACAGCTCAATTGTCACTTCAGGAGTGAACCATTTATTTCAAATTTTCTGGGTTGTTTTGTTTTGTTTTCTTCTCACACTACATCCATGCTTTGACAGTTTTAGGAACGGCTACATGAGATGCAATATTCCATTACCATTACAGTTATGTACTTTGACCTTAGCTGAAATATGCTTGGAGCATGAAGCAGCATAAACACAAGTCTGACAATTCGCCAAAGGTCAACAACAGCTGCTCACAATCGCAGAACACACACAAAACACTTGCTTTCCTTTCCCCATACATACACAGACATTCTCACAAAAGGCTGCATTGATAAAAGGTCAACTGCAAAGTGTCTTGTCCACATAAAGTTAACTATAGCAGCCAGTTGCCTTGTCATACTGTGAATGAAGGTCACTTTAACTCTATAAATAACTCAGCTAATTCTACTGAAAGAGACAAAATAAATAAAAGAATAAATTTAGCAATAACAGCAATAAACACACATCTTAGGTCTGCATGTGTACACAGTTGCCATGCATTATAACAGCGGCATCTGAATAACATTTTTTTTAATATATAGCATTCATATCATTGTACAACTGTGATATACATAAATATTGCTTCTGCAATATATGCATTTAATCATTTCTACACAATCTTACATTGCCATGATGTCCAGATGTTCACACCGATTATATTATGTTACCTGACTGCCAATATATGGTAAAAGAGCTGTGTTTTTCTCCCCAGTGAAATGGGAGATAAGCCAATTGGCATATTATGCTGCCTTCACATGCTATCAGAATTTTCATAAATATGAGTTTCCCACTAGGAAGTCCTAATCTTTCAACATGGCAGAGAAGAGTACAGTTTCTGTATGGTATAACAGATTTTGTTCATTTTTCTAAATCCAGCTTGTAGTCCTTGCCATTTTTTTAGTTAAAAGTTAATTCTATGCATTTTACCATGAAAATAGCTTGTACTTGACCAAAAATCTAGTATCTCTGGCTAGCTAGCTAATAGCTTAACGTGTATTATGTTGTCAAAATAAAAGTACAAGAAAAATAGAAATATATCTGAACAAACTCGACATTATCCATGTTTCCTGTTCTTTCTGACAACAAAGCATGTGAACACAACCTGCTCATAATCACCACTTCAGAAGCTGGAAGCAGGATGATTCAGATAGCATGAGAAAGCAGCATTAATTTAGAATGACTTTAAAGTCGTGTAGGTAATTTGAACTCTCCTACGTTAACTGTCAAGCCTTGGAAGCCCTTCCCTTTTCCACCAAACCAATGATTTTTTTTAACTAAAATGATTAAACAGGCTTACAGTATCAAACACTTTAAAATACTGCTGCTGATGATGATAACTAGAAAGTGCAGGTCAGCACTCAGACACATTTAGCAGTTGATCAAGCATGAAAATGTTGGCCATGTGGATATTAGACAACCGATTTGTAAAAAGATTACACTTAAAATGTACTGTAAATGTTACTGTGTACGGCACATATTACAATTCCAGCAAGCTTCCTGACTACTGACTCCTGACCATACACCCTCCTTCATTTTCCTTAACCCTGGAATGATGGAAATGATCTCTTTCAGTTCTGGACGATAAAATGATTAAACTTAAAATGGTAAATTACTAGCAGGGAAAAATCACTATGGCACTAAAAGCTTATGAGGCAGTCCATTGTGGTTTTTTGATTCCTTCAAACTGGGTGTATAATCAAGACTTGAGAAATGAGAACCAGGTGTGTTATTGCTACTGACTGTGGGAGTCATTGGTCTCAGAACTGCAGTGGTGGCACATGCAGGGATTTATTAAGTAGATTTTGTCAGCATATATGAAAAGTAGCATTTGTTGAACTCGTACTCATACAGTTAGGAAACTTTTTTTGGCAGCTGGAAATATACCTACGTTACATACTTTATAATACTACAGACATCTATGTGAATCCTTAATCCTATACATGTTTTAAGATTAAAATAGAAGCAATATAACACTATGATGGTCTTTCACTGTTAAACTGTTATGGTCATGAGGCTGCATATGGCTCCTGAAAAATGTGGAGTCATTCTTTCTTTGTTCACATCTCTCATAGTAGTTAAAAAAAAGAAGAAGAATTTTTTCACATTTTTCTTCACCTGCCAGCAAGCTCTCCCCACCCTATAACTGCTACCAACTCGGGAGGGTGACGGCTAACATGTGGTTCCTCAAAGACATGTGAAGGCAGCTAACCACATCTTTTTGAACTGCTGCATCACAGGGTACAACCTTCAGAGGAAAGCACTATCTAACCTGTTCTGTGCACATAAGCTCACAGGCACCATGATTGGCTAGTGACACCGTGATTGGCAGGAAAGAGAGAGAGAGAGAGAGAGAGAGAGAGAGAGAGAGAATATGCCATCCAACATAGCCAGTTTTGTTCCCTTGGCTTCTGGCAACATGATTGGCTAGTGCCACTGTGATTGGCAGGGCAAAGAGAGAGAGAGAAAGAGAGAGAGAGAGAGAGAGACAGACAGAAAGACAGATAGGTAGATAGACAGATAGAGATAGAGACAAAGAGAGAGAATATGCCTCCCCACACAGGGGGCTGATGCATTGTCGGGTTTCATACTCATGATTTTACAAATAACAGAATGAACTCCAGGTACCAGGAACCTGCAGATCTCATGCCATCACCCTACCTCTCTTCACTTCGCAATTTATTATGAGCATGGTCATGCAGAATGCAAAGCCTATTTTGAAAATGCTGGACAAGTTGCAGGAATATGTCCTACATGGGATGCCAATCCATATCAGGGCACCACGAAGCCACACACATTTTCACATACCCATTCCTAAGAATCCACACAAACCAGTTTATGCGAACAATCACAATTAATGCTAAGAAATCTGGTGGGATTAGCAGCCATTTTTTTGTGTCATTTCACTGTATGAAAAACAAATAGATTAAGAAATTTGCAAAGAAGAAATGAGTGAGACTGGCTTTACTATGCTCCTCTCTGAACTGAGCTAATATTTGTTCCTTTAAGCGAGCAGTCCCAAGGCTTGTGCTCATCCAGCAGCCTAAAGGATAAATTATTGAGCGGGACCTGAAAATAAAGAGCAAAAATGACAGCAGGATAGTGCATGTGGCAAAGCCAGCACGTGTCATCTTTCTCCCAGACATATGCATGCTCCCCTGCACAGAGATAGACTATTATGCTGATCCATATTATGACTCCTAGCATTAAACACATTTAAGAATTACAGTACATAAAATTCATAAAATTATAACAGTTTATATTTAAATGAAGCAGATGCTGGTATTGGGTATCAGTCATATACTGTGCTTATTTACTTGTGATATAGTCCTAGTGTCTGTTGTGCTAAAGAGCAGATGGCATAAAAATAAAAGTGAATTAGTGATTAATGATCAAAGCAGGCTGCAAAAAGCACTCAAAAGAATTGAGCGGAAGATCTACAACATCTTCCTATAATACGAGTTACTAAAGAAAACATCTGAAAAGAAATTCAATGGCAACGGCCACTGCAAGCTTTTGTTTAATTGTTTCTCCAAAAATTTAGCACAATTCCTCATACACTCATTACTTTACACCCCATCCACTATTACTGTAGAATGAAAAGCGTTTAGAGGAACACTGTGCTGAACTCACAAGAATGTTATTATTTATGTTACCTGTCGGCTCATTCTGTAATGCATAGCTCTTCATTGTCTTTGCTGTAGAAGTTATTAATCTGTACAACTCTAAATTACTGAGGTCAAGACCTGAGATGTTGAAACAAAGCCAACATGCTAAAGCAGCTGTCTGAACACATATGGAAACTATCAATCTATGGCTAATCCACACTCTGTTGCTCTGTTTCCCCAAAATGTGTCATAGTTATATCCTAAGGCTAGCTAGTTGTAGAAGAAAAAATGATGTATGTATGTATATATATATATATTTATTATATATATTTATATATATATATATATATGTTAGGGCTGTGATGCAATAATTATCTGAAACTGGATCTGTATGTGGATTAAAAGCTGAAATGGGTGTGGCCTAAAGCACAATAAAAAATTTTAACCCTACTAGTATGATGCCATAAACATTTAATTGGGAGAAATGGCAACATTGTTAGCCTGTTCTGTGAATTCAGGCTCAAAACTGTCCTCAATAAGACATTTGAATGAGACTGTATTGTTAATCCTCCTAATGCAGATATGTATTTTAATTTTTATTTTCAGGAAAAAATTTTATAATAAATGTAACTGATCACAAATTTTAAACAAACTAGTGATCTAGAGCAACCAGTTGCTTGGGATGAATGAATGCATATGCCATGTTAATGAATTCAGTCTTTCTTTATGCCCCAAGTTCCATTTCTGACCACTTGTTCATACCAGCATGAAAATAAAAACCTCCTGCTCGCACGAATTTTTGTTGCATCCTGCAAGATGCCAGCCCTGACACACACATCTAGCCTTAACCAGATGCCATGTGAATATTTTTTGGTACATTTTCTAAAAACATAGAAACAAACAAACAAACAAAAAGAATAGAATAGAATTATATTCATATCGGTATTTGGGTCTATTTAGAACACAATCACTTAATTCCAAATAATTTATTTGTATTCAATTAAATTTCTAATTTATATACAAATTAAAAGGTATTTTTTAAAACCTTATTCATTACTGTTTAATTCTATTCAGTGCACAAGAGAAAAATAAATGTGAAAACTAACTTAAAAAACCTCCCCCAAAAAATAAAAACCCTAACTTACTGCACAGTATGTTTAAATTGTAAACTGGCCTTTTGCCATCTGCTGGCATGTAATTACACGCTGCTGATTATTAGTGTGGAGAACTGAATTGTTATTGATCCAAACTACAGTTAACCCACCACTAATGGACTGGCATGTGGCGAATGGTTTGCCTGAGAATTAACTTGATGATTGCATTAAACAAACCAAAACAAGCTGACAAAAAATACACCAAAGAATGCATTTATGCACCAGGGCATAAACTTAATGGTGTTCCTCCTCCTCTTACTCTAGCATGATAGCGACAACACGTGCATGTAAAAGCCATTCTAAAAGTGACATGACTGTCAAGGATAAATGAAAAAAAAAAAAAAAAACATAAATGGGCATTGCAGATGTCTTGGGCTTTTGAATTCCTTACTGTAACCAATAAAATGCTGCTGAGTTGAAAGCAGTCTTCACAGTCCTCACAGCAGCTTCCAAATTGGCAGGAAGACTGGCTCACTGATAAAAGACTGAGGGGATCCATAACGCGTTACAGTAAAACCTCGAGCCATTTACTGAAAGCTCAACGGACACTTGGAAGATTATGGAAATTTTCAACAGGTATCAGCAAGGATTCATTCGTATTCACTGGAAAATCTATGCAGATGTCATTATGCTCTCTATATATGAAATATCAAACGCTTCATTCTCAGTGCACTGGATATAAGAGAAGGAATTTAGGCATTAAACTGTCAGTGTGAGGGCAGTTTTTAGAAAGTGGTGTAATGTTGCAGAAGATGAACATAGATAGAACAGCTAAATCAGAATATGTATCTAAAGCTGATAAAAAAAAAAGATTCAAAAATAACATTTTAAATGACTAATTATTGATATGGTCAAAATTTTTAGGAGGAGGATTTTGTTATTAATCATTTATGTAGGGCTTCTTGTTTGTCAGAACTTTGTATTGGTCAGTAAGTTTTTTTACTTCACTGACAGAAGATTTGCACCTTTTCAGTAACATGAAAGAGTTTTTTGTCTGATTAACTGAGAGAGAGAGAGAGAGAGAGAGAGAGAGAGAAGAAGAAGAAGAGGAAAGTCATTCTTATGAATAACTCATTCTTCAATGAACAACTTCACTAGAATACTGAAGATTTAAAGCTAAAAACTTCTGTAACATTAAAATAGCCTTAGGATCCTTCTTGAGCCCAGATAGTACTGTTAAAAGTACTGTATAGTGTAAAGCTGTGGAAGAGCAATGACTTATAATCGTACTATTCATTGTCTGGAACAGGATGGATTCTCTTCTATCTCGTCTGGATATTCTCTGGGTTTTTCTTTCTCCTGTTGTATCTGGGAGATTTCCCTCGCCACTATCACCTTTGGCTTGGTTGTTAGGGATTAAATCTACACCCAGATTACTCTAAAGCTGCTTTGAAAGTGCTGATGTCTGATGTGACTGTCACAGTGCTATAGAAAAACAATCAAAATTAACGTAATTATTATTGCTGCTATAATGTAATTGTCAGGTCTATTCACACCTCGGTTTCTCTTCCAGCACCGTGGCTGCACCGGATTCCATTTCCCACAACACACACACACATGCTTTTTCATTCACAGTCACTGGGATTCTGATCATACACTCTTGAGCTCAATCACAAACACACCAGGTCTAAAAAACACTCACAGTAGCAAACTCTTTGCAAGGTATATGCTCAGTTCCTCTATATCTGGGCATTACCAAGCCTTTTGTTCATGCTAGTCTTTTCCGTTTTTGACCCTGCTTTGCTATTCGCTATTTAAACAATAAATGTATACAGTAATTAAATACCATTTTAATTGCTAGCAAATTGGTGTTGTATGAGAGGAAGTAAACACATCATCAAACCATATAACACATTGATTATTTTTCTAATTGATTTATTATTATCATTTTATTCCTCACATCAAATGTGTCCTATAGTTTTCGGTGAAAAATATCAGGTTTATTTCAAGACTCCACAATCCAAACGGTATCTTAAATTCCGTTAAAAAAAGACAGAAAGACATATTAGAAAGACCTAATGACCACAGTAAGATCAACTGTTAGTTTTGAGTCTGTGGTGTTTTTCTCAGCAGTTTCATTGAAGTCAAGCCGTGCCCAGCATGGTGTCCCTGCATGCTGAGGATTACATATGTGCAAGCAAAACTTCAAGGTGCTTTAAAGAGAAATGGTCTAAAGGTGATTACTGAAGCTTTCACTACCCAATACAACGGCACTAGTGTGTGCAACTCTGATGCATACCACATGGGTTAACCCCTAGCGCCCCATAAGTCCTGTCATATGAAAGTGAAGACACATGAGCAAACACACACTGACCACACATAATGACACGCATAAACGCTTCTCCTCTTCATTCCCTCTCTCTCTTTTCCATCACATCATATACTCTCACACTATTTTTGAAAGTAAAAAAAAAAAAGACTAGGAAAGATGCAAATCAAGAGTTACATATTCCCCTAAAAACACCTTTTTCCTTCCACCTTTCTCACCGCCTGTGTTGCTAACAAGTCCCATTTCTTGCTTTTGACACTTTATATCTAACCTAATTAGTGCAACTCCAAGCCTAGCATTTTGTTAAGCGCTTGCAGTGCAAAAGTGTGTAAAAGAGTTTAGCCCTGCGCTGCAGTGTTGACAATCCCATGACCCAGTTTCACTGAGAAAAAACCCATTCGGGACCTCCTCATGGAGAGAATTAGTCACATTACAGCTCAGTTCAGCTGCTGCAGCTCTGTGTTAAGCCTCAGCTGTGTGAGTTGAGCGAGTGAGCTGTATGAGGTTTCCTTCGAAGGGTTTCACAAGTTTTAAACACATTTCTACAAGAGCACCAGCAATGAAGGAATTCAAACTCTCACAATGATAGGACAAATCCACTTACATTCCCCTTTTTTTCACGTGTTCTCTGTAGCGTCAGTCAAGCTTAAAGTGGAATCAGAATAAATGTTTCAGGGCTTTTGGTACCTGTCTCCTAGTGTAATAGACACCAAGATGATAGTATTTTCAGAAAAAAAAGTCTCGTAGATGTTCTTTTTTATTCATCATCTTCACTCCCTGGAAAATCAAATCTTTTTGACGCTGCAATGCACATTCCTCAACTCATCTCAACTTATTAATAATAATAATAACAATAATAATAATAATATTTATATATATATATATATATATATATATATATATATATACAGAGCTCAAGGACACGTTTCATTCCATTCCGGGCTAATAGACACAGTGGAGGACACTAATAAACAACATTAAACAAACAAGAGGCAACACACAAAGCACCAAACAGACACAAAAACAGATCAATACAGACAGACAAGGACAAAAATGAATCAGAGATGGAGACGAAGACAAACAAAGGAGGAATGATATAAATATTTCAGCTGTTAGGGGAAGATGCAAAGAAGAACTGCATGTGTTGTGAATTAAGTTGTGATTTAAAAGTTAAAATGATCATCATTTGCATTCAGTAAGAACTACAAAACTCCACAGAAGTTCAATTGCACATATAACTGGGAGCATGAAATGAAATATTAGTTATTTTGACTCAAAATGAATGATTACACAGACTGTCCGATCCTCCATTCAACAAAGACATTTATTTTGTTATACTTGACTAATTACTTTTATTTGTCTTTTTTGGGGTTTGTGTTGGTTCACATTGATTATTTTTCACATTTTTAAATTCTTGAATAACAAATGTCTGGTGTTGCTACAAAAGATTTACGAATAAATCCGATCATATCCAGCTTGATAAACTTGGCCCATTGTGGGTCTTTGGCTGTGGATCTTCCCACACACTTTTCCCTTTTCTTAACTATCCCTTGTTTGAGAAAAAATGGTTTATTCATTGTGAAGAGACAGTTACTGTATGTGACAAGCTCTTTTCTGAGTGTTCTACCAGCTTGCAGCTGTTCAATGCCAGAATGTTTTGTTCTCTCAAACTGATGGAGAAATGGAGCTTTCCATCACTAAAAAAATATTTCAATTTTTTCAAATTTATAAACCTTATATATAGCAAATATAGTATCATATAGATGTGTCAGATGACTCCTAGTGATGACCCTCATCATAAGCACCGCTGACGGCTGACCTTGATGCAAACATGTATGGCATAACTCCAAAAAACACACCTCTCATCACATGAAGGCAGCAGTGAGAAGTCTTCAACTGTTCTTTAAAAAGCTCTTGTTGAACTTATAATGATCATAATTAGATAGCTCACAAAGCTACTGTGAAGTCAGAATAAATTAAATCTCAGATCCTATACTGGTGCAAATCAGTGTAATGAAGCATAAGTCTGACCCGCTCACTTCATGTTTCTAAAGGAAATACATCAACATAATGAATTAAATCACAACCTCTAAGCTATTTTATTCCAAGACGTGTGGGCTTTTTTCTTGATTTTGAAGGTCTCTGCTTTTTTTTATGCATAAACCTAGCTAAGAGGAAGAGAGAGAGAGAGAGAGAGAGAGAGAGAGAGAGAGAGGAAGCATGAGAAAGAGAAAGAAAGAGAGCGGCAGGCAGACAGAAAAAGAGAGAGATAGAGAGAGAGAGACAGACAGACTAAGAGGGAGAAAGAGAGGAAGAGTGAGAGAATGTGTGAGAGAGAAATAGACAGACAGACAGGGAGATATATAGAGAGAGAGAGACAGAGCGATAGAGGCAGGCAGACAAAAGAGAGAGAGAGAGAGAGAGAGAGAGAGAGAGAGAGAGAAATGTCATTCACAATACCAGTCTGTAGCTCGATTGCTGGCACACTCAGCCAGGACTCTCAATTGTCATTCAACAAAAACACTGTAGCTATATAATCAAGCACTAAGGAGGGAAGCATGGACCCTGCTACAGTTATTCACATACGTGCCACTGTATCTGAAAGAGCATTTTACAAACATCCAGGACACGGGTGTAGCAACAGGAGTGACAGAAAAACATCCTCTTTTATGGTCTAAGGTAAACAGATGGTTTTACTCTTCTTCCGGAGAGATGACAAGCAAAACAGTCAGGTGTATAAAACAGTATCTGCAGAATGCTACCTCCTCAGTGAAACACAGGAGAGACAAAGACAATAAAGGAATGACCGTGAAAAGTCTGATAGACAAAGAGAGAGGGAAAATATTGTTGAGAAACTACTGAGCCTCAGAAAAACACAAAGGCAGAAAAGAAGAGAATGGCCAATAGAAGGACAAAGTACAAGAGACAAGACTACAAGAGTATCTGGTTGATCAAAAGCATTAAACAGACTAGCAAGTGCTGCTGCTAAATATGAAAGACTGTTGATTCTCTATATCTTTTGTATTGTTAACAATTGTGAAAAGGAAATGTTAATATATGCCTCAATCACCAGACATGGCCTGAGTCCATGCAATATCAACTGATAACTGTATACACTGTATAATAACAGTAGATTTTACAAAAAAATTGCTGCCAACCTGGGCTGCTAGGTGATTTAAGTGAACAGCTGCGAAACAGATTTACAATAATGAACTGCACTCTAAGCAGTTGCCAGTAAATGACTGTAAAATTGACACCAATTGTTTACTGCATGTAGAATAGAACAGAACTTCAGGGCTACACGTGGCCTAAATTCAACTGCTTACATAATTCCTCTGACTTCCCTATGCATGCTATTCTTGGATGACTATATAGGAGTTCGGAGCGCAACGAAGGAGAAAACTAGCAGCAACTAAAATTTCCACAACCCACAGTGAAAGCACAGGGGGAAAATCAGCACAAGAGCCATGGCATCATATATTTCGCTTTCATTTGTCATAGCGACACTCGTCGGCTTCCTACAGTGATGGTGGAACCCGGTATAAACAATTGTTTCTTCAGCTGGTCAGGCAAAACACACTCTTGTGGATTAGGATCTCTTCCAGCATGAGTAAATCTTTCAGTGTGAGGCTGTGTGTGAGCTTGTGGTGTAAACCTCACTGTTTAGATGGATGGATGTGTGGTTTTAACTGTGCTTAATCTCCTTCCTTCAACAGAAGCAGCCTTCCCATGACCTCTTTACACTGAACGATGTGGAGGACAATTAATTGCCATATACAGCACTGAAATTAATGATTTAATTGTTGTTTTCAGTTGACTTTATGCCACTCATACGCCTAACATTAGCAGTAATTAGAAAAAGTTTGCTGAAGGTAAAATTTCTGTTTGACTTTTAGACTACAAAACAAAAAAAGTAAAGAAATGGCAAAAATAATAACAAATATATATATAATGTACTACAGCAAAAACAAATAATTGGTGCACAGCCCGAGTGTAGACTAGGCTAGATGCAGTTTGATCCTTTCTTGCAAGCTTTCTTTCAAAAAAAAAAGAAGAAGAAGAATAGTGTACCTCCTGTTCTGGTTTGTATTTTTATCTGTTTAGAAGTCATTTTTTGTTGAAAGCAAATAATGTATGGGTATACAGCTACTTCTCCTATACACACAAGCAAATTCCTAATAAAAAGAATAAAGTAAAAAAGAAATCAGGATCGATGCTAAGCTTGTTCCATAGAAGCTGCTTGTGCCGTTTTATCTCTCATCCAACAAAGATGTATACTTTCTCTAAAACTGTACCAGCAAAAAAAAAAAAAAAAATATATATATATATATATATATATATATATATATATATATATATATATATATGTATGTATATATATATGTATATATATATATATATACACTATATCGCCAAAAGTATTCGTTCACCTGCCTTGACTCGCATATGAACTTAAATGACATCCCATTCCTAATCCATAGGGTTCAATATGACGTCGGTCCACCCTTTGCAGCTATAACAGCTTCAACTCTTCTGGGAAGGCTGTCCACAAGGTTTAGGAGTGTGTTTATGGGAATTTTTGACCATTGTCCAGAAGCGCATTTGTGAGGTCACACACTGATGTTGGACGAGAAGGCCTGGCTCTCAGTCTCCGCTCTAATTCATCCCAAAGGTGTTCTATCGGGTTGAGGTCAGGACTCTGTGCAGGCCAGTCAAGTTCATCCACACCAGACTCTGTCATCCATGTCTTTATGGACCTTGCTTTGTGCACTGGTGCACAGTCATGTTGGAAGAGGAAGGGGCCAGCTCCAAACTGTTCCCACAAAGTTGGGAGCATGGAATTGTCCAAAATGTCTTGGTATGCTGAAGCATTCAGAGTTCCTTTCACTGGAACTAAGGGGCCAAGCCCAGCTCCTGAAAAACAACCCCACACCATAATCCCCCCTCCACCAAACTTTACACTTGGCACAATGCAGTCAGACAAGTACCGTTCTCCTGGCAACCGCCAAACCCAGACTCATCCATCAGATTGCCAGATGGAGAAGCGCGATTGGTCACTCCAGAGAACGCATCTCCACTGCTCTAGAGTCCAGTGGCGGTGTGCTTTACACCACTGCATGCTTTGCATTGCACTTGGTGATGTATGGCTTGGATGCAGCTGCTCGGCCATGGAAACCCATTCCATGAAGCTCTCTGCACACTGTTCTTGAGCTAATCTGAAGGCCACATGAAGTTTGGAGGTCTGTAGCGATTGACTCTGCAGAAAGTTGGCGACCTCTTCGCACTATGCGCCTCAGCATCCGCTGACCCCGCTCCATCAGTTTACGTGGCCTACCACTTCGTGGCTGAGTTGCTGTCGTTCCCAAACACTTCCACATTCTTATAATACAGCTGACAGTTGACTGTGGAATATTTAAGAGCGAGGAAATTTCACGACTGGATTTGTTGCACAGGTGGCATCCTATCACAGTTCCACGCTGGAATTCACTGAGCTCCTGAGAGCGACCCATTCTTTCACAAATGTTTGTAAAAACAGTCTGCATGCCTAGGTGCTTGATTTTATACACCTGTGGCCATGGAAGTGATTGGAACACCTGATTCTGATTATTTGGATGGGTGAGCGAATACTTTTGGCAATATAGTGTATATATATATATATATATATATATATAAAACAAAAATAAACCACAAGCAAACTGACATTCATTCATTTTTTTCATGTAAGCTTTTTGTCCATCTTCATTTTCTTGTATTTTCATTCCTAACCAAATTTCTTTTTAAACAATTTGACATTGCCATATTATATAATAAGATATTACTATGTACTTTCATAGCAGCCAACATAATCTCTCTCTCTCTCTCTCTCTCTCACTTTTCTTTTTTTTTAAACCTATCCTTTTTTCATGCTGGGCTTAAACAACAGTGTTCCTGCACACCATAACTACGATGCAGAAATACAATTGTCATCGCTGTGACAGTTTCGTTTATCTCTCGAGTTGGTGAAAAAGCCAGACTAGACCCCTAAGTTCTGTTGGTTTCTTTTTTTGGTCTTGTTCCCCCTGAGTCTGTCTGTGGTTTTACATTATTTTTGCTGGGAGACAGATGGTAAAGCGGAGAGCTATTTTATACAAAGACAGACAACTGTTTAGTCACTCTTATCAGACCTGTCCTGTTGTTATCTTTAACAGCCATTAACAAATCCTGGAGGAGCTCCCTCGATGTCTGGTGACATGCTAACGAACTAGGCGATAATGAATTACAACACCGTCTCTCTTTCTCTGGCGTATATATATATATATATATATATATATATATATATATATATATATATATATATATACACACTCAGGTCCCATTTCTAAAATCACCGTCATCCTTCTCTCATTTCCTTCCCCCCACCTACACAGCCGCCCTCAATTCAGCAGTCCAGGAAAGGGCTATGAATATTTAAAAAGTGTCAGGCTCCTCAGAACAGAGGTCTCAAAGTGACAGGCACACAGCATAGTCTATCTCACATGGGGACACCAAGAGGCAAACAAGAGGTACAAAAAAATCAGACAGGCATAGGCAGGGAATGCAACAATAAGAGTGTAATTACAGAACGGCTCCGGTGTCAGGCAAGCAGCTCCCTTTAATGAATCCATTAGCGCCTCACTGGATGAAAGAGACAGGGGAGCACAAAGAGCTGTGCTTAAATCCATTACCATACACATGACGAAGCAGGAGACGCTGCATGAGCTGTCTACCTTTCCCTAAAGGCTACCACCCGTGCGCAGCCATGTGTGTCAGTTTTTTTTTCAGTCGTAGGTCTGAAAAGCTCATCTTTTGTCTTTCATGATGGGAACTGCGACGTCAAACAAAGATTATTCGCTGCTCTCTTGACAAGATGAAGTTGTTAGGTAGATTTCTGATTAAAGACAGGTGGCATGCATGTATGGTGTGCATGTTTGCATCTCTATTCAGAGGATAATGGAGCTACACAAAGAACTATAACGTGAATTTAGCATGCATTGTTGAATAGTATTACAGCATTACACTGTAATGACAGTGCTAGATATCTCAGTAGCCACCGTATATAAAACTTGCTTATTTTACCTAAAACTATTCAGACAAAGTTTAAACAAAACATCCAGGAATCTCTAATTATTAATTTACAGTGTTTAACAAGATATCTCTTCTGCCACAACAGTTCAGCAGGCACGCATTAAAGAAAGATTTTGTATTATTATGCTTAAATAGTAGAATTATGTAGATAAATCTGAGAAAGTTTGTTATACCTTAACGAAACTCAATAATCTACCTCAAGTTCAGCAAAACAGTCATGGGGGCTCATTTATCAAGCTGAATATGAACAGATTTATTTGCAAATTGTTGCATTTACACATTGAATGTGGTATTCATGAAAATCCTGCAATATGGAATTCACCTATATCCTAGAAGTCTTATCCTATTAACTGCTCCTGAGCTTGTAGGTTTACATATAAGGAACCTCGCGAAAACTTGATCGATAAGCTATAAATCAAGTATATCTTCTTATATAATCACATACTCGTAAATACAATTTTGTGAAACTCAGTTGTTTCGTATTACTGACAAGAAATATGACTAACCATTCAATTAGGACAAAAGAAATGACACCCTATTAAATTAATCCAGCTCTTCTGAGATGATTTATGGAGATCACATGTTTACAAAACAAAGCAGTGTAACTAAAATTTGCACTTACAAAACTGACAGTATTTTTTTAGTATTGTGTGAGCTGTGAAAAGATTTACAAACAGCTTTGCTAAAAGACTGATAAATTATTCTAAATGACTTTTCTTTCAGTAAAGACATGCTAGGAAATCAGTTCTAGCATGGCAGTCTAGCAACTGCGCTTAAAAATGCATCCAGGCTTCTTACATTTCCATGTAAGGGCAGAAACGTTTGAATGCATTAAGATTGAACATACATTGAATATACATTAAAGATTGCATATAAAATTCAGATTACACTCAATCCTAGCTCTCCTGGGTGATTCCCTGCTGCCTATTCAGTCAAGCACACTTGCTATCTTAGCCAGACAACATATCTTGCTTACATGGTTCCATCATTTTTGCCCAGATGGTCAACATTTCCAGCAGAAAGTTGATTTGGAAAAATGAGTTAGGATCAGAGAAGGAGATTAGCTGGGTGAGGTAGGACATAACTACAGGCCATTGGGTGAGAGAAGTGTGATTCTAAAGTAAACCAGAAGAAAGCATTTTTATGTTAAAGCACTTTGAAAATATGAGTTATCTTTTTTTTTTTTTTTTCAATTTTGAAAGTGCCCTCTGACCAACTGCATATAGAGGACAGTGTATTGTTGTTGACATCTGCAGGTCTGTACTGTATATATACGAAAAGCTTAAATAAATAGCTTGGTAAACTTCCCTAGCACATACAATCACGTACAATGTTTCTATATGAATACACTCCATTTCCACTGACAGATCCCCACGAGCAAATACAAAAGCTATTTCTCAGTGCATTTGGACAGTCTGTCTTAGAAATGAGAAGCTCTCAAAAAGCATGCTTTTTATTTCTACATCACTGAAACAACTGACTTTTCAATCCAACTTTCATTTCTTCTGAAAGATCCAGATGTGAAAATCCAAACTTTAATTATTTTTCTCTGCAGCATTTGCTCCATAATAAGGCAGAAAGAAAGCTTTCTCAATTGTCAAGCTTTCTCAATAACTGATGCTAGAAATCCATGTAACATAAACCACACCTGTTATGCTCCCTCTATTCAGTTGTCCAGTAGTGTACCTACAGTAGTGTACTTGAAGGAGTTTATTTACGAAATATGGCTCACTTCATGTAATATTCACTGTCTTTTGTAAGATCTCAAGCCTATAACACATAACGTGACTGGGTTCCCATTATACTCCCTTGAAACTCTGTGAAACCCCAAGCTTGGTAACACTCACGCTGACATTGGCCATCGATCTCCTCAAAGCCAGGCCTGCACACGCAGCGTCCAATCGGCACAAGCCAGCCTCCATCTGCACTGCAGAACATCCGTGGTGCCTCCAGCTCTTCAGCATACTCCACACAAGACCCTCGCACCTCCACCAGCGCCTGGTCTCCACCTGTCACCGTGTCAGAGAAAAGTGCCAGGTTCGTCACGGCCAGCGGGCATCGCTTATAGAACACCCGAACTGATACCAGGGCGATGCAGGCACCCAGGTCCTGGAATGCTAAGTAGAGGCCTCGTTTGCTGAGTCCCCCGATGTGGCGCACCTCTGTGTTGAGCTTCATGACACGCTCCCCTACATCGCTCTGAGTGAAGCTCTCGTCTGCTGCGATCGTATCGATTTTGACATACTGGCTCTCACGAGCATGCCGTAATGGTGGGGGTGGCACTGCGCCATCCGATTCATGGTAGTAGACATTGAAAGTCTCCTTGCAGGTTCCGGGTACACCAGGCAGGCTGTTGCAGTCACGCAGTGTGAATTTGAGTTCAACATAAACGCGGCGTGCACCAGCACGTGGGATCAGTCCTGTCCGCAACCAGTTGTTCTGATTGGCCTCCATCACATTGCACACCTGGTATGTGCGCATGGGAATGTTACGCTCATCCATCACACTGATCTCCTCCCACTGTATGTGAAAAGACACAGACAACATGAGAAATAGCCCTACCTTGTAACTCACCTACAATTAGCAGGCTACAAAGTCCAAAAGGTCTAGCTTTTACTCTTAAGACCTAAAGTTTGCAATATGAAGATGACCAACTCATTATTTCCAATGCGCATACATACTAATCATTGTCACCTCGCTATGTCCTGCAAGCCCCATATCTGACCCCCTGTCTTTCTAACATAAAACCCTCACAATCCAATAGATTTTTTGATGGGCTACACAATATACCCATCCCAGTCCACGTTTCTATGGTTCAATGATGTGTTCATAATAAATATATGGCACCGTTAGTACTGCAAACTGCTGGAAATGGTAGGGATGATAAAGGATTAAGAATTGGAGTGTATTACTAAGGAAATTTATATTAAAGCTGTCAAGCACTCATTTGGTTAGTAAGATGCAACAAATAAACAAGATGAGGCTGTAATTGGAAACATCTACGTCATTAATCTATCCGACTCACACAGTGTTACTGAACTGAATATGGTCTACATGCGAAAAAGAGACAGTTCAGTGATTAAAATAGAATTATGAACCATGGCTCTAAGTGAAAAGTGCACCATTTGGTCAGATCATGTGTTGTGTATCATCTCAATGACAAGTGTGCCCTTGTTCTGCTAATGTTAGATAATAACATATCTTTAATACCAAGTAAAAATCTGTTGAGCGGCTTCAAATAAAAGCTTTTATTCAAGGTGTACGTCTAGTGCACTCTGAGATTTTTTGTCCTGAGTGAAGAGACTTTGACAGTTAAATGATTAAAAAGGAGACTTAATTAAATGCTGTATTAAAAGTCAGTAATCAACAAGAACAAACAGCTTGAACAGTAGGACGCTGGTTCTCTCTCAGAAACAGGAGGGAGCCACCTCTAAATCAACATTTCCATTTTATAGCCAAATAACTTGCCCACAACAGTCCTTGCTTTCTTTCAATACTCATTTATTCATTTATTCATGATTTAGAACGGTGGCGGAATCTGGGAAGTATTACCCTTATTTTAAAGGGCTGTGATTGAAATTGTCATTTTCTGTAATAAGCAAAAATATCTGCCTGAGAGGCCAGGGGTCACAGATGAGTGAAATTCTGCCTTCAAACCCAGGAGAATAATAGCAGAGCCACCTGGCTGTGAGGTCAAAGGGTTACTAAAAAACACAAACTGACCTGACAATTGAGCTTTTGTCTGGAGTAAGTGATTCTTTTGAAAATATATATATATATTGTATGACAGAGGGATGTGGGAGAACGTTCCACCTTTTATTTTGTGGACTTTTTCTCAAAATATTGTTCCTTTCCCTGACAGAGGATCAGCAAACCAAAAGCAGATAAAGTATGGATTCCAGACAGGAAACATAAATTCATTACATACTAAACTACCCAAACACAAAGCATACGTCTTGTGAGTAAGGAAACCTTGAAATCTACTTACCCCTTCTGATGGGTAGGCCTCCCAGCCTAGATCTCCTGGAGCTGACATGGAGTCCAGAAGGGTAACTGGAGAGAGAGCGAGAGAAAGAGAGAGAGAGAGATTAATTTTGATGTACATTTAGGAAGTATGCTTACTCATGCATCTTGCCCACATGTTTATTAAAGTCTGCAAGGCATTTTTCATTTGCAAAAAAACTTCAATCATAAAAACCCTTTACAAATATTTGTATTCCTAAAAATGGCAAAGTCCTGGTGCTTTTACGTCTGATTGACCTATAATGAATACAATGTAATATCTAACGATTACTGTGGCTTATAAAAGATCATATATAAAACATTAATTTAAGTTTAATCTTAAAAAAATATGCATCTGAAACCGGTTTTACAGTTAAAAACCATTCTGTTATGAGAATAAAAAGCACTTTTATTACCTTGTTAAATCTATTGCTTAAACAACATTTATTAGGAGGTTACAAAAAGTGTTCAAGTTCTTTTTATATAAGTCAGACTGTCTCCCTGTAGCCTAAGCCCTGAACTTCCCATTTTAAGCATTATCCCAAACCAATTACAGCCCGGGCAAGCAGAGCGATTAATTTTTAATCACATTCAAACCTCAGATGTTCCTCCTCTTTTATGCTGTGTGTCAGCTTCTCATTCTCCTGTTGCATACCTTATGGCATTAAATTGAAAAATGTAGCATAATTCAAAAATCTGTGTTGGACCTCTAATTAAAAGTAAATTGTGTGTGTAAGCTTAGATGACACTCATATAATTAAAATACTTTATACAATGCTTTGCGGGTTTTTATCAGGTTAGGTGTAATTATGGGTTTCATGCTGAGGAAGATTTAATGTAAAGGGGGAAAGAAAACATGCTTTTATAAGTTACAGTTGTCTTTACTGATGTCAAGGGCTACCAGTGTATTACTCAGAGGATGTTAAACCTACACTATAATAGATCTATCCAGACAGGCTAAAAAGTATACGCAATTTTACTCCAAGGTATATTTATAGTAATAAAACAGAAAAAAAAACTAGTGTCAGGATGTGTGGTGATGTGCCATTTACACTGCCTGTAATATAATAAAATGATAATCTGATAAAAGCACCAGAATACACCCTCCGTAGAGCTGACATATAATGCTTACAAAAATAAGGAGCTCTTCAGGGAGAAAGGGAAAATGCTTCAATTTCTTTACATTTTATTCTGACAGCAAATTGGCTGATTCCTGCAAAACAGCAAAGAGATGAACACCGGGAGAGACACACATACACAGAGGGAGAGAGAGCGAGAGAGAGAGAGAGAGAGAGAGAGAGGGAGGGAGAGAGAAAGAGTAAAAGAACAAGAATGCTCTCCAAGCTCTTGTTACACCTATAGGATAGAGTTACAGAAGGTATGGAAAAGTTCAATACCCTTTCAATACTACAATACTGCAACATGATTTTGATTCAACAAGGTTTATTTAGTCACAATGGATACTATATATAGCCAGGACAACACTTATTCTGCCATTATACTTTTAAGATGAATCAAATTGTTCAGGCTAATGTATTATTCCTTCAGACAAAAGGAATACTTTCAGCTAGGTGTAGCACATCCAGACTTTTGGGTGTACACATATTTATTCATTTTTCCCCAGTGCCATTTTGCTATGAAGAATCACAATAACTATCAACATAGACCGATACAGTATTGATTTTAAAAAAAATGAAATCAATAGTGATTACAACATAGCCCACATTTGTATCTAGGATACATTTGTGTCTTGGATACAATTCATTACATTACATAACATGATACTACTGCATAAATTACACTTGCTTAAAGTGAAAAAAGAAGACATGCTAAAAAAAAGTCTCTTCTTTATCCTTCATCCCTAAATCTACCTCTGCCATTTTCCCATAATAAATTCCTTGGGGGCCTAATAGATCACATCAAGGTCAGAGATCAGGTTTACCCAATTTAACCAATAAATTGCATCATCAACAAGCACCTTCAGTGCATGCAGGAGCCATAGAGAGAATAAACAGCAAAACCATCAAGCTGATATATTCAGCTAAGCATTTATATTAACCTCATACTGTGTGCCTTCGCAGCTTCTATAAAATAATGCACTAAGAGTGTATTTTAGTAGTGCCATATGTGATTATTTACTGCTTTACTGCATATATATAAAACCAAAGACTCTTTGTAATTCTAGTAAATAGGAAGAGTTTAATTCTGTCTGACTTTTTGCACATATGTGACATAAGAATATGCCTAGGAAGAAAACTAATATACATTGGAGTAAGAGGAAGTGAGCTGTCAGGTGTGAATGGTGCAGTCCACAGGGAGACGATAGCTCACTGTGGGGCTAAAGAAAGCCTCCAACAGGAAACTGTCAACTGAGTTCCTAGACTTTTTAAAATAGGCCTAGCATGAAGTAAAAGAAAAGAAAAGAGACTCAGGCAAGAACTGAAACTTTCCAGGTTTCACTGAACAAGGGAAAGATTAAAAAAAAACTTTTGACCTAAAAAATGTTACTAAATTATGCTTATTTTAGAAGATAGGTCCCTCACACTCTTATACCTAAATGTGAGTATCGCAGCATTTAGTCAGTTTGTTCATCTTCCAGTAACTGGCAGAAGACTGAGAACTAATGAGCCACAAGGTTTGCTGACAGGAAGTCATGACCTGCAGCAGTTTATCACAGAAGAGTTAAGCCGAAGACGCTGAGAGCTCCTGCGCCACAGATATGGACATATCTGATGATAAGGTAGCCACCAGTATTTTATCTCTGAGAAAGACCTCCAAGGCTCTGTGGTAGGAGATAACCAGTACACAGATGTTCACTTGGATAAAATGTACATTTCTAAGCCAATGTAGAGCAAAATGAAAGGTCCAAAAACAGGAAGTACTGACTACACAGTACTATGCCCTACATCTGTACGACGTTAGCAAGAAAATATGAAAGTAGATAGAATAATGGATACACAGCTTGCACTTAGATAACAGGTTAACTCCTTACATTAAGGTTCCTTTAATAGACATTCTTTAATGAAGTAATTAATTTGTTAACAAAGTAACTTGAATATAACCCAAATAACCCAAACAATCAGTGCTCCTATCAAATCATAATGCTCACATTGAGTAAATATTTAAAAAATTAAGCCCACAATGATGAATACTAACCAAAATCTTCATTAGCCTGTTGATGATTGTGAATAAGCAGAATTTAACATCAATCTGAATTGCAAGTTCCAATTTTTATTCTGAATGAATTTTCAAAAAGCATTTTTAAATTGTATTTGCAATTGTGTTTTTGTGACATAATTCAAATGAAAATGCAAACAAAGTATCACCATTTGCATTTCTGTTTACATGAACATACAATATCTGGCAAATTTCACATAGAAAAGCAACATTTGCAATTGCATGTCCCATGTCTTACGGTATGACCCTGTTATATCAAAATATCAAAATATCAATAGCAAGTGCCTTGCTTGCTATTTCACTTCCTCGGCATCATGTATGGAGTCGGTCAAAATTCTAATGAAAACGTAATTCCTATGCATTTGCATTTCCGCTGCCTTACACAGAAACCTGTGAATCAGTGTTGGAGTGGGAGTGTAAGAATAATGCACCTTTGTATTTGGAAGTGGTGTCTGTGACAGTGGACTGCATTTCAGAGCACTTTGCAGCCAAGGGTCATGAAGGAGAATGTGCTAAACAGACGAAATTGGTAATTGCTACTGCTATTTTGATATGACATGGCCATACCTTGGAAGACATTGGAAATGTCACTGCAAATGAGCATTGCTTTTTCATATAAACAAAAATGCAAATGTTATACATGATTTCATTTAAATTATGCCACAGTTTATACAAAAGTGAAATTCTGAAAAGCTTCTATGTAGATTTCAGTAAGTTATCAACATTTAGGAACATTGTGTAAATTAATTATGCAAATCTGTATTCAGTTAATTTTTTGGCATGATTTAAATAAAATATTAGTCAATGCAAGTAAATGACAAACATCAATTTATCCATGTATTCTTTGTTATTTTTTTAACATGATCTATTAGTTCTGAAATGAAGTATTTTATAATGTGAACTAATGCTATAGATAATGTTATTTAATGATGAATTAATGTAAAGTGTTATCACCAATACGTTCCCAATAACATCCAGTAGATTGCAGACTAATGGCGGCCAATTTCACACCAGAAGTGACGATACTATTCATTTTACACTGGGCATTTCTTACACATAGATCATTCATTTCTGGCTTTAATTCATTGCTCCACTGTATTTTAACCTCTCTGCTTTATGGCAGTTTGAACTTTCATGAAATTTGTATTTTACCCAATGCCAGAGCTATTGGCTGCTAAGGATAAAACATTGAGCTGACATTCAGTGAAGCTTTTATCAGTGCCTATAAGCTATTTCTGATGATTATTTATCTATATCTCTGTAACATAAACAAATGCACTGACACTGTGCATTATTTAATTGCAGTGCAAAAACACACCTTAATAACACTTCACTGAAGCCAGATTACCCTATATTACTGATTAAACAAATATTTACCTAATAATACTTAAGGATACTGAAATACTAGCAATTAGGCAGAAGGTACATCCCTACTACAAGCCAAAACATTACATAATTACATAATTAACATTATGTATATATTATAATGTAAACGCAGGGCCCTGGGAAGAACAAGACATTTGGGACTTGTCTCTGTCAATGCCCAGACTACCTTTCAAACAGGAAGCACTTAAACAAGCGAGTAGAGGAACAGAAAGGCGCAGAACCGTTTTCCAAATTAACAGTGTGTATAATGCGTTTCACAGAACACTGACAGACTCCAGAAAGCAGCTTGTAACGATGACTGATACAAATAGGCCTGTTAGATGGAGCGTGAGATGGTGACCTGTAGGCAGACACAGGAGGAAAGAAAGCACACTCTTGGGATGCCTCATTAGAAGAACACACATCTTGCCCCACACCTGCCCCTGTTTGTGTGTGTGCCTCCTGCTCTAAAGCTGATCAGATATATAGTCTCAGGAGAGATCTCAGCACAAGGCACTGTTACACACCTCTGAGGACAAGATGATGAATGACATCATCATCTTCCGGATCTGAGTTTATATCGGGCCGTTCTACACTTTACAACAGCGCAAAAGGCATTACGGGGGGGGGCCCTTTCAGAGGAAGTCCCTGCATTTCAGCAGTGATTTGCCTTTGTATCAGCTTTAGCACAATAAACGGTGCAGACAATATTATGATCTGTTCTTAATCAAAATAAGAACAGTATTTCATGGGGTGGTACAAGATAAGAAACCAGCAGTTTTCAAAGCTTGACAGGACCATGTGCAGGTCGACAGCTACAAAATAACACTGCTCACATAAAGTCCATAAATGTTTACCATTTCAAACAGAGCTCTGTTGTCATTAGCATGGCAGCCAGTAGCCAGACAGTGAACATGCTAATAAAGCTAAAAGATTGGGTTGGATGAAATGAATAAACCTACGAGATCGTTAAAGGTCTCATACACCCAGATCCTTTTTAATCATGTCTAATTAGGTGGACTAACAAGGTACTAGGAGTGTCTAGTAACAAGCTCTAATATGTCACTACTGAGACACTGCTAGGACATTCACTAGATGCATACTTACAAAATTGTACACCTGTATCTAGGGCTAAGCAATACTGCTAAAATCAAATAAATAAATGAACGTGTATGAAAAATAACCATTTATTTCAATGATTTTTTTGTATTAAAATGGTCTTTCTATGAAGATGTAGATGTGCAAAAATAGTAATAGCACTATCTACAGCTACTACTGCTCTAAGGATAGAATAGGAAAGGAAATGATACTTAAAGTAAACATTGTTGGCTCTGTTTGCTAGAGATAGGCACCATGGGCACCATCTCTTCCATGATATAAAATGTCACCATATCAATAATTCCTTTCCTCTTGGGGCAATGTTTCAGCTAATGCTGAGTTTGACTTGAGGTTGTAACTTGTAATTCCTAAACTCCTACCTGTAAAAACCAAAGAAAACACCCCCTCTAACTGAAATTCCTACATGTCACTTTGGGGTATACTTCTCAACTCTGAGCTCCTTTGCATCAAATCAAGTCAAACATCTACTCTAAGCACCAGAAATAACCAAAGCAACATTTCTCTTTAAGTGGGTTATCCTGGATATACAAGTATTAGTACAGCTTTATATCACTCAACAAATAGATAAGTTCGCTTGTAAAATCTAAAACACTGACTTGTTGTTTGAAAAGGAAAATGTACATCATTTATCACGGCTAGCTTGCTATCTTCTTTAAGTTAAGTGAAGACAAAAATCCATGTTTTCCACGTTGTCTGTCAAACATGCCGAGGTTGAAAATGCTATAATTCTGACAGCTGAATTCACTCTTACTGGTAAGTTGAATGCACCATTATATCAGGACTTTCCATTATACATGGACTTAAGCAAACTGCTTATTTATCTTAGTGGTTGTGCATACAGGAAGGCTCTTTTTCCATCATATTGGTTAAAAAATATCAAAAGAATTCAAATATTACATGTAAATGTATACAATCATGTTCAGAACATTTTGAAATTGTGTTAAAACTTTCAGTCGAATTAATGGAATTAATCAGGAAAATTGCTCAGCACTACCTGTATCATTGGTGGGCCTGCTTACTTAAACTTACTTAAACTTAAATAACTGAGTGTACATCAGAAGAGTTGTAAAGATATCTTAATGTTCATAATGTGTAAAGGACAAGGCAAGGTGGAGACACATGGAGAGGAAACTGGAGTGTGGAGAGGATTAGGATGGTGGCGTAAACTAACAGAGACAGGAATTCCATTTCCCTCCTAGTTCTAATGAAAAATCAACAAACCCAACTTGAATCCTCCAAGAGATTTGAGCCCTGTGACTAAAGCCTACCCATGGTTCCTCTACCCCTGAGTAGATGAAAGCTCACTTATAACTGAATACCTTCTATTCTGTTTCTTATGGCTAATCCAATTCTTTATGGTACGTGTCCACTTCAGTGCTCTGCTTTTTTTTTCTTATTTCAATGGAGTACTCACATGATGGCAAAAGTTGAGTGTGTTTAGCCGGTCAGTTGACAGCTTCCCCAAATCCAAATCAAAGTCATATAAATGCCTAATGATGGCAAGTAAAAAGAAGCTTTGGGGGCTGCATTGGGCCACAAAATCCACAAGTGAACAGTGGACACTGATCAACCAGAGGGTCAGCTTTGATTCAGCTCCTATTTTAATGTGTGACTATTCGTAAGAATTAATGGTATTAAGTCCGTTGCTAAGAAAAGGAAGGAGAAAAATCTGAAATTAAAGTGATGTAATCAACCTTTGCATTTTTTCCCACTGTATAAAATGTCCCCTATTGAGAAAGCTTTACTAAATGTCAACTCATTATTTCAGCATGTAGCCCTACTGTAGCTGCAGCCAGTCTGTCGTTATTTAACTCTGGATGAATTTTAAACCTTGAGAAAGTTTTACCTGCCAAAGAATTGAGGAGTGAAAATCTCACTTAATTAAAAAACTTAGCAACATATATAATAACCGGCCTTTTTTTTTAGTTCCTGCATACCTCTACCCTGCACTTCACGACAGTGTAGCTCTCTGTATCAAAATATTTCAGATATTTTCATGTCTTTATGTACAGCATAATGAATGCATGAATTGTGATTTATATGTTTGAATACTGGCAACTCAAAAGGTGAACCAGGTCATGTGAGTGAAAAATCCTGCTATAGAGATTTTGATCAAGTCTCAGCAGCCTGAACAAGGTTATTTATTTGTTTATATAATAATAGGTCTGATAGAGATAAGGCTTAAACTTTGGAGTCAGGAGAGGTAAGAGCAAGCAGAGGCCATGGGAACTCATTCTTCTTTAGAGGATGGTGGCTTTTGATAAAATCAGTTTAGAGAGCTGAAGCACTTGCATCTAAATCAATTCATGTGCCACATTAATCCTCTCTTGTGAATGCAGCTGCTCACACCGACTTCATAAGTAAACTTGAGCCTGTTCCAAGAGTGAAGATACAGTATAAACTGCTTATGGCATCTGTTTCTTGTGAAAGATGGGTTTTAGTGGTGCAACAATACTGCATATCATATCATTCAACATGAGGCTGTTGGTGCAGTTGGTTGGTTGTATGTGTCTCAGGGGAAGCGTGTATTTAGCCTTCACGCACCTCGGTTAATAGCTGTAGCAAGGAGAAGAACCGAATGTTGGATGGGATTTGGCTAAGACCAAGAAAAAAAGACAGAAAGAAAGAAAGAAAGAAAGAAAGAAAGAAAGAAAGAAAGAAAGAAAGAAAGAAAGAAAGAAAGAAAGAAAGAAAGAAAGAAAGAAAGAAGTTAGTGGTTAGCATGTTTGCTTCGTACTGCTGGGGTTGGGGATTTCATATTAGCATTATTAGCCATTATAAACTTAAAAATCATTATTATTAGCAATAATGGCTTCAGCCGGCTGCAAACTGAAACTGGAAATCCTCCTCAAATATTTAAGGTCTGGGAGCACTATGGCTTCCTGGTATGTTATGATGCTCACCAATAAATGAGGGGTGGAGTATTACAGCCTAACATATCAATGATAACATATCAACCTAACATATCTTGATATCGGACTATAAAAGCAGATGAAACCACAGAAACTGGTTTGTATTCAGTAGTAGGAAATGCAGGACAAAATCACATCAAGAGCTACAGAAAGCTGTGTGACTCTGACAGCAGGATCAGAGAAGCCAGGTGCTTCAGTTTCATGGAAGTATGATCGAACTTTAATTTCCCAGTCTACATGTCTGAGAAAATGTTAATCAATGAAAGACCAAGTTGTAGAACTAAGACCACTGATTGAGCCAATTAAGCGACTTCATTACCACCCTTGAACAAAACCAACTGGTTCATGCTGCTCAAGATCTCAGATCAGAAAATAATAGCAAAGCGACAGCACGAGAGAAAGAATGGGCCTTCCTTCACCATGGCCTCTAAACAGAGTAGAAAAGAAGATTTTTTCTCATGCTAATTTCTCTGCCACAGTGCCAAGTAGTGAGAACAATGACCATGAAGAAGGCCTCTCCAAACACAGTAGGACCGCTTACAAAAAAGAGAGCTAATGAGAGTGTGTAGCCAAAGATGTGGAATCTAAAGGTCTCATGAAGATATAGGAGCAGTGCCTGTATGTACGAGTTGAGTCATTTAAACAGCCTACCTATGTCTGATTCCCATCTGTGTTTAATGTAGTATAGGTAAAGGATGCATTAAATTGGAATTATGCTTAATGTTTAAAAGTCAGTTCAAAAGAAATCCTTTGTTGTTGTCTGAATCTCCTTCTCATACAGATATATGCACTACTCTGCTGAAGTTTCTGGCCTATTAAAATGATGGTGAAGCAATATAATAGCAATAATAGCAACTGAAGCCATTTGCTGAAAAAACATTAATGGAAATAGAAAACAATTTCCTGTGATTTTCTAAGGGTAGTCCCAAAAGACCTAAACTGGCCTCAGCATTCCATAAACCTCCAGTTGCTGCACATTGTTGGAATGGTCTTTAGTGTATTACAATATATTTTGCTTTGGCTTCCTACAAAAATAATGGTTCCCTATCCACACTGTGCTCTACATTTTTGTTTCTTGTCAAATTTTTTTCTTCTTGTCCCTGAAGCAATAAATTTGGTGCTGGATGACTCTGCCAGACACTATACAAGCCTTGACTGGTTCTCTTTCTGTCCCATGAGGAAATGACCTTTAAGATGCAGACAGTTTTTGAGAACTTCCTCTGCATGTTCTGCCTGTACTGCCCAGTTTCTCCAAATTTCTTTATAAAAGTCTAAACATTATCTGCTGAAATCGGGGTATTGCTTGTCCAAATGCATTTCAAAAGACAATGACGTTTTGGATTCAAGGTTAATTAAGCAAAAGATTTTTCAATTAGATTTTAAATTATGAAATTATTATTTGCTTTTATTTAATAATCTAATATATGGATGCTATTTTGAATATGTTGTGGATGATTCAATAAGTTAATGCTATACAGATACATACTATATACTATACTGATTTGTTTAATGCATTTAAACTGCTTTGTAAGTCACCAGACGAAAATAGCTAAAAGGTTTTCATTAAGGTAAAACCTTCAGAATGTCTAAAACAGCATGGATACAGTACATGCTAGGAACATTTCTGGTTGTTTTAATTACATAAGCACACACCCAGTCAAAAACTACATATGTTTACCACAGTCGCACAATAAGGCACATGGAAGATGCACTGCCTCAAAACTCTATATCTCTAGTGTTTAGAGATATCATACAGTCAAATTCCATCACCTCTTGACGTAGCAGGTTAAGAACGCTAAAATGAAACAAATCCTGTCTAAATTTATGAGTGCAATCAATTAGACAAACATTAACACAGAAGAAAATTTTACAGAAGACAAGGTGTAGGGCTCAACTGTCTGCACCCACCATGCACACACACATGCGCACACACACACACACACACACACAAGACCTCCAGGGTACCACCTGCTGTATATAACAAGGACTGCAAGCTGCACGACTGATGCTGATTTTCTAATGAACCCAACTGAATCAACACTACACGCTGACATAATTACAGGAAATTGGATTACAAAACGCAGCAGAGGAGCTTATTTATCATTTATAGTTAAAGAAATCTCATGTTAAAACTCCTTCCACATCATAAAAATTCAGGCCTATGATACCAAAATTATTTTATTATTATTATTATTATTATATTACATTATTATAACATTATATTATCATTATTTACAAATAAAGTTGTGGTACTATATCAGTCATAAAAGACACAAAACACTGAAAGTTGACTTTTTATTCCCCAATAACAGCTTAAAGTGTTTTATTCTTCTTGTACTACAGCAATTTGCCAACGATTTTTTTTTTAATGAATGAGATATCACACTTCTAACTGCTCCATAAAACTTACATTATAGCAGCTATTTACAGTCATCTCCTCACCAGCCTCATTTTATTTTCTCTCTTCAAGTTCATAAGGCTTAAAAAATATGCAGCTTGTCATTTATATGCAGAGAAACCGGCAGGCAGAAAGTCCTCTGTCCTGAAGACTCTAATAGAAAACTTGGTAAATGTTGCAAAGTGCTGACTCCCAAGTTCCTTAACTGCTAAATAAATGTGACCTTACAGAAAACTCTATCTATGATGATAGGTTTTTCTTTGTTGAATGCCACAAGTTAGTCCGTGTATATTATAAGAACTAGATAACATCCACCATACTGTACAAAGTCCTTGAGAATCAAAACGTATTGAGAACGTATTTAATAAGTGTGTATTAAATGTAAACCTGTATTTTTAATTACTTCTTGAACTACACTCAGGGCTGCTGTCAGAGAAAATGTCTTAATGTCTGTATAACTAATGATATTCAAGAATGGAACAGAGCTGTTACTAAATAAGAGAAGCCAATTACTAAATAAGAGTTAGCTGTACCATTTGTCAATGTTTCGAAAACAGGAAAACCTACTTTTTATTTTTTTTTTTATTTTTTTTTTTACAAGTACAGTTACATGTAAGCTACTAAAGATAAATTATTATGTTTCCCTGCTAAACAAATAATATTTGCACTACAGGATTGAGCTTTCCTATACTACCTTTGGACTTTGTACACAAAACCTTGACATTAAGACGTGTGGTTGTCATACCACTGAGTTTAAACCTCTTTCTAGTCCTGACACAGCTATTTCTTAACCCTGATCCACCAGTAACGACAGGCAAATGACAGTATACATGCAAAGCCAAATGCAAACTTAGAAAATGAAAAGCAAAAAAAAAACTGAATTGGAAAATTAAGTTTACAGCGCGCGCTTCTTTTGCCGTAGACTTGGTGCGAGTCTAGGACCACTCCAGCAGCAGCATCTCACAAGCGATGTGTTTCTGCTTTGTTCAGGTTACAGTTTAGTCTCTCACACAAGCACACAAAATACATTTCATGAATTCTCTTATTCCGTGACTTTGTATATGAATTAGTCTGATCATATGGATTAACGCCTGTTAGGCAGCAGTAAAAAAAAAACCCATCTGGAAAACAATTAAGGAGTGTATACAGCCACTGAATGTTAGAATACTGCAGGATATACAACTGTCACTTTAATCCGGGAAAACATTATCCGTTTCGTTAATCGCCGTGTACACTGCCGAGCTGACTCGCATTAGTCTCGGTTTATTCCTTCACTTGGATTCTAAGGGAGAGAGCCGTTCAAAGTGGACCGCGATCTCCGTTATCAGCCACCAAACGCGCGCGCGCATAAATAATAATAAAAGCGTGGGTTATATAATAACTGTTTTAAAGCTTACCTTCATTATCCGGATAGTTTCTCAGTGCTTCACAGTCTAGTAAAGTGTAAAGAACAAAAAGAAAAAGGGATGAGTAAATCCGACAGAGAGCCATGGTCAGGCTGCTCGCGCATCCCGGTGCGCAAACTTGGTTTGTATGAAGCAATGAGAGAGAGCGCGAGCTGGAAGGAGGATCCGTCAGGAGAGCGCCCTGTCAATCAGATTGCAATGGGCGGGGCTTGTGTAAGACGCTGAAAAGGCGAATTCGTTATTAAACGTTGATCATCGACTGAGCAGTGATAAATAAAACCACACTTTGGCTGCCTATAGTTCTAAGATCCGTGCATTGTTGCTTTCATGTCCTGTTTATACTCACAAGGAACAATTAGCACTTACTATTAAAATAAAATGTGTAAGAAAATATAGTACATTAAGGTGTAAGAATCTATAGAGGAGGTAAAGAAGTTGTTTTAATGAGTTGTGGCTACAAAATAATATACTCTGGCCATAAGTTGGCACATTTCCCTTCAAAAATTGTTAGTTTGTTTTTGCTATACACTGAAGACATTCGTGTTTAAGCCCAAAAGATGAATATGAGATGATAGTTTAGAATTTCCGCTCTCATTTCCTGATATTTTAATCTGGATATGTTATATGACTTCAAAATGCACCTTTTGTGGCAGACTACCCAATTTTTAGGTGACCACACATGTTGGAAGATATAGTCTTAAATATCACTTCATATTTGGCTGCATAATCCCTCGCTTGAAATAACTTCGACACGGTGACTGCTCCATTCTTCTTTTGTGATGCTTTTTCAGGCTTGTACAACAGCTTCTTTCAGTCGTTATTTGTTTTGTGGGGGTTCCCCCTTCAGTCTTTACTTCAAGAGGTGAAACGTGTGTTCAATTGGTTTAAGGTCTGGTGATTGACTTGGCCAGTGGAAAACACCCTGATGAAGTCATTTGTTGTGTTGATGGTTTGCTTTGGGTCATGGCTGCATGGTGATAATGGATTTTGATACCTTCACTCCTACCATATAGAGGTTGTTGGTGATGTCACTGACTGTTGTTTTGGGGTTTTTCTTTGCAGTCCTCACTATATTTCTGTCAACAGCTGCTGATGTTTTCCTTGGCTAACCTGTTTGATTTTCTAGTTTTTAGTAAGACCAGTGGGTTCTTTTTTTATCATGACATTCGTAGTTGCTATATTGGTTATACCAAATTCTTGTACAATGCCTCTGTTCTACTGTATATTCCCCATTTTTTCAGTATCAGAATAGTATCAGAATAGTTTATTAGTTGCGTCTCAGATCGCAAGACCCTTCAGCGGATAGTGAGGACAGCTGAGAAGATCATCGGAGTCTCTCTCCCCTCTATCACAGACATTTACACCGCACGCTGCATCCGCAAAGCCATCAGCATTGTGGCTGACCCCACACACCCCTCACACACACTCTTCACCCTCCTGCCATCTGGAAAGAGGTACTGGAGCATTCGGGCCCTCACAACCAGACTGTGTAACAGTTTCTTTCCTCAAGCCATTAGGCTCCTCAACACCCGGGACTGAACTGTTCTACACTCTCACACACACTCTCACTCAGGACTGAACTGTTCTACACTCTCTCACACACACACACACACTCTCACTCAGGACTGAACTGTTCTACACTCTCTCACACACACACACACTCTCTCACTCAGGACTGAACTGTTCTACACTCTCTCACACACACACACACTCTCACTCAGGACTGAACTGTATACTAACTCTCTGTCTCTCTCACACACAGATACACACACTCTCTCACTCAGGACTGAACTGTTCTACACTCTCTCACACACACACACACTCTCACTCAGGACTGAACTGTTCTACACTCTCTCACACACACACACACTCTCACTCAGGACTGAACTGTTCTACACTCTCTCACACACACACACACTCTCACTCAGGACTGAACTGTTCTACACTCTCTCACACACACACACACACTCTCACTCAGGACTGAACTGTTCTACACTCTCTCACACACACACACACTCTCACTCAGGACTGAACTGTTCTACACTCTCTCACACACACACACACTCTCACTCAGGACTGAACTGTATACTAACTCTCTGTCTCTCTCACACACAGATACACACACTCTCTCTTGACTGTGTGGACGCACACACACACATAATTTATACTGTTCATTACTTATTGCACTACCTCTACCTGTCATCCGCTGCTATAGTTATACTTATGTTTATTCTATTTGCACTACCTCAACTGCTGCTGTGTATTTTTGCACAATATTTTTGCAAAATACTTTTTTCTACATCATTTCACTTTATCTATTTTACTTCACTTACATTCCAGTACACGTTCTTTTATTTCCTCTCAGCGCTAAGTGTCCTGTGTTCTTTTGTGTTGTCTTTATTGTATTTATTGTCTTTTTTGCACTGTCTTGTCTATGCTCTGTTTACACCTAGCTGCACACTGTGCACTTTACGTGGCTAAGACAAACTTCTGTCCTAGCTCTGTGGTGTTGTTTGTTGTTTTGTATTGAATTCTTGTAGTTGTATGTTTATGTAGCACCAGGTCCTGGAGAAACGTTGTTTCATTTCACTATGTACTGCGCCAGCTATATGTGGTTGAAATGACAATAAAAGCTTCTTGAATCTTGAATCTTGAATTATTTTTCTCTCATAGTTAGTTCCTTTTTAACAACACATTCAGTCTTCATGGGTGAAACCCAGGGCTCAATCAATTAGACATTCAGAGCTGTTGTTTAACATAACATTGCTCAAGTTGGCAATAAGAAACAAATTTCAGTCACCTGAATTACCTGAATAATGGTTGGGTTCAAACACAAGGTGCCATATTTCAAATTGTTTAACACATACAGTACCAGGAAATGAAAGCTAAAATTCTGATCTATCATCTCACATTTATCTTTCAATCTCAAAATCAAATATCATTAGTGTCTAGCACAAATGAAAGAAGTGGTCTTCTCACCCCAATACTTTCAAAGTAAGCTATATATTCAGGCCACAAGATAATATATTTAAGCTATTAAATTTCTCACTGCCACTAGCTAAGAATTATTATATTAAAGCCACATCATAAAGAATCTTTTTCATTGACACAAAACACTTGACTCACAAGAATTTAAAATGCATGACACAGAAGTTGAAAACCATTAACTCTAGAGCAACTCAAGCATGGAGATGATCATTCATTCATTAATTTATTCATTTTCCTGGTCAGGTTATTGGTGGAGCCCATGAACACTGGGTGTGAGGTCCATAACAAGGCACTATTCACACACCCAGTCACACCTAGAGGCAATTTAGCAAAGCCAGTCCACCTAGATGCCTGTTTTTGTTTGGTTGGAGAAAATCAGAGAAACCCAGAGAAAACCTGTGAACTGGCAACTCTATTTACTTCTCCAACATGCCAACCCCAAGCATGGAGATGATTGATATTATTACTTTTTTACATTTTACTTGAATCTTTTCTTGAATGGTGCATAAAACACAGATACCATTAACTCAGGTAAAAATTAACGATTATGATGTCATCTGAGATTATGAGAACCTATAATGCACTTTGCCATTTGATGTGAATATAGGGAAGAGTGACATTTCAGATGGAGCGTCTATTTAAAAAAAAATTGATCCAAACACTACTTAGAATAAGCTACCCAAGAGGAGTCAACCATTTAAAAACCATGTTTTCCATGTCCATATAAAATTCATAAAAGTGAGTGACACATTGTTGTTCACATTGATGTGTGGTCAAATTTTTACAAGGATTCGATTAAATCTCAGGTTATTAATTACATTTAATTATAATTTATTAATAAATATAAATGGAGTGATAGTACACCCTGGTATGACAATGCATTATACAGATAGGTGACAATTTAAAAGGAGAAAAACAAGAGTGTCTTAGTAAGATACTGAGTCACAATTCACCATTCCAGTTGAACAGTCTTTGTGCCTGAAGCTCCAGTCATCCAACCTCAATAATGAAACCTCTTCATCTACCCTTGTTATGTTTTCCATTTATTTATTGTGGTTTTGTTTTAGTTTGTTGGTGGAGGCCCTGGAGGTTTCCCTCAAAATGCCTTCAATAGAATGTTTCTTCTGGCCTCCGTTTTTGAATCTGGGTAATAAGAGCAATTACTTAAATGGAAAAACAAAAATATGAGCAGAGTTAATAAGTTAAGATCTTTCTACTCTGAAAAAAAATTACATCTAATCCAGAGGCCAAGCAAACCAAGAAACAGCCCCCAACCATACCAGGTCCCTTGGCAATTTTTGCTTATTGCATTTGGAATTGATATAGCATCACCAGAGAGAAAGCAACGTTCCCTAAATCAGAGGTTCTCAAACCTTTTGCATCCAGGCATCCCTTTAACTGCAAAATAAATTCCATAAACCCCATCCACACAGATTTATTTTATAAACACATTTGGATTTCACAAATATTAGACTCATTAATTAAATGTGTGCAGTTATATTCTAGCTATTTAATGAAGTAATAGAGTATTTTATACCTGAATATCCCACTGACAGAACACATTAGATACAAGCTGGCATTATTTTTGGGCCTATATATTTTTCAGTTATTGAGGTGTGGATTAAACTATCCAAATAAAGTGACATGTCAAAAAGCTTGAACTTATTAATGAATAACTATAACAATAATAAATATAATAGCCATCATCTAGCTAAGCAAGCAAAAATTCCAGCAAGCAACAAACTAGTGTATATACAACTACACTATTTTGCATGTTCATTTTTTTCATTTCATTGGCCGTACCACTTATCTGATCTATATTCAGGTCACGGGGGGCCTGTGCCTATCTCAGGAGTCATTGGGCATCAAGGCAGGGTACACCCTGGACGGAGTGCCAACCCATCGCAGGGCACACAAACACTCTCTCATAATTTAGAGACTCCAATCAGCCTAGAAGCATGTCTTTGGACTGTGGGAGGAAACTCACCAAGCACGGGGAGAACATGCAAACTCCACACACACAGTGAGCAGGAGCGAGACTCGAACCCAGGACGCTGGAGGTGTGAGGCGAATGCCGCCTTGCATGTTCATGTTGTGAAAAAAAATAAGGAACAGTGCATTGTCTGAGAGTGGGTTGGGAGAAAGTATTTTATATTTAGTAATGACATGGGAACTCTAACCCTAAATAAGACGAGTTTATACCATTAACCTATCCAAAGTAGAGATATATAGTAGTGTTGAATAAAGTCCATTACAAGATTTATTCAGAAGTGGCCACAAAAAGTGTGAACTGGGACAGTTTCATGATAAATCTAATTAGCAGAGTGTTTGTTTTCTGGTATTTGTTAAGGTAAATTAGGGAAAGTGTAACCAAATAATTACATTTTTTCCATATGAATAGCATATTTTAATCTAATAGGTGTAACTTAGGTGACTCATTGGTCATTTTGTTACGTTACCCACAGGAATATGTATATTTGATAGGATTAACCCCTTAAATCTCAGCTCATTATTCAGGATTCCTTCTTCAGTAGCCACTAAGAAAAACCGCAAAATATAGCCAGTTTTGAAAGTGATTTCAGGTCAGGTTTAAATTAGTTTAATTTTGGTCAGTGTAATCAGTATAATGCAGTTTGTTAAATATTTACATTTATATTTACATTTCCATTTATGACATGCAGATGCCCTGGAGAAACATAAAAAACATCAGTCCCTTTGCAACTGTTTTTGTATTTATTTTTTTATTTTTTCATCTTTTATTACATACATTTGTTTATTGCTATAGTAAAGCAGACAGAAGATGATCCTTTTCCCGAAACTACATGCTCAGTCAGCTACTCATAAAGGCTGTGAGCAGATATATGATTTCATTTGCATGATGCCCTTGATGAAATGCCCTGCCCAGGGGTATATGGTATGTGAGTACACCCTGCACACTATGCAGCTGAAAAAAATGAATCCCTCTTTCTCTCTTTCCCTTGTTTACTCCTTTTGTGAATTGCCCTCCCTCAGGCTCTCTGTCTTTCTGTCTAAATGACAGACAGGACAGAAGGAGAGAGTGTGGGTGATTACAATAAGAATTAATGAACCATAAAAAGCTGCATTTCCATGCTGGGTTAAGGAGTGTGCTCTTGATTTAAACAAAGGAACAGACATTGCTTTCAATCCATGTGTATGTGTGTTATATTCTCATTAAATCTACATTAGGTGTCAATGCCCTATTCTTTTTTCTCCCCTGCATGACTCAACCACCTTTCACATTTTAAATGACCTCTTTAACCCTTATTCAAATGTATTCTTTACTGAGCCTCATTACAAAAAGGTTAACACACAACACATAACTTGTCTATTACCCTTCTTGGTAACCTATCAATGCTGTTACTTCACTTTAGTAATTAGCACAGTGTCAACAAGAAAGCATCTATGTATCTATATTTTGCCCTGATCAAAAAAGCTGGTTGCTCCATTGCCCCCACAGCTAGGCTTTGGCAGTTTCAACAAGGCTGACAAATACATGGCAACCTTCAACCAAAAGCCTCCCCACTGCTCAGTGCTCATAGTTTGAGCCTAATAAGACAAGTGGACAAGTTCCTGGGGCTAGGTCCTGCTCTGATGATCATATCTGCCCATCACATTTCTGTAGCCATGGTGAAAGGAGAGAGAAGTCACTCTGTAAAGCATAATACAGCTTTACTAGAGCTGAAATCCATAAAATACAGATGCATAGGTTGCAATAATGGGATAATTTTAAAATCAATATTTGTGACAAATGTAGGTCATTCTGATTCTGTTTTTCTGAGCTGCTGCTGATATTTCAACAGCGCCATGAATACAGAGAGACAGTAGTAGTAAATGTGCCACAATCACATTTTTGAGGAATTTAGCTCTGGAGGTAATGCAGGCTTAAAGAATATGTCATGCATTCAGTTCTCTTTTGTAATATAAGACTATTCAGGTGGAAAGATATACAGCTAAAAATTCAACCTTATGAACTGCTTTTGAAATATTTAGATGATAGAATAAATTAATCAGGTGAAATAACACATCTGAAAAATTCAACCACATGCCCTACAAGTGAAAAATTAACATGCGGAAATAAATTAATCATGTGAAAAATCACATGTGGAAAGTGAAACCATATGATCTAAATATAAAAAAAAATTAACATGTGAAAATTAAACATATCCTGTGGGAAGACTTCAGATCACTTCAGATAAATGACACACTCAAAAAATTAAAAAATTGTGTTGAAAATTAATTATAAATTTTTTTAAAAAATCATGTACCCTACACATGAAATCTTTATGCTGTTGCTCTTGATTGTTTCTCATAGTATGCAGTAAGGTGGAGAAATGAGATGTATGATTTGTGGAGAAAAAGAGGCAGACATTCTCATGTTATCCATTCTGCCTTTAACCTTTTAATTTTAATATAATTAAACTTTCATTTAAATGCCATGGATTGTGGCTATTTTCACCCACTACCAAGCTTACATTCATACCTCAGTGTACTTGTTTGCAAAGGCATGGCATCAAACCCCCCCTGCTCCTCTGCCTTGCTAATAACCAAGTTTAGAAGCTTAGTGCATGTTCACAGTGTCCTTATGACTTTGGGAAAAGAAAGCTCTTGGATTCATCTAGTAATCAGACGTGTAAGAACAGCCCCCCCTTCCTATTTTCCTTCCTCTGCACCAGACGCCTTTAAGGAGCAGCACAAAACCAAACAAAACCACAACAAAGTGCTTTGTGGCAGAACGTAGGTTGTCAGAGGTCACACTCTGCTGGATTGACAGGATCCCAAGCCCTGCCCACCAGAGGTGAACAGGAGTGTGGGAAGAGCTTGGCACACAATGCTGGTCTCCTGGAGAGGTGGAGGGGAGGGGCCTGAGGCCTCAGCTCTGTGGCAGATAGGCCAAGCTCTCATTCTCCTCATTGCTCCCCAGGGTCAGTACTGAGGTCCTGCAGCACCATAGCTCTGGAGAATGGCACAGCCTTCATGTAACCCCATGCAGATGGCTCTGTTCTGGTCTGCTCATAGATGCCTAATGCTAGACATGGTTGGTTAGAAGGTTAGCCAAGTTCAGTGCAAGTTCATTGTAGACATTAATTTATTAAAAGGTTTCATTTTCTCATCAAGGTCATTTCTATGCAAGAATAAGAATATATTATATATGGGTCTATTGAGAAAAGAGGTTTAAACCAGAAAAAATATAATTCTTGTAAATGTTCCATAGATATTTATTTGTATTTTTATTGCTCCTATTTTTTATTATTATAATCATTATTCTGAATAATATTTATCCCTTTTGGAATTTTGAAATGTCTCCCTAAATATGTAATTTTTCCTTTGAGAAGTAGAATAACTAATACCGTTATTTGTAATTTTCTGAATTACTTTTTTAACAGCCATTGGATGCAAAAAACAGAGTTTATATAAAATGATTTTAATAGAGTTTAAGATCTGAGGTCTATGTTGCTGTAACACACTAGCAGTTGTGAAACAGAACAAACTCAAAAGAATCTATAAAATACAAGTAATACCTATAAATGTCAGTTTTATTTCCCCCTTTCTTCAACCAGTCACAAAGCCTTTAACGTAATATCTCAGTAATAACCTCCTCTCTTCTTTGTGCTCTAACATGTAAAGCCAGCTTCATCCAACACTCTTATGCAGGAATAACTATTCTCTACATCATACACTTTCTCTTTAAATACTGTCAAAAAATATCACCAAGTTTCTCAGAACCCAGGGGAACCCCATGGTTAGCGTCAATGTCTCTGGTGCTTCCACAGGGATAAAGAAACCTGACTGATTTTCTCTCTGTTCTGAAGTGTGGAAATTGAACAAAGCAGATCAATCTGTGGCAATCCTGCCCTGCTAGGTCTTTATAATTATTTCAGGTCTCATTATCAAGCAGCTGCTCTGCCTAATTTAATCAATATTTAGTGATCAGATTTCATGTGTATACTCTGGGTATTTGCAAACAAACACAGCAGGACTCTGTTATGGCAATAAAGCAATTCCCTGTGTAGCATTTACTTAACTGGGTCAATATGCAGAATCCTTATAAATATGATAATTATTTTTCTCTAGGACTCCGCAACAATATAAGAAATACACAGTGAAGTCTGAAGCTTGTTTTATGGAAATCTTTGCTGTTTATGATGTTGTGGCCATTGTAATGGTCTCCCCAGAGGTTCTTTAGTGTCTGTTTGGCCTCATCCACAAGGATTAACACTTTTCACTTTTCAAAATTTGTTCTGACCCATTCCACTCTCTCTACCCCTCATGGGAGAAGAGAGAAAGTGCTTTAGCTGTAGCAGACATTATTGACCCCTTCTGTTCCAAAATGCTCGCATTGAGTTGGGTCAAACATCAAATCCCTAACCCACAGCCTAATCTCAAACCCACAGATAGACCCTTTGCTCTTTTATTACACAAGGCCTCAGTGACCCCAGTTAACCCCTTCAGTTTTAAACACTAAAATCCTTTAAGCAAACTCTGCGCAAATCTTTTACACACAGCTGGGCTTGAGACATGGACTGAGGACAAAGATGGAGACACAATCACTGTTGGTAATGAAATGCATCCAAATGCTATGGCATATTTCATTCTCATTTGAGCTGTAATTACTTTAAAATGCTTTTTAAAATGCTTTTTTTTCTTCATGCCTTGTAGGAAATAAGACCATAGTCCAGTATGTTGCCTTACATTAATATATTGCCTTATATGGTGAGGGTGATTTAAGTGTTGAAGTGTTGAAGTGTTTGGATTATGACCAGATAGTTATATAGTTATAGTTTAGGAAAGGACACAGCTCTATTGGATTTGTCTGCTTTAGGCCAGTCCTCCAATTTAGCCTGAGTATAAAAATGCAACAATCATTCATTTACCTTTAGTAACTGCTTTATCCTGGCTGGAATCCAAAGCCCATCCTGGGAACATGGGGTGCAAGACGGACATACCCTGAATGAGCTGCCAGTCCATTGCAAGGCACCATGTACACACAATTACACAATTACATTGTAGCCAATATACCTTTATTGCCATGTTCCTGAGTGGTGAAAAGAACCTGGAGAACCTGAAGAAAATATATGGACAGCAGGAATAAATGCAGAAAAACTCAGCAGACAGTAACCCAAGCTATAGGGTTGCATTCTACCTGCTGCACCACTGTGTTACGCATGCAACAATCTATGTGGATTGTAAACATGTAAACAAATAAATATTTTACCAAAATTATTGGTGTTTTTAAAATTACTATAGGCTAATTTCTAACCTTGCCTTGGCTGTTGGACTCTTAATATCATGTTAGGATAAGAAATACACTGTGCACTGACAGGGCACTCCATAGTGAAATATGCACATAAAATACACATAGCACAGGCTCCATCACAGACTGTGCCATGTGTATTTTATTGGCATATTTGACCATAGAGTGTCTGGGCAGTCCAGCGTGCTTAATGAACTCATTTGATTATACCCTGTCTCATAGTCTCCCGATTCTTTAGTCATCCTGCTTCTGGTGAAACTACAGCGTTTTGATCATACAGAAAGATCCAAACCAGAATTATACTGCCAAGCTAATAAGTGAATTGTTTTTGAATAAGTTTACATTTTTTGTTACTGTGCCACATAAATATTTCCCAATGTCATTATATACGTTATATAATCTATATAAAAAGCACATATATAAAAACAAAAAAAGACACTGTATATATACAGCTCTGGAAAAAAATAAGAGACCACTACCGAATCTCCAGATTGGAACACTACTGAAAACCTCTGGACTGTCATCAAGAGGAAGATGGATGGTCACAAACCATCAAGCAAAGCTGAGCTGTTTGCTTTTTTGCCAAAAGAGTGGTATAAAGTTTCCCAACAGCAATGTGAAAGACTGGTGGAGAGCATGGAGCCAAAACACATGCAAATCGGTGTTATTCCACCAAATACTGATTTCTTAATGTTATTTAGCCAAAGCATTAACACAATTTGTTTACAAATTATTTGCATTTTGTTTTATTGAGTTATTAAAGCTCTGCAAATACTGCATGATCTTGGGTTATTTTGATGTGTTGTCATTTCCTTTAAATATACACTCTAAATAACAATAGTTATATTTTGAATTTAGGAGAAATATTGTCAGCAGTTCACAAAAAAATGAAACAAAACTGTTCATCTCACCAATACATGCACCTGTAAGAAAAAAACATAAGAAACTGATTATTTTGCAGTGGTCTCTTATTTTTTTCCAGAGCTGTATATATATATATATATATAGCAAGCCTAAATATATAAAAACTATTTTTGTGTAAGAAAATTCTTCACATTCTTCACATATCTTCAAGAAATAGTTTGATCATTGATTTGATCATATTATTAGAAACACTAACAACAAAAGGCAATGCTGTTGCCATTCTTAGAGCTGATGATACAGATGACATGACCCTTAATCTAATCTGAATCTTTTTACACCATGCTGAAGTAAGATTTGGAATATGGTACTTTAGTCCAAGGAGACATTTTGTTTGGGATAAAGAGTACAGGTGGCAATGTGGACACATGGGGAATGCTTTTATGGCACACAGGACTCCAATACAGTGTCATGTACAAATGATTTACAAAATGTGTCTAACATTTGACTATTTTTTAATTGTGCCACAAAGATGAATAAAAAAGATATTTGCTGGATGCGTAAATATTCAATTCATCTACAATTACAAGTCTCCTGAGATATGTCTCTATCAGCTTTGTACATCTGCATCCTGATGTTCTAATTGCTCAAGCTCTATCAGATTGGAAGGAATACATTGGTGAATAACAGTTCTCAAGTCTTGTTAAATATTCTCAATCAGATTAAGGTCTGGGTTTTGAGTGGGTCATTCTTACACACTCAGGATCTTGGCTTTGAACCATTTCAGTGTAGCTCTAGCATAACATAGATGTAATGTCACAAACTGCTTTGTCCTCACATGACTGATGGATGGAACCCATACCTGATTATTGAGCCACTTCCAGGGTTGGTTAATTCCGAGTTTCTGACCGTTGTTTTGTACCCTTCTCGACTGTGATTTTTCCTATCACAATTTGTTTGCCTGTGTGTTTGCCGTTTCAATTTCAACCTTTGCCTGTTTTTTGACTCTGTTTATTGGATTATCATTCTGGATTTGTTTGCTTGTTTTTGTTTTATTAAACCATGTATTTGGATCCAGTATCCTCCACTTTGGTGCTTTCATTACAGCATACTTTGCCTCCGATGGATCCAGGGGAGATTCAACAGCTCCAAGAGCTCTTAGCACAACAAGCGAAAATGCTACATGTCTGCCAGAAATGGCTAACCAAGTTACAAGCAGAAAACAAGCAGCTTCAACAGAATCAACCACTGCTGCAGGCACCACCGCAGCCTTCACCCCATGGTGAAACCATCCACATGGCACTTCCAGAGAAATTTGATGGCTAAGGAGACGCAGAGGATTTCTACAGGAATGTGACATCTTCTTTTCCCACCAAACCGATGTCTACCCGGATGAAGGTACTAAATGTGCCTTTCTCATGTCACTGCTAACTGGAAAAGCACTGGACTGGGCTTTGGCTGCATGGAACAGTGAGCCCCAGGTAAGAGACTCTGCTGCTCACTTTGCTAGCATGATACAAGAGGTGTTTGAATACCCTCCTTCAGTTACACCAAGGTTCTGAATCCACCACAGACTACGCTGTTAGGTCACAACCCAACGCAGGTCGAATGAGCCCTCCCTTCACACTGTCTTCCGTGAAGGACTACATCCAGCCTTACAACCTGAACTAGCCTGCTGGGTGCCCTAATGCACCAACAATGCCTCAGTGGGGCCAACTGGCCTCCCACCAGGTTCAGAGAGAAATTTAGCTCCACCTGGAAGGGAAGCAGCGAATGCATGCTGGCAGGACATGCTTGTGTTTTCTCTAAAGAACACCAGCATTACCTTTTCTGTGGAAAGTCTGGTCACTTCTAAGGCATCTATCCTGTGAAACCCAAATTCCAGAGTTATAAGGTGGGCTGGATATCTAGTATGACAAGTATTACTGTGCCTATAAAATTACAACATAATCATGAATTCCAGTTTCTCAAAGCCCTAGTTGACTCTGGAGCTACAGTTAAACTAATCAACCATTAGCTCATCGAGGAACTGCAGCTATCTACACTACTCTGCATCACTCCACTCCGCATGACAGCAGTAGACAACCAACCCATCAGAAGGGGCTATATCATCTACTATCCCCATTTGCCTCCAATGGGTCCAGCGGAGATTCAACAGCTTCAAGCTCTCTTAGCACAACAAGCGGAAATGCTACATGCCTGCCAGAAACAGCTAACCAAGTTACAAGCAGAAAACAAGCAAGCCAAGGCTGCAGTTACACACTCCAGTAATATCTTGGGCAAACAAAGAACTTGTCCAGTGGTCCCCCTACTGCCTAAACCATGTAACCCATCTATGTCTAACAACTTCTGTGGAAAGCCCTGAACCTTGTCCACAAACTTTGGTTCCCATGGTATACAATGATTTAAGGGATGTTATTAGCAAATAAAAAGTCACCAAGCTTCCTCCTCACCAGCCTTGGGACTGTGCTGTCGAGTTGCTGCTTAATTCTATGCCCCCAAAAGGCCCAAAATGCCAATCTGAATGACCAGGTACATCATGCACAGTACTCTCTGCAGCATAAACTCTATATGAAGGCTGAGATTCCCTCATGTTTTTAGGATATATTATGTCCCGAGGAGGAGTAGAAATGGACTTGAGTAAGGTGCGAGCCGTAACAGAGTGATCTCTACCCACCACAGTCAAAGAATTACAGCGATTCCTGGGATTCACAAATTTTTATAATCAGTTCATCTGAAATTACAGTTCAGTGGCCTCCCCATCACTCAGCTCTATTGGGGCAATCCCAAGAAATTATAGTGGACAGAACCTTTCAAAGATGCTTTTGAGAAAGTAAAAACCTGTTTTACTACAGCCACTATCCTGTAACACTCAGACAAAATTGCACTGTTTGTAGTGGAAGTGGATGCCTCCAGCTGCAGAACTGGCAATATCCTCTCCCAGTGACATGGCGAACCAGGTAAGCTCTTCCCTTGTGCCTTCTGTTCACGCAAGTTAATTCCAGTGGAAGCCAACTATGACATCAGCAACCATGAGCTATTGCCCATCAAGGAAGCCTTAGAGGAATAATCACTGGCTCGAAGTAGCAAAACACCCATTCTAAGTGATCACCGACCACAAGAATCTGGAATTCTTTAAAAATGCCAAGTGACTCAACCCACACCAGGCCTGATGGAACCTGTTCTTCACACACTTCCAATTTAAATACTCTATATTGCCAAAAGTTTTTGGACATCTGCCTTTACATGCACATGAAGTTTAATGACATTCCATTCCTAATCCATAAGGTTAAATATGGAGTTTCCCTACACATTGCAGCTATAACAGCTTCAACTCTTCTGTGAAGGCTTTCCACAGGGTTTAGGAGTGTGTTTTTGGAAATTTTGGCCATTCCTCTAGAACCGCATTTGTGAGGTCAGGCACTGATGTTGGACGAGCAGGCCTGGTTTGCAGTCTTCCCTCTAATTATCCCAAAGGTGTTCTATCGGGTTGAGGTCAGGACTCTGTGTAGGCCAGTCAAGTTCCTCCACACCAAACTCGCACATCCATGTGTTTATGGACCTTGATTTGCACACTAGTGTGCAGTCATTTTGGAACAGGAATCACCATCCCTAAACTCTTCCCACAAAGTTGGGAGGATGAACTTGTCCAAAATGTCTTGGTATGCTGAAGCATTCAGAGTTCCTTTCACTGGAACTAAGGGGCCAAGCCCAACCCCTGAAAAACAACCCCACACCATAATCCCCCCTGCACCAAACTTTACACTTGACACAATGCAGTCAGGCAACTACCGTTCTCCTGGTAACTGCCAAACTCAGACTTGTCCATCGGATTGCCAGACAGGGGCATAATTCATCACTCCAGAGAATACATCTTCACTGCTCTAGAGTCCAGTGGTGGCGTGCTTTACACCACTGCATCCAATGCTTTGCATTGCACTTGGTGATGTAAGGCTTGGATGCAGCTGCTCGGCCATGAAAACCCATTCCATAAAGCTCTATATGCACTGTTCTTGAGCTAATCTGAAGGCCACATGAAGTTTGGAGGTCTGTAGCTATTGACTCTTCAGAAAGTTGGCGACTTCTGCGCACTGTGCACCTCAGCATGTGCTAACCCCTCTCTGTGATTTTATGTGGCCTACCAATTCATGGCTGAGTTGCTGTTGTTCCCAATTGCTTCCACTTTGTTATAATACCACTAATACTTGACCATGAAATATTTAGTAGTGAGGAAATTTTATGAATGGATCTATCATGGTACCACTCTTGAATTCACTGAGCTCCTGAGAGTGACCTATTCTTTTAACAATGTTTGTAGAAGCAGTCTGCATGCCTAGGAGCTTGATTTTATATACCTGTGGCCATGGAAGTGAGCTGAACACCTGAATTCAATGATTTGGAGGGGTGTCCCAAACATTTGGCAATATAGTGTACCACCCCAGGTCGAAGAACAGAAAAGCTGATGCCCTCTCACATTGCAATGACCCAGTCTCTCAACTCACATGTCCCAAACCGATCCTGCCACCATAACATTGCCAGGTTATTCACTGGGTCCACACAGCGTGCAGTACAGATTTTGCATTAATTTTAGCATCACCATCGAAGAACACTTCCAGGTTCGCTCACTATAAGGGAGCATTCTCGCAACATGACAAATATGAAGTATTGTGCCTTTTGTATCAGTACCAAGCCTTTGTTAGCTATGCTCTACGTGTTTGATTTCCGTGTTTCTACCAGTGCCTGTTTTCCTGTTTCTCTCTTTTGGATTACCCGTTGGATATTACTGCCTGTGTGGATTACTGTTTCGGTTTCAGATCTCTGGCTGCTATATTGGATTACGTCTCTCAGATTGTGTATAGGGACTGTTTCTTAAAGTGGTGAGCAGCTGTTACAGAATACTTTGCCTCTCATAGGTCCAGCAGAGTATGCCCGACTTCAGGAGGTGGTAATGCGCCAAAGAGCTATAATCAGAGCATACCAGGCACAACTAGTGGCCCTCCAAGCTGCACTTGAGCAACAACTGCAAGCTGCAGCCACTCCAGTTGTTAATCTGGTGCCCGCCCCTCCCCCTCACAGTGCACCGGTGAATATGGCTCTTCCAAAGAAATTTGATGGATCTGCGGTTCCTGCGTCAGTGTGAAAACTACTTCACTCACCAGACTGAAACCCATCACGAGGACACTACCAGGTGTGCGTTCATGTTTTTGTTACTGGCAGGGCTCTCGACTGGGTTTCTGTGGTGTATGATCACGATCAACGGGTGAGGAATTCCTTCTCTTATTTCTCTGGGCTGATTCTGGGAGTTTTTGAATACCCTGCAGGAGGTTGGGATATTTCAGTCCAACTGCTCAAACCAACAGATCTCCATGTGCCCTGAAAGACCCACCAAGTCTAAGGTGAGAGATGTATGCTGAAGTACCTGTGTAACTCTTAAGGTGACCTTACTCCTTTCTCAAAACCATGTTGTCATTCCAAGTCCTAGTGGACTCCAGAGCGGCTGTCAACCTTATAGACCAACAACTCAGAATCGAAACCCAGCCATGCGAGACTCCTCTATGGGTGATGGCTGTAGATTATCACCCATAGGACATGGCTTGATCACCTGCCAGACCCAGTGACTAACTCTCAGAGTCGGCATGCTCCACACAGAGGATATACAGTTCTTCATCATCTTCCCTCCTACCAACCCCACCATCCTCAGCTACCCCGGCTTCAATGTCACGATCTGGTTATTTCCTGGAAGGAGGGGGAGACCACATGATGGTCTCCTTACTGTATGGAGCACTGTATTTCTAGCATTCCCTCGTGCCCCTGCCAAGTCACTTCCATTAAAAGTCCATACACCTCTCTCTGGCACCATCCCACTTGTGTATCAGGATTTATGCGACATATTTAGTTAAGAATAGGCCGCTTATCTCCCGCCTCCCGAATATGCTGCCAACAAAAAGTAAGGTTTACCCCCTGTCTCTACTTGAATCTCATGTCATGGAGAAACCTCACCTTTTTCCTTCAACCTTTTCTTTGTAGAGAAAAAATATGGTGGCCTACACCCTTGTATTGATTATAGAGGACTAAACACCATCACTAAGTGATACCCCTATCCAATACCATTGGTTCCAGCTCCCCTGGAGCAACTGTGTGAAGCCAAGATCTTCACAAAGCTTGATCAGCGTAGTGCTTACAATCTGGTGGGAATCTGGGAGGGAGATGAGTGGAAAACCGCCTTCAATACCACATGGGGCATTACAATTATTTAGTCATGCCATAAGGAATTACTAACGCCCCCGCAGTTTCCAGTCTTTCATAAATGACATTTTCAAGGATTTGATTGACCCGTGCATCATTGTGTACATAGATCATATCCTAATCTACTCTTCATCATATAACAATCACATGACTCATGACCGGATGGTGCTCTCCCGACTAAGGAAACACCAACTCTATGGCAAGGAGAAAAAATGCGAGTTCCATAGAGACTCCATCACTTTCCTGGGATGTCATCTCTCAGCTAGGGGTAGAAATGGACCCCAACAAAATAAGTGCTGTGACGGACTGGCTCGAACCAACCACGGTCAAGGAGCTACAACAGTTCTTGGGGTTCGCCAATTTCTACCACACATTTATCCACCAATACAGCACCGTGACCAGCCCATTTGACATCCCTCCTGCATGGTAAACCTAAGCATCTGAAATGGTCCAACGAAGCACAAGAGGCCTTTGTACACTTAAAGCTTTACCTCGGCACCTATCCTGAAGCACCCCGACCCCAGTCTCCCCTTCATCATAGAGGTGGATGCTTTGAGCTGTGGGATTGGGGCCATCCTATCTCAGCACCACGGAAATCCATTCATCCATGTGCCTTCTTCTCACGGAAACTAAGCCCTGCAGAGAGTAACTACGATGTGGGCAATCAAGAACTGTTCTCCATTAAAGCAGCGCTGGAGGAATGGAGACACTGGTTAGAGGGGGCCCACCATCCATTCCTGGTTTTAACTGACTATCAAAACTTGGAATATCTGTGTAATGCTAAACAACTGAATCCACGCCAATGAGCAGTTCTAGTGGCCTTCCCTGTCTTGAGACGTGAAAGACTTTGTCCAATCATGCACAACCTGCACTCAGGCACAAACCAGTCGGCAGGTCCTGATGTGGCTGCTGGAGCCCCTCCCTGTTCCCAAGTGTCCATGGTCCCATATGGCAGTAGACTTTATCACTGATCTCCCAGATTCCAAAGAGTTCAATACAATTCTGGATGCAGTGGATCGTTTCTCCAAAGCCTGCCATCTGATATCGCTGAAGATCTAGATCTAGATCTGTCTCTGGCAGAGGAATTTCACCGCCTTCACCCCAACCGGCCTGCTCCGCGATCCCGAGGACACCCACGTCATCGAACACCAGGAGGTGTTCCAGGAGGGGGGTTCTGTAGCATCGCCCTTGGCACTCGACCACCAGAGGGAGCTCTCACCTGAGTTTTAGCGTCACCATTGAAGAACACTTCCGGGTTCGCTAACTATAAGGGAGTATTCTCGCAACGTGACAGACTCAAAGTATTGTGCCTTTTGTGTGAGTACCAAGCCTTTGTTAGCTACGCTCTTCATGTTTGACTCCTGTGTTTATACCAGTGCCTGTTTTCCTGTTTCTCGCTTTTGGATTACCTTTTGGATATTACTGCCTGTGTGGTTTACGTTCTTCGAATTGTGTTTACAGACTGTTGCCTGTTTTTTACTGTTTCAGTTTCGGATCTCGGACTGTTATAATGGAGTTTATGGTCTCCCAGAGGACATTGTGTCGGACCAGGAAACACGGTTGCAACACCTTTCTTGCAATTTCAGTCCAAAGCCATCTCCACTATACACAGCAATTCCACATGATACATGGATCTCTCCAATTCCTTCAGAGTTACCCTAAGCATCTTGGTTGATTTTCTAATTAATGCCCTCCTGATCTGATGACTGACTAACCTTTTCTATATCATGGCTATGCCATATTTCTATTTATTACATACTGAAGTTAATTGTGTTTTACAGGATATGAAAAGTGTGGGACAGGTTTTATAAGCAAACTCAAATTCATTTTTCCAGAACTTTGCCCTGAACCTCTTTTGATGGGTATTTGATTTTATAAAGTGTAGATTATGCTATCTAACAAATTTTAGGACCTTCCAAGAGCAGGTGTCATTATATAGAAATTATGTGACTCTGTAATTACATACATGAATAGACTCCATTCAACTACTTATGTAACATCTAATGGAAACTGGTTGCACAAGAACTAATGTAGGGGTTTCAAAGCAAAACAATCACAACATTTACTTACTGTTTGAAAGTGTGATACAAAATAGGGCTTTTATTACACTTGAAATAGTGAACACTGTGTCACTGTAAACACATGTTTAACAATTATCAGTTAATCCTGCCTATACATAAAGTAGTCTTTCACACGGTACATTTGCAAACCCTGGGTTTAGAATTCTTTTGTCCTTATTTTGCAGTGTCAGCAACCATGATTGGATAAATAAGTGCTTGATCATTTTAAATAGTGGCTTGTTTCATGCTTTTGCATCAGTGAGGAAAAAAGTACAGGTCTGCCATTCTGAGCCCAAGCAGGCATTGTTATCATTTCACCACTTTGTAATATTTTCTGGTCTTCTTTAAAGCCTGTTGACCAGGTATATTTTGATATTCAACTTCTGCTAATTTTTCTGTGTCATTTTATATTTCCCCCCTGTTACCATGCACACTTCTATGGTGTTCAGTGTTTTGCCATCTGACACCGAGCTGTTTTGGTTAAGTGTCGCTATGTCCTGGTTTTCACATGATATGTAGCATGAGTTGTGTACTTTTCTGATTGTATATCTGCTGCTAAGCATCTAGTTGTAACATTTAAACACTGCATCATTTCACACTGTTTGGCACTACAATTCATAAAGCGGCGCTAACCCTGCTTCAAAATAACCCTGCTTTCACTACCTGTGGTTAAAACCACGGGTTAAGCACAGCGTGAAAAGCCCTAATAATAACTTATGAGTGAACAATGAATCAAAGTTATATTTATATAGCAAGTTGTAACATTGGTAATATACTGGAAAAAAAAAAACATGACATTATATCAAATGGAATTTTTAATCCCATCACTTGAGACCTGGAATTATGTGAATGTTAATCAGATGTCTAGCCAGAATATAGACTCCTCTGAGTCTCCATGAGATTCTTGTCATTGGTTTATTGAGGGTGTTGGAGCTGTTCCATCTTTGAAGGCCACAGCACATGGAAAAGGTCTCTGTATTGATCTTGAGATGCATATTAATAACATAATAATTACACTTCACTTTAGATGATGGATGGGAAAATAGAAATGTTAGTCATAAGAGGCAGATGTGTGATCTTTACTGAAGAATGTTTCTATGTGGTAATGTTTGTGTGTGTGTGTGTGTGTGTGTGTGTGTGTGTAGCTTTCCAGGAAGGGCATAAGTGTTTGAATGTAATCTCCTGACATCACCCTTGCATTGATTTGATCTTCTGCTCCTGAGCTTCCATGCTGCCCCACTGGCAGTGTGAAAAGGGAGAGCAGGTGTGTTTTCCCCAATATTTTACACTCTCTGATGAGAGCACAGAGCATCTAATTATACTCTGTTTTCTTCATCACACACTTCCTCACACATTTACACATACATATACACACATCCACAAACTTGTAATCCCTGTATGCACACACTTCCATTCACACACACACACACACACACCAAAGAGACCAAGAAACTCCTTTCTGCAAGGGAGGGTGCAAGTGAATCTCATTGCATGCACACTCATTAGGACTGTACAGACAAAAAAAAGGTAATTTCCTGTTTCAGTCTCTCTGAAAGCACTCTGGAACAGATGTGTATAATAAGAGTGGGTATTACTTTTCTTCAGTCCAAACAACTGAGCCACTGAGATAAAATTTAATAACAGTATTAACATTCCCGAGACTATAAAGTGTAACATGCCAACGTCCCTTTAAAGGGTGAAACATCAGTTGTGTGTAGACAATAACTATTATTACACGTTATAGCCTAGTTCTTTCAGTGATCTGGAAGTCTGCTTTGAAACACTGACACCCCAACGCCTTATGAAATGCATTTCTCAGAAGCATAGCTACAAACACATAAGCTGGAAAAAGGCAGACAGGGCTAATAGCACACATGCACTGTCTCTTATTGCATTTATTCATGGTTCATGAAAGTCACCAAGCACAGCAGTCACCTAGTTTCTCATGCTCAGATATTTTAAATAAATGTTTTTTAGAGAACTTAACAAATATTATCCATTACCCTTAGGTTAGCAAACAGAGTAAAGATATTATTTCCAAATCTTTGCCTAGTTATAATGAAACATAACAAAGAAGTACATTGCAGTTTCCATAATTTAAAGGGGTTGTTTTCAAAAATATAACAGTTGGTAAAATGTACTATACCACAATGCTCCTAAATGCTTGAATTGGTATGTGAGAAAACCCTAGGTGTTATTTAATTTTCTATAAAAACAGCATATCATGTTGCAATGTTTACATTAAGATGCTCATTCAAATACTTTATCATTTTTGTAATAGGAAATAATTCACAGGGACTTGGGAAAATTCATCAAGGGAAATGCATCATGTAAGCAAAGTAAACACTGTGCTGTTTAACAAAGATAAACATGTAATCACTAATCTGCTGAAGGTTTCTGTATAAGGAGACTTTTAGGTTACATTTATAGAAGGAATCTTGAGGTCTTCAGGACTGAGGGCTTTCTGGTTTCTCTGAAATATAAAGAAAACTGTACTTTTTGCCTTCTTAACATTGTGAAATAAGGGGGGGGGCATTTGAGGAAGTCACTTTTTTAGGCTGTTATAAGAGATGTTAATTGTAAAATTGCAGACATTTTACAACATTAAATATAACTATAAAACTGTTCAAATATTTTGTGTGCTATATGTGCAAAATATGTATCGATATTTCAGCTTTTACAGTGGTGCTACCACTCAAAAACATGTGCTGCTTGCAGTTGTATTGTGATACCAATGGTAATGTTGTAGATTACTCTGTGGCAAGTTCTTTAACCTTCTTCAACCTGGATAATTTAACCATTTATCATGTAATTGATTGCTTCGTGACTAATGTGCTGTGGAAAACGTCTAAATCTTACATCCCCAGCTGTAGTGTTTATCTCTCTGTTTTTCCAGACATTGATTTGGAAATGTTTCTGCTGGTGGAAACTTAGCCTTGTATCACCTTTATCACAGAATGAGGTAATTTATCAAGTGTATTCTGTTCCATTAATAAGTTCCATTGAAGTTGCCCACCATAGTTAGTTAGTTAGTTAGTACTTTAGCCACTATATAAATAGTTAATGTCCATAACATCAACATATGTGTGTGTGTGTGTGTGTGTGTGTAGACAGACAGACAGACAGATAGATAGATAGATAGATAGATAGATAGATAGATAGATAGATAGATAGATAGATAGATAGATAGATAGATAGATAGATAGATAGATAGATAGATAGATAGATAGATAGATAGATTTGAAATCACACTTACTCTCATACACTCACACACACTCACACACACACACACTTGCAAATTACTGGAGTAGAACTTGTTGCATTCATAAACTGGTATAAAAGAAGGTTGTTGTAGATTGCAGCTTTTTACAGTCAACTAGCATCATCTAGTGGCCATTTCTGCAGACACATTTGAGGTTTACTACATAGACAAGTATTGAGACTTGACTATTGATGGTCTCCATGTCACACACACACACACACACACACACACACACACACACACCTAAAGTGCAGTTGTTGTTTTTTTACTTCTTCTGTTTTTGCATGTTTCTCACAAGTTTTAATGTAAACTTGAGTAAATCTAAAATACAGTTTTAAGTGATGAATAAATCACACACACACACACACACACACACACACACACACACACACACTGGGTTCCACTTCTGTCAGCTGAGAACAGAAAGCTGAGGCCGCATTGGGTACAGGCTCACCAAAGCTACACAGTTGTAGGATCAGAATTTGGTTCCAACAAGATGGATTATAAAACAGGGACTTAACCTGTTTCAACCTGTCTTGTGTCAACAGTTCAGGTTATTGGATGTGATGTAATGGTGTGGGGAATGTGCTTATTAAAACTAATAAATCATCGCTTGAATACCACAACCTATTTGTGTTTTGCTGCTGTCCATGTAAATCCCTTCATGACTAAACATTTATCTTCTAATGGCTAATTTGAGATGATAATGCACCATGTCATGGTTTCAAGAGAATTCATTTTAACAATATTGCATAAGCAAAAAGTCCTTTATAACTTGTAGTTTGTTCCCTTATAGGGGCCTCTCCACAACCCAGACTGAAATAAGGAACTCATTATTCTGGCAGCTTGATTCATAGTCTTGTGAAAGACTTAAAAAAAAAACTTCTAAATTTGTCCACAACAAATATGAATCACAGTACAGAAATCTTTCTTGTTTAATTATTTCACAAGTGCACAAGTGTCTAGTGACCCAAAGGTTTCAGGACAAAACCAAGTTCACAACAAAGAGCCACTTAACCTTTAGGTAAAACCTTACAGCCCTAAAACATTAAACTAATTTGGTTTGATTAACGTAGATCTGTTTACTGATTCATGAATATGTATCAGGTGAGACAAAATTTGATTAACAAAACAAGGGCACTGTTGATATTCTAGGAAATCCCCACTGTACTATGCAGTGTGAAACCTGCACACTATCACACAGCGCATTCTCTTTCTCTCTCACACACACACACACACACACACACCACATAGACACATACAGAGAAAGGTAGGGGGAAACTGAACATATATATGTATATGGAAGTTTATTATACATTATGACAGTGGATGTTTCATATATACCACAGTGGATGTTTCATATATACCACACTGATCTGTGGTTTGTGTGTGTGTGAGAGTGCTGTGAGCTTAAGAGTGTGTGATAAGGAGTGATATATATATATATATCAAACCTGCACACTAACTACTACTACTACTCACTACTACTAATGTACTATATATATACAGCTCTGGAAAAAAATAAGAGACCACTGCCCAATCTCCAGATTTGCACCCATTTGAAAACCTCTGGAATAACATCAAGAGGAAGATGGATGGTCACAAACCATCAAGCAAAGCTGAGCTGTTTTCTTTTCTGCAAAAAGAGTGGTATAAAGTTCCCCAACAGCAATGTGAAAGTCTGGTGGAGAGCATGGAGCCAAAACACATGCAAATCTGGGTTATTCCACCAAATACTGATTTCTTAATGTTATTTAGCCAAAGCATTAACACAATTTGTTTACAAATTATTTGCATTTTGTTTTATTGAGTTATTAAAGCTCTGCAAATACTGCATGATCTTGGGTTATTTTGATGTGTTGTCATTTCCTTTAAATATACACTCTAACAATAGTTATATTTTGAATTTAGGAGAAATATTGTCAGCAGTTCAATAAAAATGAAACAAAACTGTTCATCTCACCAATACATGCACCTGTAAGAAAAAAACATAAGAAACTGATTATTTTGCAGTTGCTCTTATTTTTTTCCAGCTGTATATATACACCAATCAGAATAACCTTATGACCACCTGCCTAATATTGGGTTGGTTCCCCTTTTGCTGTTAAAACAGCCCTGACCTGTCAAGACATGGACTCCTCTAGATCCCTGAAGGTGTGCTGTGGTATCTGGCATCAAGATGTTAGCAGCAGATCCTGTAAGTTGCAAGGTGGAGCCTCCATGGGGCCTCAATGAGGCCTCCATGTGCCCCACCTTGCAACTTACAGGACTTAAAGGACATACAGGAGTTAAAGGATACTTTTAATAGATACTGACCACTGCAGACCGGGAACACTTCACAAGAGCTGCAGTTTTTGAGATGCTCTGATCCAGTCGTCTAGCCATCACAATATGGCCCTTGTCAAACTCGCTCAAATCCTTACACTTGCCCATTTGTTCCTGCTTCTAACACATCAACGTTGAGGACAAAATGTTTACTTGCTGCCTAATATATCCCACCCACTAACAGGTGCCATGATGAGGAGATCATCAGTGTTATTCACTTCACCTATCAGTGCTCATAATGTTATGATAGGTGTATATGCCTGATCGGTATCTATCTATCTATCTATCTATCTATCTATCTATCTATCTATCTATCTATCTATCTATCTATCTATCTATCTATCTATATATATATAAATATATAAATATATAAATATACATCTATCTATCTATAAATAAGAACTATTCCAGAACACCTGACCTTTGTGTCTTAAAATAACAACTGACTGTTTTTTGTTGTCATTACATATGGATTACATAAGTCCATGTGTGTTATTTCATAGTTTTGAAATCTCCAGTATTGTTCTAGAATGTAGAAAATAAATCCCTAAACAAAAAACATTGAATTAGAAGGTCCACCTTCTAGTCCACCTATATATATATATATATATATATATATATATATATATATATATATATATATATATATATATATATATATACTCTACCAGTCAAAAGTTTGGACACACCTTCTAATTCAATGTTTTTTGTTTAGGGATTTATTTTCTAGAGAGAGAGAGAGAGAATCTCTGCATGCATGCGTCCTTGCACTTCTCTGAAATTATTTGCTCCTCTGTTTCTGATTATCAGATGCCACCACAAATGAGAGCCATGCTAAGCAACATATTCTAACGTCACAGTGGTTTTAATGGTGTATAAACCAAACTGGTGGCCATTTCTTCAGAAACTACATACATGGAAATGTATATATCTGATAAACATATCATATGATTTTTACAAGTGTGACAGAAACTAACAAAAAAAAGGTTTATTCATTAAATATTCCATCAGAGAAATGTCTTCTTCAAAATATGTCAATAATGGACATGAAAAAAAGGAAAAAAGGGTAAAAATCTTACAACCTTTATTAAATATCTTATTTATATGAAGCCTTCATTAAATATCACAGATAAAATATATGCTTAAATATAGAATTTTTGGACATAGGTATATATTAGACATAGATCTAAAAATAGAAGACATTGGTATATTGCATACTACGCACAGTCCATGAACTACATGTTTTTGTATGGTATAGAGAAAAAAGTCATAATAAGACATAAAGGAATACAATTCAACAGTAAACATTATAAAGATAACCTTGTTAATTAAGAAAATGTTAATTAAGCCAATATTTTAGATGGTTAAAGCCGAACAACGTATTAATTACTTATTTAGATGAGTGCCAGCACTAAAAAAAAAGCATTTGATTTAAGCGCATTGTATTTTAACAGAAATAGCCGAAACATCTAGTTTACATTTCCTTTCCCCTGTTTCCGTTTCCTCTTCACCCTTTTCCCTCCCCTCCCTGCCTTTTTGCTCTTTGGCTTCTTTTTTTGGATTTCACAAGAGTCGCTTCCCTTCATCACAGCATGTTTCATAATCCAAGTTGCCTGTGGATCGTAACAGAAGGTCTGGCCTTTAAGTGTCTTGATACTAGAGCACAAGATGTCAACAACAAAAACACAAATGATCAGTTTCTATGCAAATAAACATGTGCAGTCTTTGTTTATAACCTATTGATCAAAAATGTAGTCTTGAATGACATTTCATAAGTAATTGCCAGTAAAAGCAGTAAAGTTTGGAAGTTGTACACATGATTAATAGTGAAAAGCTATTCTCATTTACTGTGTTGGAGTACTCACATGATTGCATCAAAGGGGCAAAGTCCTGCCCTCTGTACTTTACAATCCGCAACATGTTTCGCATGCAGTCTTTGAATTGAATATATTTTCAAGCAGCAACCATTTCCCCAAGTCATTGCTACAGGAAACACATATTTAAAATGTTAGTTCAGAAACAGACACTTTTCTGTTTATAATACTGCAACAGTTTACTTATTCAGTCTTTGTATATTTCTATTGTATCTGCTGGGATGAAGTGAGGCACATACTTACCTTCACTGCCACAGAGGCAGGACACCATGCAGAAAAAAAGTGCATAAAACAAGCTCATTGTAAAGAGTGCTGTCTGGAGAGATTCTGGTTAACACTTCGCATTTCACACCTTATGACATGCTTTCATTTCCATTTCCTCTATACACTCAGCCCCCAATCCACAATTTGGTCGGAGAAAGCAGAGGGGCGTATATAGAACTGTGGTGTAAAGTGCACAAGAAAGCAACTCTCCACACAACACTGCTACTGTGTCTCACAATACAGCTGACAGGAAAATATGATCTAGGTGTCATTTACCATCATGGACCACAATAGCCATTAGTATGGGGACATTTAATGACCAATCAGACACACAGTATTGCAGATGGTAGAATATGACTACTGGAAAGTTCCAGAAGTTTGTTTCTTTTTTTAATGGAAGGTATATTCAAATAGCACAGCTGTGTGTATAGATAAGTGGTCAAAGGGACGCAAGAAAAAAGATCTTCATATAATATTGCCATTGCGTGTCAAAAAAAAAAAACCTCATCTACCATTACAGACCACAACATCGATTAGTATGGGGGAATATATTTCCAAACTAATCATACACAAAGTACTGTGGACTGTCGAAAATGACTAGTGCAAATTCTTGTAGCTATATTTTTCCAGCAGGTATATTTTAAAATCCAGAATATAACAGAGTATATAACTTTTATATCCAGATAAAATAACAGCTCATAATTAACAATGAATTCCATAACAAAGTTTTACATTTTAATTTTCTAGTTCACACATGAGGTTATTTAGCGAATTTGCATCAAAAAAAGGATCACACTTCGAGACTGAACACATCCCAGTCCACAAAGTAGCACAGTCTCTTGAACATTCTCTTCCATTGCTTGGGTTTCAGGAAGAGAGAAATTATATATTTCACATCAAGAAGTGGTGACACCTGGTAAAATCTAAATAGCACAGTTTCAGTGGTTTCGATAGAGCAACTCAAACTCTTTCACTTTGGCAAGGTCAGGATAGGGCTTGTGATCTCAATCTTCTCCTGTAACTCTTGGGTTTCAGTTTGGGTTATAAGGCAATAATGGCAAAGGTTATTGACACTGGGGACTTTTATGCAGGAGGCAGTACACATGTTCAAGGAAATTGGTAGTGTTACAGATTTTACTCCTTCAAGTAAATATATCCAAGAACATGGACACTCAAAGGGGATTTCAAGGGGGATTCTTTAAGGGGATCAAAGAGACTTCATAATGGAAGTTGCTCACATGTCTTATCAGATAATAAGAACTTTACCTTACATTTACAGCACTTGACAGAAACCCTTACACAGAGCAACATTTATCTCATTTATACAACTTTGCACTTTAAGGTTTTCCTGGGGTCCTGGAATTCCCTGCGTCCTGGAACTCATAGTGTTCCAAGTCATGCTAGGAACCTGAATTTGACTCAGTGAGAACATGCTAATCTGTACACAGACAGTGTACAGACAGTGAACATATGCAAATATTGATATTATACAGATATACATACAGACAGACATGTAAATACACAGTACAGACATTACCTGAGCTCAGAATTAAATCCAGAACCCATGTGGCATCAACACTACTACAACACATGTTGTGCCACCAGGCTGTCCAGGAATATTACATGATGCTTTGATGCTATAACGCCCATGTGTGTATTAGGGGTCAACAGGACAATTAATTTTTTACTAGTTGACTAGTAGTTAAAACAGCTCAGCTTAATTCAACTAGTTAACTAATTATTGCCTAAAGGTCTTTGTGTAGTAAAGCAATTCAGTCTGATTCAGACCGCTGACATTTTAGGCCATTTATATATTGCTGGAAAATACTGAATGTAAATGTTTTCAACCAGTAAAATCAAATGTCAGATAGTCAGATATACAATTAATCAGAACACTGTCGGCTGTCATTGTGAGATGTTTTTACCTTTAGGGAGTGGGTACTTTTTTATTTGTATAACATGTGCCTGACAGATATGTAGCTTGCCACAGTGATTAACATGCTCAAGCAAAGATACAGAAACTTTCATGCCAGAACCAGCAGGCTCAGGACCAGCGTCTTACCCAAATAAACATTAACTCAAACCCTGATGCCAAAATCGATTCAAACGATGTACTATATGACTGTAGCTCTTTATCAGCACAACAACGGGACTGACTGCTCTAATCAATGCTTCACTCATCCCTTGGTCAGTTAACATATGGTTTTCACTATGAGTATGGAAACCACTTCGGCCACCCACTCACTTCATACAATGAAAAGCAGCCCACACTTTCTCGCCCAATCGGTGAGAAATTTTTTCTACTTTCCTCCCCCATCCAAATTTGGATCTCAATTAAGTTTTTTATGACTTTGTCTACCCCAAAGTTACAGCACCTCTCATTTCTTTTTTATTTTTTTAAAATATTTTTTTATAGTATAAAACACATTGAATTCAGAAAAGCCAACTCACTTTTGCAGTGTTGCAACTGGTTAAGGTTAGATTGAGATGGTGGATTTTTGATTGTTACCTTTCTAGTATTACATTCAATAAAATTGCCAAGTTATTTGTAAAGGAAAAGAAGAATGCAATTGCTGCTACTCTTACCATTACACATTTTTTATAAGATTCAATTAAGGAGATTAGCTAGGCCATGCAAAGCCTTCTTAAGTTACTTTTGGCTGTATGTTTGGGGTCACTGTCAGGTTGAAAATGTTCATCTTTTCTCAGTTTATTGTGTGATGTGATTAAAATTCTACTCTAATGTCCTGATACATCTTTCCATTCATATTTTCTCTGATAACGTGTTATGCCTTCCACCACTGAAATTGGTGGGTATAGTGCTCTTCTTGCATGAGTATCATCCTTTGCAGCTGTCTAACTGTAGGCCAATATTAAAGCTCCATTTTATCTCCAAGAACCTAAAAATGTTGTAGCTCTACAGTGTGGCTCATATTTGCATAGGAATACCATTCATGAAATCTTTCAGACAGGATTTAGACCTCATCACAGTAATAAAACAGCGCTGGTTAAAGTGGTAAATTACCTACTACTGGCATCTGATCAGGGTGGTGTATCCTTGCATATGTTGCCTGATATTAGTGAAGATTGTTATTACCATAAATCATAATGTTCTAGAAAGTTAAAAAAAAAAATGTTGTTTTAGTTAAATGAACAGCTTTTCCCTGGCTCAGGTCTTATTTGCCCAATCACTATTAGTTTGTAGATGTAAATGTTGATATCTCTATGAATACTAAAATAAAGTCTGATGTTAAATGATCATGTTCAAGGCCCACTGCTCATTTCTCCCCAAATATGGTACCTCTAGGTACAAGGTACAATTATTTGTAAACAATGAATTAGCTTCCACTGCTTTGCCAATGACATGCAATTATATGTTTCAAAAAAGCTAGATTACAGTTAACCAGGCAGCTAGATGCAAACATATAATCAGATAATCTAGTAACTCCAGATGAACATCGTTACCTCACTTGGTGTGATTACTGAATTCAGTCTCTCATATGAAGCTCTTTTAGAAAACACTAAGACAGCCTAATTTCATCTGGGAAATACTGCACAGATAAGAAATATAACCTCACTCTTATATAATATAATATAAACAAAAGTATGTGAGTAAACTATTGGTCACTTGTGATTCACCATGCCTGCTTTGATCAAAAGGTACATGGTTTTTGTTGGTACATAGAATAACAAAGATGACAGCAGAGGCCAATGCTTTTTCTTACAATGCCCCACAGTTATGGAACCAGTTATGGAGCCAGTCTCAGGCTTTAAGTCTAGGTTGTGTAAATCTGCTTAGTTAAGCCTTTGTTTTTCTTATAGGTAAGGGCACAGATTTTAAGGATATAGAGTGTTTTCGTAAACTGGGACTGGCTGTGTTATGTCCCAGGGAGCCTTCTGCCTCTCCCCTTTAGTTATGCTGTCATAGTTATTCTTGTCAGAGTCCCTGCTTGCACTGTGCATAAAGTACATCTTCTCCACTAGAGGAAAAAAACATGCCTAATGATCTTTGCTCTCTCTCTCTCTCTCTCTCTCTCTCTCTGTCTATGTTCTGTATTGCTTTCTGTCCCTGTCTGGTCCATCCTGATACCACGTTTCAGACTGGAACTTCAATGATATGACAATTACTCACTGAGGAGGTCCTTCATGGGTTTGTCATGACATCGCTGTATCATACAGATACTCTGAAAATTATTGGGGATTTTTCCACTTGGATATCTTATTGATTCAACTTGCTAAAACTTACCTACTCAATTTTACAGCAGAAAACTCTTCCTGGATATTATAAATTTAAATCTAAAACTGTATGGAAATCGACAGTGACCTTGACACTTATGCTGAGGATTTTTACAACACACTTAGCACTGCTTGACACTATTGTATACAAATTATAAGGGAATAAGTAGCTTGGTGGTTAAGCTGTTTAACTACTGATTAGAAGGTTCTGAGTTTGAACTCCAGGACGGCCACTGCTGTGCCCCTGAGCATGGCCCTTAATGCTCAGTTGTATAAAATGAGAAAAATGTAAGTCACACTGGAAGAGGATGTCTGCCAAATGCTGTAAAGATAAATATTCTCAGTATCCATTGTCACTTAGAAGAGGTGGGCTCTCTTATGAGTCTGGTTCCACTCAAGATTTCTTCATGATGTCTTATGGAGTATTTCCTAGCCTCTGGCTTACTCATTAAGTATAAATCTATAGTTAGTTCAGATATTTGTAAAGCTATTTTGTGCCCATTATTAAAAGTGCTATATAAATATATGTAATTGTAAAGTAAAATGTAATGTAATTGAATTCATTTAATCTCAACAAAAAGAAGGATTAGGATTTTAGCATTCATTCATCTTCATGAACTGTGATATCCTGGTCAGAGGCATTGTACGTCCAGAGCCTATCCTGGGAACACTAAGCATAAGCCAGAAATTGGGTATTTTAGAGTAGCCAATTAAAAAATTCAATTTGGGAGATGGGAGGAATCTTAAGCTCTTGGAAGTAACCCACACAGACACATGAAAAAGAGTGAAAAAGCTGTAACTCAAGCTGAGGGTCAAATCAGGGACGCTGAAGCTTTGAAGAGGTAAAACCTCCCATACTCTGGGCACACACATACACTGCACCCACTGACTGCAATTTTAACTGAGTGATTCAAACAAAGTTTACAGAGATATAGGTATAAAAATATTATTAATTACTCATAATTCAGAACAGTTCACTCTGTTCACATACTGAACTTCTTTACAGATTTGTTCTTCTTTACGCATTTACGTCAATCATTGCCTTCACTTAAATGCAATTAAATATGGAACATTTAATGAGAGTTTTGAGGTAATGAGAGGGCTGGAAGCAAGAAATCTATTGTGGTGGGGAGCTTTTACTAATGACTTTAGTAACTGTAGTCAGTGCGATGTGAAGCTTGTGTCGGAACTCAGAGCCCCCTCCGAGTGGACATATCACAGGGTGGAATTTCAGTGCAATATTTCTTTTTTGTGCAATAAAAAGAAAGTCAACAATAGGTCATTCAATTTTTTTATTCATTCTCATGAAGCTTTATCATGGTTAGGTTGGTGGAGGTTTCAAATACTTATTTTATATTAATATTTGTATATACTGTATTTTTGGGGTCCATTGGCAGGATTCTGCACCTTTACCACTGCAGCCACGGTTCAATTCCCGGGCAAGGAACCAACCCAGCCAATGAGAGGTTAAATCTCGATTGCCGGTCCCAAGCCTGGATAAATTGGGAGGGCTGTGTCCGGAAAGGTGTCTGGCATAAAACCTGTGCCAAATCAAAATATATAGATTGGATGGTCTTCTATTGTGACCCCAAGCAGGGAGCAGCCGATCAACAACAACAACTTTGATTATATCTTTGAAAATACTTGTGTACTGATGTGTACCAATAAATGTGTTTGAATTCCTTCAGGAGCAGATGGAATTGGGTTTAAAAAAGCAATATTGCCTAACATCTCTACACTTAACCATAAAAGTGATATGAAAGTTCCTCTAGTGTTCCACTAAAGCAAAAGTTACTAAAAATAAACAAAGACTTTTCCTAGCATCGTCTTATAGTATTGGTTATATTTCCAGACCAACAAAGTACATTTTGCCTGCTTCCTTTTCCTTCTGTCTGCATTTATGTACTATCTACCTTGCTATTTTACCATACTGCCTTTGATACTTGACAGATACTCACAGCAGTAACTAGCAAAAGCATTGCTCATCTGATAGATCTAGTCTATACAACCTCTTGTGCATAGTAATTTCAATGTGTTGTTACTCCTTCTGGACTGCAGATCACTTCTTCTGCTCTCTGGAGAATGGCTGGTCTGCTGTTTAGAAGGGTCTCACATGGATCGCCTTAATATTGATGTGAGATTTCTGTGGATCATTTCAGTAAGATTACTAGACTAAAGATTACACTTACTGAAAACAGTATATTCTCAGGTCTGCTCCTCAGTGGATAACTTAAACTGAATACTATAAAGTAGAGCAAAAAACTCTTAGATACCAAATAGCCTTATCAATGCACTCAGTAACTTAATATCTTACAGTTCTGAACGAGTAATGTTTCATACAACAATTGGACTATCCACTGTGACACAGAAGATGATAGGTTCCTTTCATCTTAGATTTTCTTCCTTATGTCTCAGGGAATATTTCTTGTCATTGTTGAATCTCTTTGCTCATTTGCTCGAAATAGTTATGCTAGTGCTTATTATTCTTTAAATAATCATTAGTTGTTACATTAATGATATTAAAACTATCAACAGCCACAAAAAAAAGTAATACCAATTTTGGAGGTGCTAGAGAAAGTCATTTTGTTTAATAGATTAACTTAGTCCAAATTTATTCTGTGCCAGGAAATTAGCTCCTGCTAAAACGTCATGATGTCTGAGAACTGGGGAGAATAGCTGTTAAGAACTGGGACAATCAAAAGTTGCACAAGACAGTGCCACTGTCACTTTTCGGCAGAAAAGCCAAAAGGACTGACCCCTGAAACCATTGCTTTACTTTTTCCTTTTTCTGGTAGCTGTGGTTTTCATTATGAGTATGGAAAATAACCACTCTGGTCTCCCACTCACTTCATACAGTGACTATTGACAAAGCAGCCCGCACTTTCTCACCCAAACAATGAGAAATTCATTCTGCTTCCCTCCCCCTGACTCTACAAGACACACAAATTCATGCCAACTGAGATGCTGCATAATTTATCAATGTCATTATCTGTGGTAAAGTTCACAATAACTTTCATTTTCGGCTGTTGCAATACACTCTCCACTTTATTGGGAACATTCGGCACTTTACAGATATCTATTCAGCTGATCATGTGGCCGCAACACAAAGCAAAAAAAATCATGCTGACAAATGTCAAGGTGATACAAGTGGAACCAAGTGTACTCTTTTGCTGTTGTAGCCTTTTCTTTGATGCTTTTCTGCTCAACACAGCTGTAAAGAGTGATTATGTGAATTACTATATCCTAACTGACAGCTCCAAATTGTGCATTTGGGCTTGGGACCAGCACTGAGAGTTAACTAATAATTTAATAAAATAACTCTAATCATTTGTTATGTTCTCTTTCAGTTTCTGGTGTAGTTTAGCAGATTATGTTATAGTCCAGATTTTTTTTTTTAAATTTTCATCTATATGCCCCCTTTAATCACCTAAGGTTATGGATACAGCTGCTCTGCCCTGTCCTGCCCTGCCCTGTGTTCAGCTACTGTTACTTATAATTGTTTTGTTCAAAACAAAGAGCCACTGTTAACCCTTAAGTAAGGATCTTTACATTTAAACATCTCCTTTCATGAAAGCACCATGTACAATGCGCAAATGATTATTTTGTAATGAATATTCATCAAGTGAGACAAAGCTTCAGTAGCAGGATGAGTGCATTATAGGTATTTTGGGGAACTCCCCACTGTACTACTCAATGCCCTCACCTATGCTAAAGCTTCCATGTGTGAAAACTTAACCCAAAGCAACAGGGCAATAGTTCTCACACAGGCCAGCCTTGACTCTCTCAAACCTACACACACACACACACACACACACACATTCAATAGCACGAAGCTGAATTCAGCTTACAATTGCACATTTTAATTGAGAGTAATTAATTCTTTATATACATACAATGCTGAATACAAAAAGTATTCTACGTTGCTCAGCCTAAGCTATCATAGTGATTAAACATGAAATATATTGCAGGCAATGATCACGCATAACAGATAACAGATATTCAGATTCTGTTGAATGGTTTAGCTTATGTTGAATAAACCACCTGTTGTAATCACTGTGCGCTTAGAAGCAGTAGACATGGCACTTGTGGTTGTGGAACCAGTCGTCCTTTTGGCATCCACTAACTGCATGGCTTTCATAACCCAGACCTTCTTTGGATCTGCACAGACCGTACCTCCTTTCATTGTCGTTAGTCTTTAAATAAATAAAAAAAAACAATTAGCATACGTCCAGGAGATTTTATTTTAGGTGAAAAAGAAGTATAACCCTTTAACCTCCTGACTTATTTGTACTTAATCTGAAAGCATACTATTTAGCAACTACGTTAAGTATAAGTCTAGAACCACAGTTTTTCTAACTGCATTAACGGTATAAAACAAGTCAAACTCTTTCTTTCTACAGAGTATACTAATTCATAAACATAGAAGCAAGCATACTCACACAGCAGCTGTAATGTGGCAGAGACCTGACTTCTGCAGATAGTAACTTTTTATTCTTGAGGCAGGAACCATTCTATTTGATATCTTGATGCAGAGACATGGATTTTCAATTGCTGTTCAGACAAAAATAAATGAAGAATTAGAAAATTGGAAAATATTGTCCCAAATAGCTTAGTTTTGTTATCATAGAAACAAATAGAAAGAAAAGGACAAAACATTAAACACTGTTAATCTCCTTACATTGGCAGATGGTGGCTGAGAGCAGCACAGCAAACAGACACAACAGTGCAGTTGTCATCTCTTCACCCGTCCCAGACTGATCAGTGAGTCTCAATAAAGACCACCAAGTATTAATTTATACATACATGGGACAGGAAAAAAATGCCTCAAAGCTTCCTACCACAAACACCCCTCACAACCCCCCACCCCACACACACATGTCTAATCTAAGATACAGATGCTTCACACCAATGCGTAAGATGTCACTTCAATGGAACAATGGCAAATGTTTGTTTTACCAACCCAACTTTCTGATAGTATCTTTTAAAGATGTCTGTGTATGGTTTCACTATGAACGCTCAGACTGTTGAGATTAACAAATCAAAGTTTATTAGCCAAAAAGCATTTTTGTGACAGTCAGATGTGACGTTGCATTGTTTTGTGTGTGTGTAGGGGGACCCCACAATAGTAGGAACAACTGAAAGATTTGACCTTGTGGGACATTATACCAGTAAGCACAAGGAAAACAAAAACTTCAGCTTGTATTTCAAATATAAAAAGATCCAAAAGGTGGCATTTTGGTTACTAAGGTGTAAGTTATAAGTGTAGATCCTCGTTAGGTGTAATAATAATTATGTCAATTGAAAATCCTCATAATTTATGGGTAGACAAATGAATGTGTGTGTGTGTGTTTTTCCACTTGACCATTTCTATGAAACAATCTGCTGTTCATGGGTGTGTTCAAAGTGGAAAGTACCCAGCTGTACTCGGATGTAAACAATGCCATTATACTAAACATCCTCAGGGTCAAAAATTATTGTTAAATTATGTAGTGTAATTATTATACACGTTTTCACCTTCTGGAAACTTTAAACCTGTAAAGCTAGGGCATAAATAGGCAGATCTATAATATGTCATTTTTTAGAAACAGGTATGAATATAATTTACCTGTGTATATTTGAAAGCATTGTGAAGCAGAGGTACAGGAAGCAGGTTTCCTGTTGCTGCTGTGGTTGTAGTTGAGTCAGGGCTGCAAGATGACAGTAGCTGTGGTCACTTGCAGTACACGCAGGAAATGCACAAATGCTGATGACGGATAGAAGATGTTTCCAGGTACAAGGCAGGCTTTTCTAATAATCCTACCTATACACATTGTGATACAAAATTCTTAGAAATATTAAATACTCATTCTCCTTGATTACTGCATGTCTTATTATGCAGTCATTCTGTCGATTAAACTGGCATTTCTTCAGCCCTTTTCACAAAATTCAAATACTGCCTTCTTTTTATTTTGAGAAATTATTAAACATACATCCTGTCCAAAAGGCACAATGAGTCATTAAAATTTAAAAATGACATTTACAGTGAAGTGTTAGTATGTTGTGCTGAGAACGGAACTAACCCTGTCACTGAAGAGTTAACTCTAAGTGTCGGTCCCAAACCTGTGCCAAATCAAAAACATGTGGACCAAATGATCAGCTGTTGCAGGGAACCGAACAGGGAGCGGATGAAAGAACAGCAACAGCAGCAACTTGTTAATATCTTTGGGATCCATTTTTAGGATCCTGCACTCTCACCAAGGCAGCCTTGGTGTGATTCCTGAGCTGAGAACCAACCCAGCCACTGAGAGGTTAACTAGCAGACTGATCAGTGATATTCAGTAAATGCCACCAAGTATTAATTTATACATACGTGGGACAGGGAAAAATGCTTCAAAACTTCGTACCACAGGCAACCCTTTGAGTTGCCAAAGTTTTGGGGCACCCCTCCAAATCATTGAATTCAGTTGTTGTTTTTCAGGGGTTGGGCTTGGCCCCTTAGTTCCAGGGAGAAGATCTTAATATATCTCTTAATATTTTAGCAAACCAAGACATTTTATTTTAGCAAACCAAGACAATTTTTTGCTCCCAACTTTGTGGGAACAGTTTGGGGATGACCGCTTCCTGTTCCAACATGACATGCACAAAGCAAGGTCCATAAAGACATGGATGAGCGATGTTGGTGTGGAGGAACTTGACCAGGAGTCCTGACCTCAACCCGCTAGAACACCTTTGGGATGTTTTAGAGTGAGCCAGGCCTTCTTCCTTTACTTTTTGCCTGCACTTCCTCACAATCTACCTTGCTATTTTTTTCCACTGCCCTAGCTATAGTTGACAGAAACTCACAGCACTGACTGGGGAATGCATTGCTCATGACAGATCTAGTGTATACAAGCTACTGCTTAGTAATTTCAATATGCTATTGCTCATTCTGCCCTCCAGATCACTCCATCTACACACATACACACACACACACACACACACACAAGGGAACATTTAACAGCACAGTGCTGAATTCAGCCGATATCTGCATAATTTCATTGAGAGAAAATACATTAAATCTTAAAATACATATTTAATTCAATTAAATTCAATTTTATCTGTATAGCACTTTTAACAAAGAGCATTGTCTCAAATCAGCTTCACATAAGAAACAACATAAGAAAACAACAAACATATAAACAGACAAACAGTCCTAGATGTTATCCCAAGTGAGCAAGCCTGAGGTGACTGAGGCGACTGTGGCAAGGAAAAACTCCCTTAGATGGTAAGAGGAAGAAACCTTAAGAGGAACCAGACTCAAAAGGGAACCCATCCTCATTTGGGTGACAGCGGAGTGTGAGATAACATTGTGCATTTATGTGTAGTCAGTTGTGTGATGCCGATACAGCATGTGTAGAATATTATGTAAATTAATAAGGAGGTTGTTGTCGTCCACAGCATTGCTTTGAATACCCCAATCCTCACAAAGCATATAATGCTGAATACAACAGTGTAGTCACTCAGCCTAAGCTATCACAGTTGATTAAACATTAAATATATTCCAGGCAATGATCAGGCATAACAGACTTTCTGATTCTGTTGAACAGTTTAGCGTATGCAGTATAAACCACCTGTTGTAATCACTGTGCTCTCAGAGGCAGTAGACATGGCACTTGCTGTTGTGGAACCTGTCCTCCTTTTGGCATCCACTAATTGCATGGCTTTCAGAACCAAGGCTTCCTGTGGATCTGCACAGACCGTACCTCCTTTCAATGTTGTGAGTCTTTAAATGCACACACACACACACACACAAAGAAAAAAAAATCAGTCAGCCTATGACCAGGAGGTTTTACTTTAGGTGAAAGTGAGGCATAACCCTTTAACCTCCTGACTTATTTTTACATATTGGTCTGAAGGCATACTAACTATAAGAGTTGATCTGTAACTGCTCTGAAACTGAACTGAAAGATTCACAGAGTGTGGTGTATTTGTCTGGAACCAAAGAAGCTATTAACTATTAGCAAGTCTCGTTTTTCTAACTGCATTAATGATATAAAACAAGTTTAACTGTTTTTTTTTTTTTACATATTGTACTATAAATTTATAAACATAAAAGCAAGCATACTTTGAGGGCGGCGCAATTCTATGTGATATCTTGAGGATTTTCAATTGCTATTTGGACAAAAACAAAGGATGAAATAGAAAATATTGTCCCAAATCATTTAGTTAGGTCACAATATTCTATTATTCTATTAAAGCAAAAGTTACCAAAAATAAAGACTTTTCCCAGCATAGTCTTACATAGTATAATATTGTAGCATTGGCTTCATCTAATCTAAAATATTCCCAGACCAACAAAGTACCTTTTGCCCGCTTCCTTTACTTTCTCCCTGCATTTCCTTACCATCTATCTTGCTGTGCATAGTAATTTCAATGTGCTATTGCTTGTTCTGCCCTCCAGATCACTCTTTCTAGACACACCCACACACAAAGGAACATTTAATACCACAACACTGAATTCAGCTGATAACTGCACAGTTATTGAAAGTAAATACATTCATTCTTAAAATACATACAATGCTGAATACAACTATATAGTCACTCAGCCTAAACTATCACAGTGATTAAACATTAAATATATTGCAGGTAATGATCACATGTAACAGATAACAGACATTCTGATTCTGTTGAACAGTTTAGCGTATGCTGTGTGAACCACCCGCTGTAATCACTCTGCGCTCAGTCCTTTTGGTATCCACTAATTGCATGGCTTGCATAACCCAGGCCTTCTTTGGATCTGCACAGACCGTACCTCCTTTCATCGCCGTGAGTCTTTAAATGCATAAAACAAATAGTCAGCATATAACCATGAAGCTTCATTTTATGTGAAAGTGAAGTATAACCCTTAAAACTCTAGACTTATTTATCTGAAGGCATACCTTTTAGTAGCTAACTACTATTACGTAATCAGTAACTACATTAAATCTGATGAGAAATATATGTAGAGTGAGGTGTATGTCTGGAACCACAGATGCTATTAACTATCAGCAAGACTAGTGTTTCTGACTGATATAAGCAAGTTAAACTTTTTTTTTTCTATGTAATGTACTAATTTATAAACATAGAAGCTGTGTACTTACACAGCAGCTGAAATGTGGCAGAGGCCTGACTTCTGCAGATAGTATTTTTTAAATTTTTATGGCAGGAACAATTGTATTTGATATCTTGAGGCAGACACATGGATTTTTAATTGCTGTTTGGATAAAAACAATGGAAAAATTAAAAAATATTGTCCCAAATCATTTAGTTTTGTAGGAACAGAAACAATAAGAAAGAATAAAAGAGCAGAAAGAAAATATTACTGTTAATCTCCTTACTTTGGCAGAAGGTAGCGGTGAGCAGCGCAGCAAACAAACAAACACCAAACTGATCAGTGACATTTGATAACACTACCAAGAATTTTTTTACACATGGGGACAGGAAAAATATGATTCAAAATTTCCTATCATAGGCGCCCACCCCCCACCCCCCACCCCCCTTTTGAAAAATTATTAAACATACATCCTGTGTATCATTGTTGGATTTATTTGCATCTATAATTTTTGTTAGAATTCCTTCAGGAGCAGGCGTGAGTTGGATTAAAAACAATATTGCCAACATCTTCACCCTTAACTGTGAAAGTTCCAGCAAAGTTCTATTAAAGCAAAAGTTACCAAAACTCAATAAAGACTTTTCCCAGCATTGTCTTACACAGTGTAATATTGTAGCATTGGCTTCATCTAATCTAAAATATTTCCAGACCAACAAGCCTGCTTCCTTTACTTTCTGCCTGCACTTCTTCACCATCTACCTTGCTAAACTCACAGCCATGTCTAGTGAATGCATTGCTCATGATAGATCTAGTCTATACAACCACTAATGCTTAGTAATTTCAATGCGCTGTGCCCGTTCTGCCCTCCAGATCCCTCCATAGACACACACACACACACACACACATTCAATAGCACCAAACTGAATTCAGCTGATAATTGCATATTTTAATTGAGAGTAAATACATCCATTCTTAAAATACATACAATGCTGAATACAACAATATAGTCACTCAGCCTAAACTATGACAGTGATTAAACATTAAATATATTGCAGGTAATGATCACATATAACAGATAACTGATTCTGTTGAACAGTTTAGCGTATGCTGTGTGAACCACCCGCTGTAATCACTCTGTGCTCAGTCCCTTTGGCATCGACTAATTTCATGGCTTTCATAACCCAGGCCTTCTTTGGATCTGCACAGACCGTATATCCTTTCATCGTCGTGAGTCTTTAAATGCACAAAAATCAGTTAGCATAGAACCAGCAGGTTTTATTTTTGGGCGAAAGTGAAGTATAACCCTTTAACCTCCTGACTTATTTACCTGAAGGCATACCTTTTAGTAACTACTCTTACTTAATCAGTAACTACATTGAAACTGATGAGAAATATACGCAGAGTGAGGTGTATATGTCTGGAACCACAGATGCTATTAACTATCAGCAAGACTAGTTTCCTTAAACTTCATTAATGATATAAACTTTTCTTTCTACATAGTGTACTAATTTATAAACATAGAAGCAATCATACTTACACAGCAGCTGTAATGTAGCAGAGGCCTGACTTCTGCAGATAGTATTTTTTTATTTTTATGGCAGGAACAATTGTATTTGATATCTTGAGGCAGACACATGGATTTTTAATTGCTGTTTGGACAAAAACAAAGGAAGAATGAAAAAATTGTCACAATAGACAGAGTAAAAGGACAGAAAGAAAATGAAACTGTTAATTTCCTCACATTGGCAGACCGTAGCAGTGAGCAGCACAGCAAACAGACACAACAGTGCAGTTCTCATCTCTTCACCCGTACCAGACTGATTAGTGACACTCGATAACACTACCAAGAATTAATTTACACAAAGGGGACAGGAAAAAGTGCTTCAAAGCTTCCTACCACAGATACCCCACATAACCCCCCAAACACACACACACACACACAAACACACACACACACACACACACACACACACATACTTTTTAAAATATTATTAAATGCACATCCAGTGCAAAAGGTATGTATCATTGTGTCTTTGCAAACTTGAAAATGATTTTTATAGTAAATTGCTAGTATGTTGTTGTGTAGGCTCTTGATTAAGGAAATTTGAAGAAACTGTAGTGTAGAGTTGTTGTGTCAAAATTACATCCCTGGTTATGTTGATAAAGATTAACTATTACAACTTTATCGTTTGTGAGGAAATAGTCTAAAAAGAATTCATATTTACCAATCTACTTTTACTAACAAAAAAAAAACATTTTAAAATATCAGGAAGTAACATAGATGGCTCAGAGGGAGTACTCGTGACAGGACCTTAAATGTCACTGCACTCAAGAGAAAGTAACTGTGGTCTTTTGCTATATGCTAAATGACGATTAACATGTACCACAGAGTAGTTGCGTTTCACAAGCATGGCACATAAACCAGTAACAGATTTCACTAAACTGTACTAACATCAGAATACCTGCTTACCAGCCACCATAATGTAGCAAGTGGAGTAAAAGATTTAAGTCGGTAAGATGTTATTTTCTATCATAAGAAAATTACTCTTCAGAAAATACTCCTCATATATTTAAATATGAGCAGTTTCATGCTACCATACAATCATTCATTTTCTCAGGTTATAAATGTGAACTTCTAAAGTTAATTCTGAAATGTAGGAATAAAAGTTTATAATATGGTGTATATGCTACAAGATTTTTTTTAAAAGAATAACCAACATGAATATCTGAGGAAATGTGTTTCTATTTTATTTTGACCAGCTGTCTCTTAAGAGGTTTGATTCATACTATTTTGGCATGTTGTCTGTAAGATAATCACTTCATGATCAATACTTAACTTGTAACCATAAATAAAGTGCTTCTGTGTATACAGAATTGCTTGAATGGCCTTTGTTTGTTAAATTCTCCAAAAATGGAAAAACATGTCAGAATTGAACAGAGCTCAATTGTACAGTTCATTTCATGCAGTCAGTGGCACAAGAAAATCCTGTGTGTCATCACATCCTGTCTATCGCATGATTAAACTACTTATGTGAAATAAGCGGAACTGATGCAAGTGACCGAGTTCAGGTTCTTTACTTACAAATGGAGATTGTTTCCATGACATCAAGTTGTTCTGGTCACCAACAAGCCATCTTGTGTTAATTATAATATGCAATACTGTCACAATATGCAGCAGACCAGCGGTGCTCTGGCATTTCCATTAAACCATTTCCACAAAAATCCAGCTGTAGGGCATAGTATATCTGCAGTGTTGTCATTTGTTCACAAGATGGCATCAGATGTCCTTCTAAGTGAAGACAACACTGCTTGAAATGTTTTCTTTTAATAAAGGGAATTATTTTCACAGCACCTACTATAATAATGTAATTTCTCCGTCCTCCACAGCAGCAGATTTGGAAAAATAAAGCAAATACTTTTCAAATTAAAATTATGATTCAGGCTTTTAACTGTATAACAATAATTAGATTAAATTATCAGTCATGTGAAACAATAATCAGTGTAATCTATAGACAAGGACAACATTACAGTATATGGTTTTTTTTTATATTTTAAATATGCGTAATGATAAAAGTAAATGTGACTCTGACCTTAAAAAAAAGGACAGAAGAACTGTCTTCACTTTTCAGACTGGTGGATGCTCAGTCATGATTTGAAAGCAAATTACACAATATGCTGAGATAATTTAGTACAGTGTAACATTTTATGTATTATTTTTACTTCACCCTAATGTATTATTTAACATTACACTAAATGGTCAATCAGTTCCTGTTGCTGTAAACGTTTACGGTCTATTATGAGATGTTATTTTATTTTATTTTCCACCTTGTTATTAACACCAACCAGAGCATCATAATGCTAAGTTTCTGATTTACATAAGTTTTAATTAATTTAACTAAGCGTTCATTCAAGGCAAAGTCTAATTTAGGCAGAATACAACCAAAAATGTTACTAGTAAACCATCAACAGTGATAAAAGAGCTGCAAGGTTAAAATTTTCAACAACTGACCAAAAAACACATGAAAAACATAAAGAGTCATTTGAGAATGTGCTCAGAAGTGCTACACGCATTATTCACAAGGAAGTCAGCTAAACCACAAATGATTTAATCCTCTAATTATCTTGTAATAGCAGTGACAGCAAGACATTTACATCGACATCAAGTTTACAGTAAACTACAAGCAATTTACAGTAAATGCTTCATTGAGAAGATCCAAACCAGTGTCCCAGGAAAACTGGGTACGAGGTGGGAAAACTTTCTGCTTGTCCACTGCAGGGGCAATCCAGTGTAGCTATCTACTGGATTTTTTAAAGGAGCATTACAAGTAATGGAACAGTAATAGAGAATATATGATACACAGTAAACACTAATCATTGAAAGTGAAAATATCAAAAATATCTAGTATATGTTATAAATTTACTATAAACAAAACTTCAGATTATTAAGTCTACTTCTAGATTTTTTTTTTATTACTTCAAGCTTCTAATCATCTTATTCTACTATATTACCATAAATCTAGTATGTCTAGAAATGGGCTTACTGGAATTATATTTGTTATATACTAATTTAATAACGAGAAATATTAGATGACTTTTTCTTTATTTAAAATATCTTCACTTGCTAAGATACCTTTTTTTTCTTTACACTATTATACACATGTTTCTTGAAGTTTGTAAAGTAATCTACAGAGTAGAGTGGACAATTCATTTTGACATCACAAAATCGCAATTGGATAGGGTGTGTTTTTTAACTTGCACAGCGTAAGGCTAGTATGAGCAAGCCACAGTGACTGGTTTGGAATTCCATGTAGGCATCATCAACCAGTCTGCGGCCCAGTCACATTATGTTAAGCGAACCTTTGTACGGTTTTATAGTGTATGAACTGAAAGCGAAAGCTGTTTAGTTTATAGCGAACATCCTTATCATGACACAATCATGTTCTGTGGTGACAATAATGTTAGTGGTTAGCATAAAGGAATGACTAGATTCATTCTTAAATCCTTATATAGGCTTATATATAGAAATATAATATAATATAATTGCCATGACATTGCAGATAGAAGATTACTGATAACCAACTGACTCAGTTACCCTGTATGTTGGAAATATACAAGAACATTAATCGTGTTGTAACTTCCTGAGCTGTGGTTTGCAGCTCAGACAGCAGATGTGTGTATGTGCATTAGTCTTTTGTATGCATCACCTCTACCTCACCAGTTGCCTTTCTGAGAAAAACACACAAAAATACACTTACTCTTAACTCTTACACCACAGTGAACTTTGCTAAGATCTTTCATCATATTTGACGGTGTATGACACCTGTGGGTTTGGAGTGTTTTGACAGACTCTGTGAGTCCAGGGTAGTTCTTCCAAAAATAGATAACAACCATGAGATTTGAAAAAATAATGGCACTATACATTACATGGCCAAAGGTTTATATGTTTTTTGTACACATGATTCCAGTCTTAATTTGCTGTTATAATAGCATTCACTCCTCTTAGAAGGATTTTCCCTTGACTGCGGGGTGTAGCTGTGGGGATTTGCCCATTCAGCCACACCACACTGCACATTAGTGAGAAGGTCTGGGTCACAGTCTGCAACCCGTTTCAAGTCAAGGCCCTTAGCTGATCACTTTAACTACAGCCTAGATAGCTAGCTAGCTAGCTAGCTAGCTAGCTAGCTAGCTAGCTAGATAGATAGATAGATAGATAGATAGATAGATAGATAGATAGATAGATAGATAGATAGATAGATAGATAGATATGAATTTACAATTCTGTGCATTTATAATTATATTATTATGCATAGAAGATAGATAGATAGATAGATATGAATTTACAATTCTGTGCATTTATAATTATATTATTATGCATAGAAGACTTAGCAGAATGTACAGGTTTGGAGCAGAACTGCAAGATGATTACATGCAGTAAAGTATTAGTGAGACATCAGTGTCCTAGAAGTGTAGTGTAGAGTGTAGTGAATTTATGATTGTAGATCCAGTGAAGAAAAATTGTAACGCTAAGATGTAACAAAGACATCTTATACAGTTGTATGGGAAGGTCCACATAAGGGTTTGATGGTCAGGTGTCTACAAACCTTTGGCCACAAAAATGTGATTTTATAATTCAGGTAAATACTACAGTTTATTGATAATCATTATAAATCATATCAAACTTGATAATAAAGTATTCTTTTATATATAAATGTACCATTTTTACTAGTTTAGTTTCCTTAATTTTGAAAACCAGATGTGGATAGCATTATCATGAAATAAACCGATTGGGGTCATGTAGGCTTAGCAGTCTTTTAACATGCAATTCTCCACAAGCTATGTGTCTTATGGGGATTTCCTCTGAAAGTTCCTTTATGTGATAATGACTAAGCCTCATGTCACCGAGACTACTTGTGTCAGCCAGACCCCAAAATAAATTTCCGGGGTTAAATTTAGAGTACAATCAGAAATTCCACACAATGGTTAAAATTCGTCTGTCACCCCTGAGTTTTTTGATCATTTACACTTAAGCTCCCCATAAATGTCCTACCACTACACTGTGTTGAGAAAAATTATCATGCCTTTATTGTCATAAAAACGAACTCTCATAGATTTGAAGTTTGTGTTCACATGGTGAGAACATTATCTAAAAATAGTTTTAGAACTTCCCCTTTTAGTGGAAAAAACTAATGAAATAATTATATGAATGACCGGACCACAGAGCTCTTTTTCATGCCCATTTAGATTGAAGAAGTTATAGTCATGCTGCTGTACAGTATCTCTGTCTGTTTTAAGAAATACTAAATACACTATATTACCAAAATTTGGGCACTTAAAATATATGCTTGAACAGTCTGTTAAGGATTAAGTGCATCTTTGCTGTTAGAATAGCCTGTTGTTATAACAGGGGGCTTTTCACACTGCACTTAACCTCAGGATATCAGCTTTTGAAACCCTAGAGAAAGAGTGTGCATTTGTCATTTTAAAGCAGAGTTATCATTGCTCTTTACCCCGGGTCATGAAACCCTGCCCTGAAGTAGGTGTGGCACAACGTTTGCAGGGTTAACCCCACATTATTGTGCCAAAAGTGTAAAGTGTGAAATGATACGGTGTGAGATTTTTATGACTAGATGCTTAGCAGCAGACTCTGATAATCATGTAAAAAACAAGAACGTAGGAACACTTTACAAAAGCGTCGCAGTAGCATCGGGTGTCAAAACACAGAACATCACAGAAGTTTGTGCTGTAGCAAGGGGGAAATACCTGACACTAAAAAAATTGGATATCAATGAATGTCAGGTCAACTACATGACAAACTTAAAAATGTGAAAAATATTACAAATCTGTGAAAGATAACAAGGCAGAGAATAGCTAGGGTTTTTTTTCTTGCTGATACGTAAGCATGAGACAAGCCACTATTCAAAGTGGTCATGATACAGCAAATATACTAATAAGAACATTAATCCAGGGTTTAGTAATGTATGGTGTGAAGCATTGGATTATAATTATACAGGATTAATTGTTAAACCCGGGTAAAGTATGAGCACTGTGAAATGTGAAACAAAATAATAACATATTTAAATAATATAATAGAAGATTTTGTCTTTCTTAAAATTAACATTTAAAACATTTCCTCTATTACACTTATAACCCTCCCATTGAACCATAATTAAGTTAAGTACTCTTTATTTGTCACATATACTTTACTGCACCGTGAAATCCTTTCTTCGCATATCCTATCCTTGAGGTCAGAGCGCAGGGTCAGCTATTATGCAGCACCCCTGGAGCAGGGTGGGTTGGGGGCCTTGCTCAAGGGCCCAACGGTGGGGCTTGAACCCAAACCTTCCAGTCAACAACCCAGAGCTGTACCCACTTGAGCTACCACCACCCCCATAATGTGCTGATGTCTAAAAATTCTCCATCAAACATGACCATAATTTCTACTTACCTGGTGACTATATCATAATGACATATATAAAGTTTAATTGTGGTGCATACACATCACATTAATTGCTGTTACCAAATGTCTTGAGTTAGGATACTTCTGAATTTTTCTAGACCACTAAAAGTGCTCATTAAGAAAAATATAGAATTGTATAAATAAGGAAGGCTGGGATTGATTTTTTTTGTAGACCAGACTGTATAAAAATGAACTGCATATATAAAATATGATCCCTAGTCATTATAGTGAATGTGAAAGGGAAATATTATTATGTTAGCTGTTTGTCTGTTCTTTAAGTGTTAAGTGAATCTGTGTTTCTTTTTCCTGACAAGTAAGAACAGTCCTCAGTGATGCCGGAAGAAGACAAAGGAACTAAAGTATCAATTTATAACAGTGATTAAGCCATGTAGCCTGAAGAGCGCCTTGCATGATTGCACCACAATGTGTCACGGTGCATTGTGACGAAGATGTTTGCAAGATATTCCATGTGTATTATTCATAAGTGTATTCAGGGTAACTGCATTAATATTACTTCCCCTATCTTGAATGAATATAAAGGATCTTGGCCTGAATATGTCCAGTGTAGAGGAAGGACAGTAGAGTAAAGACATTCCCAAACAGTATAGCTCTCATCAGCAAAGATGGATTTCGCTCTGACTTCTCGCCAGTTGGTCTTTCTTTTTTGCATTATAACACTTCTTTTCAGCTGTGTGCTTGGAGGTGAGTGTTCTTAATAAGCATGCTCTTAAAGTGAAAACCTGTGTGTGTGTGTGTGTGTGTGTATGTGTGTGCACGCATTTCGTTAGCACATTTTGTATGATAGTGTTTATATATCTAACCCCATGTATATTTTATTCAACTACAGTGCGCTCCAGTGACAGCAAGCCACAAACATGTTGTGCACAAACTACTGGTGGACATGTTTCATCTGCACATGTAAAAAATTGTGCCTATACTGAGAAAAAAGGCAGATGTCTTGAGGCCTATGTGTAAGTAAAGAAACTATATTATGTGTCGAAATGAAAAATGACTGAAACAAAAAGGTCTTAGAATGTCCAGAAAATACTGTATATGACTATTCATGATCATATCATTCTCACGTCCATTGAATGTTGAATACAATCTGTCTGGTTTAGTCAAAAGTGTACTTTAACAGATTTGTAGTATGGTGAAGGAATGAATTGTCTTGATCAGTATCTCTATCTGTGCAGGTTTTTGTTCAATAATGGGAAACTGCATTGCAGCAGTGTAAACGCAAAAGGGATCAATGCAACACTGGCAAAATTAGAAAAGGTAACTGACAAAAAGGTTTCTGAGTATAAAATATCTGAACTTCTATCTCTCTTCTTCTTTTTGTAAAAGCTTCTTTTTGTAGCTTCACTGTTTTTGTTGGCATTTTGAGATAGATAGATAGATAGATAGATAGATAGATAGATAGATAGATAGATAGATAGATAGAGAGATAGATAGATAGATAGATAGATAGATAGATAGATAGATAGATAGATAGATAGATAGATAGATAGATAGATAGATAGATAGTGTGTGTGTAGACAGACAGACAGACAGACAGACAGACAGATAGATAGATAGATTGATAGATAGATAGATAGATAGATAGATAGATAGATAGATAGATAGATAGATAGATAGATAGATAGATAGATAGATAAGAGAAACTTTATTATATTGTTATTTTTTTTTATCAAATTTGTAATATTTCTTTCTCTTTTCAACATATCCAAAAGAAAGGAATACAATGCGTGGGCAGGCCCCAGAGCTGACATCTGCGAGTTCCAGCTGTTATGCTGCACAAAAACAGTTCTGCTTAAATGCCAGTACCCTGGAAGGACAAAAATGTCAAAAAGATTTGATGTATTTTTCTATTATTTCTGCAATTATTTATTTAATTTTATGTTGAACACAAAATACATGTGTATTCTATATTTATCTAATATTTAATTTACAAGCATTGTCTGTATTTATTTATTTTGTGATGTGAGGTGGTTTTTTTTAGCATTCGTATTCAATAAATAAATAAAACTTTAAAATTTAAATTTTCTGCTTTCATGGCTGTATGTTTTGTGTATTTTATTAACCATCCATCAAACACATTTGATATGGAATGGATTCACACTGGTGAATTAATTAAAAAGGATAAGTACAAAATATATATGAATATAAAATATTAAATATGTAAAATATGTTTGGCGGTCCATTTGGCACTTCTTAGCTTAATGGAAAAATTAATAATAATAATAATAATAATAATAATAATAATATTAATAATAATAATAATAATAATAATAATAATAATAATAATAATAATAGTAGTAGTAGTAGTAGTAGTAGTAATAGTAGTAGCAGTAATGTGGGAATGGTGGTTTTCTGGTTTAGCACATTTGCCTCACACCTCGGGGACTGGGGGTTTGAGCCCCACCTCTGCCATGCATGCACAAAATTTGCATTGCATTGTTTCCTGAAGGCACCCTGGTTTCCTCCCCCAGATCAAAGACATGTGCTGTAGGCTGTTTTAAAATTGTGTGAAAGTCTGTGAATTGTGTCCTGCAATGGGTTGGTATCCCCAAAAAAGCCTTGTGCCCAGAGTCCCCTGGGAGAATCTCCAAGTTCTCCAAGACCCTGTGTAGGATAAGAAGTACTGAAGCATGCATAGATGAATAATATTAATTGGTTTCTTAACACTGTGAAGGACAGTTAGGATCAAGAGATCAGCTTCTCTGCTAAGTGAATCAAATTCATATACTAGGAGGGCCAATGAGCTTCAGTCTCTCTCTGCACAGATCTGCTCACTATATGGTTGTATGGCTGTATGGGATTTTGCCTCACTTGTAAATTACTTACATACATTTACAATACTTCAAATCAATAAATTACATAAATTTACAATAAATTGTCTGCTAAATGAATAAATATGAATGGTTGCTATGTGGGGTAGGTAGCTCCAGAGTCCTGAATTCTGAAATTAGCTTGGGTGTGCTCTTTGTGTGGAGTTTCACATGTTCTCTCTGTGTAGAGAGAGTAGACTTTTATTACAATAAAATTAACTAAGCTAATTCTGACATAACATATGTTTGATATTAAAAAAAATGGCAAAAAATATGAATAACACTGAAAATTTAGTAATAAATTACAGAGTTTACAAAGTTTAATTCTTTGCTTTAATGCTCTAAATCTGAATACATTTTGTATATATAGAATATTTCATTTATATTTATTTCTCTTGTGCAATCAAAAACTGGCAAGTCTCTGGCAAAAGAATTTCCTTCAGGATTAATAAAGTTCAATTTTATCTTATCTTATCTTATCTTATCTTATCTTATCTTATCTTATCTTATCTTATCTTATCTTATCTTATCTTATATTTTATGACTAATTACAGATTAATTTTAGAGATACTGCTTAAATCTTACAATGTTAAGATTTTATTTATTTTTTTATTTATTTATTTAAATGTTAAATTTTTTAACAACTCAACAGGAACCAGGCCTTATCTTTCTTGTTAATCTAAATGAGTCTTACTTTTAATCTGGCATGTGGTTTTTGGTATCTCATGGTGGAATGTTCACACAGTGAGGTTAATATGCATGAGAAAATAATAATCTGGCAGTGAGCTAATGTTCATATCTAAAGCACATGAGAAAATCATTTGAACAAAACCACATGCTTTAAGATGTAGCAATACACTGTTAGTCAATTTGTGACACGTTTACGAAACATAGTAGCTGAAGTGCCTACAAACAAGGTGGAGCTGCTTCTCATGGAACTGCTTTTGAGTCATATGTACAGTAGTTTGCCTATTCAAGTTTAAATGTTAATATGAGTCATTGACCAGTCATAGTCGTGTTCTGCTTTAAACAAAGAGAAAAATCTAGAGCCATATGTAACGTTTAAATGTAACACAAAACCATCACAGAGATGAGAACATAGGTTGGATTTACGACTTATCTACAAGCCTGACTCTCCTCTTGGATAAACTAAGCCAACTTAATGTGTCTCCACTTGACTGCCAAAGGTATATCACTTTTCTGGAAGGAGTGCATAAGGGTGGGCAATGAAATCTCAGGCTCCTTCGGTGCCCCCTGGTACTCACTATACACTAATGACTGTACTTCTAAGAAAGACACAGTCAAACACTTCCAGTTTTCAGATAACACTAATGTCAAAGAATTAGGAGTAGACATAATGAACAAAAGTACTTCATCTGGTCATGGTGTGAGCCAATCAGCACAAAACTGAATGAGGTCATTCCTATTTCCTTTCTTGAAAACATATTATCATTGTATTGACATCACTATTCTGTAGGATCTTAAAGTAATCACCAAAAAAGGCCTTGTCACAGCTCACAGCTTATTGTATTTTGAAACTTACATGTTCACATTTTCATCTGATTCACTTATGTAACTTTTCAGTTGAAACGAAAGCAACAGTGCATTATTCACTACCAGCTTTCTCCACTCATACAGACTTCACATCAAAGCCAGCATTTTTTATTGTTGCAGCATTTTCTTTCATAGTGGAAAAATACATGACGATTATTTATGAATACATTCAGCATAGTGAAATTCTTTTGTTTGAAGAAACTAGCGTTTTAGGATGCTGGATGTTGTCGGAGCATGATGTCATTGGCAATATAGAATGGAAAAAGTTGGTTCAGGCTGTTTTAAATGTATCACGATTGAGATGAAATAGCATGCTAAAGGTTGAACTGTAATTTGCGCATTTACTATAAATGTTGTTACAGTATAACATTTCTGTATACATGTGCGTTTCTCAGTAAGTCATGAAAAGCACCCTAGTCTTACTACTGGTGTTAAACTTTTTCACTTTCATTTCTGCTCTTATGTGTCTTTTTTTCAAAGCACAAATTCACTGTAGATCAATTTAAGCTCTTTCCCATTAATACTTTATGTACAAGCCAACTATATACGAGACTTATTAGACAAGTGATGATGATAATGAGGGGAGAATAGAAACATCACAGCTTCAAAATTTTTGTTTATAATTAGGGTTTACATTAATGTTTATAACCCAGTAAACCACAAAATTTTGTTAACTTAAACAGCTGCAAGTGTATGTTGTGGAAATTTTGGAAATAATCACCATATTTCCTACATAGAAGAAAATTAGAACAATATTATAAATAAAGTAGAATAGTGACCTCCAGACTGGGCTATTGTAATGCATTACTAGGTGGTTGTCCTGCATCCTCAATAAACAATCTACAGTTAGTCCAGAATGCAGCCACCAGAGTTCTTACTAAATCAAGAAAATATGACTATAACCCTAATTTTATTATCCCTGCACTGGCTACCTGTTAAGTTTAGAATTGATTAAAAAACTCTCACTACTTACATACAAGGCACTACATGGTTTAGCTCCCATGTACCTAACCAGCCTTCTAACGTACTACCATCCATCAGTAGACCTACAGTGAGAAGAGGCCAACCCTGCGGGTATCCTGAGGTATCCAGAGAGGGATCAGCTCCAGTTGGATTCTACTTTGTGAGGATTTGGGTATTCAAAGCAACAATGCCAACCCTATGTGGTCTTTGAGGATGACAACAACCTTCTAATTAATACATACAATAACATTCTACATATGTTGTATCTGCATCACACAACTCCAACTGACTGTATATGACTGTAGAAAGGACATTGTTCATAATCACACTCTCCAGTGTTTATAATAATTTATAATCACACTCTCCGGTGTTTATAATAATTTATAATCACACTCTCCGGTGTTTATAATAATTTATAATCACACTCTCCGGTGTTTATAATAATTTATAATCACACTCTCCAGTGTTTATAATAATTTATAATCACACTCTCCAGTGTTTATAATAATTTATAATCACACTCTCCAGTGTTTATAATAATTTATAATCACACTCTCCGGTGTTTATAATAATTTATAATCACACTCTCTGGTGTTTATAATAATTTATAATCACACTCTCTGGTGTTTATAATAATTTATAATCACACTCTCTGGTGTCAGCCAAATGAGGATGGGTTCCCTTTTGAGTCCGGTTCCTCTCAAGGTTTCTTCTTCATACCATCTAAGGGAGGTTTTCCTTGCCACAGTCGCCTCAAGCTTGCTCATTAGGGATGATTTTGTCTAAGATCTAGGACTTTTGCACTATGTTTCTTATGTTTCTTATGTCCTGTAAAGCTGCTTTGAGACAATGTCCATTGTTAAAAGAACTATACAAATAAAATTGAATTGAATTGAATAGATTTTATTCTGAGCTCAGGACAAAATCTGGGACCCTGGTACTGTGAGGTGGAAAAGCTATGCTATGTATCTATGTTTGATATAATGTGTATATTTTTGCAGTAGAAACAGGAGTCTTTTAAGAAAACAGCTGTTTAGTATGCTATATGGCACAAAAATTATGTTACTATAGATTTTCCTTTCAAAAATATTTTTTATTGAAAATCATTAGATTCTCCACGATTAAATGTGAATGATTTAATCTAATGCAAGTATTAGAGTATTATTATTTCTATTATATCGAATTAGCAATGGAATTTTACAGTTTCAGTAGAGACTGTGGGTTTTTGTTGTGTGCCATAAATTATGACTTTCACCGAAAACTGGAAACTACCAAGTAAAGCTATTTATGGTGACTGGAGAAAAAAACAACATTTCCTGTTGTGAGATGCTCTTGGGAAAGAGTGGATGCTACTGTCACACTTCAGAGTTCCTCTTTTTTCTGATATTTAAAGTCATTGCTTGATCTTAGAGAATCAGTCTATCAACTCCTTCAGAGAGGACAGAGAACAGCTGAGAAAATGCCGAGCAACACAATGGTGATGAGGAGTCTGACAGCCATAATCGTCCTTGCGTTTACCATCTGGACTGTAGCAGGTAGTCTAATCTGTTCTATATATTTAACATTTTATTTTTTATACTGCTGTGTGCTTGTGAATGAGACAGTAGTTTTAAAAATGAGATAAAAAATATTTATTATTATTTATTCTAAAATGTGATCTTGTGTTTTCGGGTGTATTCATTTAGATGCAGAAAAAGTGAGTCCCTGCTGCGTTGCGGTCTCCACATTCATGGAGGACATTGCCATCACAGGTTACAGATTACAGTTGAAAAATCTTCCATGCATTAGAGCTGTCATGTAAGTACAGTCTCACAAAAAACAACACAATTGTCAATGATTCAAATACAAAAATAGCTTGAATTTAACAACAAACAAACAAAAAACACAGTACTGGTGAATTCATCATTTAATTGACCTGTCTTTTACAGTTTTCAGACAGAAAAGGGACAGTTCTGTATTGATCCAAGTCAACCCTGGGTGAGGAAGAAGATCACTGAGTTTAGGTAAGAAATACAAACACAAAATTTGTGTATAAAATATGAAACCAATGAACGTGTTTAGCCACATGATATTCAAGATTTTTTTTTATTCTCTAGGAGGTCACAAAAGAACAAAATGTCTCCAACCTCTGCTTCACCGAGTCTGACCTTCTCAGCACCACAGAATTCAACTGTTAGCACTCAGACGGAGAAATGAAGAAGAAGAAGAAAAAACAGCTCACTTCAGTAAATAAAAGACTGCAGTGATTTTAAAACAATATCTTTTACTTATAATATTTATAATATCTATAATATTTAAAGCTATAATTGATTAGCATTCATGGCCAGTTTGATACTGGAAAACATGTTTATTTAAAAAAAAAGAAAAATGGTTTATTATTTATTTATAAGTGGAATGATATATTTATAACTGAAAACCAATGTTTAACATTGTTTTGTTGTTGTTGTTGTTGTTGTTGTTGTTGATGTTGTTGTTGTTTGGTTACGAAAAGGGAACCCAATAAAATTGTTCCGTTGTTGAACATGTTTGGTGAACTCTAAAAAATAATAAACAACAAAGTCAACTAGTAAAATATTAAATGAAATATTCTCATAGTGTTCCAAAAATATACAAAAAGACTAGCTAAGTAATACATTAGAATTAGATAGTGTCAAATAACAGAGTCAGAGATGAATGCATTTGCAGCTTAGAATATTTATTAATCCTGGAAAACATGTCCCAAAAATGAAGCAGGTGATTATAAAACAGCAAGTGAAAGGTAGAATGCAAAATACAAAAACCAGGAAGCAAACACATAAACAAAGGCTTGCTAAGTCAGGAAATGAGCACACTCAGCATTAGTTTGCAAAGAATCTGTGAAAGTCTGTGTACATATACTGAAGGTGTGATTGGGAAGTGGTGTGGCTTGTCAGTACTTGGGTGTATGAAAATGTGTCGCTGGGGGATGAAGTGGTAGCTCTGATAATCAGACAATGTGAGCTGATATCCTAAGATCAATTAGCTGCCACTGCTGGGCCCCTGAGCAAGGCCCTTAACCTTGCATTGCTCAGTTGTGCAAATGATATGAATGTAAATCACTGTGGATGAGGGTGTCTGCCAAGCGGCATAAATTAGGTGGGGAGACGTGTAGAGGAAAGTAGACTGTGGCAGCCATGTTTGATTGCTGTGGTGTGTTCTGAGAAGTGAAGTTCTCAGTGGATTTCCAATTGGCATGAGAGAACCCCAGTAAAAAGCTCATTCTGGGAGCTGAATATTTTTTTGGTCTGCTTCTGGGAGTGTGGGGCTGGTCGTTCAGGGTGCTTGGCATGGAATTCTTAGCAGATGAAGGGGTTGAATATTGTCTGCTAGAATCTAATCCAGATCCTCTCCCATGTAGCTCCAGCTTCCCACTTTTGCGATTGTGACTTCATATCTTTTTCTTAAAGGTTTCTTATAGTTGATGATGTTATGCCTGATCGCTATATATATATATATATATGTATATATATATATGTATTGGTATATGTATATATGATTGGTATATATATATATGATTGGTATATATATATATGATTGGTATATATATATATATATATATATATATATATATATATATATATATATATATATATGTATGTATATATATATATATATATATATATATATATATATATATATATATATATAGCGATCAGGCGTAACATCATCAACTATAAAAAACAACCTCTGTAACCCAGTAAGCAACAAAATCTTGTCAACTTGTGAAACAGTTGCAACTGTGTGTTGTCTACATTTTTGGAGAAAAAAAAAACATTATTTCCTGAATACATTAAAGGTTTGGGGCTGATTTGCAATGTGTAATCCAGTTGTTCACAATATAGGTAACTGGTTTACTGGTCATTTAAACTATGACAGGAATACAAGAATATACCTTCAGGTATATACCAGATCACTGCAGGATGAAATGCACACACAATTTCACACATGCTTTCACACCTAAGGGCAATTTCTTTAATCAAATCCACTTACTTGCTTACTTACTTTTACTTACTTTACTTATTTGTGTTTTGAAGAAGTGGGAGAAACCCGAGGAAACCTATACAGACTCGGGAGACACATACATAGAATTTCCTCATAGACATATAGAGGGAGACACATGCAAAGATTTTCCACATACACATACATAGAATTTCCACATAGAAGGTTACATAGAATACCTAGAATTTCCACATAGAATTTCCACTTAGAAGGTTGTACTATTACTACTAGCTCGACAGTGAAAGACCTGGGTAAAATATTAGACAGCAACTTGTTCTTTGAAAATCATATTTTCAATTCTACAAAAACAGCGGTCTTCCAACTTAGAAATATTACCAGGCTTAGAAACATTTTATCTGTATCTCATGCAGAAAAGCTAGTTCATGCATTCATGACCTCCAGACTGGGCTATTGTAATGCATTACTAGGTGGTTGTCCTGCATCCTCAATAAACAATCTACAGTTAGTCCAGAATGCAGCCACCAGAGTTCTTACTAAATCAAGAAAATATGACTATAACCCTAATTTTATTATCCCTGCACTGGCTACCTGTTAAGTTTAGAATTGATTAAAAAACTCTCACTACTTACATACAAGGCACTACATGGTTTAGCTCCCATGTACCTAACCAGCCTTCTAACGTACTACCATCCATCAGTAGACCTACAGTGAGAAGAGGCCAACCCTGTGGGTATCCTGAGGTATCCAGAGAGGGATCAGCTCCAGTTGGATTCTACTTTGTGAGGATTTGGGTATTCAAAGCAACAATGCCAACCCTATGTGGTCTTTGAGGATGACAACAACCTTCTAATTAATACATACAATAACATTCTACATATGTTGTATCTGCATCACACAACTCCAACTGACTGTATATGACTGTAGAAAGGACATTGTTCATAATCACACTCTCCAGTGTTTATAATAATTTATAATCACACTCTCCGGTGTTTATAATAATTTATAATCACACTCTCTGGTGTTTATAATAATTTATAATCACACTCTCTGGTGTTTATAATAATTTATAATCACACTCTCTGGTGTCAGCCAAATGAGGATGGGTTCCCTTTTGAGTCCGGTTCCTCTCAAGGTTTCTTCTTCATACCATCTAAGGGAGGTTTTCCTTGCCACAGTCGCCTCAAGCTTGCTCATTAGGGATGATTTTGTCTAAGATCTAGGACTTTTGCACTATGTTTCTTATGTTTCTTATGTCCTGTAAAGCTGCTTTGAGACAATGTCCATTGTTAAAAGAACTATACAAATAAAATTGAATTGAATTGAATAGTTTTTATTCTGAGCTCAGGACAAAATCTGGGACCCTGGTACTGTGAGGTGGAAAAGCTATGCTATGTATCTATGTTTGATATAACGTGTATATTTTTGCAGTAGAAACAGGAGTCTTTTAAGAAAACAGCTGTTTAGTATGCTATATGGCACAAAAATTATGTTACTATAGATTTTCCTTTCAAAAATATTTTTTATTGAAAATCATTAGATTCTCCACGATTAAATGTGAATGATTTAATCTAATGCAAGTATTAGAGTATTATTATTTCTATTATATCGAATTAGCAATGGAATTTTACAGTTTCAGTAGAGACTGTGGGTTTTTGTTGTGTGCCATAAATTATGACTTTCACCGAAAACTGGAAACTACCAAGTAAAGCTATTTATGGTGACTGGAGAAAAAAACAACATTTCCTGTTGTGAGATGCTCTTGGGAAAGAGTGGATGCTACTGTCACACTTCAGAGTTCCTCTTTTTTCTGATATTTAAAGTCATTGCTTGATCTTAGAGAATCAGTCTATCAACTCCTTCAGAGAGGACAGAGAACAGCTGAGAAAATGCCGAGCAACACAATGGTGATGAGGAGTCTGACAGCCATAATCGTCCTTGCGTTTACCATCTGGACTGTAGCAGGTAGTCTAATCTGTTCTATATATTTAACATTTTATTTTTTATACTGCTGTGTGCTTGTGAATGAGACAGTAGTTTTAAAAATGAGATAAAAAATATTTATTATTATTTATTCTAAAATGTGATCTTGTGTTTTCGGGTGTATTCATTTAGATGCAGAAAAAGTGAGTCCCTGCTGCGTTGCGGTCTCCACATTCATGGAGGACATTGCCATCACAGGTTACAGATTACAGTTGAAAAATCTTCCATGCATTAGAGCTGTCATGTAAGTACAGTCTCACAAAAAACAACACAATTGTCAATGATTCAAATACAAAAATAGCTTGAATTTAACAACAAACAAACAAAAAACACAGTACTGGTGAATTCATCATTTAATTGACCTGTCTTTTACAGTTTTCAGACAGAAAAGGGACAGTTCTGTATTGATCCAAGTCAACCCTGGGTGAGGAAGAAGATCACTGAGTTTAGGTAAGAAATACAAACACAAAATTTGTGTATAAAATATGAAACCAATGAACGTGTTTAGCCACATGATATTCAAGATTTTTTTTTATTCTCTAGGAGGTCACAAAAGAACAAAATGTCTCCAACCTCTGCTTCACCGAGTCTGACCTTCTCAGCACCACAGAATTCAACTGTTAGCACTCAGACGGAGAAATGAAGAAGAAGAAGAAAAAACAGCTCACTTCAGTAAATAAAAGACTGCAGTGATTTTAAAACAATATCTTTTACTTATAATATTTATAATATCTATAATATTTAAAGCTATAATTGATTAGCATTCATGGCCAGTTTGATACTGGAAAACATGTTTATTTAAAAAAAAGAAAAATGGTTTATTATTTATTTATAAGTGGAATGATATATTTATAACTGAAAACCAATGTTTAACATTGTTTTGTTGTTGTTGTTGTTGTTGTTGTTGTTGTTGTTGATGTTGTTGTTGTTTGGTTACGAAAAGGGAACCCAATAAAATTGTTCCGTTGTTGAACATGTTTGGTGAACTCTAAAAAATAATAAACAACAAAGTCAACTAGTAAAATATTAAATGAAATATTCTCATAGTGTTCCAAAAATATACAAAAAGACTAGCTAAGTAATACATTAGAATTAGATAGTGTCAAATAACAGAGTCAGAGATGAATGCATTTGCAGCTTAGAATATTTATTAATCCTGGAAAACATGTCCCAAAAATGAAGCAGGTGATTATAAAACAGCAAGTGAAAGGTAGAATGCAAAATACAAAAACCAGGAAGCAAACACATAAACAAAGGCTTGCTAAGTCAGGAAATGAGCACACTCAGCATTAGTTTGCAAAGAATCTGTGAAAGTCTGTGTACATATACTGAAGGTGTGATTGGGAAGTGGTGTGGCTTGTCAGTACTTGGGTGTATGAAAATGTGTCGCTGGGGGATGAAGTGGTAGCTCTGATAATCAGACAATGTGAGCTGATATCCTAACATCACTTAGCTGCCACTGCTGGGCCCCTGAGCAAGGCCCTTAACCTTTCATTGCTCAGTTGTGCAAATGATATGAATGTAAATCACTGTGGATGAGGGTGTCTGCCAAGTGGCATAAATTAGGTGGGGAGACGTGTCGAGGAAAGTAGACTGTGGCAGCCATGTTTGATTGCTGTGGTGTGTTCTGAGAAGTGAAGTTCTCAGTGGATTTCCAATTGGCATGAGAGAACCCCAGTAAAAAGCTCATTCTGGGAGCTGAATATTTTTTGGTCTGCTTCTGGGAGTGTGGGGCTGGTCGTTCAGGGTGCTTGGCATGGAATTCTTAGCAGATGAAGGGGTTGAATATTGTCTGCTAGAATCTAATCCAGATCCTCTCCCATGTAGCTCCAGCTTCCCACTTTCGCGATTGTGACTTCATATCTTTTTCTTAAAGGTTTCTTATAGTTGATGATGTTATGCCTGATCGCTATATATATATATATATATATGTATATATATATGATTGGTATATATATATATGATTGGTATATATATATATGATTGGTATATATATATATATATATATATATATATATATATATATATATATATATATATACCAATCATATATATATATATATATATATATATATATATATATATATATATGATCAGGCGTAACATCATCAACTATAAAAAACAACCTCTGTAACCCAGTAAGCAACAAAATCTTGTCAACTTGTGAAACAGTTGCAACTGTGTGTTGTCTACATTTTTGGAGAAAAAAAAAACATTATTTCCTGAATACATTAAAGGTTTGGGGCTGATTTGCAATGTGTAATCCAGTTGTTCACAATATAGGTAACTGGTTTACTGGTCATTTAAACTATGACAGGAATACAAGAATATACCTTCAGGTATATACCAGATCACTGCAGGATGAAATGCACACACAATTTCACACATGCTTTCACACCTAAGGGCAATTTCTTTAATCAAATCCACTTACTTGCTTACTTACTTTTACTTACTTTACTTATTTGTGTTTTGAAGAAGTGGGAGAAACCCGAGGAAACCTATACAGACTCGGGAGACACATACATAGAATTTCCTCATAGACATATAGAGGGAGACACATGCAAAGATTTTCCACATACACATACATAGAATTTCCACATAGAAGGTTACATAGAATACCTAGAATTTCCACATAGAATTTCCACTTAGAAGGTTGTACTATTACTACTAGCTCGACAGTGAAAGACCTGGGTAAAATATTAGACAGCAACTTGTTCTTTGAAAATCATATTTTCAATTCTACAAAAACAGCGGTCTTCCAACTTAGAAATATTACCAGGCTTAGAAACATTTTATCTGTATCTCATGCAGAAAAGCTAGTTCATGCATTCATGACCTCCAGACTGGGCTATTGTAATGCATTACTAGGTGGTTGTCCTGCATCCTCAATAAACAATCTACAGTTAGTCCAGAATGCAGCCACCAGAGTTCTTACTAAATCAAGAAAATATGACTATAACCCTAATTTTATTATCCCTGCACTGGCTACCTGTTAAGTTTAGAATTGATTAAAAAACTCTCACTACTTACATACAAGGCACTACATGGTTTAGCTCCCATGTACCTAACCAGCCTTCTAACGTACTACCATCCATCAGTAGACCTACAGTGAGAAGAGGCCAACCCTGTGGGTATCCTGAGGTATCCAGAGAGGGATCAGCTCCAGTTGGATTCTACTTTGTGAGGATTTGGGTATTCAAAGCAACAATGCCAACCCTATGTGGTCTTTGAGGATGACAACAACCTTCTAATTAATACATACAATAACATTCTACATATGTTGTATCTGCATCACACAACTCCAACTGACTGTATATGACTGTAGAAAGGACATTGTTCATAATCACACTCTCCAGTGTTTATAATAATTTATAATCACACTCTCCGGTGTTTATAATAATTTATAATCACACTCTCCAGTGTTTATAATAATTTATAATCACACTCTCCGGTGTTTATAATAATTTATAATCACACTCTCCAGTGTTTATAATAATTTATAATCACACTCTCCGGTGTTTATAATAATTTATAATCACACTCTCTGGTGTTTATAATAATTTATAATCACACTCTCTGGTGTCAGCCAAATGAGGATGGGTTCCCTTTTGAGTCCGGTTCCTCTCAAGGTTTCTTCTTCATACCATCTAAGGGAGGTTTTCCTTGCCACAGTCGCCTCAAGCTTGCTCATTAGGGATGATTTTGTCTAAGATCTAGGACTTTTGCACTATGTTTCTTATGTTTCTTATGTCCTGTAAAGCTGCTTTGAGACAATGTCCATTGTTAAAAGAACTATACAAATAAAATTGAATTGAATTGAATAGTTTTTATTCTGAGCTCAGGACAAAATCTGGGACCCTGGTACTGTGAGGTGGAAAAGCTATGCTATGTATCTATGTTTGATATAACGTGTATATTTTTGCAGTAGAAACAGGAGTCTTTTAAGAAAACAGCTGTTTAGTACGCTATATGGCACAAAAATTATGTTACTATAGATTTTCCTTTCAAAAATATTTTTTATTGAAAATCATTAGATTCTCCACGATTAAATGTGAATGATTTAATCTAATGCAAGTATTAGAGTATTATTATTTCTATTATATCGAATTAGCAATGGAATTTTACAGTTTCAGTAGAGACTGTGGGTTTTTGTTGTGTGCCATAAATTATGACTTTCACCGAAAACTGGAAACTACCAAGTAAAGCTATTTATGGTGACTGGAGAAAAAAACAACATTTCCTGTTGTGAGATGCTCTTGGGAAAGAGTGGATGCTCCTGTCACACTTCAGAGTTCCTCTTTTTTCTGATATTTAAAGTCATTGCTTGATCTTAGAGAATCAGTCTATCAACTCCTTCAGAGAGGACAGAGAACAGCTGAGAAAATGCCGAGCAACACAATGGTGATGAGGAGTCTGACAGCCATAATCGTCCTTGCGTTTACCATCTGGACTGTAGCAGGTAGTCTAATCTGTTCTATATATTTAACATTTTATTTTTTATACTGCTGTGTGCTTGTGAATGAGACAGTAGTTTTAAAAATGAGATAAAAAATATTTATTATTATTTATTCTAAAATGTGATCTTGTGTTTTCGGGTGTATTCATTTAGATGCAGAAAAAGTGAGTCCCTGCTGCGTTGCGGTCTCCACATTCATGGAGGACATTGCCATCACAGGTTACAGATTACAGTTGAAAAATCTTCCATGCATTAGAGCTGTCATGTAAGTACAGTCTCACAAAAAACAACACAATTGTCAATGATTCAAATACAAAAATAGCTTGAATTTAACAACAAACAAACTGAAAACACAGTACTGGTGAATTCATCATTTAATTGACCTGTCTTTTACAGTTTTCAGACAGAAAAGGGACAGTTCTGTATTGATCCAAGTCAACCCTGGGTGAGGAAGAAGATCACTGAGTTTAGGTAAGAAATACAAACACAAAATTTGTGTATAAAATATGAAACCAATGAACGTGTTTAGCCACATGATATTCAAGATTTTTTTTTATTCTCTAGGAGGTCACAAAAGAACAAAATGTCTCCAACCTCTGCTTCACCGAGTCTGACCTTCTCAGCACCACAGAATTCAACTGTTAGCACTCAGACGGAGAAATGAAGAAGAAGAAGAAAAAACAGCTCATTTTATTATTTATTTATAACTGGAATGATATATTTATAACTCAAAACCAATGTTTAACATTGTTTTGTTGTTGTTGATGATGTTGTTGTTGTTGTTGATGTTGTTGTTTGTCTACAAAAAGGAAACCCAATAAAATTGTTCCGTTGTTGAACATGTTTGGTGAACTCTAAAAAATAATAAACAACAAAGTCAACTAGTAAAATATTAAATATTCTCATAATTTTCCAAAAATGTACAAAAAGACTAGCTAAGTAATAAATTAAAATTAGATCAATTATTTATTAATCCTGGCAAACACGTCCAAAACATGATGCAGTCTCAAAAACAGGCAGGTGATTATCAAACAGCAAGTGAAAGATAGAATGCGAAATACAAAAACCAGGAAGCAAACAAATAAACAAATGCATGGTAAGTCAGGAAATGAGCACACTCAGCATTAGTTTGCACAGAATCTGTGAAAGTCTGTGTACATATACTGAGGGTGTGATTGGGAAATGGTGTGCCTTGTCAGTACTCGGGTGTATGAAAATGTGTCGGTGAAGGATGAAGTGATAGCTCAGTGAGAGATAGAATGGTAGCACTGATAATCGAAAAATTGTGAGCTGAAATCTTCAACTGAATTTGCCTGTTACTGGTGGCTTCTCATTGGCCCACGTGAGTCTGGCTTGTAGAACTTGGGATGCTCCTTGGGATATTCCCATCAGGAGGAACCTGATGGAAGATTTGAAACCCCCTGGTCTGGCCCCTAAGGGGGACCAGCTCCTAGACTCCAGTCTTCCAACCGAGGTTGTGGAGACTATGTAGACCTTTAGCTTTTGGTGTAATTGGTGTCATCAGGATCCTGGGATCTCTCACTTGTCTTAGTGGGGCTGCTCTAAGCCCCCTTTGAGCCAATGGAATCAGTCTCTGCGGAGTTTCTGACCCTGGAAACAGCTCTGCTTTTAGACTTGGCCTCCCTAACAATGGTAGGAGTTCTGCAGGCCCTGCCAGTTGCTCTCTTCCTGCCTAGAGTCTGCTCCTGGCATGGTCAAGGCTGCCCTGCATCTCAGGGTAGGAAAATTCCCAAATACAGCTGGTCATTCTACTCCTAGGGTCCTGGGTCTTACAGGGCTAAAGGTGCTTTGCTCCAGGTTTGTTTGTGTCCTTTCAAGACCTCTGGGACAGACATCTCCTGGCATGTGGCAGCGTTAGTATTGGGAAATCCCATAGCATCAGACATTATGTAGTGTCAAGTTTCCTCAAAGGAAACTACACCAGGTTACATATGTAACCCATTTCCTTGAGAAGGGAACGAGACACTGGGTCGTTGGCCACACTCCAGGCACCCACTTGTGCTTCCTTGAGACAAGTAGAAGGTGGAGTAATGTGACAATAATAAATTAGCATGTTTTCACACAACTTGGCACTGTTTCCACAAGGAGAGTTCACATAGCATCAGCCATGATGCAGCATCTCGTTTTCTTTTCAGGGAATGTTACATATGTAACCTGGGGTAGATTTTTACACCCTTGAGGGTTTCTCAGGTCCTTTCTGAACAGCCATACTTGATCATCTGGCAGGTATTGTGGAGGTTTTCCATGGTGCCGATCCATAAATTCCTCATTTGGTTGAGCCACTTGTCTAGGTGCTGATGCATTTGCTCCCACACTTGTTCATACTGCCTAAACCACTTGACTACTGCAGGTAAATCACAAGGAAACATTGGTAGCTGGTAACCAGGTATAGGGCAAAGTGGCATAGGAAATTTTGTGCTTACTCAGCCCATGGGAGAAATTGTCCACAGTCCTCTTGGTTTCCTGAGCACAAAATATGCAAAAACCTCTCAATCTCCTAATTAGCTCATTGTGTCCAGTGGACTGCTGGGTCCTGGTGGGAGGCTCACTGTGACACTTAGCATCTCCATATGTCAACTGTGTGAGATTTAACATATCTGTAATACATCTGTAACTCCACTCATTCTATAAATGTTTACATTTTGTATTTGCATATTCAACTGCTGCTACTGCTATTTTTGCACACTTCACCTACTTCTGCTATATATATATATATGTATGTATATATATGTATGTATGTATATATAAGATATATATATAAAATACCACTGGTTTTACAGTTTCTCTAGTTTGCACATTCTATTTTGTTGCACATTTTTCGGCACTATGTGTCCTGTTCTGTCTTGTGTTGTTTTTTGTATTTTCTGTTTCTGCACTGTCTTCTGTCTTGCACTGTTTGCACTTGGTTGCACATGTTGCACTTTATGTAGCAAGGACAAACTTTCTATCCCTAGCTCTGTGTTGTTGTTTCTGTTCTGTAGCACCAGGGTCATGGAGGAAATGTACTGAGTTATCTATATGTGGTTGAAATGACAATAAAGCTTCTTGACTTGACTTGCCTATATCTTCTGGAACACCAAAATAATAAAACACATGGTTAAGTATTAACTCTGCCAATAAAAATATTAATAAATAAATAAAATGAAATTTGCATCTTCATAAACATTTAAATTTTAAGGCTTTATCTTCAACCACTAGAATTCAGTATAAGGTTATCCTAAAATAGATAGGTAGATAGATTAAAATATATCAAACCTAAAGCTAGCAGTGTCCTGACAAATTTTAAATCAGACAAGATATAAAAAAAAATTAATTTGCTTATACTGATTGAAATTGTCCAATAAGTCGATTTCGCCAGTGTACTGGTAAAAATGAACAAAGTAAATTTAACTTTATATAAAGTTCCACTGAACATCGATGGGTCCATCGTGGAGATCGTCAAGAGCACCAAATTCCTTGGTGTTCACCTGGCGGAGGACCTCACCTGGTCACTCAACACCAGCTCCATCACCAGAAAGGCCCAACAGCGTCTCTACTTCTTGCGAAGGCTGAGGAAGGCTCATCTTCCACCTCCCATCCTGACCACCTTCTACAGAGGGACCATCGAGAGCATCCTGAGCAGCTGCATCACTGCCTGGTTTGGGAATTGCACCGTCTCGGACCGCAAGACCCTTCAGCGTATAGTGAGGACAGCTGAGAAGATCATCGGAGTCTCTCTTCCCTCTATCACGGACATTTACTCCACACACTGCATCCACAAAGCTAACAGCATTGTGGATGATCCCACACACCCCTTACACACACTCTTCGCCCTTCTGCCATCCGGAAAGAGGTACCGAAGCATTCGGACCCGCACAACCAGACTGTTAAACAGTTTCTTCCCTCAGGCAATCAGGTATCTCAACAGACAACTGAGCTGAGCTGAGCTGGACACACACACACACACACACGTACAACCAAGATCTGATCTGAACAGAGAACTGAGCTGAGCTGGACACACACACACGCACACACACGTACAACCAAGATCTGATCTCAAGGGAGAACTGAACTGTGCTGGACACGGACACACACACATACATAACACACACGCACAAAAAAAGAACTGAACCGTGCTGGACATAGTCAGACACACACACACACACACTAAATTGTCCTGTTTGCATGCACATGTCACTTTACATTTATATATATTTATATTAATCCTGTTTACATGTGTCACTTTAATATCTGCAATCACTGTATACACTGTTCTTTCATTGACTAACATTGTCTTGTTCATTGCACAAAGTCGGCCTATATGTTTTTTAGTTTCATTTTAATTTTTAAATTATAGTTAATTTTTTTTTTAATCTCTGTGTTATAGCTCTATGTTTGTCTGCGTCACTGTACTTTGTGTTATGTGTAGCACCTCTGGTCTAGGAGGAACGTTGTTTCACTTCACTGTGTACTGCATCAGCTATATATGGTTGAAGTGACAATAAAGCTTCTGTGACTTTGACTTTGAAAACTGTATATCCAAAAGTGCTCTGAATAAATGTAAACGTGTCAGTGTAGTGGTTCCAAGAGTAAATTTAAAAGTAAATCTAAAATTCATAGATTTTCGTATATTTTTCCATCATTTTGGAAACATCAAAGCAAGAAAGAACACCACGTGGCGCAAAGATAAGGTTCAAAACTGAAAATATTTTTGTTAAATTAACCAGGCAATGGATTGCATGATCTGAAAACCAGCCTGTCATTTCTGAATCTTTCGTTTGCTGTCCTAATACTAATATTCATCGTAGACATCTAGATGAGATACAATACACTAGATTTAACATCCCACAGCTTTATTGTAAGCAAAAAAAAAACCCTCTGCCAAAGAAAGCAATTTATAATGCAGTTTCGTTGCAATAGTTGTAATATTCTCGCACGTTCTTTTTCATAACTGTGCCATATGTCACACTCCAAACATGTTTCTGCTGACTGTTTTCCTGGGGGCTCCGTGCATGCTAAAGGTGTTAGCCATATTTCAGAAATGTGGTCATTGCCACAGAAAAGTTGCAGTGCTCCAATTAAAGTTGTGAAAAGTTTATGACGCATATTTTTTCCCCCTTGCTCTGCCTCGGTAATAAAAGAGAAGCATCATCACAATTAACACTCATTAGCTGAGTAAAATCAATCTACTAAGTGATCTCCCCACCGAGAACCATGCTGGACTGCAGTAAAAGCTGGTACACTTCCTTGGTTGTGCTGCTTGCACTTTTTGGATGCATCACAGCTGCACCCAGTAACTGTAAGTATCCCTGCAGCACAATGTATTACTAAAACCCTTCCTTTAAAGACATTTATATTCATTTAGAAACAAGACAACTAAACATGTACATGAATTGTGAAACTGCATACAGCTGTGGCATTTAGTTGCCATTTGTAGAGATTTGTTTGCTGACATTTATACCACCTTATGAGCTATAGTCATGTCGTAAAATGATTTACTTTGTTTAAATGCAAAATATCAGATAACGTCGTGTTTTAAAGATTGGTATTTTTCAATTCAGAGGTTGTACTTTGATACTTTATCAGCTACAAATGAATTTCATGCCATAAAAACATTATTTATTTGGTGAAAACTTATTCATTTCCAGATCGTCGACCTACCAGAGTGGGTCTTGTGTGCTGTGAGTCAGTCTCCAAAGCAATTATACCGCAACATATAAAGCTTACTGCATACAAGCGCCAGAATGCCCTAAAACCCTGTGTGGAAGCTGTCATGTAAATCCAACTAACACTTCATAATATTTAATTTTTTTAAAAATGAAATTCTCTAAAAGTCTATGGAATACTAAAATAAGGTAATTCTTGTTCTTTTCCCTCCTTAATCAATTCTTTATAGATTTTTCACCGAGAATGAAAAATATTGCTCTGACCCTGCTGCACGCTGGATCCCAAAGAAAATGAAAGGTATTGTACTAACATCAAGTTAATTTTACCTTTCAAACTATTACTCTAAAATATGCCTGTCTGATAGTCAGTGTTTCTCTTTAATGCATTAAAATGTAAAAACAACATATCGCATTTTTTTAAAACTGAAAGTTGAGATTTTGATAATTATAGCGCGTCATTAACTTGGGGATAAGTCAGTATTACAGGATCAGTATTACACACTTGGAATTTAAGTGAATCCTGTTATACATCACATTTCAGAAGTATATTTTGACCCATTTAGATCTAGGTCATCTTGGTAAGTAGCTTGACTGGCAGATATACTGATCTATGTATCTTATCTGTCTTACAGGTTTGAAAGAACTCACTGATTGAAAATGCTGGACAGATTGTTTGCAGCCACCTTTTTATTGCTTCAATAATTTCACATACATAAAAAAGAAAAAAAAAAAGTTGCATTAATGTACTGCATTTTAAAGAGTTTTGCATGCACTGCAAGGTAGAACAAGACAATTAACTCATAAATCAACATACAGTAACAAAGAGTTGGGAACTAAGCAATTTTTTATGACATTATAAGCTTTGCTATAACCCTTTAAAGCCTTTTATCACTTTTCTAAATGTGATTACATGTGTTTAAATACCTGATTAGTCAAGAGTCAAGTCAAGAAGCTTGCATTGTTTATTGATTAATACAAATAATGATGCATAGCAGAATGCTTAACCCTTAAAATTTAATCGTTTTTGAAAGAGAATGCAGAGAGTGCTTAATTATGTACAATGTATGTGGTTATGTTACATATGTACAACATTTTTGGAAGCCTTAAGGCTTAACTTTGTACTCTGTATGTTAATCCCTCTGTCTTCTTTATCAGTATGGATCCCAAGTAAAATATTACTTTCTTACTTAATAATTTTTGCTTCAGGTCAACTCCTATTGAAAATTAATGTAATATTATCTATATGATATATGGCAAGATTTGCAGCATATTTTATCATTTAAATTGTCTGCACTTTCACGATTATATAAATTCTGCATAATAAAACACCATTACCTTGCAAAACTGTGTCCTTTTGTTTCTCCTTGTACTTTGACCACTTCAGTATATTTAATACAATCAATATTTGTATTGATTCTGCATACATACTATAATCATTATCACTGGGAAACAAGATTGTGAGTGTGGAACTGCAAGTAGTGTTATTTATTTAGGAATAAGAAAAATGGGTGGAAGTAATAGCCTTGATGCTGTACTGCTCACTGTGATATATGGTGGACCGTAACCATGATAAAATAATAATTTGTAATAATTGTAATAATTTCAGTCTCACAAAAGGTTTGAGTGACACCACTAATACCATTCTATTCAAAGGATCACATAACTCTCGTTACTTTAACTACACAACCCAGTCTGGAAGTGTCATCGCCTTACAATTTTATTTTTCAAACACATTAGTTTCAGGTGACTTGGTAAATAACTAACAAATTAAAGCATGATTTGAATTTCAGTCTTTAGAAAGGTAAAACTGTCAAAAGAAACAACAGCAAAAATTTAACATGCAAGAGTTATGTGTTTGGATGTTGGATTTTGCTTGGGTTTGTAATTGCTAATTAGCAACTTTTCCATGCAAAAAGGCCAGGTGCTTTCCAGACACTGTTGTTCTGTATGCTTCGGCCCACCTGAGAATCGTGTTACAATCATGAATATTTCCGTGACGCCCAACATTGAATTGTCTATGCTAAAGACGCTAGACAGCACTTATTGATTCACCACTTTTGAAATCATTTTCAACAACAAACACTTGAATGCTCACGAGTCCACAGTTGACATGGATACTAGCTATTGAAATTGCAGTATCTGCGCTGCCTGCTAACATTGCTATGTATTTGCGCATGAAAAACATGCGTTTCTCTGCCACACTGTGTATAAATGAAACGATATAAATACACCTCACATCCTACCAACCTAAATAACTCCAAACTACAAAAGCTGCAGTTTATAAAATGTTGTTGATATATTAAAAAAATAATGATGATGAATTTTCTTGATAATCATATAATACTGTGTTAGGGATGTTGGGTCTTTATACGCCAGCTCAGATAAACATCAAGCATCATCACTCCTTATCACCACATCTTTAGACAGGAAGGAAATAGGAGTGGAAATACACCAGACAAGTCTGAGATACTGTAAGAGTCAAATACAAGGTGAAAAGGGTTTCAGGCAGGATGCCATTTCAGCTGTCTTTCCTGCTGAACTGATGCAGCCTTTATTTAATCTTAAAACATTCAGCTAATGGCTTTGTTCTTTTTTCATTATCTGGTGTGAAATTTGTGGTAGCTGTTGTATGTGGATGTGGTAGCTTAGTGGTTTTGGATTAATGGTCAGTTGCTTGTAAGTTTGCGTCCCAGGTCCACCAAGCTGCCGCTGCTGTGCCCTTGTATAAAATGAGATAAATTGTAAGTCATTCTGGATAAGGGTGTCTGCCAAATGCCAACAATATACATTAAGTTAGTGTTCTAACACTATCTGGCTTTTGACAAACTTTTTTTTAAACAAACTGAAGAGCAAAATAAACAGAAGATATAACAAAAATTCACAGAAAACGCTTTCTGGAAATAAATACTCATATAAAAAATAAAAAATCATAAGGCATTATATGTTTGTTCTCTGTCCTGAAGTAATTCTGACTACTCTGTCTGATGCCACAGAGACTCTTGACCAATCTGCCCAGTCACTCCAAAATTTTGCCCAATCCCATCCACTCTACAACATTTACAAACATTCATGGCCACAGGAACAAAAGTACTAAGAAGCTGAACAGGGTTGAGGGGTTTTACTGAAGGCCATGTGGAATGAAGTGTGTGGGAAAGAGTGAGATGAGTGGGGCTGTGCACTCAAGGCCAGAATTCACTTGGGTTAGCAGTGAGAGGAGTGGGTGCTTTATGACGAGGGAGGAGAAAACAAGGCAGGGCAATGGGTTGCTCAGGTGGGCGGCGTGGAGGTGAGAGCTCAATCATACAGCCACGGGGAAGGCATAGCCAGTCTGGGCATAGCAAGTACTGAGAAGGACACTTCTCAGCACAGACTTGAATATTAGAAATTGTGATGTCATAGTAAAAAATCTGGAGATAATTTGTAGATGCTGTTTTTATCTGGACTAAATAAGATAAAACATATATAACCATAAGCCCAGACTAAGTGTGTAGAGCAAAAGAAAACTTGAAAAGAAATGGATCTATTCCACCTGGCCATAAGGAAAAGACCGTTAAATAACTATGATGGATTTATAAGGATATCAGTTGCTCCAATGATGCAATTTCCTGCTTATGGGGACCACCAGGGGACCCCATGATTCTTAAAATAGATATGCAAAATAAGCACAAGCTACAATTAATTATGATCCATTCATCATGCAGTCACAGGGAGACCCCTTGTGGTGTGAAAAGTTGCAACTAACTAACAACGTAACTAACTTTAATGAGAGAAATATTCATATATGAAGAGAAATGTAAAACTAGACGAATGTGGATATTCACACTGCCACTCCAGCTGTACCAAATTCCTCAACAATACTTTTAATCATCCAACACATTTCTCAGTGGTTTACTGAAACTGACATGGCAAAAGGCTTTTTTCTCAATTTCCTTTGAGCCTAACAGCCTGGTTTGTTTTCACTTTCAGTTTCAGTGGTACAAATGAATGTCAAAGCGGCAGAGTTTTACTGATTCTCCTCACATGTCTTCAGCTCATCTGTTGCCTAGCTTCGAGGCATTTGTGCCCCCTGAATGAAGCACATTAATTTGTTACATAGATATTCTTATCCTGGCTGGCCTATCTAAAGAAGCATGTGAAGCTGACAGATATTGGCCGCTACAGAGACTTTGCTAAATGTTCTGGCAGAAGATATACAAATGTGCTACACAGTAGGTGCAGCTTGTGCAAACCTTAGTATAATATCTGAGCCACTTAAATGCAGCAGCAGGCCACCAGGTGGACCCAGAAACAAAGAAACAGGTCAGGAATCTGGTGTTATGTGGTATCTAAGAGCAACGTTCATAAAATCATTACTTTGGCATGCCATGCACCTTTCATGTAATATACTGCTCAAGTTCCATTACAATTCACAGGTCAACTATCAAATCCTACTACATTAGAATGGAGGTCCTCACAATTGTTTGACACGTTCTTTAACAAATCTAGATGTAAATATCAGGAAAAAGTTCTGTTATATTATACCATATTCATCTTTTTTATTTCAAACTCAAACATCTTCAGTGCATAGCAAAAACAAAAATATTGGCCTTGTCATTCCAATACTTCTGGAGGCAGCTGTGAATGAGCATAGTTTGGAGCTCAAGAACATCTGGCATTTAAACAGTATATAGGGAAGTGTTCCCCCATGCTCCCTCTGTCTAAGCTTTAGTATTCACTGCAATAAAAGTGAACTAATTGTTCAAAGGGTGGGGTGTGATGATTAATCTTGTTTTTATGCATGTATGCTTTTATGTATGCATTTTTACCTTAAAATGTGACTTACTCCAAGAGTGCATTCTAGCAGTATTTAAACTTGTTTTAATTTGTGTGACTTGACATTGACAGTGTATGTGACTGTTAGACAGTAAGCATAACACCTTCCCAAAGTTGTTGCATGAACAATGACATCTAAGGCCACCCACACTTATCATGTCTTGGTTTTTACTTTGAAGTAGAACTCCTTGCTCTAGCTGTAGCTTGCCATTTCGTATGTGGCTATGTTTTAATAGCAATGAGAACCTGGGTTACAATCTGGAAATTTTGCTCATTTTTCATCTGTAGGTCGCTGGGTCAAATGCTGTATGATTTTATTTGATTCTTGACCTGTGTTATGTTAAACTGTGGTTGTCTACAAGAAGTAAAGTTTGAGACGATATACCACCTTTCTAAAATTCATTCATTAAATGGTTGAGTACAAAGTGCGTTGTGTTTAGTACAACATTTGGGACACAACTTTAACATTAGACGTATGTTAAAAGTTTGTTGTTAAATTAACATCAACTCACATGCAACAGTTAGCCAGCAAGGTAACATATTTAAAGTTACAGTTTCATACAGTACAACTAATATATTTTTCCAGTAGATTTACAGTACAATAATTATGTATAATGTATATCTTTTAATACTTTTTAAAAATTCTTTCATGGTTGAAAAAAAATCTTTAATATACTCAAGCACATTTCCCATCTCTGCCAGCAGAGGTCCCCTGAATTCTAGCTAATGCCTTTTTATATTTGTTGGCTCACATTTCAAATTTCATTCATTTTTACACAGATCACACATGTACTGTACATGTATGGCAGACCGGTAAACCATTTTTGTGGAAGCAGGGGTGTGGTCAGTACAATCAGTAAGTGGGAGATGGAGTAACAGAGAAGCCACAAGCAAACTTGTGTGATAATTAAATTGTGGCAAGTTTCTACATTGTATGTGTTGCAGTTGGGCTTATGGTGGATGTTGGGTGATGCGGGGTTATAAAGTGTTGGGGGTCAGCTATTCTTGAAGTTGACCATGAACAGATAGATGAAGACAGAAGAGAAATGTTTTGTCTGTCTTTTGTGTGTTGGTTCTTTCCTGACATGTATGAATTTGCTAAATAGAATGCTGAAAAGCATTCCAGTAAGAAAATGTATATAAAGAAGCAAGGACCACATTACTCTCTTTCCAAAGCCTGCCTTCCGTGTCCTCATTCCCCTCGCTACCTACCAGGTTCTGTCCTTCAACACTGATCACTGCAACTAGTGCAGAGCCAGCATGCAGTCAAGATCACTGTGTCCTTTGAACTGTGGGGATTCAGTAAATTGTGTAACACATAATAATGTTTCATATATATAAAGTGAAGCAACTGACACAATTCTTCATTACCTTCAGGCATGACTCATTGATTTTAGTCTTTTCTTGTTATATTTTAAAGAATCTTTTGTTAATCATTGCAGAAAAAACCATATGTAATGACTATTATTCTATATAATAATAGGAGAAGATGGGCAGCTTTTTTTCTTTTGTTGACAGAGATGACCTGGTGTATTTAATGAAATAGAATTAGAACATTGGGGGTTTGATTCTCAGCTCTGCCATGTATTTCTGGGGTTTGCACATTCTCCCTGTGTTTCTCCCTGTCCATAAAATGTGACCGTGTGTCTCTGTGATGGGTTGGTACCCTACCCAGGGTGTCCCAAACCTTGTGCCTAGCACCCTATGGGTAGGTTTCAGGTTTGCCACAACCCTGTGTAAGATACACAAATAGTGTAATGATGGTCAGTTCAGATACCAGACTATATTGAATAATATTAGCATCAGTATTTTAATTGTGTCCTGCAGCATTTAGCACCATGGACAGTGGCACTGCAGCATAAATGCTGCTTGGATGACCATTTTAGTAAGACATTCAGGGACATAAAGCCAGAATGTGTTTAATTTTCAAGAAAAAAATGTCCAAGAAAAACTAAAAATGTCATATAGCATGAATATCTTAATGCATATCTGAAATTTATATATGTAATGTCTTGTAGGAGGAGGCAGATACAAGTGCAGATTATTAATTTAGTAAAGCACAAACTTCAAAAAATGTGAAAACAAACATGAACCGCGGATCCGAGGCATTGAACATGAAGATTATAAGTGATACTGTGAGACACATGACAACAAACAACAACTACCAAAAAAGCTTGATCATGAGACACTGAAATAATGGAACTTAAAAGTGTGTTGCTAACAAGCCATAGGCGAGAGTGATTAGTGAGACATGTCATGTGCAAGGGATGATTGGTAGTGTAGCTCTCTGCCCCTTTAGCACTACCATGACAGTGACATCCTCAGTGGCGCAGGAAGCCGGAACTTCCTGCTTCCGGCTAAATTGGAGCCGGGTGGCATTTTGACATCCAAGGTGGAGCAGAGAGACAGAGTGACATCCATGGTGAGGCTATGCACCATAATGGCATCCTCTGTGGTCTGGGTAGGTAAAGGGACATCCTCAGCTGAGCAACAAAATGGAGTGGTGTCCTCAGTGTGTTGGTTGTTTTAGCATGGTCAGGAGCCCACTAATTAAAAAAAAATTCCTGATGGGGCAAATGGCTTCAAGTCATTCCTGTGAGGTCTTGACATCAGGTGGTGCCTCTCCAGGATTTCTTGCTGGACCTCAATAACATCTGCTGAGTTTGGAATTTACTGTAAATTGTCCTGAGGACTAAAATTGTCTCAGAGTATGAGGGAGACAGCTCAGGAATTAAAAAATTCAGTCTAGTTTACATTTTGTTAATGTTTTTATTTGTTTACATGCTGTGTTTATTTGCTTAATTATTTTGCCACCTGCTGGCAGCTTAAATATAAAAACAAAAAGAAATTATAAAGTTAATTTTTGTTAAGTTATTTTTGCCCTTAATCAGTGTGAGGTGTTCTTTTCCCCATCTGGGACATGCTTCATTTACACAGCTGTTTGCAAAACTAGTGAACCTGATCTCTGATCCCCTTTAGCCATCAGCAAAAGGTGGTTCTATCAAATGCTAGGCTGAAGAGGTTAAGTTCAGTATTTAAATCTTTTTATAAATCTGCCGACAAATAATATATTTTGGCTTTGAATTTTTAATTTAATAGCATTTCGGTTTGCAATCAAATCATTATCACACCATCTGACCAAGGTCACTGAATCTGTGTGAAGACTCATACTGGACATCAGTTAGAGACTAAAAATATATATATAAATAACACTCCTCTGCAGGTACCTTGCAGACTTTACTTCCGAGAGTGTTTGACACCAGCATACTTCAGTGTTGTAATACTTCAAGTGTTGGCATCAGCAGACATGTCATTATGTCTGCGGGTAATCAATAAGGCCTGTATTGGGTTTTTTCCAGCTGTTAGGGTGAAGCAGCAATCTAGCCACTAGTGGTTCATAGATAAGATAGACTGCCACTACACATCTGATGGAGCAGATAAAACTGGTTTACACTGTTCACCAAACCCTGGCCTTTGAAAAAGGTACACCAAGTCCATCAGCTCAAAAGAAGATAGACAGAGGATTACAGAGGAGAAGAGATAGAGGATAGTACATTCATGAGTGCTTACAGTTCCTCTATCTGGGGCTGTTTGTATTAGTGGGCTAGAGGGTCTAAGCTCACTCACCTGCAATAGAATTACTATAAAGACTATTTCACTTGTGGAACTCATGTCATTATATTTGTGTTAACAACTGTTTTAAAGAGGGTTTTTTAAACCAGGTTCAACATGTCATAATAAAAACACAGAGAATGACATGAAATGATGTTGTGGAATCTGTAATGAACCACTGCAGATTCAACAGACCTTAGATTCAGTGACGGCTGTGTCATGAGTGACATGCCCCCTATAGTTAGCTCCATTTAGGATTATATCTTAGTCTGTTTCTGAGACATTTCTGTAACACGTAATCATGTTACAGACTCTGTCACAGGTGTAACGAACATGAATCAAGTGGATTATTTATTCTAATCATCAGTTCCACTCAAAAACGTTTAGAGAAAATACTTTTGCTTTGAATACTAATTCTTTGTTGAGAGAAGTTGATAGACTGATCAATTGCTGTTGTTTAATATTATTATATATTATATATCATTTGAATTTTTTTTCTCTGTATGAGAAATGTTTTTTTTAATGTATTCATTTATTTATTACTTTTCGTTAAATTAGCAGAATTTTATTGCATTGTCATACCTATTAATTAATTAAAAACATATTTAATAATCTTAAAATAACGAACAATTAAACATGTATTATTTCATTTTTTTTCAAAAATTTCATGTTTTATTTAATTTTGTTATTGTGTCATCACTCTGTGTATATTCTCTCTATATTGCTAGTGTATTACTCTAGTGGTATAGAGAGATGGTAAGAATTTTTTTTAATTATTATTATTTTTATATGTACTTTTTGTAATGTCACCAAGGGTTTCAATTCCAGATATCTAGTAGAGTCTAACTCTTGCATCAATCTGAGATATTATTGTAGGGAACATACAGTCCTCTCTCTCAGAGGCACAGTTCTCTACTTTGCTTTGATGCTGTTCTGTCAACTGGAACTGCTGAAATTGTGTTCAGGAATGACACTATTAGCTGAAATGGCCCTGAGAAGAATTTGCTTGTGAACGTGTATTTATGATAGAGTGAGCTGTGTGATATTAACCTGAAATAATCTAACTCCCATTCAATAATAAGAAGAAGAAAAACAAAACAGATGCCATAGGCCACTAGTTTCACATTGTGTTTTTTGATCATTACATTTATTTATTTGGAAGATAATTTAATATTTGTAAGTGAGGTAAAATTCCATCCCAGCTCCGAGCTGCAGCCTTTAGCTCAGTGAAACTCTGACAGATCTGGGATATAGAATCACAAACTTCAAGCTGCTAGAACATAATCCTAACTGAGTGACCACTGTGCTGACACAAATACTGTGACCTGGTTACATTATTGTAAGAAATGTTACTGAGTAGTTAGTGCTGAAGATTTTCACGTCACTGATGAACCTTTATGAAAGTGCTAAGCAATTTTCTTACCCAGTATTATAAGGTTTTACCATTTGTTTAGGTAACCATGCAAAGTTCAGGGCAGCATGGTGGCACAGCCAGTATCTTTGCTGCCTCACAGCGCTAGGGTTCACAGTTGAACCACAGATTCTGACCTCTGGTTACTGTCTATCTTTATATTCTCTGCATGATTTCCTGGTGTATTTGTGGGTTTCTTCTGGGACTCCAGTTTACAGGCAATTGTGTATAAAAAATGCAATGGGTATGAATAAGAATATGAGGTTGTGTGTGTGTGTGTGTGTGTGTGTTTGCGTGCACATGCTGTCCTGGTATCCCTTCCAGAGTGTATTAAAATCCATATACCCAAGATCCCACTGACTTGGTATTATATGGCTATATTAGTCATATGGTACCATAACACACAGACATAGAATTTATTTTTAAATTATGACACAGGAAAATATAGCCATGTACAGTGTGTAGCCGTTTTATATAATCTAGAAAACATGTCTATGACACTGAAGAAATTCAAACCCAAACTTGATTGTCAAATTAATTATGTTTTGTTTTGTTTCTGCATAAAGTAGTATACTTTACCTGCATTCACACTGATCACTACTCAAGTTTCTATCCTCAGTTGATGCTGAGTTTATCATAACAAAACATATTTGTAATGAGTATAGACTCCAGATTACACATTTCAAAATCTATTTCCTCTAGCCGTAATATTAGCATCATATCGTATACATCAGCAAATGAAATGAAATCAAACAAATCTAGACCGCATTTAGAAATGCATGACTCAGCATATTCCTTAAAAATCCTTTTGTTCTGAATTTATAGCTTCTTATGTAATGTCATATGTCTTTATCATTTACACTCCATAGATAACAAAGCTTTATGGGCATGACAACTGTTATAATTTTGTTAGAAAATAATACTTAAGAGCAGTTCTGTATGACTTTATGGATAGTATATACAGTAGGTAACGTGAAAGACATAGAAAGGACAAACTTACTCTTACTTCATAAATTATGCACTTTGGTGATAGAAAATTCAAAGAAATAAGCCACAGAAGAGCAATTCGTCATGGTCAGGGATGCTTATTAGCTTTCTAATTATTGTAACAGATGATTAAAGGGCTGCCATTAAATAAAATGCTACGTAACCAATCGTTTATGAACAGTGCTACATGTTTTAATGCTCATTAATTATTACCCATGATCAAATATTACAATCTTTATGACATATGTTGTAGGCTTCAGTGTAGAAGTAATGACTACTCGGGTTGTCCATTATGATACAGGAATAGAGAAATTCATCCATACTTTCTTTACAATCTTCAGAGTTGTGACAATAACAGTAGTGAATAAAATCAAACCAGTTTCATAGGAAATAGTGGAGAAGCTCAAAAGTAGTCACTAATTGTTTCATATAGGCGGCAACTTTGGTATACAGACAATTGTGAGTGGTCTGTTGGTGTATATACTGTATATTGTGCATTATATATACTGTATATTGAGCAGCATTAAATTTCTTTGTCATGTTTACACTCCACAATGGTGGTTATTATGAAGCTCATATGAACGTAGACACTCAGGGCTTTAAGAATTTGTGTTTTTCATAAGTAACTGGAAAGGTTTTTTCCACACAAATATTTATATATTCAAAGTAGATGGTGATCTCAAACCCTTTTCTGCTCTCTGAGATGCCACAAGTGCTTGTTTCATAATCATCTAAAATTTGAAGGCATTATCTTCAAGCACTGTGTAAGGTTAAAAATGCCAACAGTGTCCTGAATAGTTTTATATCAGACACATATTGAGGGGATAAAATAATTAATTAGCCTATATTGGCTGAAAATGCTACATTTGCATGTAGGAATAAGTGGAGGTGTGGTTGAGTGCTGGTTTGTGTATAGAGGGCGGAGCCAGGAAAAGTAAGGTACGGAAGTGTTGTGTGTTTCTGAGAGTGGTGACAAGGGCAGAAATGAGAGCCATCAGAGAGAGAGAGACAGAGAGAGAGAGAGAGAGAGAGAGAGAAAGGGGGGGGGCTGAACAGAGCCTTGTGTGTGTGTGTGTGTGTACGAGATAAAAGAAAAAGAAAGCAGTAAAAATAAAGAACCCATTTGAGTTGTTCCAAGCTTGTCTCCTATCCCCTCATTCCTGATCTTCCCCGCTTCTTGTTCTGCTCTGGATGGTTACTCTTTTGCCATAATTTTTAGACCAAAAGCGTAGTTGACATGATGACGTTCATGAATCATTACTATACCAATCCAAATGTCAGTGTCTAAGCACAACTCAGTTACATGATGTGTGCAGTAAGTAATATGTATATTAACATTATGTGCAACAGAAATTAAGATATTTAGAAATGAAGATATAATCACAATATAATTTTTTTTTTGAAGCAAATAATACATTAACATCTTTGAGCTGAATTTAATGCATTTTTGTTAGAATAAAATGACACCAGTTAAAGTAGTGTTTTATGGTGTCATTTAAGTGTGTACCGTGCATTTAAGCACTTTTCAACTAACATAGCATTCAAACTAAATACAATAGTTCAGTTTACATTCACATTGTGTACAGGTAAATGTAAGTATGATAAGTGGACATGTTTCTGGTGGTAGTATGTCTAGGCAGATGGACTAATGCTGAAGATATATCAGGGCTGTAGTTTCATGCCAGGGTGAGCACAAGTTCTAGGTTAATGCTGTGTTGCTATTTTGAAAGGGTGCAAGCCAAATCTTTAGAATTTTATGCTTTGTGAACTGTCATAAATGAATCTTATAGATTGGTGCAAAACAGGGTATGACATTTAAAAGCCCCCTCTGGATACAAAATCTACTGCCTCGTGAGACCCCTCTCTTAGCACAGATACAAAGATAAATGTTTTCCTGACTCCTAACACAGTTTTGGGACCATGACCCATTTTTTGGGGGAGAATCCCTGTTAACAGTCATCTGGAAAAGAAAGCTCACTCTCCTTTAATTCTATGGTTTTATTTAGTAGGGAATAAACAATAATTGTGGGGGCCTTACCAACTTCTGTAAACAACTAATCACATGTGACAACAACCAAAAAAGGAATACCAACATTCAGAAAACAGGCCTTTTCACACAATTATTAAGCAAGCATTTATGTGTTACTAATAAAATGTACATCATCATGAACAGCATAACCTTTGGCAGTGTGGTGTCTGGAGCACTCACGTGTGTGTCTACATCATGCCAAGAAGAAAGGACATCAACCATGATCTCAGAGAAGTAATTGTTGCTGCTCACCATTCTAAAGTCAAGATCCAGATTTGAACCCCACCTCCTTGCTGTGATGGGATCTTAAGAGAGCTGTGCATCAATCAATGGTTTGAAGCAATTTTGTAAAGAAGAGTGGGAGAAAATTTCTCCAAAATAATGTGTGAGACTCCTACAGAATATGTATAATTTACATTATTGTTGCCAAAAGGTGGTGCTAAATGTTACTGAATTATAAGGTGCACTTTTTCCCACCTGGTTTCTGAATGTTGGTTACTTTTTGGGGAAAAATAACTATATATTAACTATGTATTGAAATTTGTTGTTTTTGTTGTCGATGATGTTGTCATCATCACCTGAGGTTATTTGTTTATAAAAGATGTTGAGAACCACACAATTGGTATTTAGACCCTGATAAATAAAAACGTAGAATTTAACTGAATCTCAGACTTCATTACTTAATCCATCAGTGGAGCTTTAATAACGGTATTGATTTTAAATATTATAATTTTACTATGTTTTAAAAAGCAACACATCATACTTTCTATACATTTATACATGTCATCCATGAAAAGTATTGATACATCTTTGGTATTCACATCATGCAGGACCGAACCTGATGGTCATGTCACATTAACACCCTGGCGAAGAAGGCCTGCCAGGGTCTTTACCACTTTAGACACATAATGGACTTTAAACTGCCCTCTAAATTGCTAAGAAACTTTTACACCTGCACCTTCGAGAGCATCATGATGGGAAGCATCGCAGCCTGGTTTGGGAACAGAACCAAGCAGGACAGTTATTCTCTCCAGAGGGTTGTGCAATCAAGTGAGCACACCATCCACACTGAGCTCACTCTCCTGCAGTCTATCTACCGCAAGTGGTGCTGGACCAAGGCCAGGAAGATTCTGAAGGACCTCAGCCATCAAGAACAGAGCAATAAACTCTTCCCTCTGCTGTGGTCAGGGAAGCGTTTCCGCTTTTTGAAAAAATAAGAAATTATATACTGCATTTCTCCTCTGATTATTTTAAAGTCATACCCCTGCCCAGCAGGAATGAAAAGTAATGACGCTCATTGAGACAACATTAATATATTTTTTTGTCACAGTGGGTAAAAGACACATAGAGGTGTATTTAACAGGTGTCATTCTTTTACGAACAGTGATAGCTAACATTAATAGTAAACAAGCTGGCTAGCTAGAATTTTCAATAAAAATGAATCATAATAATAATAACAAAGTGACTGTAGCCTGCTCTGTATTGAAAGGTCTTGTTTAGTCCACTTTATGTCATTGTCAATTTTTTTTATTTATATTTTATTGATAATTAGAACACACTTGCCATTAAATAATCACAAGAATGCTGAAATAATAGCTGTGGGTTTTAAGAGGGAATTCAGTCCATCCCACTCTTTCTTTCAGAGCTCCAGTGTCCAGCTCTGTGTGTGAATCAGCAGGCAAACCTATGTGAAGCGATGTCCAATGTGGACTATACCAACAGCAGTGAACGGCAGGGAGTTTTAACACTTTGGAGGACTGTACCAATGTAAATGAGAAAGGGACGGGTGCTGTAGTTATAAGGCTGGATCTGTGAGTAAAGACTAGTCTGTGTAAGTTTCAGAGCCGGACAGAAAGCTCATGGCTGTGCATTCATTCCGCTATGGACTGAGCACCCGCATTAAACTGATTTATTTTTCGGCGGTCAGTCAGAGCGCGAGCTGATGCGCTGAACCGCAGCGGGTTCTTTTCCGCGGTGCAAATCCTGATCCTGTTTTCTGACTCGGTCCAGGAGAAAACATCAGTGCCAGCACTAGGTGTGCGTGTTAGAAGGACTATAGAAGTGTGTGGACAGTATAGGAGAACGATGGGGAGGATGAAGATGGTGCGCTCGGGCTTCTTTCCGCTCCTCTGGATCTTCAGAATCAGCATCAACTCGCACGCGGCTCCTTCATCTGCCCGTAAGTTTCTCTTTAGGGATTATTGTCTGTAGTTGCACTTGATAGATTAGGGCATATTGGACAGAGTTGGATTTGATAGTTTAGTGCTTATTGGCAGGACATTGTGGCTTCATGCCAAGTGTGATGCAGGTTTGAGAAGATTTGGGCAGGATGGGGAGCCTCAGGGCATCATGTCTGATGGGTACCAGGGACTTATTGTGTGGTCTTCAGTGGATTCAGTTCTGAATATTTATTCTGGTCATCTCAGACAGTTTTATCGTTGCATGCAGTTTTATTCATTTCTTTTTCTTCTCCACTCCATTGTTTTGAAAAAATTAATTATAATCAAATTAATTCACTACTGCAAGTGTGCTAACTGAGTTGTTGATATCAGTATTAAGCCCTGAAAAACCTCCAGAATACCTGTTAGGGTACATGTTTGTTTTTGTTTCATTGTTTTGTTCTGTTTACTTGTCATTCATCTGTGAGCTCTGTCTAAACAGACAACAATTTATTCTGAGATTTTTACCTGCATCATTGAAAATCAGACTCAAAAACTCCTGCTCCTGCTTTCTCACTGGGAGAAGTTTGGCTTGGGGTTGTAAGCAAAATGCAGTTTGGTAAACTAAAAGTTTGAGAATGTTTGTGTTGATACTCTATTATCTAAATCCTTTTTGTGAATGTGGCAACTGGCAATTTGTGAATGTGGCTGAGAGTCAGGCATTGACTTTGCAGTTGCTTGTTGAGGGAGCAGGAACCAGCTGTCTGTGTTTTACCTTGTTAATTGAATTAAACATACAAACAACAGAACAGATGAAAAGAGTTTCATAAGAACTGTACAAACCTGCAGGATGTTTGTGGTCTTATAAAATTATAAAAATTGATTGGTAAAAATCAATATACATCTAAAACGTAATGTATCCAGGCTATTCAGGGATTTTACCTTGATTGGTAGTATCGAGCTCAAATAATGACTTATTATTACTCAGAATCTAGAGTATAGCTTAAATCTTTAATCAGTTTTTAGTTATTTTATTTCTTACTAATTGTCTTTTGTGGGTATATTAATAAAAAAAAATCTGTAGAGTTGTGTATACATAGCTTGGTTTATATGATTAGCTGATGGTTATTAAGAAATAGACTGTGCAAATTAAAGAAAAGTCACATTTCAGCACTGGCAGCTAAAAGCAGTGCATTCGGCTGACAAATGTGCTTGCAGCATCAGATAATCACAGTGGAAGCTTGTCTTGAGTAATGAGATTAAAGCTCTTCAATAATTGTCTGGTTTTGTGCACCAAAATTAGAAGCAGTCCAGCCATTACATGAGCTGACCTAAAATAATAAGTATTAAATGAAACACCTGGATTTATTTCAGAGGGAAATTCTCAGGGGAAGAAAGTGGATGTACTTTGAAAAGAGAGTCTGTTAATTATCATCACTTTGTTGTTTGCTTTTTCATTTTTACTGTTCATTTTCAACAGATCTCCAGTGAATTATGAATGTCATTCTTTAATTGTGTTCTGGACATGACCAGCAGCCTTTCAGTCCTTTCTCCTTGTCTCATTAGTCAGTTAGAGCAATTAAATTCATTGGGTATGTGTAGTTACATCAAATATGATTTTATATGACATCCATGTACGTGGTTGAAAAGTCTTTGCTCAATGAACTGTGTTATTTTAGTGGAATGTGAATGTGCCACTGTGTATTTCACTCAAAGACGAAGCATCTCTGAGTCTGCCAAACGATCATTTATCACAAGGGAAATCTTTACTCTGGAAGCCAGGACTCAGCACTGAGTTAACAAAGTGTTGTTGATCGCTGATATGCTGTCCCTATGCATTGCTTATGATTCATTTAGCTTCAGTGTTATTAGACATGACAGAGCATTACTGTGAATCTCTGTGGTATCAAGTTGCTATTTTAATTGCTTATAACAGTTTTGTTGGATATTTGAATTACAACATATTAAAGGCTTGCTTTCTCACAATCAGACTAAGAGCAAAAATGTTTTCACCTGAAATGATTTGACTAAATGATGATAGACTAAATTCCAGATGTATATGCATTATTGCAGTGATTGCACGTTATACATTCCATTTGTTCTAGGAGGTTCTAAATGTCTTTCTTATCATCGAATGCCAGTGATCTTAAAACTGACTACATCAGAAGTTTGCATTTAAATGAGCAATCTTTCTGTGACTGAACTTCTGAACTCTTCTGTTTAAATCACTCATGGAAAATTCATTTAGCTATCCATGCAGATTAAATGGCGTATTTAAGCAGCTTAACACAACAAATTGAACGCATGGATGGGGTGTAATAACAGCATTTTTTATCATTTGCTGAATGAGTTGGCATGATAATATAGTCAAAGGGACATGGTGGCTTAGTGATTAGCCTCGCACCTTTGAGGATGGGGGTTCAGTTTCGCCTCTGATCCGCATGCTTTGGGAGTTTCCTCCCCTAGTCCAAAGACATATGTTTAAGGCTTATTGGCATCTCTAAATTGCCTGTAGTGTGTGAATGGATGTATGTGGCTTATGTGAGTTTGTCCAGGGTGTCCCTCATCTTGTGCCCCGGGGATAGCCTCGAGGTTCCTTGTGACCCTGTGTAGGATAAGATGTTTAGAAAATGGATGGATAAATTGAATATATAGTCAAACGTGGCAAGATGTTGCTGTGGGTAACCATTGCACTTTACAGCTCCAGGGTCCTGGTTTGATCCTGAGCATGGGTCTTTGTGGAGGTCTGCATTTGTGGAGTCCACATGCCTATGTGTGTCTCGGGTTTCCACCTTTCAAAAAGATGCCAGTAGATGTATTAGGTACCACATATTGCCCCAAGGTACTAATATTTATGTGCATGGTGCCCTGTGATGAACTTGTGTCCCATTTAGAGTGTGTTCTCTATAAAGTAGCCACTGAAGATAAAAGAAAAATATATATCATGGTGGTATGTCAAATAATGTCCAATTTTTGCACCTTTTAATACAATTAGCATTGTATGTTAAGTTCAGATTTTGAATAAAGCACAAAAAAATAGGTGCTTTTTTATTCTTAAGTAAGACGGAAACATTGGCATAACCAATAGATATGAGAGGATACACTATTTTAAAACAGGAGGTAGTCCTGACATCACTGACACAAATAAAATATTACATTTTAATACATTTCTTTTGGACATCAAATTGAACCACTGCAATGTCAATCAGTGCACTGTACTGTGGCAAAATAGATTAAGATTTATAACATAAGTCATAATTTCCCCATTAGCATTTTATTTGAATCTTTTACACTGTCAGAAATGTATTTCATGTCAGCGTTGTTAATATGGAAAGATTGTTTGTGGCTTAACTGAAGGCTAAATGATAAATTCCTGTCATTGCCTCTCTTACTGCTGTCTGACAGCCACCTGAAACACATAAGCATGTCACACTTACCAATGAAATTGTAAGATGAAAAAAATCTTTTGTATTTTTATTTTGATTTTTGTATATTTCCTCATCTCACTGAAAGTAATTCACTGCCAGCACAGCACACGGTGTGCTTCTGAATTGTTCTAGGCACAAGTGAGGCTTAAGGGAAGAGCAGCACATAGGCTTAGATTTTAACCCATGTTTATCAAGCAAGACATAATAGCAGCTGGAGTGCATGTATATACAGTGCATGTACATGGCAACTGCCTCAGCTGGCTGCCCTACTGGTGTGAATTCTGCATAATGAAAAATGTTGAGCAGTAGTGCACTACGGGCCGATTATCTCTTGTTTCTTATAAGCTCACCGTGGGGAAAATGAAATGAGGATATACTTGTTTGACTCATTGGCTTAAATTTTTGGACTATTAAGTAATATTTGAGACAACTATATTCCTTCATACCTGAAGAATAATATTAAAGTTTATACTGTAACCACATAAAGCATTAATTTGTCGCAGTATTCCATTTTAATTTTATAGATAAATACTACTAATTTAAAGGGTCAATGCAAGCCTTTTATTCAGATTTATCACCAAAATAAAAGTGTGCAAATGTGCAGTTTTTAAACTCAGATGATAGATATCCCATAATTAATTGGGATAGCTGATCGGTCTTAATTTGGTTACCAAATATATGTCTATTTTCATTCCATGTGAAATATATTTGGCTTGTGCTGTGGGAGTGGCAGTAATGACTGCAGGCAGAGGATGCAGGACTGAAGTAATGTCGCACTACCTCTGTGCCACCTTGGGGAAAAATAAGATCGCACATAAGAATGCACAGTGACTGGTTTACACACAGCAGGCTTGATTTCAGCTCCACACTCTGCTGTCACACTCTCTGTCAGAGCATTCAGCCATTCCACTGTTCCACTGAATATTTATCCAGGTACACTTGTTTTTTGATACCAGTGGATTATGGGTCATTTGGAAGTCTTTCTGGACCATTATATAGCTTACACTATTTCCTTAGTGTGGATTACATTTTGTAGTGTTTCTCCATGCTGTTTGGGAGCATTGTAAGTAGCTTTTTCTCTCATACTGTGATTCACCAAGACATTGTTACTGTGTCTGGAGCAAAGTCCACAACTGATTGGACTATGTGTAGCTACAAACTGCTAATCTGAAAGAGATGCCAGTATAATTGAAAATATTTTTTGAACTCATTTTCCACACTTGTGTCATTTACTAATTCCCAACCTCCTGCTGGCTCTCCTCTTATACATGACAGCTGTCAGCCAGGGAGGGTGAAGACTAGCACATGCTTCCTTCTTAGATATGTGAAACCACCCACTGCATCTTTTCATGCTGCTAATGATGCATGTCACAGGGCAGCTAAACACTCAGAGGAAAGTGCTAATTGCCCTCTTCTACATACACAAGCTGTCTGTGATAGGCTAGTGAAGCTGTGATTGACAGGGAGAAAGTAATGCTGTCCCTATCACCCAGAATGCAAATGTTCTCTTGGCCCCTAGCCACAGATGCCTGTGGCATTTTCGAGATTCAAACTCATGCTCTGCCAGCACTAGAGCAAACACTTCTCTGTTTCACAAGTCCTACAATTCAAAATTCTAATTTAGTAAGACACTGAAGTTTGTAAGACTTGTTGTCTTCTGGCATGGAGGATAAATGTTCAGATATTTAGGGTGAATCAAAATATAGCCACCTTAAGTGCATTCTGTACCTAATAATCCTCTCAGTAGATGCCAAAAGCAATAACTAAAATCTTAAATGTATAATGGAAATGATTGCAGGTATACTGTTTGTGGCCATTGCGAAAGGCAGGTTTATCTCATTAACCCCTGTGAGAATGGAGTTTGCAGTCCTGAGATGACACACACATGAATAGTGGGTTAAGTACCTATCAGTTCCTCTCTCATCTGGTTCTTATTACTCTGAGCCAGAGTTATACACCAAGTGCATCGTGCAGGTCAAATCTTATCTTTATTTTAATGTCCACTGCTGCACTGGAGCCTGGCTTTTATTAACAGTCTATAATAAGGCCCTTGAGTGTCACAGCAGAAAGTGTTCATCCTATCGTTAGGAGATCATGAGTTCAGATGTTGACAGTGCTACAGCTATCTGTGGCCAGGAGCAAAGGGAGCAAAATTGGCCATGCCACGGGATGGTGTACTTTTTCTCTCGTATCAGTCAGTGTGACAGTAGTCAATAGTGGGTGCCTGTGAGCTCAGGGTTGCAGAAGAGGCACTTAGCCCTTTGCTCTGTGATGTAGCATGTGCAGCAGTTTGAAAAGGTAGAGAGGCTGTGTTCCAGAGGAAGCACATAAACCTCACCGACCAAGTATAGAAAAAGGGGTAACACTTACCGAGATCCCTATGCCTTGACACAGATGTATCCTTGTCATCCACAGGCTGTCATCTGCTGTCATAAGTTGACATGTGTACAAGAATATAACAGTGTAATATTGACATTATCTGTAATTGTCATGATAGGTAGATTCCATGACAGCTTGTGCTTTTTTCCTGAGCATTCCTGAGAATTCTGCAGATATATATGGTGTTCTATCTAAGGCAACTGTCATAATAATGATGATATAATCTCTTTTGTCACATCATGAAAACCACTAGAAAAAAATATACTGCAAATTTATGACAAACATATTTGAGGATTATTAACAATAATTAATAATAATTAATACAACAGCAGTGTTGCCATTAATTGCCCCAAATACTGTACCTTATGAGTACCACATTGAGTAAAGTCATGCTACACATTCATTGTATTGTTTTTATAGCTGTTCATTAGTTTATAAAGCTTTTATGTGTTCTTAATTAATAATATATCTACAAAATAACTGATTTGTGACTCCCGGTAAGCAAATGCACAGATATCAACAAGGATATATTTCAGCAAACTGTATATTAATGTGGATATCTGTTTCCCCACAGGATAAAATAGAAACTGTTTTGCTTTCAGGTGAGATTTTCACTGCTGTTGTTGGGAGAGTGCAGTCAAATTAGTTATATACTAGCCAATGACAGATGGCTAGCAACACTAAAGCAGGGGCAGGAAGAGGGAATGGTTTTGTTAAGCAAAGCAGATAAGAAGTGGCTAGAATAGCACAGTCAGAAAAAATAAGTCTCAAAAAGCAGACTGAAACATAAGCTTAGCTGATGCCATCTTACATTTTTATTAAATCAATAGGTGGCTTTAATCCACCTAAAGTGGAACAAGCAAACGGGAAACAACTATTCCTGTTGTCGAGACTCAAAACATCATTAGACCACCACATCAAGTACAAATATAAGCCCTGACACAAGACCTCTGCATCCATTTCTCTGCACTTGGAGCCTTAAAATAAACATTAAGATATTCCTGGAGCTTTCGCCAATAATTTCCATTCCAAGAGCACAGACAGAGTCATTTAGATTAATCACTGCACTTTCTGATAAGTGCATATTCCAGAAGAAGCCTCAGATTTTCAACATGAGTTATCACTACATACAAAGTTTTGAAAATGTACTAGCAGTGGCTAGGGATTTCACCAAAGAAATTAAGGCCAAAATATCAATATGATCAGTTTATATGAGTATGAATCTGATTTTAATTCTACCTGAGCCACAACAGTGTTTTTGTGAATCTTTGTGAAGCGAAATCAGCTAAGGCTAACCATTTTTAATATATTGGTTTTAGGTATTCTATCATTCTAACTAATGATGCAGGCTCTAAAAGTACAATATGATGTTTCTAAATATAAAGAATGAGATTTATAAGAGAATATAACTGTATGCACTAATAGGTGATATTAATTATACTGACCACATACCATATTTATATAAAACACACTGTATGACCAAAAATGTGGAAACCTGGAATTACACCCACATGTACTTTTTAAACATCTTTCACTTGTGGTAAATTTTGGAGCATTGTTGTGCCAAAAACAGGCAGTTAAATATGAATAAATGTATATAACAAAGATGATGCCATAGAAAGAATGAACAAGACATAACTGAGCAGTTAATTTGTGTAGTGTTTCTAATAGTAGAGCTGTGTCTCTATATTCATAAAACAGGACCAGTTTACTGCATCACTGCCTCATGAGCCACCTCATGAACACTGAGCTACTAACTGAGTGTTTTATTAATGTTTATTAAGTTTTTATATTGTATTTTTTTAACGGCATTTGGCAGACACCATTATCCAGAGTGACATACAAAAGTGCCTTGAATTCTCTATTAATGAATGCATCAATACTGATATGCTAGGTCACAGACTAAGGATACCATGAGTTTAAAGCTCTACTGGGAGGTAAAACACCACACAGACAAAAGTTTTTTTTTAAAAACACAGAAGATTAAAAAAAACAAGTGCTATTTTATACTTAAATAATGTAAAGTAAGTGTAAAGCCATGTCCCATTTAGTGTGTGTTTAGAGTGGGTCATTTTTTACTTTAACTGGTGTGCATTAACTATTGCTGCATAACTGTGTGTCTCATTTACGGTGAGCTGAATGTAAATCTTATCAATATTTTTGTATACTGAATGAAAAATTTGACAGATTAAGTAGTAAAGAGGCCTATCTGTTATAAAATACTGTTTGTGCTATGTGAGGTGTCATAACCTAATCAAGCCCACACTCCCTCTTCTGAAATAAATAACTTAGACTTTATCTTGAATCAAGGGGGGAGGGGGGGCTAAAACATATATGTAACCCTATATGATTTAATATCAGTTTATGCGGTCATCCCACTTTCAGCTGTTGCATTTCTGAAATCTGGGTTGCACAAATCTGGGTTAGTCAGTGTTAATTATTTTGAACACTACCAGCAGTGTAGGTGGATATAGCTAGCATGGTTGTGAATGAAGAATTGGATGTAGTCAAGACTGAATGTTTTGTTTGACAATATGTGGCATTTAATAAGATAGGTCCAAAATAATGTACGTGTCCAACTTCAATTTGAGACTTTCACGAGGTTAATGTGATCAATTATTAGAGTGGAATTTGACATGCACTTATAAAGCAAAGGTAAACTTGTATACAATATCAATCAATCAATCAATCAATCAATCAATCAATCATGCAGATGTAATAAAAAGAATATTCATTAAATAATTCATGGTACATTTCTTGTTGTAGTTGTTATGGCACTACTGTTGGGCAACTGCAAAGACATTTACAGAAAGTCATATTTTTTTATAGTTACAGAGTCAAACAGTTACATATTTTTTCAGTACTAAATTATTTCATTAATAAATCTTAATAGTATAATTGTAGTCAGTGCATATTTTAAATGTCAATAAGGCTCAATAAGGCCTGTCTCACTCATCATGTTCTAGAGAACGTTTCTACTAGAATGTTATACCTCTGACTCCATTTCATTCATATAGTTCATACTCAACAAACATTGTCACAAAGCAGCTTTATAGAGATGTAAATATAGATTTTGAACCCTAATGAGCAAGCCAGAGGCAACAGTGGCAAAAAAAACTGCCTGAATATACAGTCCTTTCCCTGGAATAAATGGCTAAGATAACTTGACTGCTAAACTTCGCTTGGCTGTTTGAATCTGATTCTTGGCTTTTGTGCTTGTGTTTTTGTGCTTGTGGCTTCAGCCAATCTGAGTCTCTGACTTTCGAACTGGGAAAACTGCACTTATTGGATAAACATGTAATAAATGCAAAGTCCTCATTAAAACTCTGAAACCCTACTGGAATTTTGAAAATGTTCCGTTTTGTGTAGATTGCTCTCCAAACGTGCGAGGACATTTAGCTCATTAAAATGAGTCCTGCCACTGCTTTGCTCCTCCTATTAAAATACATTCCTGAGGTTTTGAAAAGTCTGTAGTTGGGCACTCTTGGCATGAAGTAGATATCCTCTTGTGAAGGGCCTGAATGTATTTCATCCCTAAAGGGCCTCTTCAGTTCCATCCATTATTCAAAAGCGAGTCGCAGGAGAAGCTGTTGTCCATTGGATGCTGTCAGACTGCCTAGTGAAACTCTGGTGTTAGATTGGTACACTGCTATTAGCTCTTTAGGTGGCACAAACCTGTTAAAGTGGAGTTATTATCAGTGCTGAATAGAAGCACTGTTTGTGTTCTATGTGCTTGTAAGAATATTAAAATTGGTACAGAGTAGCAAAGTTAAACCAATGAAATGGAACTATTTCTTCCAGGGGCTAACAAAAGTTTGGCATAATGTCTAGTTGTCTGAACAGAGCTATCAAGTTGTTTCCATGGGGTATTCTTCCTCTGTAATCAGTATACTTTTGTATATTTGTGTATTTAAGCAGCAGTTACAAACTAACGGGTCACATCTGGATTAATTACACCGCTGATACATTTTGGATCATGTTTTTCATTTTCACTTGTGGTTTCAGTTTCTTTTTCTAACCTTAGCATTGCTATTTGAATAATCAAATTAAGAAAAAAAACATTCCCCTACATTACATAACATGTATGTGTCAAATAAACAACCCTGGACCTTGAAGCAAGCATTCTTTATAATTGCACTTATTAAATATTGTAGGGTTTATCTTTTGCAGACAATAATAATAATAATAATAACATGATCAGTCAAATATCTATTAATACAATGTAAATACTCTAATGGCCTTGCTTCTTGGACCGCTGGTGGACCGTAGATACCATTTTGAAATATAGTTTCTTAATGGTTTGTCATACCAGTTTGGCATTATTTTGAAAATAAGTTTTCACAAGGTTTTCTGCCCTGCTGGCCCAAATGTGTTCTAGTCAGTTTTAGCTTTTATGAATATTTAACCAGCATGCTTCTTTAAGTGGAGCCATGAACAATAGTTTCCAAAAAGCCTGATATATGGTTCATAATGTTTTATTCTATTACTACTATCATTTCTTATTTAACAACCAGCCCACAAATACTACATATAAAGCATGCACTCACACACAATGCAGATCAATTCAGAACATTATGTACCCCTTTTGCTTTTAACTTATAAGCAACATTGTTAGTGGAAAATCTTGGAGCTCATTCACAGAGTTATACAGTCAAATTTATGCACCTTTAGGATGTGGTGTGTGTGTGTGTGTGTCTGTGTTTGTAAGAGAGAGAGACAGAGTGAGAGAGGGAGACTTGAGTATATAATTCTTCTCAACTAGAGATGTGTACTCTAGAGATTTATCTGTACCAGCTTGTAAGTTGAGTAATTTCTTGCCTCTGTTTTGAAAAGTCAGTAAGAATAAATGAATGAATGAGCAAATGAATGAATAAAGGAATGAACGACGTACCTTTTTGTTAATAAACGTGATCTTTATGCTCTCTTGTGCCTAGGCAAAGGTAAAAATAATCCTTCTTGCATGATTTTTTATTTCTGTCATTTATATGACTTTTATATGAATCCCATTGAATCACTGTTAAGATTCAGTCCTCCAAGCATCTGCCAGGTGCATTGTAAACCTTTCTGGCAAGCTGTTTTAAAAAGAAAAGCAAAAATGTACCTATTTGTATCTGATTTGTACCTAGAACATGTATCTGTTTATACAGAATAATGTATTCGTATTTGTTTGCATTCCTAGAGTTTGTTTTTCCATGTCTACTTGAGTTTTTGCTAACAATTCTATTTGTCTATTAGAGTTGTGTTAGTACACTAGCAATGTACATCAGTGTACACATAATATATAGGTGTCATGGATACCCCAGAATCAGCTACAACTTCCAGAATACAGCATGGCGTACAAACATGGCTGCCAAGGTCTACTACACATTACAAACACTCTCATGCTCACGGTCCCTAATTACTGATTGCACAAAACTGGACTCAATACCCACCACAGCCTCTCTGTGATTTGGTCACTAGTTGTTACCAAATCTTATATTTTGTATATCGCCATCTTGGTTTTGATGGGTTTTTTTTTTTTTTTTAACTTGCTCTTGTTTATCCTGTTTATCATCTGAACCATGATTGCATTTCAACCCTGACCTTGAATCTCATTCTTGCATGCATGCCTGATAACTGTTGCATGAAAAGCATCTTGCTTAAGAAAACATTTTAATGGCTGTAGCATCTCCTGATTCTCTGATATGAGATACCTTTTCATATGAGGGACAGTGGTCTTGATTAAGATTAATCTATCTGTCTGTCTGTCTGTTGTTTTGCCTGCCTGTCTTTCTGCCTGTCTTTCTATCTATCTATCTATCTATCTATCTATCTATCTATCTATCTATCTATCTATCTATCTATCTATCTATCTGTCTGTCTGTCTGTCTGTCTGTCTATCTATCTATCTATCTATCTATCTATCTATCTATCTATCTGTCTGTCTGTCTGTCTGTCTGTTGTTCTGCCTGCCTGCCTGCCTGTCTATCTATCTATCTATCTATCTATCTATCTATCTATCTATCTATCTATCTATCTATCTATCTATCTATCTATCTATCTATCTATCTATCTGTCTGTCTGTCTGTTGTTCTGCCTGCCTGTCTGTCTATCTATCTATCTATCTATCTATCTATCTATCTATCTATCTATCTATCTATCTATCTATCTATCTATCTATCTATCTATCTATCTATCTATCTATCTATCTATTTGTACATGTATTTACGTTTGTCTGTTAGTTGCCAGTTGTGACAGAACTTGATTAATAGATTTCCAAACTCTGCATGTCTGCCAGCAGTGGATTGTGTATAGCCCCTGATCACGCTTGCCTTGTCTGCTGCTTTCATCAGTGCCTTTGATTCTCAATTTGCACAGTTTGGTGTCACTGCTTCAAGCAATCTTAAGCCTGCTCGATTCTCTGTGCGGTGTTTTGCTTGTTCTCGCTTAAGCATAGTAAGCACAATGGATATGGCTTACATTATTTAATTAAATAAATATACATATACATTTTACCATGTATTTACAATTGAGGACAATTGAGGTGTAAATGGTTCAGCATTTAATTAAATCCAAGTACATATACTGTATAAACATAATGCTAAACAAAATATAAACATTACAATGTCAAGTATACAAAAACATGGGTAGGTAATATAGATACTAAGTGTGAACTGTGCAAAGCAGTGCGCAAAAAGATGCAAATTATGCTGTCACTGTTTGTTTAACTTACCAGAGGCAAAAATATTTAATTTTTTGCCATATCACACTACACAGAGGTGTTTAATGGCTTGCATGAATGTAGACACTCAGAACATTAATAATTTATACGTTTTTTTTGTTTTTACTTAACATACTAGAGGCAAATTATTTAAAGAATACAAAAATGGTTAGTTTTATTTCACACAAATCTTCAAAGTAAATGGTGATATCAAACCCATTTCTGGTCTCTGGGATGCCCCATGTTCTTGTTCATCTAAAATTTGAATGTGTTATCTTTAACTAAAATTCTGTGTAAGGTCATCCCAACAGAGGTATAAACATCTCACACTGAAAGCCAACAGTGTCTTGACTCATTTTGTATCAAAATTGCAGCGTTAAAATACCGTGTCAGTTAAGTCGATTTCTCCAGTGTTCTGGTTAAAAGAGTTAAGAGTCTGTTGGCTTTGGGAAAATGATGTTTTCTACATCTGCACCCTGGATGCTATGATAATGCCTAATGATGAAAAAGCAAGTATCCTGTGTGGCTGCTGTCCTTCATGATTTCTTCAGCTCTCCTCAGGCAGTGTTTTAGGTAAAAGTCCAGTAGAGAGGGCAGTTTTCAGCTGATGGTGAGCTCAGCTGATCTCACCACTCTCTGTAGGTCTCTGCGGTCATAAGCAGAACAGCTGTCATACCAGGCTCTAATGCAGCCACTGAGAATGCTCTCAATGATATGGTGCAACGATAAAAGAGAATAGCCATTCCAAACCATTCCACAGGAAGTACAGATGCTGCCATTTGACCTCCTGTCTCTTTCTGTAGTCCACTATCATCTCCTATGTTTTGCTAACATTAAGAGAGATGTTGTTGTTCTCTATTAACCATTTCATCAACATCCGAGATAATAATAATTAGAAGCCATTATAATTGTCACATATACATTACAGTACAGTGAAATTCTTACTGCGCATATGCCAGCTTTGGAGGTTGAGTGCAGGGTCAGCCATGATACAGCACCCTTGGAGCAGAGATAGTTAAGGGCCTTGCTTAGACAACAGTGGCAGCTTGGAAGTGCTGGGGCTTGAACAACCCAAAGCTCCTCGAGCCACCACTGCCCCACAAATACACCACATACCTGTAATGGTGGTGTGTTTATGTATGGTGTTGCTGGTAATTAAATCAACAATATTTTATTTACTGACTGTTTGAAATCAACATAAATTCTAGCTTTAACAGCTCTTAGTACGTGTACACAGAATAAGTATTGTACCTCTCTCCATAATGTGCAATATTTTTTAAAAAGGACCAATATTTTTATTTTTTACTGTTTTTTTTGTCTCTTTTAAGTATTACACATTAGCCTTACTGACTGAACTGAGAAATTGCATTATCTGTAAAGCTGCTTTGAGACAATGTCCATTGTTAAAAGCACTCTGCATAAAAAGACCTGAGTACTTATCCCCTTTAACTTTCTCCCACATAGAGTTTTGCAGCTGTTTATTAATTCAGAGCATAATCTGACTTGAAATGAAATTATATTTCGTGGAGTGTAACTGCTATATCAGGCTTTTCCCGGAACCTTCATGACAGCACTGTGGCAGGATGAAAAATGCTTCCAAGGAGTCGTCTTTGCCTTGTCTTTAATCATATAAAACATTCCACTGGGAGTATACAGGTATTTTTTGTTATCAATTTATTTCGTTTCTCACAAAAATGGCATGGAACACTTTCATTTGCTGTCAAATGTTCTTCATATTAGAGCGTTTGACAGACTTGAGATAGTGTCACGTTCACCATGGATAATTCCCCCAGCCCACCAGAGGGCACCCTCACTTACATTATTTCCACTGTTGTCTGCCTCACTTCCTGTGTTTGTTCACACCTATTTTGTGTTCGTCTAATTAATTCCCCTATTTAAGTACATTGTGTTCCCTCCTTAGTTGGCAATCACTGTGTTGCATTTTTATTACTATGTTGTTGTGTTTGCATTATGAGTAGCTTTTGTGTTCCTGCTGAGCTTGTCTTGCCTTAGTTTAGTCTAGTCCAGTCTAGTTTAGACTAGTTTAGGTTGTGATGTTTTTTTTTTTGGTTCTTTGTCTGTTGTTTTTGTTTAACCATTAAAGACACTCTGCACTTGGACCTGACTCCCTGAATTTTGTGATGAGATGTGTAATTATTATGCTTTTTTATTATAAGTCTACATTTTTTGCTTTACTTACACTTAATGAATAGTGTGATTTCTTTTTTTAACGTCAGCTCTTTGAGTCGCATCCTTTCTTAATATATATCCAATCACGCCTCCATCCTCCCACTTTTGTTTGCCATTTTTATATATGGGGGAAAATGTTTAAAATTCAGAGATAATCGTAGGTCTCAAAGCATTTGGAATTGTCGACATGAATAGACATTCTTTGTAGAAGCTTCCCGCATTTATTTACTGCCTAATTAAGCTGCTATACAGAATGTAAAAACGCCTACACATGTATTGACTGTTTGAATCATCTACTCGAAAGTGTTCCATTTTAATCAGTTGCTATACAATTATTAGTGTGATAGGCAGTTTGAACATCCTTACATACCATCTTTGTTTATGATTTACTCTTTCTTGCTTTAGTTGGCTACCCATCCCCTTGCAGTTTTTATGTGGATTTAGAATTTGTACTGAGAATCTGTATGAAAAAGGTGTAAAGGGTGGGGTAGACAAGCAAAGAAAAGATGAAGGGTGAAAACATGGGTTGGACACCAGTCCATCATATGGCATCACATGCACATATGATGCCACTCATTTACACTGACACAGGATGAATATGTGAAAATCCACCGTACCTTAGCCCTCAGACATATGAGGCAGAAACATTACCTGCTGTACAATCATACAACAAGGATTAAAACATTTTTAGAATAAATTTGAGCACATTGAGTGTGCTTTAGTACCACAAGAACTCTATGGATGGTGCTATTGTTACTTTTATTCCTCCCTCTCTCTCTCTCTCTCTCTCTCTCATGCTTGACACACACAAAACCTTATGTCTGAGAATATTTGGTAGCTCAAAGTAAATTATGCAAAATTTACAGTTACAATATGTTTTCATTTTAAAAGGATAGTGAAGAATAGACTTTTTTCAAAAATCTGCAAAATTAAATGAATAGCGCTTGCAAGGATGACTATTATTTGTGTGTCATAATCACACAGCCACACTTATGAATTTGTTGTTCATCATCTGTAGGCCATGTCTGTGTATAGGATTTCCTCCGTAGTGCTTTTTATAAAATGAGAACAAAAGCCAAATCCCGTTTGTTGCTCCCTGTAGTGCAGTCCCTCACAAAAGATGAGTGTTCACAGACACAAAAACTGAATTTGATTGCTCCCAGTCTCTGAAATATCACTGAGCTGCTTACTGAGAAATAGACTGACTCTACTAGCTTTGTGAGGACTAAAAAGGACTAAAAATGACTAGTGCTGAACGAACACTAAATCACTATGGTTAATAACGATCAAGGAATTTCTTTATGTAATAGTAAATTAATGACAGTGGTAGTCAATTATTAACTTTTATTTTATGTCATATTGTGGCTCTGTAACTTTTTCCATTTAAGTGTTGTTTAAGGAGAGGAAGGATCCTCTCCTACACCTTTTATAATTTAATTCAATTTAATTCAAATCAATTTTATTCTATGGCGCTTTTATCAATGGGCATTGTCTCAAAGCAGCTTTACAGAACAAAAGTAATAAAAGAAATATAGTACAAAAAGTTCAAGATTAATATTAGACTTATATTCATATGTATTTGTATTTAACCCTAATGAGCAAGCCTGAGGCGACTGTGGCAAGGAAAAACTTCATTAGATGGTAAGACGAAGAAACCTTGGGAGGAACCAGACTCAAAAGGGAACCCATCCTTATTTGGGTGACACTGGAGAGTGTTATTATGAATTATTATAAACACCAGAGAGTGTGAATTATCATAAACATAATATACGTAAATATAAACAAGTCATATACAGTTAGTTAGAGTAACCTGGAGTTCCTGAGCATAATGACACCAGGTTATAGAGATGTCATGTTATGTTGTTGGAATTTGTGTGTGGGGTGTTTGTTCTGCCAAGATTCATTTTTGATACTAGAGTGCAGACATGCAGCATTTAATAGAGGTGTTTAAAACCCAGAAGTCTCCTCATACTTCCTATTGTTCACCGGCAGAAGATGGAGGAGATGAAATACGCTAACAGGGCCGGGGAGTGAGGTGCATTCGAAACAGTGCCTGAAGAAGTTTTATAGCTGACCTGATAGCACAAATATAGATAGATGAACTTCTTGTACTGTGTTCATTTATCACTCATGGTACCTCTGTGGATAATTGATATTGTGGCCTACTATTTAGAGGCACTGTCAAGTGGGAACTGTGAAAAGTTCACACAAAGCTAGTGAGAACAGGACCACATAAACCCAGTGAGAGCAGTATTGTTATATCATTCATCTTTTCCCTGGGAGACTGTAGTAAATGGACATTTTACCGAGTTGATGTGTGTAGAAAAACTTTGCTGTAAATCTATACTCTCCTTACCAGCCTGGCTGTCCAGTATACAGTCTCCTCCAAAATTATTGGAGCATAAACTTCAATTCATCACTTTTCTGTAGACTGAAGAGATTTGGGTTTAAGATCAAGAAGAAAAGAGATTAACATTTCAGATTTTATTTCCTGGTATTTATATGTAGATGTGTAAAACAACATATTGATTATCAGACCACCCAATTTTTTGGCAAGCAAAAATACTGGAAAAGGTGACTGATAGGTGTTTCTTGTTACCCGGGAGTGTCCTGTTAGCTTGGTTATGTAAACAGTAAATAGTGTAATTGTATTTATCTAGTTCACTATTTACAGCATCTAACACACTATTTACAGGACCATGAAATTAAATACAGTTTAAATGCTGATGGTCCATATGCACCCAAAACTATTATGAAGCATCAATACGTCCAATACTTCACTTATATTTAAAGAGCCAGCTGGCTGGCATGTGGCCGGTACACATTGCACATATATCTCAACAATGGCCACTACTAAAATCCTACATCATGAGTCAATAAACCAGTTAAAGCCAGAAGTAGGCACAGTGCAGCAGAACATGGGACTATGTCTCAGTTTGTGTCTTTGAAACATGTACCCTGATGTTTATAGATCTTTTATTGACCTTGTATAAGTGCAAGCTCGTTCCTAATCCTCAATTCAGGAACACTCAGCTGAGTCAGCAGCTTTCAGTAGCATCCATTCATCTAAAGGGAGATTAGCTGATTGACCTACAGTGTTTTCTATAGTGTGTGACTCTGAACTAAAAACATAATATTGCTGTTAAAACTGTGTAGGTAAAACTAATTTCATTTACAAAATTGTTTAATACTGGCTGAGGGTTATTTTCAGAATTAAAAGAATGTAAAAAAAAAAAAAAACCATATCATTTTAGAAAGGTTATGTGCATCATACGTAACATGAATGCTTTTCCTCATTTCACACAAGTTGGGAATGTTAAAGATTTTTAAAACTTTAAACATACCCAGTCTGAAAAGTCTTACCCTGATGGGTAACATTATCTTGTTAGTATAGAGTGTGTTACATTAGAGAAAGTATATTGCAGTTTGGTTGTGTATAGCTAAGGAAAGCTGTGAAATAATATGTATTATACAACTGGAGCAAGTCAGACACTTTACACTGTGTGATTCCTGTGGTCTCTTCGTTTTATTACATGTCACAATGTATGAAATAATCTCAGTAAAACTTCCAGAATCCAGAAAATAATAATAGATGATAAATATTTTGCTCTTCATGTCAGATCCTAAAGAATATTACTACATTTTGCCATACTGGGAGCACAGCAATATAACCCAGGTTTAGAGCTCTATGACTGGAAAGCATGAAATAACCTCACATTAACCTCCATAATAACCTCACAATAACCTCCATAATAGCAAGTTCAATGAACAGAGATGTTTTCTATTATATTAGCTAGCTACACAACTGCAAGCTGTAATTCATCCTCTACTTCTTTACATACCACACCCCTTGTTGCATGTTATGATATAACTGTTTTAGAGGCGTTTTAGAGACTTTCTCTTTGCTGCTGCTATTCAACACACTGCACTTCTTTTTTCTTAAATAAATAAATAAATTAATTAATAAAAAAATGAATGAGTTCAGTATTAAGAGTCACAGTATTAAGATAGAACATGCAGTTTGTATAAAACTGTAACTGACATATTCGGCAAAGTTTGTAGCAGTTTTTTTGAAGTTTTTTTGGAACAATATGTAAAGAAAAGTACAAATGACCTGAGGGAACATCCAGCAACAGATCAAGAAGCTCCTACTTTTAATTTTGACATCGCGTCCTTAAATAAAGCTACTAGACACATGAGTTATGGTTTTTAATTTATTTACTGCTGCTTTTTGAATGCTGTTTGCCACCAATTGGATATATCCTAGGAACATTCACTTCCTGTGCTCATGAATATTCACTGAAAAAGTCTGTATGCACATGAAGTATTATAAATAACAAGAACAAAAGCATCTGAATACTTATTTCACCTCACTCTATATTGTTTTATATCTGATTCTCCTACTTCACTGTTTCTTTTCTCATGCTCTCATGCACTTTCATGCCTAAAGTTTTAAAGCTTTAAATATTTTAGCTAATGTGTGATATATGATTTCACGCTCCTGACTCAGGTATGACTCTTTATTACAGGAGTGTCATGGTGGCTCACAGAAACATATCTTTTGTTCGCAGATTCAAGAATATTGTTTTTATTTTCAAAAATTCACAAATTGCTTTAAAGAGACGTTCAGTATGATGGTGGCACACTGTGCTACAATAATATTCTCTCCCTAAACTCTCAAGCGTGCCTTAATTTGGTGGAATAGTGAATGTTATCCTCCTTGGTTTAACCTGCCTGAGTCATTTTCTATCCCGCTCTTTAATCTTAGACTTGGTCAGCTATCAGTACCTGAAGCTGCTTTGTAGTTACACATTAACAGGTTGGATCTATTGCCACTCACACTTTACAAGGATCAGCCAGCTGGTGAAGAGGCTGCTAAACCTGGAAATACAATTACGTGAGAAGCATCAGACAAGGAAGAGTGCTCATTCAGATGAATTCACTACCTATTAGTATGCATGCAGGCAGGCGCCCCTTCATGAGCAAATGCTGCTAATTTCACCCCAAGTCAAATAAGTGGGAAGAGTTGCTCCGGGGGTTGAGCTTTGTGCTTGCACAACAATTAGGCAGGCTTTATTAAAATGGGCTTTGCTATCATTTTTAAATGTGCTCTTTTAAATTCATCTGCTACAGAAGAATGGTGGTAAGCGAGGGATAGAGGAGATCATAAAAAATGTCACAAAGACGAGTTTATTTACATATAGAGCTACAGTCCCCCAAACGTATTTGTGTTTTATTTTATATTGGCTATACACTGAAACCCTTTGGGTTTAAAACCATAAGATTAATATGAGACAATAGATAATTTTACATTGCGATTAACCAATTTAGAACATGACACTTTTAGTTTAATCCCACCCATTTTTCAAATGATCAAAAATATTGGAATATAAGCCTGACAGGCGGTCCTTGTTGCCCAGATTATCCATGTTAGGCTGCATTTATTGTTAAAAAGAATAAACAAAACATGAAGTCTAGAAGACCAGAGTGAACGTATTATTTGAAGAAGACTTTGAGACCAGAAATATAGAGGCCATATCACAAGATGCTATACATATTAAGTAATCAGTAAGAATCAGAGAGTCAGATTGGAACTCACAAAGAAATACAGAAATGAGCCACAAAAAAATCAGAGCCAAGATTAACCTCTACCAAAGTGATGAAAAGGCCGACATATGGAGGGTGAAAGGATCTGTCCATGATCCAAAACATATGAGCTCATCTGTCAAGCATAGTGTCATGGCTTGGGCTTGCATGACTGCTCCTGGAACAGACTCACTAATCAATATTAATGATGTAACTCATGATGGAGGCAGCAGAATGAATTTCAGAAGTCTGCAGAAACATTCCGTCTGCCAATTTCCAGAGAAATGCATCCAGTCTAATTCTGAGGAAATTCATCATACAGCAAGACAGTGATCCAAATCCATACTGCAAACACATCAGGGGAAATAGTGGAAGTTTTTAGACTGGCCAGATCAATCACCATTTAACCCAGTTGAATAGCATTTCACTTTCTGAAGAGGAGACAGAAACAAACAAAACTGAAACAAGCTTAGGTAAGAGCATGGCAAAGCATCTTATAGGGTTCGGCAGAGGAATGCACGTTTTTGCATTATGCAATATGCAGCAACAAGGAGGGCGGCAATTTCAGCATCTGCAAAGTTAAAGCCTGGTGTCAGGTGGAACACTTTGGGCTTCGGAGAATGACCACCCTCACTCCCTCCATGTTTTCAGGGGTACACACGCTTCAACCCACCTGAGAATCGTGTTACGATCAGGAATCTTTGTGATGCTCCACATTGAATTGTCTATGGAAAAGTTGCTGAACTGCAGTTACTGATTCCCTACTTTTAAAATCATCTTCAATGACGAACACTAGACGCTCATGAGTCCACAGCTGCCATGGCTACTAACTATTGAAATTGCTTCGTCTGCGCTGCCTCTTAAGAAGGGGCGGAGCTTACATGCCCTTGTCGTTGCTACATATTGGCTGTTCAAAAACCGTTTCCTCTGCCACACCCTGTAATAAGAATACAGCAGCTTAATGATGTCAGGGTTGATGTCTTGATACAGTTATTGCAAGCACGTTATATGCAGCCAAATACTAAGTGTCATTTACTTTAATTTACTTCAATCTGTTCCAATACTTGTGTTCACCAAAAAGGTACCAAGTTCAAAGTTGTTTAAAACACATATCAGGAAATAAATGCTGAAATTGTTTTATATTAAACTTTTGATCCCAGTCCCAGATGTCTTCAATGTATAGCAGAAAATAAACGAATTGGCTTTGCTGTTCCAATACTTTCAGAGGGGAATGTAGCATCAGAGACATGTTCTGCCGACAGAGATGAATATTAAATCTGCATGAAAGCCAAACAGTGCTGGAAAATATCTCTAATGCTGATCTTTAACATTTTGTTTCATTTCAATTCCGAGGCTTTTTTTTTTTTGCTGTTATGCAAAAATGCAGATTTTGACTTTATTTTGGAAGTAGTGGCTCATTTGTAGTATGAATTCAGATCTTCTACCCACAATAAAAATGTCCCTTGTTAAGGTGCAGAACAGATACTTGGCATGGAGCACAGCCTCTCTGACACTTTAACCAGAAATGGCACACAAAATCGTTTATCTTTATAATTTCTGTGTTTATTTTCCAAGTACACTTCAGTTGTGACATTTAAACCTGGTTGGTCAGTGTGAAAAGTGTGTTGAAAGAAGAATACCACCTGCTGATTTGAAAATGGCAAAGACAAAATATGCTGCATTTAGAATAATTTGCTCTTTGGTGCTAAAAATGAATTGAATTGATTTTGTAGAGCTTCTGAGGAAAAACTGGAGAGAAATTATTGACCCAGAGGAAAGAGGCTGATTAAATGTACACGTTTACAAGCTTTGTCACATAGGTCCAGCCAAAGAAATAACTAGCTACCCGCAATCTGCATAGTAGAGCTCTGCATCCCATCATTAGCATACTGAAAAAGAAGCTAAACCAGATCATTTGTTTATCAGGCCATCGTGATGATGATGGGACACTCAAATTTCAATATTACATTTTCCCTTGCTGTAGTATACTGTATCCCACTATGAAACTTTTTTTACACACACACACACACGTTTGGAATCCTATTGGTTCCATTTCCATAAGGATGAGATAAACCAATATACCTGAGGTGGCTTTGGTATAGTAATTATCAATGTCATGATTATTATCATTTTGCTGCTTGAGTGGTGTTCTGCTCTTACCTCACTTCCTGTTTCTTCTGTACTGCTTCAAAGTTCAATATATTTTATTACTTTTTTATAGTAGATCGACATTATTATATATGCCCTAGTGAATATAGGTACAGTGAAAGTTATATGTTTGTGAATGTGTTTAAAATAACCCTTTTTTGAACTATAATTTTTAATATGCTGAAGAAAGCTTTGTCTATGTTTTTCATTACATTTTCTATTTTTTCAAAGCAAGTAGTTATGCCAAGTATATCTGGGGCAAATACTCAGGACAAGTTTTACCTTTGTTTACTTGATCTGGCATTGGTAGAATTCAAATATTGCGTATGGCAGCCATTCAATATGTCATGAATACGTAACATTCCTGCTGTTGCTACCTCAGTGGTGCATGGTACTCAGTATTACCCTGACCTCGGGTTACTGTACAAGTGGAGTTTCTGTGCATGTTAGCCCCGTGTCTGTGTCAGAGTCCTCTGGATTTTCTTGGGGAAAATTAAAGGTGGTTTGTTTTCACTAAATGAGTGTAAATGATTATGTGCACAGTGCCATGCAACAGACTGGTGTCCCATTCAAGGTATGTCCCATAACATCTGCTGTAGCCTGGGACTGGTTTTGAATCTAACGTGACTCTGACCAAGATAAAGCAGCTACTGAAGATGAATGAATGAATAGTTTATTATCCACAGGGTGGCAGCAGGTGGCAATAAGTGTGTGTGTGTGTGTGTGTGTGTAAGAGAGAGAGAGAGCAAGAGAGAGAGAGAGAGAGAGAGAGAGAGAGAGACAGACAGACAGACAGACAGACAGACAGAGAGCACGAGAAGGAGAGAAAGTGCGAGAGAGAGATAGAGAGGGGCTAGAACAGCACTTTATCTTCTTCAACAAAGAGAATAAATTTAGATTGAGACTTGACTAGACATCATGAACCAGACAACAGAGTTAAAAAAGCAGACTTTCCAATATAAAATCAGACACCTGGTAACCAAGGTGCAACAAACTGCAATAATAAAGAGGACCATGCTATAATGGTGTCACTGGTGTAGGTTTCACTTCAACGTTGAGGAGACACACTCCTCAAGACATACAGAGAATCATATGATGAATGCTTTATACTAAATATTAATAATGCTATTTCATAGTTGTAAGCTTTACATGAAGAAGCTGTCTTTTCGTTAAATAATTAAACACTATACAGTGTTCTGCATTGTAAGTAATATTCATAGCATGTTTTATCGTCTGTCTAAGAAAATGATAAAAAGTATTTTAAAAACACTTTATATTGCTGACATTCATAATTTAGACATTGGGTTGTCTAAATTGCTACCAGTCACGTTCATCTAAAGTAATAAGCGGCATTATGTTAATGGTGTAACTGGTATTATTAACCTTATTCAATTAATTTGATATAAAGCAGCCCAACAGCCCCAGTTTGACTAATTGTCATACATTTGCTCCACTTCACTTTTATGAAGCCGTATTATTAATAATAAGTATAATGCAGCATTACATGATTCTAGCCAAGTTTTTTCAGTGGTGGGTTTTCTTACATGATTTTTTAACAAGAAAATGTAAACACTAAGTTGTTATAAGGATACACTGAACACGGTGTCCATCATGCCCTTCCAGAACCTATGCTTATGAATGTAGTAGGAATTTAACACCTAAAACTCACTTTAGAAGTGACTTTGAAGTACAACCTACTATCAGAACAACCAAAGGTCATAACTGTGTTTTTTTTTGGGCCATTACTTGGCAGAGATGAATAAGCAAGTGGTTATTGAAAGTGGTTACTGAGCTGTGAAAAGAAATTTGAATCTTGCTTGACACCTGCACATGAAATTTGTGTTGCTGTTGATGCTGGTCAGAGACCTAAAGTGTACATTCTGCTTTGCTAACAAATACTTCTGTTTCTCTGTAGCTGTGCATGAGGGATTCAAGGCTTTTCTTTGTGTACATCATTTCAGTTTCACTTTGAGGTGAGCCCCTTGTAAAACATGCAGAGGCATTTAATGAATGGGAGTTTTGTGATTTAACCAATGTGTGTGTGTGTGTGTGTGTGTGTGTGCAAAAGAGTGAGAGAGAGAGAGAGAGAGGTAGCATCTGGAGGGCAGTGCTAGTGTGAATCCTTTATAAGTATGGAGATTTATAAGTGAGCCTGCAGTGCTGCATTTTGTAGACATTGAACCACCCCAGAAATGTGTCTATTAAAATAAGTCAAGGTTAGTCGCATTGTGGTATACATTTGAAGACATTTCCCCTCTCACCTGAAAGGCTTTATTAGTTCTGCTGAAAAAATTGTTATACAGAGTCTCTGTAAAGTCCATCTTTAACTCAAAACCAGAGAATGCATAACTCAAGTTTTTTTTTGCAAATCTTTTCCGTAGCTCTTTTTAATAACCTTCAGTTTCTTCAGTTTAACTAACTCCAGTTTATTTATTTTTTTTGCACAACAACCATTTGTTGGCTTGTGGATTTTATCTGAAATGTCTTCTAATATCATTCATAATCGAAGAATTTGTAGGAGGAATCAGGAAAATGTTGGAGATAATAAGAAATAATAAGAATAAGAATTACTATTACAGACGATTCAAACCTAGTACTGTTATTTATGGAGAAGATTACAGTACATGCTAGAGCAAAATGCAGCTGGAGAAAAACATAAATTACAATCCACTCATGGTATTGTAACTCAGTAAGTTAAGTAAGGTAAGTTTTTATTTTGATATGTAGACAACATACCACATTGAAAAAAAAACCCCTTAATTGCATTGCTCTTATGTTTCTTGCTTTTTTTTTTTTTAACAATTTTTTTTTCAACGAAAACACTGAAGTGACTGTATTCCCATTTTCCATTACATTTTACTTGGATCATTGTGTTGAAATTAGTGCGCTAATTAAAGTTGATTTAGCTGCTTGTGAATGGAGTAGACACTGCACTGCAATAAACACAAAGACAGATGGTTATTTACATCAGTAAATGCTGAGTGGCTGCTGGTTTCTCTATTCTCCAGAGACAAATACCTTAAATCATTTATATCAAGCAGTTTAATCTGAGTGTAAGCACTAATACCTCTTTTTTTTTGCAGCAGTGCTCATTTTCCTCCCGAACCACCTGGCCATGTATATTGAGTCCCCTTGTACCTGTCACTTGTCCTGCATGTGCAGAATGAGTAATGAAGTGTTGATGCATGCCAGAACAGCCTGTGTTTAGACCGTTTAAAGCAGTTTTTCTTTTCTTTTAAATTACTTCTGCTGCCTCTAGTAATATTCCAAAAGTCCTGCAATGTTCCACAAAACACGACACTCAAAGCTGTGATTTTTGGTATCCATCAGAAATGCGTATCTTGGCATTGATTTCAATGCAAATTATGTCAACACAGCAGTGACGTCCCATTTCCCACTTAACATACTCATGTTACATTTTACTGTGCCTTTCTCACTCTCTTGAAGCTGATAGATAGAGAGTAGCACTCAAGTGGAGTGCCTGATGAGGCAGTTGGATAAAGTGGAACTTTCATAACTCACTGTGTTGTTAACTTAGGTACGGCAAAGTGGTTATATTTCTCGGAATCTGTGTCACCGCATGAAGTAATAGAGTTTGAGCTAATCATAGTGGAGCAAATGGAAAGATGTTTGACTAAATGCAGTAGCAAACTATGTGAAAGAATTGTGGTAATCAGTAGAGCCTAAAATCATGGCATATCTCAGCCCATCTATGTTACATTGTGAGATTATATTTGATTAGAGATGATGGCTATTGATAGCTTTGGTTTAAAGGTATGGCTCAGTTTCTTTTCCAGTCATTTATGTATAATCAGTGCAAACATGATTCCAACCTAATCAAACTAAGTGACCATTATATTCAAATTTTTTAATTATTATTATTATATATCAGTGACATTTAATGTTTGCTTCAAATCATCTCCTTTTATTGTCCAAAGAGTAAAAATGTTTCTTCACATATTCAGGTACGTTAGTCAAATAAACCAACATTTGGGATTGATGATCATGTGACATAATTTTGGCCATATATGGTGTGAATGTATGTACATGTTGTTGTATAGGTACATAGTAGAAATTGCTTTTAATTTGGAGTTCAATAAGGCACTATTTAGGTCAAGCAAGTTCCAAATAGTGCATCTCTTATTAATATCTTGTTAACCAACTTGCTCAGTTCCCTGTATAATTCAGATATTTCAGAAATGTTTATTGTTTCCCCTAAAATTACAGAGAAAAAGAAGCGGAATTACCTTTTCCGTTGAAATGACCAAATGACTGTTTTGTTCTTTCCTTTTGGATTGCAGTCCCTGAAGCTGGTTAAAAAAATTCCACCAGGTGTTATTTAACAAGTAGGATATGAACAGCTTTATGCATAAGTGTATGCGTTAGAATGAGTGTTGACATTGGTATTCATGAAAATCCCTTAAGTTTGAAAAAATGTACTCCTGGTATTAAGTGTACGTAAATTTCCCTATAAGGTAAGCCTTGTCGTGATCGACTTGATTGTATCATTTTCATGGATTAATGCACTTTTATATATTAAATATTGTGTCAAGTTTGAATTGTTAATTACATCTGCAGCATTTAGAAGAAGTCAGTATCCAGAGTGACTTCTAGAAGAACTTTAGAGTCTATTTAAAAAAACAGTGTTTCTGAAACTTTTCCAAACCAGTGGAAATTCCCAGTTTGGTTTACTAAAAGATTGATAAATTTGATTGTATATGTATTCAGATTCATTTAGGATGCATTATCCATAATGTACAGAGCCCTAACAGAGGTTCCAGCTCTGCTGCCTCTAGCAGAGGGTTCAGAGACTTTACAATTGGTTCTGAATTCATGTTGAATCAGACTGCCATAATGATCATTTTGTTGATCTTTTTGTTCCAGGGCAAATACATCTTCTCTCTCACCAACCTGAAATCACTGAAATTGATACATCTAAAGACATGAATATGTCGCAAATCTGTCTCATCTGCTACTTATTTCTGGCACTTTGCTTCACTGATCATACAGTTAAACTGCACTTGTTCATTCTGAGATTTATGGGAGTAGTTATTTGAAGGATTGTGTCAGTATGTGTTCCGGCTGACTGTAACACTGAAGCTCTAGTTCCTCTGTCATAAAAATCTTTACTTCCTTTCCATCACAATCACATGTGCCATCCCATTCCACAGTTTGTCCCTCCTTTGCTGCTATGCCAACTTCCAGTGTTCTGAAAAGGCTTTAGTCTGTATTTTTGTATCCATTCAGGCACAAGAACATTACTGATACATTAGCTATTGTGCACAGGAGTGTTGTCAAGCTAGAACAGGTTTGGCCCAGTAAAGGGAAATCATAAATCTGATGCATACAAAGACATTGTAGACAAGTTTGTGTTTTAGCCTTGTGGCAACAGATGGGAAAGGTGCATATAGGGGTGTGATGGTCATGTGTCCACATACTTTTGTCCATATAGTGTATTTCTACATTAAGGAGGTAATATCCTGTTTATTTCACTTTCACTCAGGCAGTATGATTAGTTACGAACAAATAAATATAAGAATAAAGTATAAATTACAGAATAAATAGAATTTGCAAGCTTACTACTCTAAAGAGTTAAGCAAACAAAGCACCTTGGATTCTTTAAAACTTGATTACATTATATGAGATAATCATATTTTATTATGATCGTCTTCTCATATTGTAAGACAGGCTAAAAAGGCTATGTCTGGATGACGAATGGCATTCAGGAAGTTTATATGAAGTTTACAAATTAAGTAAACTTTCTATGCCCATTTACTGTTATCCATCATTACATTTCTGCCGAGACCTTTAAAAATGCCAAAATGCCAAATCTGTGAGTTGGCGTTGTTTATAGAGAGCTGCTACGTGGTGTTGGTCTGTATGCTGCAGGCATTAATCTGTCAGAAAGCATTATATGACCCTAATAAAACTACTCCCCCTCTCTCTTCAGTCTCAAAGTGGATTTCTCCTGCTCTCTCTGGATAGATGCAGCACTTTAGCTGTTGTCCAAATCAGGCACAGTAATATATATAACAGCACAAGAGCAGTTGTGATGGGCCCTAATGTTACATTTGTGCCCCATCATCCTGTTCATAGCTGTTTTATATAATTTACTGGAGCAAAACTGACAAACTAATGGCAAGGTTTACCTGTTTGAATTCCATGCTCCTACCTTAACAAGATTGGCCTCAATTATCTTTGACAAAACTTCTCTTAAAATTCCAATGTAAGAAAGGTTTCAAATAAATAAAGTTAAATGTAACTATGTCAGGTATTCGAAAGTAGAAACCAGTAGCTTAGAAAGAGGTAGTGCTAGGCCTGCATTCCATGTTGTAGAGTTCACTCTTTGAAAAGATAAAGGGAAAGGTGCTATTGAGCTGAGAACAGATATGAAATTGAATTCCAGTGCAAACCAGAAAATTTCTGAGATATTGTCTTTTAATTCAGACTGTCTGCACTGTTATTCTGATAACTTATATTTTTAGTGACATAAAGCTTATATGAAATATTTCTGTAATGGCAAAATAATTCAAAAAGACATCTTGCTTTCCTGGTGTGATCTTTAAATGCACTGTAAATGTACTACCATGATTTTTTATTTTTTTACTTTTGTATGTTACTATTGTTTGTTAGTTTTGTTTTTTCCAGTTTATCATGGCAGGTGATTTAGAATAGTTTTCACACACTGTCAATCAATGGTTAGATAGTTTCATGCACAGTGTAAACAGGGAGAATAGAAATATGTCTATGTAACATAGAAATATTGATATTTCATTAAACAAGTTGTGCCTCCAGGGTGAGACTGTCTTTCATGTAAATTTACACGTGCATTCACACAAACACACACACACACACACACAAATTTCTTCCCCTAAAAATTGCATTGGAGGATTTTTAGTGTTCGGGACAACTGCATCACACTTCTACACAAAGCACTTTCAAACTAATCTTGCACACACATTATCATTATAACACACTGCTTCACAGAGAATTCTCAGGTAATTTCAGGCAAAGATAACTTACATGTTCACAGTGAAACAATTTTATGAGATTTTTACCTCAATTTACTAAACGCATATGACTACATTCACCATACAGACTAGCTTTTGAAATGTAAATGATCAAACACACTACATTATCAGAATGTCTGCCAATCTCCATGTCAAGATCCACAGAAAACGTATTTCTGAAGTATGTTCGGAATTTCTCACAAACACTCATAAAATTACTCACAAACACTCATAAAATTATGTGACCACAATTTGTTACCTTCCTGATTTGTTTTAGATAGTTTCTGCCCATTCGTTGGTTACCTGAACCTGTGTCTGTTTATGATTTCTTGATAACTGTCTGATTCTTCTGGATATTTAGGGATATCAAATCCCTGCACCTGTGGTCTCCTGTCTGTACAGAGACTTTACTTCTAACATGGACACAGCAGGTTTCAAAGACTAAAATTAGGCCATCACTGCTCAGGGCTCATGTATGAACAGAGCAACAGTTACAAATCACCACCATTCAAGTTACCATGGGAAATCTCACTAACCAACTCGACAGTTACAGCTGGCAAGACCATTCAAGTCAGTGAAAAAACTTTACTCCAGACATGTCATAACCCAGCTTGACAAATATGACAAGGGCCCAACTGAATTTTAAGATTTTCTGTTACAATACTGAATGAAAACAATCTAAAACTGTCAAAATAACAGAGCACTTACAACACTTGTAAAGTGTTAGAAAAGGGTCATTGCTGTAAGCCTGGGCAAACATGAAATTCATCAAGCATACTGATTGGCTTCAAGAATATCAGGAAGGAACAGGAAAGGGCATTTGTTCTACTGTACAGAACTCCAGAACAGTATCCAGGAGAATATGCATGTGCTAATGCAATATGTATGCCATTCATCATATTGGTAGTGAATCTTATCAACAGAGGCATGTCCAGAAGAAGATTCTTAGACTCCACATCTGCTTTTTAGCCTAAGATTCCAGTACAGACTTTGAAGACTCATATCTGGCTTTAAAGGGCAATTTAACTCACTAAATGACACAATAAGTAAAAGCACCAGATACGATAAGATGACCTCCAAAATTCCCAAGGACACAAACAATTTTTCAAAAATCATTGAATTTTTCTTCTTTGCTAAGAAATCACAACCTTGTCCTCTCACTGTATTTCATGTCCTATTATACCCATTGCCTCAACATCTGTTGAAATCTCTGAAGTGTAGGTTCTGAGGCCTGTTCTGAGGAGTTTCGAAGGGTATTCCAGCTACAGCATGTGTCTTGTCCCTGTACAGACTTTATTACTGCACCATTGATCTGCTCTCTGATTCTACCCCCTAAGGTCATGTGTTTATTGCTTGTTCCATGGTAAAAGCAAAGTCATGGAAGAGTTCATCACTGAAGCACTGACACAAGGATGCAATCCCCTGCATTTCCTGATGAATTATTCTTTGTTCAAAAGAGAGGGGTAGACTCAGACCCTGTGTCGTGGTCTAAACCAAATTACTGTCAAGTACCATTATCTGTTGCCTCTCATGCTCTCATCCTTAGAAGACTTAGGGCCCAATGTAATTATCACAAAACTCAATTTCTGCAGTGTCCATAATCTTTTCAGGATCTAATATACTTTGACAAAACCACATCTCCCTGCCATGGAGTGACCAAGACCTCAAAGCAAAAAAAGGCCTACAATGATCTTGTAGGTGATTTACTTGCATTAGTTTCATAGTTGCACCCTCATGTCACTACTAAGCTGGGTCCAGTACATTAATTTGGAACTCTTAGGTAGAACATGTCCTGCACATAAATTTGTTGCCTTAAAAGAAGGAGTCTGGGCTATTCCCCATTCAACATCAGTTTAAATATACCTTATCACAAACATTTTAAAAAATAGTTCATGCAGACAGAGAGAAACTTTGACACAAGCTGGTATAAGAAGACTAGCACTATTGGTTAGAGGGAAATGAACTTACATTTACTGACTTCACTGACCTTAAAACCTCACGCTTCAACAAGATGGGGATTTTTTTTTCATGTTTGCACTTCACAGTCTTGTACAAGTTTTGATCAGAGAATGGGAAAGCTAATGGAAATGACCTGAATATTTCCTAGAAAGAGATTTGACCAGAACAGAAGATACCATATTCTGTGAATGCTGCTTCATAGCTATCATCAGATGGGAAATAATAACACAATCTCAGTTGTCAGTTATCTCATCCCAATGGAATTCCGTGCCCCTTAAACAAGATTTCTCTTCCTTCTGCCAACTGTGATGCTCTCATTACATGGGTTCATATTTCCCTAGCCATTAAGCACCCAGGGGTAACAAAGAGACAATACAACCTCAGTGTAAAATACTAATGGAAGCCCATGATAAAGGACATCAAATTAAGCTAAAGCTGTCCTCATGCTGTGTTCAACCTCTTGCAAGGCAAGATACTCCCATTTCATATTCTCCAACAGCATTGGTATAAAGATATGGATTTCATTGCTGACTTATGACCCTCCCAATTCAAAACTAATCCCAGGCCAATCTTGCTGGCAATAGATATATTTTTGATTCATCACTCTCCCAACTCATTCCACTGCTTTTGAGAATATTTCAGCATGGAGCTATTTCAGCATGCTTTTAGATATTTTAACATACCTGAGGATATACATTGAAGATCGACATTAGAAAACAATTTATTTTTTCAGTAATAATGTAATCTTCATTGCTCAACATTTGAAGGAAATTTTGTTGTGGCTATATCATGCTAATAGATACAAAATAACCAAGGCACTTTAACAAAAAACCTTTGTTTTGTAGAAAAAACAATGATCAATGAAAGATTACAACTAAAATTTCTGAAGGTTACAACAGTCAACAATTAGTAGGAAGTGTACAGGCCCTTGCTTTGAATGACTTTCTGCACAGGACATCACTAGTCTCTCACACTGCTCTGGTGTGATTTTGGTCCACTGTTTTTCCAGCCCCTTCCACAGTGTGGTGGTTTTCCAGAGGTTTTCTTATTGGGTTTAGATCTGTCCATTTCATTATTTCAATGTTTTCAGCTTCAAGGAACTGCTTTACCCATTTTTCTGTGTGACAGGGGGCATTGTCATGCATGAAAATTGCTTGCTGATTGGGTGATGAATGCATGGAAGAAACTGCATGATGTCAAACAAGGGTCTGATAAACATTTTCATTCACTCTGCCATGTAGCTGTATAAGAGGCCCAACTCCTGCTGCAGAAAACATCCCCCAAACCAAACTTCCCCCTCCACCTTTCTCCTTGTAAAGATGCAATATTCTAGAAACCACAAGTTTGGAACGACCAACTTCTCTTGCTAAGGCTGAAAGGGTCATCTGCAAAGTCAGTGAAAACTGGAAAGTTAGGCTGCCAGATAAATAGGGTTCCCTTTCGAGGGAACTAGATGCTGCGCCATGGCTGACGCTGTGGGAAGCTCTGTGTGAAATCACGGCCAATTATCGGCTCAGGTAGGTCATGTGACGAAGCAGAGTGTGCCAGCAAGACCATAAAAGGGCATCTACATCACATTACTACAGCTTCATCAGGAAGCGCTCTGTGTATGTTTGCATCGATTGTTTGTCCTGTCTGTCTGGACTAGGGAAAAAGAAGATATATAAATATATTTAAAAGATTCATGTTCAGAAATTGTGTGCATCCCCGCTGCATTTTGTGGCATGACTCACACTTGTTCTGCATTGTTTGTTTGATAGTAGAGCGTGAAATTTTTTCTCCAGCCAAGCGTCTGCACCTCGTGACTCTGGTCCTGTGTTTGCTGAGGCAGCGTGCCAACTTAGATCATGAGTCTCGCAGGTCGAGTTAGTGGAGGTGGAACAAGAGATGGGTGATCCCCTTTCTCTCTCCCCGCTTCAGCTCCGAAGCCGAACAACCTGAACGAGGAATTGTTGTCTTCATCGGACTCTGAGGAGATTGATGTGGGCAATGATGAGTGGTATGTCACTGAATTTCTTTTTGAGAGATGGCAATCAGTGGCATTCATGCTGGTGAGTTTTGTGCACTGTCGCTGAGCCATGCAATTGTGCCACGTGGCTCGAGTCCCACGTCTGTCGAGGCAGCGCGCCAGATGTGGTCATTGTTTCATGGTTTGTGAATACCTCTGCCTCGGCTCCGGGAGCTCGCTTTGTAATTTCTCCCTAGATGGGGATATAATGCTATCTGCATCGGACTCTGAGGAGCTCGATGTGGGCAACAAGGTGCGAACAGCATTCGAATCTCTCCCCTTCACTGGCTGCATGGAGTAAATCTGCATTCCCACTAAGGTCCTACAATCCTGCACGTTAAGCCATTGCAATGCACACAAGTTTTGCACACACTTTTGCAGTCATACCGAGTTGACCTGCTAAAGGAGCTCATCTCCGGGAAGGAGTTCATCAATGAGGTCTGAACTCTGCCAGGCCACAGATATAGCCCACTAAGCAGGCGCCCATGCCATCGTTTGTTTCATGACTGCATTTAGTTGCCACAGAGAGGCAATCTGACAGAAATAAAAGAAAGGGACAACAGCAAGAGTCTAACACCTTTCCTAGATCACCTGGCAGCGTGGAAGCTTCTGCCAGGTGCACCACAATAGGTTCTGTGGAAAAAGGCTACAGAATCCAATTTGCCTCCCATTCTCATTCTTTCAGGGTGTGCCGCCCACTGTTGTTGGCACAGACCGAACCTCATTCCTCCATGAGGAACCTCTCTTGCACCTGAGAAAGCAGCTGTAGAGTGCCTTCCCCTCCCAGATTAGGCTGTCATGTCTTGGTTAACAAGAAGGACGGGGGCAACACCTAATTTTAGACCTGTGTGCTCCGAATTGTATGCTGAAACATACAAGTCTGGGATATTAACACTTAAGGTCACTGTGTTGCAGATCAGGTCCAAGGACTGATTTGTGATAATCCTGAAGGTTGTATATTTTCACATATGCATCTTGCCAGAGCACAGGAGACTCCCCTGGTCCCCACGTACCAGTGCCGGGGTCTCCTTTTAGGCCTTATTGGTCACCCTCACAGAGTGCATGGAGACTGCTCTGACAACATCACACCCCAGGGCATCCATGTACTCAATTATCCAGATGACTGGATCATCTTGGCTCAGTCGAGGGGAGTAGCAGCCAGGCATTGAGATCCCGTGCTTGCCCACATGAGGTCCCTAGGCCTCAACCCATTGAAGTATGTGCTTTCTTCCTCTTTGAGAACCACCTTCTGGGGTATAGTTTGGGATTCAGGCATAATGCGGGCACATCTGTCTCCTGCTGTAGGGAATTCCATGCCCTCTGCTGTAAGGTCTGACTTTAAAATCTGACTAGGCCAGTTCCTCTCTGCCTCTCAGGCTTAGATGGTACTCGGCTCATGACTGTTGCAGCCAAAGCTATTCCTTTGGATCTGCTACACATGAAACTGTTTCATCTCTGGCTCAGGAGGAGGGGTTTTCACACCCACAGACACCCTTTTCAGGGTCACAAGGGTTACTCGCCACAAGCTTAGTACCCTTCTTATGTGGACAGACCCCAGTTTCTCACCTTGGGTCCCACTCTTAGGGCATATCCTTGTCGCAGGAACCTGTAGACAGATGCCCCCCTCACAGGCTGGGGAGCTGCCCTAGATGGCCATGGAATTTAGGAGGGCTCCTGTCTCTCATGGCATGCCTGAAGATGGGGGCTATGTTTATAGTGCTGAAACACTTTCTCCTGAAACTCAGGGGCTACCTTTGGAGGTCCCCTTATTCAATCATTAGGGTGGTCTGTGTTTGTGCCAGATCTGGCCCTAGGTAGAGACCAGATTTCTCTCACTGAGTGCTTTTTACACTCCAGAGCACATGATCAGGAAGCAGGCTTCCTGGTGAGGCAGGGGCTGAGGCCTGGGGAATGGCAGTTCCACCCATAGGTGGTGGAATGCCTATTTTTGGCTAGGCAGAAGTGGTTATGTTTGCCTCTGAGGAGTCAACCCACTGTGCCCTGTGCCTTTCTCTTTTCCCTTCTGGATGGTGCTCCTTGGGAGATTCCCATCAGGAGGAGCCTCTGAGGAGTTTCTGACCCTGAACACGGGTCTACTATAAGCTGGTCATCCGGCCTTTCTTCAGGCCTTTTGCCCTCTGCCCCATGATTTCGCGGAGCTGGAAAGACTTCAACTGCTGTGCCCATTTCGGGTTCTTGGGACTTACTCCTATTGCTCGAGTGCAAGGCATAAGTCCCTTTTCATCTGCCTTGGTGGTCACAACAAAAGCACTTCAGTTCCCAAAGCAGCACCTTGTTATAGCACCTAGATATCTCCTAGGCCTATGAGGTGCACTGTATGGCTTTACCTTTAGGGATTACAGCTTGCTCCACTAGGCGTATCGCCTTGTCCAGGATGCCCAGGTTGTTTGTGCTGTGGCAGGTTGGTCCTCTACGCACACCTTTATCAGGTTCTATAACCTGGACCCCACTCCTGTGTGCTGGGTCTTACAGGGCTAATGATGCTCTGCTCCTGGCTCGTTTGCGCTCTTTCACAACCTCCGAGACAGACATTTCCCAGTGTGTGGCGGCGTTGATATTGGTGTTCCCATAACGTCAGCCATGACACACCGTTGAGTTCGCCCGAAAGGACAAAAGTCCATCACAGCGCATCATGTTTTCACACATTTACACACTCATTCACTCCTAGGGTCAGTTTATCATAGCCAATCTACTTACTGGTGTGTTTCTGGGAGATGTTAGCCAAGATTTGCAACCAGGGCCCAAGTTTGTGAGGCACTGACACTTTGAACCAGTTGATGAGTGAAAACTCGTCCAGAAACACTTTTGATGCAAACTTGATATATAAATGAACAAGCAAGGGCTTTTTTTAATTTTTGAACTGTCATCATTCTGGTCCCTGCTGTACATGCACAAATTGGGTTTCATTTATCAAGATGAATACGAAATGATCTATTCGTAAATAATTCGTATGAGCATTTACACAAGAAATTTGGTATTTATGAAAATCCTGTGAACTGGGAAAAGCTCCTTCTGTTCCTGTGTGTTGCAAAAAGGAGGCTGAGAAAGATGCAAGTGCAGGTATAAGCAACTTTTAGGCACACAGGATGAACTGGGCTAGAAGAGAACACAGGGTCACAAATTAGGTCAAATGGGGCATGTTGGGAGATGGAGTTCATGGTTTCAGTTGACCTAACACTGTTTGTGTGCAAATTTGTGCATTAAAGCCAACTCATGTAAACTTGGACTTGATCGACTTCAGATTATATAATTTGCATGGATTACTGCACTTTTATATATGAATTATACTGACAAGTTTAAATCACTTATTTTTATTACAGCATTTAGTAGATGCCCTTATCCAGAGCGACTTATAGAAGTGCTTTGTAGTCTAAAAGATAAATGAGATCCATTGTGCACAGATGCTCACATAGGATTGAGCTTTTGTACTTCACTGATCAATCTTTTAGTGAAGTTGTGAGTAAATGTTTGTGTAAGCCAAACCAAACTAAAAGTTTCCACCAGATTTTTAAAAGTTTCAGAAATGCTGATTTTCTTTGTTCTCGCATATGTATGCTGATTACCCGTAAAGTGCAACGCGCGTTTCTGACACAGCTCATTTGCATTTAGTGAGGCCCACAAAATTCAAAAGTTCAAGTGCACAAACAGCTGAGTGCACAGAATGAACAAAGAGAGTAAAGACTGAAAGATGGTAGTGGAATTTATTTTCACCCCTTTTTATGCTACTTCCTTTTTATATAATAAAATATTTAATACTTAATAATAATAAGTGAGCACTAAACCTTATTTTAGCTGAGGCATTTGTTTACAATTTATGCATGGACAGTCCAGCACATCCTTGGTGTTGGCACATATCAGACTCTCAGGAGTTGGATGCAAATGTAGGGTGTGGGTTTAAAGTAGGCACAGGCAAAAATGCAGGAGCACAGAAAGTCACAAAAAGAAGGAATGCAAAAGAACAAAAACTAAATCACAAAAATAGGAATACTCAAAAATCTTGGAACATACAGACAAGGCATAGTGGAAAATCCAAAACGGCATGCAAACCTTGAGTCAAAACAGGCAAAGGCTGATCAGGAGCAAAACAGCAATATCAAAGACAAACAGGGACAAAAGTGGGAGGCAAATAGGCAAAGTCCAAAAACCTTTAAAAACACTGCATCAGAACCATGGCTAAGTAATGTCAGAAACCTTGTGAATAGAGTGTATACCTTATGAAGAGGAACTGAAACAAAGGGGCTAAAAAAGGGTGAGAACCAAATTAAATAAAAAAAGTCCGTTGAATAGGCACGTGGTTGCTGAGAGTGGGAGTCTGTGGCGGCCACGTTTGCTGGCCACGGTAGAATGGGAGTCAAGACATTACACAATGTGACAGGCATCATAAATGATTAATTAGTTTTATTTGTCTTAATTCATGCTTTTATATTGGCCCACTTTTTTTAGTTTACATATTACATAATTTTTTAACATAAAACAAATGTTTTTCACAACTATTTCTTAGTAGTACTCTTACTCCCTGACTTAGGATGTGTTTATGATAGAGGCTGCCTAGCACTTCTACAAGTCTCTCTAGATAACAGCATCTCCTAAATAAAGTATCCAGATTAAATTTTTTATTTTACTTAAAAAAAAAAAAACTGTTCTAATAATGGTGCTATTTTTCTTCTATTCGAAAATGCAAAAACAATATAAAATGCTTACTTGAGTATGTTAGCTAGCTTTAATAAGACTCATGTGAATTGTATTCATTTATATTACAAACGTGTGAAGTGTATTGACAACGACAGCTCATTTTTTATGACAAAGCCGTTCCATAAAAGCTTTTTAATGGCAGGTTTGGAAGAAAGTTGAAGGAATGAGACTGCAATTTCAAGTAAAGGCTTAAAAAAAATGTAATCAAAACCCTAAACCAACCTGGGAATGAGCCAGGGGAAAGTCTTGGCATTTGTGCAGCAGACATGCAAAACAGCAAAACACAGGCAAAACAGCATTAACCATTAACTGGTTTGGTTTCAGCAGCTATGGGGAGCTGCTACAGGCGTTTTCCTAATATATCTGTGATTAATCCTCATAGCTCAGCATTTTCCCTAGCAGAGTCTGATATAATAACCATTGTTTGACCACTTGCTTCCGGAAATTTCTAACTTGTGGGCTGGTGCATTAATATATGTTGCCTGGATTATATTACCCTCTCTATCTTGTTCCTTATTAATGACACCCTGACATTGGCAGATGGGCTTTTTATGAGTGGAAAATGTATCACTTATGGGACACCAGAGACACCTGAACGCTGTCAGTGTGGAGGCGTTTGTACTGAGCTGGTAGTACACAAAACTTTGGTATGTGTATATGTTTTAGAGGAGAGATATTGCTATCATTATCCTACTATTTATTGCAACAATTATATGTAGAATGACAAAAGAGTACAGTATAAAATAAGAATGTTATCCTTCATCCTCTCAGTGGAAATCACTGGAGAAGGGCATGCAGAGAGGGACAGATGCTCATGGGACACTTAGGTTACTTCTGCACTAACTATTTGCAGATGGAACATTATGCTAATTGAGTCATTATCTTTTCTGCTGAGTCTTCATATTTACATGTGGTTAAGTTTTGCATGATGTTTGTCTGAAGAACAAGAAATGACAAGTGGCATTGTGTAAGGCATTCAGGGCTTTAGATGAACAGTGTGAATGAATCACTCTGTTTTGGTGCACATGGGTACTACATGGGTTCTAGTGATGCGATGTATATGGACAACAGAAATGAAATGACTCACTGTCATTTCTCACAAGTAGATTTGTGCATGTTTTTGACAACATATCCTTATTTTTTCTTCCACTTGTTGCTCCTGAATGTGTACTGTAGGAAGATTGGACAAGATTGGACAGTGTTGGAGGTTTCATACCTATGTATGTGTGGACTGGTGGCCAACCTCCACTGATTTCCCATTATTTATGTAAGAGTGTGAAGGTTGAATTACCAAAGCAGTACCACAGAGGGATGTCCAGGTACAGTCCCAAGTTGTATTGCAAAAACATAAAACCACAGCTTCCCAACTTATTAAGCATTAAATGCACACTCCACTCTCCTGTTTCTGCCAAAACTGTTCTTTGGGAGCTCCACAGGGTCAATATTCATGGTCAGATTGCTAGAGTTAAAAGTTTGTTTACTTGTGCCAGTGGCAGACATCAGTTTCAGTGGTGCCAGATATTGGGAATCTTGGGCCGTGGACATGTGAAACATGTATTGTTCACTGATGCTTCCCAAGATGAACTGATTGGCCGCAAAAGGAGGCCCTACACCATACTAGCAAATTATTGTGGTCTACAACCAGGCGTTTCAGTTTCATGACTTTTTTCCCATGAGCCCTACTTTCCAATAACTTGCTTCCCCTTCACTTAGTTGGTTCTCTTTATCCAAATATAAACAATTCATTTATTTAAACCACCATGACCTTGACGAGAATAAAACAGTTACTAAAGATGTGTGAATTATTGCAGTAAATATGTCACACAGAGCCAAATGCTTTATATCTAACTCCCTGTACTTAAGAAAAAATAACAGCTGGCACCTTTTTTGTCCCGATGCACATCTCTACTCTGAGACCCATCAGGGGAATAACTCATGTCTTTGTCCGTTTGCTTTTGAACATTCTGTTCTCAATACAACCTTGCATTCTGACCCCACTAGTTGGCCAGATACACTTTCTATGGCTGAAATAATGTACTTAAAAGTATGCAATTGGACAAGTTTTAATAGTCTGTCAAGCATAGCTAAAGAGTCTGTGATTTTTTTTTTATTTTGTTAAAAATTATGTAAAATTACAGTCCACTGTGCTCAAAGATATTATATTTATCACTGAGTTTCTGTACTTTGACTGTCTGCCTGACTAATGACTGGAGTGGGTTTAATTTAAACTTCATAACAAAAGTCAGCCTATAAATAATGTCAACTTGAACCTGATATGTTTTGTCAGTGGAATTTTCAGAAATTAAAAGAGCTCTATGGGTCCAAAATTTACCAAAATATTATGGTGCATAATTCATTAAAGGAATCTTATGTTTTAATAGTTGGATTCTTTTCATCAAATAAATTTGTGCTGAAGGCATTCTGGATCTGGATCATTATTTATCTCAAAGCTAGTCCAGCTCACAGCATGTGTGCCCATGCTTTAAGATGGTATGTGACCATGCATTATGACTTTAATAAGGAACAAACTGACACTGCTAGTCATTAGAGATTCAATTATGCAAATCCTTCGATTTTTGAGAAGACTCATAATTGATGTGTGTTGCCAGAGGGATGTCAGTTTAATTCCTGTAAGCTAATGAGCTATAAATCAGAGGTGAAGGACTTGCCAGTGCTTTATCTGCATGCTGTCTTTCAGCACACCTTGCTCTGATCAGCATTCTCTGATCAGATCTTCCTCTGCTTCATCAGTCTTCCAGTCACTTACACACTCAGTGTTCCCTCTGTCACTGCAGTTTATGGAACATACATCACTTATGTCCATTAATATTAACATAGACAGAATGGAGGTACACACATTTACAAGGAAGACAGTCTTCTTTTTATTTGTGTATGAAGTGTATTTCAGCTGTAGCATGTTTGAGAATTGCAGTATGCTTTGAAGCAATGATTATCAGTGAAACCAAATAAGGCTTGTAAAAAATGCTCTTCTTCAGTAACCTCTACTCTCTATACTTAGATTTCTAACACCTTATCACTGTGACCCACAACACAGACACCAAGGTGGTAGTGTGTTGAAGGACATTGATTTCCTGCATGATAAAGTTCCTCCCAATTAGACTAGAGGCATTTTCTGGAAATTGGCAGACAGAATGTTTCTGAATTCATTCTGCTGCCACCATCATGAGTTACATCATCAATAAAGATTAGTGAGTCTGTTCCAGAAGCAGTCATGCAAGCCCAAGCCATGACACTACCTCCACTGTGCTTGACTGATGGGCTCGTATGTTTTGGATCATAGACAGATCCTTTCTTTCTCCACACTGTGGCCTTGTCATCACTTTGGTAGAGGTTGATCTTGGTTCCAGAACTTTAGTACTTCATCTCTGTAGTTTTTTTTTTTGTGAATACCAATCTGGCCTTCTGATTCTTTTCTGCTGATGAGTATGAATTTAGTGATATGGCCTCTAAATATTTGCAGCTGAGGTTATTCATACAATGGATTATGATACCTTCACCCCTGTCCTGTGGAGGTTGTTTGGTGATGTCACAGAATTATGTTTTTGGGTTTTTCTTCACAGATCTCACAATGTTTCTGTCAACTGCTGTTGTTTTCCTTTGTCCAACCTGTTCCATAGTAGGACTCAAACCAAGAGTAAGCATTCGGAGCTATTATACGTTTAAAAGTCATCTTTTGATCATAATGTCTACATTGGTTGAATGTAGACAATCATCAATCATCAGCAACAATCTCAATATCTGTGCACACAATAGTTGTTATTTGGGTGCTTAGTGTGTCCCCTTGTGGTCCAGTGGCAGGATCCCAGGCTCCCACACCATGGCCTGGGTTTGATTCAGGGAAATATTTCAGGCAGGGCAAGGAACTTACCCAGCCACTGAGGGGTTAACTCTAAGTGCCGGCCTCAAGTCTGGATAAAATGGGATGTTTGTGTCAGGAAAGTCATATGGCATGAAACCTATGCCAAATCAAATATGCAGACCAGGTGATCCATTGTGGTGACCCTGAACATGAAGCAGACGAAAGTCTACATCAACATTTGGATGCTTAATATATCAGGGCTTCCATGTGGCAAACTGCTTGTGACTCTTTCCTTCATCATGGTCTCAGATATAACCAGTCATGAGAAATGCTACTCATTGGTGCTGAGTGTAACTCCTTCCTGATGCAAAGTGCAGCAGCGTGTATGTGTTTACAAACTGCTGAAGTTCAGCAAACCCATCTGTCACCACAGCAAGTCAGAATTGAGGAGTACAGATTTAATTTGATGCTTGACTACCCTTCTTAAAACTCACAAGGAATTATTTCTCAAGTTTTCTGCAGTGTGGGCCTTCCAAATAAATATGGCAGCTGTGGGGGGCTCAGTTTGGCAAGAACAACTTCCTGAAAATTGGCCAATAAACTAGCAAAAAAAAGGACTATGGAATAAAGCTAATTGTGTTTACCTAAAGCTCCAGCTCTGGGTTTTGAGTGTCTGACGGTTGGATGTTAAGAACAGCGCAGGCATACTTCCTTTCATGTTTTCTTCGGATAGAGAAGAAAGTGTTTTCATTTCATCATAATGAGCTCACAACAGAAGAAGATACTACCTCTCGAAAATAATAAGAAATTTTAAAGCTTGTTGTGTGAGAAGATGCAAAATGTTTCATATAAACTGTCCAAGTTAATGATTCCAAACATTAATGCAGTGTAAAACACACACACAATACACAGCCTGCTGTTGTTTTTGTCCAGTGGCTGCTCTTTGTTTGAGGTCACAACAGCAGATTATCCTATCCAGCACAGGTTTTATGCCAGATTCCCTTACTGACACAATCCTCCTATTTATCTGGGCTTAGGACCTTCCCAGGAATCAAACCCAGGGCATGTTCATGAGAGCATGGGTTCCTGCCACTGGACCACCAGAGTCTTTACTGTTTTACTGTTTTTTGCTCAATACTACCAATCAGGTAATGATTTATGAATATTTTGCACTTCATCAGGAGGCAGAAGTAGAAACTATTCACTGTGCTATTTAATGCTCCCAAATATTAAATGCAATTAAAAGCTCAAAAATGCTTGGATAAGAATATTTCTATTTAACTTGGTATTCGGTTGTTTGAGACTTTCATCATTTATTTCTAGCAACCAATTTCCACGAAGAATTAAAATCTTACAATAGGCAGTAGTTTGTTCAAATATCTGGTACTAATTTCAGGGTTTTTTTTGTACACATTCCTTCAAGATTCAATATTCAAGAAGCTTTATTGTCATTTCAACCACATATAGCTGACGCAGTACATAGTGAAATGAAACAACGTTTCTCCAGGACCTGGTGCTACAGAAATATACAACATATAGTTCAAACACAAAAAACAACACAGAGCTAGGACCGAAGTTTGTCCAAGCCACATAAAGTACAAAGTGTGCAGCTAGGTGCAAACAAAGCAACGACAAGACGGTGCAAAAACAGTAAGTACAAAAAGACAACACAAAAACACAGGACACTTAGCGCCGAAAAAAAAGAAAAAGAACATGTGCAATGAAATGAAATGAAATGATGTTCAACTTGAGACCTGACAACATGTATTGTGCATAAAAACAGTAGCAGCGGTTGAGGTAGTGCAAAATAGAAATAAACATAAATATAAATATAGCAGCAGATGTAATAAACACAAGGGTTGAGGTAGTGCAGTAAGTTTACTCCTGCTCTTAACTGTGTGTAAATTTACACATGAAAAGACTAATGTAACTAATATAAACCTTGACTTGATCAGTTTCAATTTCCACTTATATCATTTACATGAGTTACTGCACTGTTATGCATGGAATATACAATCAAGGTTTTGCTTATTTTATTATGTTTACAGAATTTGCAGATGTCCTTATCCATTTTTAGAAATGCTAAGTGTCTATCAAAAATTTAAAAACACATTCTCCAGCTAGTTCACTAGGAGGTCCGGGAAAAAGAGCAGCAGTGAAAACGTTTGTGAGAACCATTCGAGTTATATTACTGCCATTAAAAAAAAAAAAGATAAGTAAATTAAGATAAATAAAAATTATCCTTTAATTATAAACAGTGGACAGGCTTTGTGTGTGTGATGTAAGCTATAAATAAATGTGTCAGCTGATGGTTCTCATTTTTTGGTGCTTATTTAATATTATTACTGTTATACATTGTTAAATATTTTTATAGCCATGGAGAGGGCCACAAAATAACATCCACGCCTGCTGTTCAGCCTTTATTTTCATTGTTCATTGCAAAGTCCACTCTCATTGTTCATTGCAAAGTTTTGGCCTACAAACTTTACACTCATCATTAATTTCCACTTCTGCTTTGGTACACACAACAAAAGATTGATTAATGTTAGATAACTCAAGCATCACATGCTGTCATATAGAGCAAATCATAATGATGGAATCACAAGTGAGTGTTATGTCAAGTGTAACCCATTCCACAATGAATAAGAGCTACCGCTTTTCCCCCAGCCTTTATGTTTTGTCTTCTCACTGTTTTGTTTTTTTCTTATTCAGTATGTGCTGAAATATCTCCCTGCTCCCTCAGTTGCACAATGCACACTTGGTGACTCACATATGTTCCACCCTTATTAAAATAATAAGATGACATGTCAGTGTTTTATTCAACGTTGATCCCATTTCCTTCTGCCAGCTCACTCTTGCTTTTATAGACATCATGTTTGCCTTTACAAAACTGTGAGGTTAAGTTATAATACAATGCAAGATGGCACAGTGGGTAGCATTGCCATCTCATAGCTACAACATCCCTGCTTTGATCCTGAGCTCGAGTTACTGTTTGAGAGCGATTTTCCATGTTCTCTACATGTCTGAGTGCTTTCTGGGCTCTCCAGTCTCTTCTCAGCTCCAAAAAACAGTTCAGCATGCCAATACATTCATTACACCAATTTGAGGCTAGCTAAAATGAATGTGTGAAGATGGTATCCCACCCAGGTTATATTTCCAGGATCGACTCCATATCCACTGCACCCCGGACCACATTAAGTGCTTAACGATAAATGTCTGAATGAATGAACAGTACAAGAAGATGTTCCATAAAAAAATGCTAACTATATACAGTGAATAGTGAAGTAAACCATACAGTATATATAAAAAATTATAGCAAATGTAATTTATTTAGACCCCTGCCTTTCGCCCTATGTGCGCTGGGATAGGCTCCAGCAGACCCCTGTGACTCTAGGAATCCTAGGAATAAGCGGGTATAGACAATGAATGAATGAATAATTTATTTCGAAGATTTCATTTATTTAGAAGAATTTCAAATGTACACTACCAGTCAAAAGTTTGGACACACCTTCTAATTCCATGGTCTTTCCTGATGTTTATTTCTTTCTACATTGTAAAACAATGCTGAAGGCGGCCGAAATACACAATAATCTCGTTTGAACAGTTGATATTGAGATATGTCTGCTACTGATGCTCTGTAAAGCCTTCATAACGGCTCTAATCTGAGGTGCTGTTAATTGGTGATTTCTGAGGCTGGTAACTCTAAATGAACTTCCCCTCTGCAGCAGAGGTCAGTTTTGGTCTTGCTTCACTGGGATGGTCTTCATGTGAGCCAGTTTCATCATGGTGCTTGATGGGTTTTGCAAATGCACTTGACAATACTGTTCTTGCAAGAACTATTCCAGAACACCTGACCTTCGTGTCTTAAAATAACAACTGACTGTTGTTTGTTGTCATTACATATGGATTACTTAAGTCCATGTGTGTTATTTCATAGTTTGAAATCTCCAGTATTGTTCTAGAATGTAGAAAATAAATCCCTAAACAAAAAACATTGAATTAAAAGGTGTGTCCAAACTTTTGACTGGTAGTGTATAAAAAAACATTATGAGTGTGTGTGATTATTATGAAGCACACAATTCCCTGTGTTTTTTAATGTTTCGCCCCAAGATAACTAATCATTTTTTCCCAGTAGTTTCGTTAAATAACCACTGTAGTACTTTCAAGCGTTATACATCATTATACAAGTTCTATTTTGCTGTGATGTGATGCTAATTTGGTCTCTAGAAACTTGTTTCAGCCCCTCTGTCTTTCTTATACTCTATCACGTTTCACCACCCACTCTATGAATACCGATTGCATTTAATATTTACCATGTAAAATGTGCATGCTGAACCTCCTCTTGACTTGAGATTAGAAGAGCTCCTTTTAAGAGTGTCACAACATATTTTGAAAAAAATGACATGCAATCTGGCTCACCATAAAAGACACATTTCTTCACCAGTATCTGACTCATCTGCACTGATGGATGTTACAAAAACCTGAGAAAAATGGGATAATTCAAATGTGTTTAATTGGAGGAAAAATTATGTGAACCATGCCACAGGAATACAGTTTGCATATTTCATGCTAAAGTTGAATTCAGTGCAGACACACTGATGGAATTTGGTAACATTGAATTCAGTGTAGATATGCTGGTGGAATTTAAGTCTGAATGTACAAGGTACGAGGTATTACAGCCATTGAATGGATCCCTCCTATGATTCAGGCTCATAGCATTTTTAGGAAGCATCTTTTTATCCTCTACTCTTCAATTTTGAATTCATGCAGCATTTGTTTAGCCATGGTAGAGGCAGGATGGGAAAATGAGCTTTCTCGGAATAGCACAACGAGTCCAAGTGCTCAAGCTGGAGGTGTCAGTGGAGCTTGAGAGTTGTTGAGAGGTCAGAAGGAGGGTGAGTTGCCTGGATTGGATCCATTTGTGGTGGTAATTTGGTCCAAAAGGAAAGCTGTGGGTCTTTGGCAGCCTTGGATAAGATATATGGACTGATGCTATCAAATTCACAGAGGGAGTCTGTCTGGAGAAAAAAAAAACCTGACAAACATCTTGGACATAATGAGCCCATATATGTACCTATATATGTACTGGATATGTATGTAGGTGCCCTTGACAAACTCATATCTTCTGTGTTAACAAGGAGCTGATCTGTAATCACTAGCTCAGATACAATCACTAGAGGAACTGCAATCTCTAATTCACATACATCTTTATTCATGCTTCAAGTGTCATGAGACATTCATAAGTGGAATTCAAAGGGTAGAGCATTATTATTTAGAGAGATGGATACTTCAATAACTAAGCCACTGACAGGAGATGGATGGCATAGCAAACATGTTTACATGGAATTACATCATTCATATTTCAGTGTTATTTATGTGTGGGATCAGTCAAAGGAAGATGCACAAATTGAAGGAAATTGAAAATGCATTCAGACATTTGCTCCCCATGTTATACAGGCAATATAATGTACAAAAAGCATTAAACATCTACAAGTAAAGTAAAAAGAATGTGTGGATGACATCGGATTTGATTAAAAAAAAAATTCAGTATGTTGTTGTTGTTCTTTCAGCTGCTCCCTTGTGCGGTCACCGTTTCTGACCAACTGGTCTGCACTACAGACTGGCAAAGGTTTTACACCGGATGCCCTTCTGGACACAACCCTCCCATTTTATCTGGGCTTGGGACCAGCACTGCATCCAGTGGCTGGGGTTTGGGCATTGGCTCAGAAGCAAACCCAGGCCTTCCGCATGGTAGGCAAGAGACCTACCACTGAGCCACCAATGCTCATATTAAAAAATAAATTCCTTAAAAATATTATGCTTCTTAACAAAACCTGATTTCATTGCTTTCAATAAACTTAATTTAAACAAGTTACTATACTGAATTATGTAGAATGAAGTACAGTATTAACATAAACAATTATGTTGTGAAGTCTCACGAGGGTGTTGGCACAGATGAGAACTATAACCATAGTATTAAATTTAGGCAACAAAACCTGCATGGTAGAACTGTACAGTCGTGAGGTTTCTGTTGCAAAACCCCAGTGTCATGGGTTTGAGTCTCAGTTCTGGTGTAAGCTTGTTTGATTTTATTCAGAAAGGACATGTTGGATGTACAAAAACAAAACTGTATTAGTTTAAAATCATGTGCATTTGAATTACCTTTCAATTATTACAGTACCTTCCAGATGCCTGCATAATTTTGCTTGATAAGGTTAACCACCTTATCCTAACCACTGCAGATTGCAGGCTAATTTCCTCTAAAATAACATAACATACAAAGCCCTAAACTTCTTGATACATTTAAAATGAATAACAAAGAAGCATTAAATGTTGTTACAGACTCAAAAATTGGACCATGAAAAGTTTGCTCTTAGCATGGCCAAAGCAGCACAGGCAAATAAAGGTAACCGATCACCTCCAAATGGCTAATGCTTTCAGCATTATGATTCACACACAGCAACACAAAATATGTAACATGTCATGGAGATATGAAAGATAAATCCTCATTAGCTACTGACTATGAAGCACAGACTGCAGTCTTACAAACACTTTTATTGTTTTCTCTTTGAAAAGTAAAAAGCACCGTGGAGTGTTTGAGTTGTCTCAGTGTTTGTGAAGTCAAAGCTCATATGGCTCGTAAGCCACACACTCCAAGGCAACTTAGTGGATAAAAGTCTTTTAAAGCCTGAAAGAGCAGTGTAATTTTCTGTTCATTTCTGCAATTATCCATGTCACTTATACAGATTTAAATGTGTGTAGTTTGGATTGCCACCTAATCCGGTTAGCCAATAAAGCTCTTTTACTTGCGCTAATTGGATGCAGATCAGTCCATTGGTCTGTTGAAGTGGGCATCAATTTATGGGGCCTCAACTAAATTTATCTGAGGATGAATGAATGAAAGAAAGAATGAATGAGCAAAGAAGTGTTTCCTGTTGGAAGGCAATACTTGGACAAATAGTTATAACAGTGCATTTACTATGTTTATTAATAATGATGCCAAACCACAAGAAGAAGAAAAAAAGATACTCTCTGAAGCAGGCTGGTGTTCTTGCTGCCAGACTTCTGTGCAACATTTCAAATTCAAAGGGCTAGAAGCTGATGGATGGGGAAGAGTATGCATGAGTGAGTGAGTGAGTGAGTGAGTGGCAGCAAGCTGAAATTCATTTACCCCAATTTATGTCTTAACTGGATACTTGTACTGCTGCCCCCGCTGCATCTGCAAAGAGGATAGCAGTATAAATTATATAACACTCCCTGTCTGTGACCTCTCTGGATCTAGTCGATCAAGTGTATGTGTGTACGAGTGTGTGTGTGTGTGTGTGTGAGAGAGAGAGAAAGAGAGAGAGAGAGAGAGAGAGAGAGAGAAGTGTAATCTGCTATGTCATTTGAGCCTGATTTTTGCTGATGATTGAATGTTCCTCAGTGTGACCATGTATAATCCATCTGCTAACTTCCCATCTTATTCTGTTTCTCTGTCTCTCTGTCTATCTCGTTGTCTGTCTGACTATCTGTCTGTCTGTCTCTCTCTCTCTCTCTCTCTCTCTCTCTCTCCCTTCCCCCCCCCTTTCTCTCACTCTCTCTCTTTCTCTCACTCTCTCTCTCTCTCAAACACACACACACACACACACTTCCTCTCTCCCACTGTTTACCCCCTTCCATTCTTCTCAAAAATAGAAAAGGTAACTATAAAATATGAGTGTAATTCACTGACACTATTTTTATCTGAATATGTTTTAGTATTCCAAATTCCTCTATCTGACCCTCTATCCTTTATATTCATTTCACCTGAAATGTTCACGGCCAAAATACTCAAAAACACTTCATAAACTCAGTTCATCGCAGCTTGCTGCATATATGGGCTGAGTAAAGACCTGAACTGAACTGTTTAAACTGTTGACTTTGTGCAACTTATGATCCATTTTCAAATTCTTTGGCGTGTTGTCTAAAAACATGCTTTGTTACAGATTAAGCATAAAGAACATCTGCCCTGTATTAAGCAGTAAACATGATCACTATCACAAATTACCTTACATTTAAATAGCAACCTTGAAATATAGTATAGAATCTTGAGTATTAAATATGAAAATGTCCAAAAAAATATATTTCATCTTGGCCCTGTGATGGCATGGAGAACTGTCCAGGGTGTACCCCTGCATTTCACCCAGTGTGTGCTGGGATAGGCTCCAGCAGATCCCTGTGACCCTAATAAAGCAGGTATAGACAATGGATGGATGGATATTTCATCTTTTTAATAAAACCCAGATTTTCAAAACTGCACCCTACATTATAAATTGTATTTTGGGGCACTGGAGGCTCAGTGGTAGGTTCCTTGCCTACCATGCGGAAGGTCTGGGTTCAAACCCCAGCCACTTGATGCTGTGCTGGTCCCAAGCCTGGATAAAATAGGAGGATTGTGTTAGGAAGGGCATCCGGTGTAAAACCTGTGCCAAGTTGTTGTGCATTGGTCCGCTGTGGCGACCCCTCACACGCGTAGGGAGCAGCCGAAAGATCAACAACATTATAAATTGTACATACTGTTGGCTGGGCAACAGTAACAGTAACAGCAACGGAGAACTGGTTGATTTTTTTGTTATTTGTCCTTTCTGAAACTGTTCTTTTCATCTGGATGTCAAATGCCCTCTGCTTCTCTCAGTCAGTCAGAACTAAAGCCTTTGCTTTGCACAATAATGAGCAAAATAAAAAAGGCTGTCGCGCAAAACCATGGGACAAACCCAATACTGTAGTATTATACTTGATTACAGGCTAGCAGCTGAGTCACACACACACACACATACACAGTGTATGGGCTATAGGAAGATTTTCAAAGTCATCCTCAAATCCGTTGTATATGTGTAATATGTTTGTTAAATATATTCAAAACCATTTCAAGCTCATTTCCCAAAGGAATGTAGATTATTTATGTCTTTCTTTCTGTGAACAATGTTACATAACAGAACAGAATATGCACAATGTCTACAATAACTTTTTTAACAATTTTTTTAGTGAAACTGTATTCTCAAGCTTTGCTTACTGATTCCTAATTTATTTATAACTTTCATTTACACTAAGCTAATCAACTTTGGTTAGCTTTGTCAGTCCAGTAGGCAGTTTATACAAGTACCATGCTGCATTTCAGTATTCATTGCCTCCTTGGAACATGTGGGTACTTAATTATTTAAGGTGGTGGGCTATGCATGCTGCATAGATGCCTATTACAGTCACATTTGTGCTGGTTGTTCATTTTTCTATGTATTTGTTACAAATGTGAGCGGCAGGAAAACAAATATTTAGAGAAAATGAGAGCGAATGGATGCCATTGAGTATTTAATTTAATCAGTCCTGACACTTAATTGTCTAATTGAATACTGCAATTTAAAAAAAATCTAGTAACTACTTTTTCAGTTTGAAGTCATTTAAAAAGCCATTTTCATAGTGGCTCAGTTTATTTTTTAACTATACTTGTGGTAATATCTCTGTGGTGCTCCATTTGAGCTTTAGCTCTCTTTGCAGTTCCAGGGTCGTCAGTATAATCTTGAGTTTGGGTTAGTGGGTGGAGTTTTGTTGCATGATTTCCATGTGTCCATGTAGAGTTTCCTCTGGCTTGTGCAGTTATCTCCAACCTCCCAAAAACATGCTTGTAGATAGATTGGCTAAGCTAAATTGCTCTATTTGTTAATGTGTGTGTGTGTGTGTGCATGGTGCCTGGGCTGGCATCCAATGCAGAGTTTATTCCTGCCTCACTCCCAGCATTTCCAGGATAGGCTCCAGACTAAACCAAAGCCAGAATAAAGCAAATAGGAAAGCTGAACACTGGATGAATGAGGATCTTCTGATGGATGTCAAAAACCGAAGAACAATAACCAAGTCAAACTTCAGGAAGAGTAATCTTAAGACCATTTTATAGTGGAGGTGAGGAGGTGATATACTTCAGGGCTATGTCAGCAGGAGCTTAATGCACCCAGTAGGACCACCCTTGGTGAACAGGTACATCTAAGAACCCTGCCTGGATTCGGGTTACTGCAATTCAAACCTAGAGTCAGGATTATGGGTAGTGTCTGCAGATGGGTGCTTGGTGACTGGGCCACCCACATAACCAGGCTCAACTCACCAACTAAATGGTGGCCTTACCAACTAATCTAGTGGGTTCACGAACTGCAGGAAGAAAATTTGAGTTTCAATTGCAGTGCCCATCAGGCAGCAGGTGTAGGAGTGGGTGGAAGAAATTTTTTATGAAATCTGATTTCTGAATGTGCACAGCAAGTGTTGTGTTTGTATTCATGATGTTTGAACTATTTAAGATGGATCTCAAACTCAATGTTGTCGCAAGTCCCATTTGTGGTTAAATGGAGAAGCTACCAAGCCACAACCATGACTGGAAAAGGTGTCCAATATGGAGGATAGATGTAACATAAGTGTTATTTGTAAAGTAGAACTCTGGCACACAGAGTTGATGTACAGTATGAAAATCAGCACTTACAAATCAGGAAGATTGGGTAGAGGTCATGCCCTTAGTGATTAGGTACTTTAACATCTTCTTTAACAATGACCTTATCAATCTTTTGACCCCGCCAGAGAAAGTGAATGAAAAATAAACAAATAAATTAATGAAATAAGTGATATTAACTAGGACTATAATTTAGCAGCAACACTTATATACATTTTTAGATAAACTTTAGTTTACTTTTTTTTTCAGAGATAATGTACTGCAATACAATGGATTTACCAGTAATTCATTAATAAGATGTTTGGAGATAAGACACAGGTTTTCACAGTACAACATGCAGCAAGTAAATATCCACTGCCATCACTTTCAACTTTGACAATGAGGCTTATTTGTTGATTCATTTATCATTTAATGTTTGTTTTTACTCCTTTTTGCAAATACAAACCTGTGTTTTGTTTTGTTTTATCCTTTTTGCAAATATAAACCTGTGATTTGTGTTAAAATGGTATTTTAGTTGTTGAATGTCACTGGCAATAAGTGGTGGGTTTGTCCAGTGCCACAGATGTATTCCCCTTTTAAATCACCAGTAACAGTAACTGCACTCTGGTCCTTTCATTCTAATACACTCCCTGACCTTGACTCACTGCCTCATGTGGAAATAGCAATAAAGCAACAAATTGATACTCCATTATGCAAGCCTGATTCATCAGCAACCATTTTGCTTCTTATTCTGACCCTGATGTGAATTCATGAATGTTGAATCACTTTCGACAGAAATGGAACTACCATAGGCCTGAAGATATTATTGAGAAATCACCTCAGATAGGATAAGGTGATTTGAGTCTGAGACTTTAAAGACTGGCAAAGGTAAAAGCAACAGAAGGAAGAAGAAAACCTTTCAGTTTCTTTCCTGCAATAGAAGGAGTCTGTAGTCATCAAGGTTAAGGGTAGTTCAATAAGATTTTAACAGCAATAATATACAGGGCATCTTAAAAGGCTGTTATGCATACTATTGGCCAAATGGGTATAGGAAAAAAATATGGCCTATGACATAAAGGGTCACTGTATAGCCCTCAACATCTGTCAAGTTTCTTATTCACTTTCTCTCTTTCCCAGTCACTTTCTGCCTGCTCCCCTCCCTTGCCTTTCTCAGGTTAACCTTCATGACATTTACACTACCACTCAAAAAAGTTTGGGATCATTCAAAAATTGTATTCATTTCCAAGGAAACACAATGGAAATTAGTGTGAATAGAAAATATAGCAAAAGAACAGGACATGCTGACATGTCAGAATTAGAAATAATGATTTTGATGGAAATGATGAATGTTTTCTTCAAACCTTGCCTTCATCAAAAAAAAAAAAACACCTTTTGCAGCAGTTACAGCCGGGGCATTCTAGCGGTCAATTATTCAAGATAATCTGATGAGATTTCACCCCATGCTTCCTGGAGCATCTCTTACAAGATGGATTGGCTGATGGAGTCTTCCTCCCTAGCTGAAATCAAGCTGAAATATGCAAGTGATCCCAAACTTTTGAGCAGTAGTGTATATACTGTATGTACTCTAAGGAACACTAATTATGAAGAACCCTTGTTTGAGCCCTTGATTTAATCGGCTGTGGCTCAAACTGTATGAATGAAAAACCTTAAAATGCCACTGCTGTGTGGGTATTAGCACAGACAGCTTTATTTATGCTGTATACATCAGAATGGGAATAGGATTTTTCAGCAGTCTGGTGATCCTTCTGATTCTGGTTCTGATAATTATGCTGGCAGTGGTTCTTTAACCTGTGTATATGTAACCCCTTTATCTGTGTCCTGCGTGGGTACATAAAAAATTCAGCTGTGATCATCTGTGTTTACCTGCATTTCTGTTTCATAAAAAGGCATTAAATGGCATTAGCGATCTTTCATTCTACCCGTATCTCAGCCACACAAATATGAACACTGTAAATTCACATACAATCAAAAGGTAAAGCTATTATCATGGATTTTTGTTTGACCCACACACTGATGCGTTCTCATAGTTAGACCTCATTAGTCATATTTTTCTTTATCATTATAATTTTTTCAGAGGAAACTCCTGTCATATGAGTAGGTGATTTAGATGAGTTACTGTAATGTTTGTTGCTTATGGACTAATAATGGAGTATTATGAATCAAGGGTAATGTATTATGGTGTAAGAGCCTCACATGAGCTGTGGTCTATCATGAAAACATGTGGCCTCACATGAGCTGTGGTCTATCATGAACAGACACTTTTGGTGCTCGCACAGTCGAAACACAGATGAAAAATCTAGCACTAAACTCAGCAAAAAAACCCATTATGACTAAAATCACATAATGATCTAATATGCTAAATATATTCTCTGATATCTAGAAGATAAGATATTGACATTTCAACATAAAACATTTAACGATATGCATTAGAGCATGCATTGTATAGTTGTGTACAACCACATAAACACATCATACATATCTGTTGAGCTGAACTTCAGTACGGTTACACTGGAAACTTCAGTTTATCTTTGAGTTTGAAGATAAAGTTAATAAAATATAAAGTTTATGTGCTTTTCCAACCACAATAACAGGTAAAACCTTATAATATTGAGTTTATAAATGATTATTATACAGTAAAATTTTAAAAAGAAGAAAATTCAACATTACTGTATAAAAAAAGACTATAAAGAGCGGTACATTGTAATAAACTAAACATAAGCAATATTTGCAACAGTCATTTATTACGAAATGCATCAGTAGTCTCAGATATATTTTGTGCAGTTTTATAAGGAAATGCTAGTAGGTTTTACTGGGCATCTTGGAGAATCTGCTACTGGAGAATCTGCTGCGGTGTGCAATTATATTGGCCTCCGCTACATTCAGCAGCCAGATATTACGATGCATTAGTTGTTATTTTATAGTTGTGCACACAGCGTATACACATCGATGGGCGTTCCTTTTACTAACCTTAAAAGTTTCCCCCACTACTCTGTACTCTGCTCAGGTTGCCAGCTTGAAGAGGGCGATGGCAATCTGCTTTCCACAACCAATGAATTGGCGCAGCATCTCAAACGTGAGCTGTGACATTCTAAAATGTTGCATCCAGAGACTTTCTGTAAAGAGTCTCTCCTCAACCCCTATTGTGTGGTCTCTTCCAGACTTATTGGCTTTGTCACATGATGCCAGAAACTTGGAGCCCTATCAGATGAGAAACATCTCTGTTCTGCTCCGATTGTAATTATTTGTGAAATTAAAATCACAGAAAGCTGTCTAATTTGAAAAAAAAAATTCTCTATTATAAATAAAGATATGAGAAAATGTGGAACACAAAAGATACATAATCTCTGATATACACTACATTATGTATGGTGAGTTCTATTTAATACACCAAATCCTATGCATTTTTTGTTTTATTTTGTTTTGTTTTTTAAGGATGATGCACACTATTTTATCAGTAAAAAGCCATTTGGATGAAAACAGGCAAAAGATAGCAGATCTTTACTTTTTTCCACTTTGTCAATAACAGAACAGCACAACAATTGGATGGCTATTATAGGGATTTCAACATCCTTATCATGGAATAGAAAAAATGCTTACCCTCCAGGCATGGAAGAAACATTCACCTTCCCTCTATTGCCCTTGCCATGGAATAAGGGTATTGTGTAGAAGAACACGTGTCTGTGTGTAAATAGGTCTGTGGCTCTCGCTTGATATGATTAAGCACTTGGAGTTTCACACAAAAGTTCATGACACACTGATGCACTTTTCAGGTCACTGTCTGTATTGTAATTAAGAAGCCACGCAGTTGGAGCAGTTACACTTATGATGAATAATGTATTAGAGTGGTGTTAGTTGTCTCCAGCATATCAATGCAGCCCGGGTCAGTGAATTTGATTTTAATCAATAGACTGCTAGGCCCAGATAAAAATATTCCAGTTACTGAGAAAATGCAATTTCATTACACAAAATGAACCTCACTGAGAATTCTGCTTTTATTTTCATTTCAACCATATACAGCTTGGGCAGTACATAGTGAAATGAAACAATGTTCCTCCAGGATCCTTGTGCAATATAAAACACAGAACTACATAAAACAACACAGAGCTAAGTACACTACACAATACTACATAAAGTGCATGTGTGCAAAATACAATAGTGTTCACAGTGCAGAAGCAACCAGTACACAGTTATGTAGTGAGTAAAGTGGTTGTGTGTGGGGGGTTGTTACACAGTCTGTTTGTGAGGGCCTTAATGTTTCAGTACCTTTTTCCAGACAGCAAGAGGGTGAAGAGTTCATGTTTTGGGTCATCCACAATGCTGTTAGCTTTGCAGATGCAGCGCAGGGAAGTGGTAGTTCAGTGGTTGGACTACCGACTGGATGGTCGTGAGTTTAAATCCCAGGACCCTTGAGCAAGGCCCCTAACCCCCAGTTGCTCAGTTGTATAAATGAGATAAATGTAAGTCACTCTGGATAAGGGTGTCTGCTAAATGCTATAAATGTAAACATGTGGTGTAAAAGTGATGGATAATCTTTACACTATCAACTGCAGGGTCTTGTGTTCTGCGACAGTGCCATTCTCAATCCAGGCAGTGATGCAGCTGCTCAGGATGCTCTCGATAGTCGTTGTCTAGAATGTGGGGGTGGGAGATGTCCTTGCCTTAATAATTAATTTGTTTGTCTGATAAGTTGTATACTGGTGAGAAGGGTTAAATTTAAATGAAAGTTGGAATTGTGCTACATGTGATCAGATCAATGCCATGAACACTACTCTAAATATTGGCTATTAGTTAGTTTATATATATATATATATATTTATATATGTATATAGGGTTGCAAAATTCCAGGAATTTTTAAGGCTGGAAACTTTCCATGGGAATTAACTGGAATATATGGGAATTAACGGGAATTTGCAAAATTGCAGTTTAGCCTATAACAGGGAACTTAAATGTAGTTGAATAAATATCTTGCAGAATAATCTTGGTTAAAACAACCTGATAAAACAACCATGTATATTCCTCAATCACATGCACACAGCCTTCAGGATTATTGATGCCACACCTCCACATGCACTGTGCATTCCCCCATAACATGCATTGATCATTTCTTGAATCCTGCACACAAAATAATTAAAAAAAAATGTCCATCTTGTTGAGTGGTCATGTATATTGCATAAATATTACATACATATATATTTAAAACAAAATTTTACTATTGTCACTGGAATATTGAAGCCACAGTTCTGCATTTGAACATGAAGATTACAATTTTGAATGGGACTTTTTTTGGAAGGGAAAAGGTGGGGGATGCTTTCGTTTTACAGTTTTTTACATTCAACCTTTATGCTTTTGTGTTCAATGAAAGAATTAATTAAAGTTCTACTTACAATTAAATCAAAGACAAAAATCTCATTTCTGCACTAGTTTGCTTGCATGTCAGCTTATGACCAAACAAACAAAATGTTTATATTTATGTTTGTATTTATAAAAATTTCCCCAAATTTCTAAATAATTTAAATAAATTCCCATAAATTCCCATAATCCTGTAATATTTCCAAAATTCCCGAGATAAAGTTCCCGTGGAAAATTTGTGTCCCTTTGCAACCCTTTATATATATACATACATACATATATATATATATATATATCAGGATTTTTAGTTTTTAGTTTTTAATGAACATGAGCATATGTACTGCAATATTGCCTAATATGTTTTTTTTTTAAATAGGTTAGATAGAGGTTTATGAACCAAATCCATGCAAACATAGTAAATAAAAAAAATAATTATCTACAAACAAATTCGTAGATGTATTCAGGGCATTTATTTGCAGGGAATATTAAATTGTCCAAACCTGGTGTTTGTAAAGGACCTTTACCTGATGAGAGACACGGACAAGAAATATGACAACACCTAAAAGGTTTTTTGGCATCATAGAAACAAACCATTGGGCTGTCTCTTTTCATTCAAAGATTTAATGCATTTCCATTAAAGCCTTTTTCAAACAGCAATTCATGAAGGGTTTTTCTGAATGCTCAATGGGAATGTTTACTTCCCAAACTTCAAAGTGCATATTTTTTCTGACATCATTTAGTTCCCTAATTAATTCGCACTAACAAGTCTGTAAATACATGCTGTGCTAAATGAATCATTTGAAAAACTTAATTTGCTTTCCCAAATGTTCTGTTTTTACTTCAGACATTTTTCCTCCATTTCTCTGTCTCTTTTGGGGATTTTTTTTATTTATTTACTCTGGCTCTTTTTTCTTTTTTTTCTTTTGTCTGCTGTTTGAACTCTGTATGTGTCAATGTGTTAGAGAATGTATGAGTAAGCTATAAGCAATTCATAGGAATTTGTGCATTAGCTTTCAAGAGATGAGTGTTCATGCAAAACACAAACAACAGTAACCGGTTAAGAGAGTTCAGGGTATTTATTTATCTTTTGTGTGAAAAGGAAATGGAAGAGAAAGTACAGGGTGAATGTTCCATGCAGGATTTGGTTTGGTGGACAAGCATTACTATGAGCTTTGACTGGAGAGTCTGAGAGGGAAATAGCAGAATGTTCCAGAGCAAACAACACATTTTACTCTGCATGCTTTGTCTCTGTCACCTGTGTTTGCTGCTGGTTCTTTTCTTTCATTCTGGCTGCTGTTGCCAGTGTTCCAGAGATGGATGGGTCTCATTTTATCACACTACCAACTAGTTGAAATAAATATCTAAATGAACATCCTTTTTCAATTCACGTAAGAGAATTTGACTGCCTTGAGAATTGTATTGTGTCCAATTTGTATGTTTCTTATTTACCTGTTGTGAATTCCAAGAAGCATTCTGTGCTGTAATGCTAAGGACTTCTTTAACTTGATTTGAAGAATGTTCTGTACTTCACCTGCAGAAAACTAGTAAAGTAGGACAGCAACTCATTAATAAATTAATCATTTTTGTAGTTTTATTTACTAGAAGAAGGGTCTAGAGGAGTGTACCTCAAAGCAGGATTGTAGCGTTAGCAAGCTAGTCTTGGGTAGATCACTGTTGCAAGTTTTTTTTTTTTTTTTTAAGTAGCCTTTATTATTACCACACATGCATCACATGTTGGTAAATCTGTTGGTATATGTTTTTAGAATGCACAGAGCATTATTAGAACATCATTTCTTGTAGGAAAGAAGTCAGTGGATATGATCAATTTTCAGATAGTCTATTCACTTGCACACTTTCTGAAATGTCTAGACGTAACTGGGCATTAACAGAACATGAATATAGACCCCTGAAGACCTTTTTCCCTGTATACATGACCTGTGGTCAGTCCCAGATTACCAGTATTAAGGAAAAATGGCCTGGGTTGTTGCTTGGAGACAGGGTATACCAGCAAGAAGTCCATTTTGACTCTATATTCAAAGCCACAGCCTGGTACTCTGGGTCAATTATGTGTCTCGTGCAAAAACTGAAGTTGGGATAGAAATAACCTTTGGGATTCTCAAGCCACCATTCAACTATTTAAGACTGTCAAGTGTTGACCCCATCAAGGCACGTGACATAACATTGTGCTGATTAGGAAAGTGAGACTGATCCTGTCAACCTGGACCTATCAGAGGGCAGGGCTGTGAGAAAGGGCGCTACAGAAGTTCAGTGACACAAAAAGGTTAAATATTGTGTCAAATCAGTGGACAAAATCTTTATTTAACCAGCTATTTTTAAATTTAGTGTTTGACAACTTAAATTTGTCTCTGCAAAGTAGAAGAAGGAAGGCTACACTACTAAGGATACACTGGTATTATGTGAAAAGCACATTAGAACACGGCAGACCTCTATTATTTTTCAATACCCCAGCTGTTCAATTTATAGTTTACAAACTATAGTTTGTAGGAGTTTATAGTCTATGTCTACTTGTAGTCTACTAGGGTCCTTTTGCATAGCATGTCGAAAAGGGACCCTTTGTATAGCACTCTTAAATTAAAAAAGAAAGTGGTTACCCTCAGGATTAAGCAGGAAAAGTAAACAGTAGAAAGAATTTGTTTTGTTTTTTCACGCAAGACTTTGTGAGCACTGTGGCAGTTTAGTATAAAAGCAGTGACTGAGTTTAACCCCAAAGACCTTCAGGAGAACAGAGATTGTATCATAATTCTAGTCTTTGGCCCCACAGTTTTTGAGAAACTATATTGTTTTCAAAATGACCTACTATCAAAAAACTGAATGCACCTCATATGAAGTGCTACCTGGATATAGCAGTCTTTTTAAACAGAGGAGAAATTATAATTATATATAATTATATTTTTCAATTTAAGGGCCAATTCTTCAGCTGGACTCTTATTCCACTCACTCAATGCTGTATACACACACCTTTTTTGTGCCTGTTGTTATAGAGTTGTTACTGTGCATCATGTCATTCATTTTTTCTAGTTCTGGTTTTCTCATTTCCTGCACTTCTTGCAGAGGAAAAGAGGGGGATCTTGGGAGGCACTAACACACATGCATTTTTTGACCAAAGTAAAATCTTACGCGGTCGGCAGATTTTGAGTGTTACAAAATTAGCACCAGCATGCATACACAAAACAGTTTGTTTGCACCCAACCAAAATAGCAAAATGCAAGCATTAGCTTTGCACTTGTGTTGACCCAAAAACAGAGCCCTTAAATATACTCACAGAGGACTAGGAACACCTATACAACTAACCTTTCATCTAATCAGCCAGTCGTGTGGCAGCAGTGGAATACATAATATCATACAGTTTATGGCCAGCGCCTTTGGGTAATGTTTACACCAGCCCTCAGAATGGAGAAAAAAATGATCTCAGTGATTTTGACAATGACATGATTGTAGCTGTCATACAGGTTTGAGTTTTTCTATAACTGCTGATCTCCTGGGAGTTTCACTCACAACAGTCTCAATTTTTACTCAGTTTTCTCAGAATGGTGCAGTAAAGAAAAATACATCCAGTAAATGGCTGTTTTGTGGACAGAAACAACTTGTTGATGAGAAAGGTTAATGGAGAATGGCCAGACAGTTTTGAGGTGACATACAGTAACTCATATAACAATTTTGTGCAATTGTGGTGATCAGAAAAGTATCCTTAGAATGCACAACACGTTGAAACCTGAGGCAGACGAACTACAGCGGCAAAGACTGCATTGGGTTCCACTTCTGTCAGCCAAGAACAGAAAGCTGAGGCTGGACATAGATTAACCAAAACTGGACAGTGGAGTAATGGGAAAATGTAGCCTGGTCTGATAAATCTCTATTTTTGTAGAGCCACGCAGAATTTGGTGACAACACAGACAGATTCCACAGACCCAACCTGCCTTGTGCTGCTGGAGATGGTGTAGTGGTGTGGGTGTGAATATTTTCTTGGCACAATTCGGGGCTGTTAATATGAATAAGCCTATTTGAGTATTGTTGCTGACCATGTGCATTCCTTCATGGCCACAATTTACCATCTTTTAATGGCTACATCCAGCATGATAATACACCATGCCACAAAGCAATAAAGTCCTCCAAACTGATTGCATGAACATCACATTGAGTTCAGTTTTCTTCAGTGGCCTTCCCACTCACCAGATCTCAATCCAATAGAGCACCTATGGGATGTGACAGGGAAGATTCACAGCATGAAAGTACGCCTGAAAAAAAAAATCACATGTTTCTGGACCAGAAACTCACGGGAACATTTCCATGTGGATCCAAGCCATGAAGAATTTAGGGTGTTTTGAGAGCAAAAAGAGGCCCCACCAGTAACAGTATAGCCTTTTTAATAATGTGTTCAGTGAGTCAATATATTTTTCTGTAGGACTCCAGGCTTTGGGAATTTCTGCAAATGTGTGCTAAATTACTCTTTCATTCATTTAGTAATTTAGTTTCAGTACTGCTGCATTTGTTCAAAGTAATCTGAGTAATGAGTGTTTGTACTAAATCTGTGTTTTGAATGGTCTTGCCTGACAGTGGTTTATATCAAATAAACCCATTTAGCATTTTCGACTGCTTTTAATGGCTCATTAACATTAAAAGTTTAATCTAACATTTTAATGTTTTCTCACATTCCACCAGTTTGAAGCTGATTAAAATAACTGCGTTTTTTCCAGGAATTACTACTAAAAAAAAAAAAGTACGGAAATTATAAATGATGGGATAAAAATGAATGAGATCTAGAACATCATGATTCTAATATGATTCACATACATGGGAGGGCTTCTCATTCTATGTAGTCTCCCTAACACAAAGTACTCAATTGTTTATTGTAAAATTTTAGTGGTCAATCTCACTGTCTCTGTTAAGTGTCTCTATGAATGGAGTGACATTAGCAGAAAAGCAACACATAGTTTTAATGGGAAAAAATGGGATCCAATACACTATGCTTTACAGAGACTTTCTCTTTAAAGACCTGTATGAATAACCTTAGTAAAAGTTCATCCATCATCAATGTAGGAGTAGCAGCTTACTTTGTTTGATTAGAAAGGTACACTGGCCGAGTGTAAAAGCTAACAGTAGTTGCAATCTAATCTGATTAGCCTGTTAAAGTGATATAGACTGCAAACAATGTTTAGGAGCACAGCCAATCTCTCTCTCTCTCTCTCTCTCTCTCTCTCTCTCGCTCACTCACTGGAGAAGTGAACCTGTTGCACTACTTGGCTGTTCCTACAAAATGCAGCTCAATATTTTAAGGTAAATATTCAGAAACTATAAATTGAGACACAGTTAAATGTAGACCCAGAGCTAATCACTTACAGAAAAAAATCCTTCCCAAACTGTCTGTTTTCACTTTGGCTCATTTCCTTTATTACCCACAATGCTGCGACTACTTGTTGGGAGTGATTTTGAGATTTAGAGAGGAAAGAGCAATGGAGCAGAGCTTTAAACCCTTTAGTAATGTATGTTCGACTCTCTCACCTCCTCATTTGTACACTTTGCTTGAACAGATCAGGTTCCAAACCTTTAGCTTAGAAGCTAATACCACTGTCAGCACCATCATGCTCTCCATCTTGGAGATCGCTGTTTGGTCAAGTTGAATGTCCGTGCCATAGCAATATGTATTACTGGATTGCATTCTAATGTTTAACATCTCCACTACTTCTACTTCTACATTTGATTTCTCATTAATAGGACATTAAATGTATCTGAAAAATGGTGAGTGAGATAAGCTCTTGCTATTTTTTTAACCTTACCATTATCCCTTATATTTGTTGGAATGGTGAATCCTTTCAGTAATCATGAATATACAGCACCAGTGAATAAATTAGCCGAGAAATTTTTAAATACATTGCAAGTACTTGCAAGGTGTAGGTCTCCTTTAAGGTTTAAACTATGTGTTCTATGTCACTAGAACTCACATCCTTCACTCATCTCTGAAAAATAACCACTACGCTCCCATGGCCCCAATGAAGTTAAACCCAAACCCTGATATATATGTATATAAAAGGCTCAAACTCTGCTTGGTCTGCCTAGCTGAAGAACTGCTGTACATTCCTATGTCTTTCTTTTGGGAAAAATAAATAACAAGCTTTTGTAAACCATAATAGAAATGGCCAAGTTAGAAGTTTCACAAAGCCGAAAGCCCTCAAGATTAAATCAAACGACAAGAACCTATTCAGTGCATAAGTTGTGGTAGAGAAAATGCTACTCTGTATCAGACTGAGATAGACTTAGCGAGTGTGTGTGTGTGTGTGTGTGTGTGTTTAGAATGCAGGAAAGCTGGAGTTGGGATGACTGGTGGGAACTGAGCTAGACATCCTAGAGGATTGGGCATTTGTGTTATTCTGCTCTGTGCTCACTCCAGTATTATTTGAGCTTGGATGTCAATATTTGCACGATATTTAAACACCAGCACTTGCATTTAAAATAGGAAAAAATGAGGTATAGAAAATCTTTTTCTATATACCTATACCTTAAAAAAAACTTTCTTTGATGTCAAATATAAGATGTAACATAATTTAAAAATGAACAACTGAGTATTCAGATCCAGGTTATATAGATGCGTAAGTTGATTTTTTTGCACTCCCTATTCAGATTATGTAAATCTCCTGCATATGGAAGTTTCATGCCTCCAAGTTTGCCAGATTTAACAATCAAGGTCTTTCAACAGAGCCTTTAAACACCAGCACATGCATTTAAAATGGAAAACCATTCTAGAAAATGCTAGCATTTATTAATGCTAGTCAAATATAAGATTAAAAATTAAAAATCCAAAAGACTAATATGGTTATATATGAATGAGAAAATTTCTTGCTTTGAAATAAACGTGTAATAGTTGTGTTGTATATTGACAACTTACAGCTGCATGAATACTGTAGTCTTACAGATGATTACATTAATCAATGATATTTTGGTTTAATTCAACATGGCTTCTAACCTTGCATCTTATTATACAGCTTTCTTTCTGGCACCTTCAGTTAACTGTGTGCAAACTTCATGTTGTCATGAGATATTATATTATGCTTTTAACTGACTGATTTAAATTACTAATTCGATAATGCCAATAACTGTGTTCTTATGTAAAGTACACATGTCCGTGGTTTAAAGAGGTAAGTTTTGGTCTTGCTTTCCTGGGATGGTCTTCATGTGAGCCAGTTTCATCATGGTGCTTGATGGGTTTTGTAAATGCACTTGACAATACTGTTCTTGCAAGAACTATTCCAGAACACCTGACCTTCGTGTCTTAAAATAACAACTGACTGTTTTTGTTGTCATTACATATGGATTACTTAAGTCCATATGTGTTATTTCATAGTTTTGAAATCTCCAGTATTGTTCTAGAATGTAGAAAATAAATCCCTAAACAAAAAACATTGAATTAGAAGGTGTGTCCAAACTTTTGACTGGTAGTGTATAATGTCAAATTTATATCTTTAATATTAGCCTAACATGTCTTTCTATATTTTTACAGCTCAAAATATGTATTTGGATCAATTTGAGCACGATACATTGTAATTGCTTCAGACTTCAGACTGTTCTGCAGTCTGATATCGCACAAGAAAAATGTATTTATCTTCCAGGTCAGAACTATACATAACTGAAATAATTAACACTTAGGCAAATTTGTATGCTTGTATAACTTTTCCATAATACACTGAAGTCTGTAGTTTTGTCTGAATATCAATGTGCGCAGTTTCCTTATTAAAACCACACTATACACATTAACCTAACTCTCGATGGGGCCCATGGAGCTATGTGACACTGCCTGTGACGTGGGATGGCATCATGCTGGGAGTCCGTAAACTTGTTTCAAAGGAAAAAATAGTTCCAAAGAAACACAGAAGCTGAATCGCAGCCAGTTAGTGGCAGGAAAACATGAAGTAATTAAATGCTTCAGATTGATTAGCTGAAATTCTTGATCTGTTTAGACAATCATATAAATGCATGAGATGAATGAGAAGAAAATGATATGCAGTGGTATGCTCAGAGTGTGCTAATGTGTGAAATGCAGATGATTGTGGCTTCTAAGAAGGTAAAAAAAAATGATTATAAGTTATATTTCATATTAGTCATAGAAACTTCAGCACTACTGTGACTGAATACTTATGAAGAACTTCCAGAGCATAATAAATGAATAATAGAAAAATATATGCAGGTAATAAATCATATAAAATCAGATTGAATAAGATTTACTGACTTGTCAGTACTTTGTCTTTTTTATGTCATGTCATCATACAGTTGCTTATTGGGGTAGATGGAAGAAGGAATATGAGGCACCTCTAAAATGCTGAATACAAGAACATACAGTTGCTGTTCTTGTATGAAAGGTTCTTCCTTACAAAAAAAAAGTTAGAAATAGATTTTTTATTTTGTTTGCTTAGCTTTTTGTCTCATCTGAATATAATCTCTCCAGGTTTTTCCTCATTCACAGTGACAGCTTGCTTTGTCATGTTTTCAAACATTTATATGTAAATCTTTCAAGTGAACTTCCAAAATTCTTCGAAGACTTATACTGCCTTCCAAACACTGCACATTTTATGCCACCCAAATATTTTGCCTTTCTTGGCAGTTTCAATCTGAAAGGAATTAAGAAATATTTTATGGTTTGCTGTAATAGGAAAATAATCAATGGTGGGGTAGTGTGATGCAACCCAAAGTTGTTTATTTTCCTACAAAAGCATTCCCTACAGTGTTTTCTCTATGAAATATAACATCCATTTGTTAACAGTTATAATGATTTACTACAGGGGTTGGACAATGAAACTGAAACAGAACCAAAAACCCAGTTTTACAGCACAATAATTTGTTTATGATGTAGGGCTTCCTTTTGCAGCCAACAAAGCATCAATTCACCTTGGGAATGACAGATCCAAGTCCAACACAGTGGCCAGAGGAATTTTGATCCATTCTTTTCACAGAACAGTAGCGGGTCATTGCTTGATGCTTTTCCAAAAAACACCCCAAAAGTGAATCAATAATATTCAGATCTGGAGACTGTGCAGGACATGGGAGATTTTCAACTTCAGTTTCATGTCTATTAAACAACTTAGTGCATTATATTCCTGATATATAGCACCACCTTCAGGATACAGTGTTTGAAACACTGGGTGCACACTGTCCTCCAGAATGGTTTGGTAGTGCTTGGCAGTGACGAAACCATCTAGCACAAGCAGTTGGCCTTGAGAATGCCCTGATATTGCAGCCCAAACCATCAATAATCCATCCTTCTCCTTTGCCACTGTATCTCTCACGAATGTGGCAAAGACAGTGAAGGTGGACTCATCAGAGAACAATACGTTTTTGCATTATCCACAGCCCAAGATTTCCGCTGCTGGCGCCATCGAAACCAGCATTCAGCATTGGCATAATTCATCTTTCACACTCTGCTTTTAATTATAGAATGTGAAATCATTGAATATTGGCCACAAGGCCATGCATATGTAGGTGTGAATCCTCCAAAACCATAATGACCCCTGTAATTAAATAATGTCACATTCTATCTTATGTTTGTTTGAAATGTTGAATGAATCCTGTAGTGCTATCAGTCTATAAGTAAGAAACATATTAAAATAAGTCATCCATTTAAACCTGTGATTTTGATTCTGACCAATCAGAAGCAGTTAAATGTATGTAATGTATTAGGTATAATAGCAAAGTTAAAAATAATTAAACTTTTATACAGTTATGTTAAACAATATAATTGTATAGCTTAAAGCCTTTTGGTTGAACTATTGTGTTACGTCAGAGATCACTGAATAGTCTCAGTTGTGGATTATAGAGTGCAATTGGTATGACAAAGCCTTGTATTAGATGTCAGCTATAAGTAAGATTTATAACAGAACACATCTGTAAGCTAGCTTTTTATACACTAATGTATACATAATATATGTATACCATTTTTTGAGGGAAAGAGTTTTGTGAATAGAAAATATTAAAAATATTTAATACCCACAATCTTTCCATTTTCAATCAGTTTCAAATTAAGAACAATTGCCTCCGAGTACATGTACAGTATACATAATATGTAGAAGTGGCCGACACACACACACACATACACACACACGGCATTGAATCTAATGTCAACACACATGGCAATGTGACACATGACATGGAATTTTTACCCCGGACTACTTTGCCCTAATGACCGATGCCCACTCATTAGCCACGGTGCTCTGAAAACAATATGTCCCAATGGCAACCTGTTATCATTAGCTAAGCAAATTACACCCATGGCAGAGGGTAACACTCATTCTGGTGCCTGTGGATTTTTTTCTGATTCAGTTTGAAGAAGGAATCAGTAGAAAATGAGGCCAATTACACAGTAGAATCTTAGCTTTACACTGTGATCTAAGCATTTTTTATTAGATGATAGAAAACGTTATAAATTATTATTAGGCCCAATGAATAACCTTTTTATTCTGTTAAATTTTCTCTACATCCCCAGATATCATTTCTTGTATGAGATTAGAATTCTATCAGTGCTGAGAATTAAGTGAAAAAAGTTCAGAGACTGTATCTGAAATTGCACCTGAAATCGTGTTAAATGTCTGTACTTGGGATTAATTCTGCAGTCTTTTAGGAGAAAAGTTCTTCTGTTGATTACATACAAACTCTTCTACAGTTTTGGGGATTAAACATAATTGCAATTTATGCACTCGTATAATAAATGTAAAGCCTGATTGATGTGTCTCTTAATGGAAACTGAATCAAATGGAAAAAAAATCATAAAAAGAAAATGCATACAAAAGAACAGAATAATGCCATGGTTATTTATAATTCCAAGGGAACGTTTTACATCTGTTCATGTAAATTAGCCTAATACCATCAACGGAAGTAGCTGTGAGAGCATCTTTAAAGTATCTGTTTACTTATTACTGACTCTGAATTAAAAATGTATTTACTATTTAGAGAAAAAAAAAGGTTTCAGATACATTACCAGAATTAGCTAGTAAAACAAAGATCTTTCTAGCCAAATCTAGGCTACAACTATCAGCGATTTACTTTTTGCCTATCCTAGCCAAATGGGTGAAGCAGGAAAATGGGGTTGTCTTGGTCTCAGCTTCAGATGCTCCACCCACAGATCACGTATCAACTTTTAATGTTTGTTGGATGCATGGTTCAGACTGAAGGCTGCAATCTGCACATCTGTGTCAGTGTACTTCAGTGCAGGGGTCTCTGCTGGGTAAACAGGGCAAATGGGGCAATAGTGGCTCAACAGTTAGGGTTCTACAAATCAGTAGGTTGAGGGTTCAAGCCCTACCATCACTATGCTGCCACTGTTGTGCCCTTCAGCAAGGCCCTTAAGCCTCTCTGCTGACCCCTATCCAGCTGGGAGATGCAAAAAAAAAAAAGAAATTCACTGTGCTGTAATGATTCTTCTAAACAAATGTCTGAAAACTGTGACAAAAGAAGCTTTTCTGTAGCAAAATAATCAAAGGATTGTTTAAAAGTAAGTACATACATCTGGCCATTTGCTATGTCAATTAAACAGTCTCTTCCTGTGAATAAAGCAGGTTCATGGGCACATTTTAGTAGATCTATAGTTTGACAAAACTATATTTACTATACTACAGTGTTGTTAAATTCTCAACTCGGATTAGCCAGAAGATTGATTGTTGATTAATTAATTCAGTAACAGAATGGCTCCAGTAGTAGTACAGTCTGTAATTCAAATCAGGTTTGCATTAATGCTAATGCTTTAATATTTTATAAAGTTTTTGGGCAACAGCTCCATCACACGCAAATATATCATTTAATCTAAGGCTAATAATAAATAGGTGTCAGTTAGCAGCAACAAATGTATCATTGATGTGTTGAATCATATCATATGTATCACTGACATGGTGAAAATTTCTTTAAGGTGACATTTATTTATATACTGCTCAAAAAATTAAAGGAACACTTTGAAAACACATCAGATCTCAATGGGGAAAAATATTACGCTGGATATCTATACTGATATGGACTGGGTAATGTGTTAGGAATGAAAGGATGCCACATTGTTTGATGGAAATAGAAATGATGGCTGAATTCAAAGACACTGAATTCAAAGACAAAGTAGGGAAAAAAATGTCAGTGGCCTCCACCGGTAAAACCATTCCTGTTTGGGGGTCGTCTCATTGTTGCCCATCTAGTGCGCCTGTTGTTAATTTCATTAACACCAATGAAGCTGAAACTGATTAACAACCCACTCTGCTACTTAACTGACCAGATCAATATCCCAGGAGTTTAGTTGACTTGATGCTATTCTCTTAATAAACAGTGTTCCTTTAATTTATTTTTTTTGCCGTATATTTATGGAATGAGACTTTGTAACAGTACATCAGATTCCACCACACAAGTTTTTTCCTACCATGACATATTTTGGGTCGTAATGCTTTTATTTGTTACATAACTATAGCTAAGCAAAAATAGCTAGTTCTCAACTTTTCTACCCCAGAATCATTATCTGAAAAAGTCCAAAAAAAAAGAAAAAGTAAAATCCATCAAATATATTTATTGCTTAAAAAGAAAACAAAAGTGTAGACAATATATGATCATACTTATTCAGATGATGATATGCCCACGTATAAGCTGAAATCAGTGGCATAAAAAGACATTGGATTGAACATCAAGTATAGGAAACAGCACAGGAGACAGATGGTTTTAAAAGACTAAAAGCGTTTCCCTGAACATAGTTTTTATAGGGTACAATGAAGAACACACAGTGAAGGCACTTAAGTGATGGAATGAACTTATCAAAACAGCTGAGTCACTGGCTGTCTTAAAACAATGTGTAAAGGCCTTCCTCTTCCTGAAATACTTAAACTAGTACTAAAAAAATAATAGTAATTTAAGTGTGGGATGTGGAAGCTTAGTGTTTAAGGTGTTGGACTAATGATCGTAAGGTTGTGAGTTCAACTCCCAGGTCCGCCAAGCTACCACTGCTGGGCCCTTGAGCAAGTTCTTTAACCCCCAGTTGCTCAGTTGTATAAAATGAGATAAAATGTCTTTCTGGATAAGGGTGTCTGTTATGCCAGAAATGTAAATATATAATAATAAGAAGAAATTTGTGCGCTTTTCTTGCTGTATATCCTCCCAACAGAGTGTTAGATTGATGGTATTCTCAATCTGTGACCCAGTATCGATGTATTTCATAATAGAGTCTTCAAAAGCTCTTCTGTAAGTTGCTTTGGATAAGGGCATCTGCCAAATGCTGTGAATGTAAATGTAGTGTAAATGCAGATATACTGAGCATATTTAACAAGTAGATGTTCAATGAAAGTAGAAATAAACAGCCAACAGATTCCTTTCTAGGGAACTTACCATAGCCATAATGTACCAGCCGTATTTATTTGGTGTCAGTATTAATCATGCAGTATTGTTATCCTTAAATTCCTTGGAGTCTAGCTGTCAGCTCTGGCTTGATTCAAAATCTATTAAGAAAATGGAATTTGTCATGAAACCCATTTTCTCTCAAAGTATCTGTTTGTGCTTTGCCAACTGCCGTGACAGTTATTGACAAACGCATGTGTAGTTTTCATGTTTGCATATTTGCTGCTTTAAAAATAATGACCAGTAATAAAACTGGCAAATTGGCAATAAAATAAAAAAAAAGTTTGGATTAGTCGTTGCCATTTTTCCTTCTGTTTAATGTCCGATTGAATGATGCCAAGTGAGCCAAACAAGCATTTCCATTAAAATGTCAGCTGCTATCCACTTAAAAACACAAAGGCTCATTTATCTGCCCGCTTCAATAAAGCTGAGTGGTGGTTTAAATCTTCTGACAAATAACCTATTTCTTTTATGTCAGAGTTTTCAGACAAGGGTGTTCTACCTAAATAAGCATTTGTGTCTGTTTTTGAACAGTATTCATTCAGTGTTAGGCCTTATATACAGGGCTATTGGATTAGAACTTTGTTCAGATGTTATATGCAATAATCACATGCATACACTGCAAGGCAGTAAGAGATCGCAGTATTGTTGTGCTTTTTTTGTGCTTATCCTGGTCAAATTGAACGAGAAGGGGTTATATCAGAACTTTCCATCTGGATGTCAAGCAATATTATATGGCTAAAATTGGCCTTATTTAATGCAGACAGAGAGTGGAGATGCTTCCTCTTCTTACATTTCCAGACCCTTTTCTTCTCGAGAAGCTAATACAGTTTACAGTTGAATGGGTACAAGACCTGCAGAACTACAAGAATCCAACTGTGTGTAGCAAAACAGGGATTTTATTAAAGTATTACTGACAGTTAAAATAAGCATGTGTCTAGAAATATACGTGTAGCATGTTTGAGGTGGTTCGGGAAAGAAGAAACTGGACGCAGACTTGGGATAACTCACAGTGCACTTTTATTTTTTATTTTTTCAGACACATACACGCACATTCACATTCAAACACATGGCTCTGTGTGCTAGGCTCTGTCTCCTAGTCTCTCGTCTCTTTCTCTTTTATCCCTGCCGAAGCTGACTGCAACAGAGAACTGTCATTAATACAATTCGGCAGAGGTGTCTGAACTTTACCATTCACTTCTCTTGGCTCTGCCATCCATTCACAAACCTGCGCTTGACCATGCCCCTGCTTCCACAATAGGCATATCAAGAACTAAGCATTGCATATTTTATCTCAACATCAGATATTGATAAAATGGCAGCCTATGAATCTATTATAGATTTTTTTTGCATATAAACTGCCATTTAGAACATACAATACAGTTGCACTCCATTTACAGGAAAACTATTGTTGGCTATCTAACTAGCTGACTGAATAACCATGCCATATAGTGGACAACATTCTCATGCTATGTATTAATTTGAACATTTACCCTGAACAAGCAATTAGCTAATGATCTCCACATCAATTTTATGGTATGACATGCTTCGATCAAGTATCGTTTTCTTTCTTTAAAAAATAAATAAATAAATAAATAAATAAAAAATGATTATAAAAAAACTTCAGAGATACATGTACCTTGTACTTCTACTAAAATATAGCAATAATCTTGTATAATAGAACATCTTAGCCTGCAGGAGCACTCTGAAAGTTTTAAGAATTTTTATGAAATCATATTTCTGTCGAGTGAATGGCCCTGTACATCCTGACACTATATTCTAATCCAGCACTTAAACAGCATGCCATATTTTTAAGATTAGACCTGTAACTAAAATCTGAAACTTAATCTAAATTATGGCTCTTATGCAAGCATTTCAATATTCCTGCAAGGAAGTTCATTTTGAATTTTTCCCCAAGAAGCAATGTGACAGAAACATTGACCTGTGTTTTTATGAATCACATTTTTATGATGTTCTTAATTCACAGGCCTAGACCAAGAAAGTAATGTACTGTTGGTTAATTTAAGCAAAACAAACCTAATATTGGGGAACCGTAATTGCTTCTCAGAGTGAGGCTTCATCCGGAAATGGCCGAAAGCTTCAAATAAAAGAAGAGTCAATCAATCTTGCTGAGCAAGACATTTGGGCATGTTAAATGATGCCCCCTCCGGGCAGGCAGAGCTCTACATTATACTGCAATTTTTTTGCACATTGCTAGTATGGCAGAAACATTTATAAGCAAACACAAGTAACCTTCCCATTCCACTCTTGCTTCTAGACATCCATTATCCAATATCCTAACAGCTGGGTGCCAGAGTTGGGGGGCATATGCTCATAGTCTGTTTAATAGAACTTCCAAAAATAAAGACATTGATAAACAGGTCTTTGCTGCATCTTGGAATCAGGTTAGTTCTGAAAATGTTCCTCAAACATGTGCTGCAGAGGGCAGCATAGATGCTGTCCATGAAAATCATTAGTGCACACATGATCATAAAATCATTTAAGCTTCACATCTAGATGCTGCTTCTTTAATAGTGCAAACTGGAGGATGGTTTTCCCCAATAGAGCTCAGACTCTAGACCATGATTATTCTGAATTTAAACACAGATAAAAACCCCTGCACAGCCTTTGTAAAGGTCTCTTGTTTGAATAACCATCAACATGTTGCACTGGCTTTTTCTGTTACAGAGTGCATCAAAGGCCAGGGCACTCAAAATCTGTTTCATCCACCATGAACTCTTACTAAGTTCCATAACATCAGATCTGTTGATACACAAGTAATAATGCAGATAACCAGTTACCTTTTGGTATTTAACATCATAACTAAGATCTGGAGCTGGACCTTTGGCCGTTCAAATGGATTGCCTGATAGGCAATTGGTTGTAATTGGTAAGCCCAACTTCCATGCTTATGTGAAACATAGGTACTATGCCTCCCAGGGCCATTTATTCAGCCAGCTCCTATACTCCCTGCATGTAGATATAACTCCAACATTGCTGACAATACAGCCATGCTTCATTACAAATGGAGACAAGGGAGTGCTATGATAACAACTACAGTAAGTTACACTATATTGCCAAAAGTATTCGCTCACCCCTCCAAATAATCAGAATCAGGTGTTCCAATCACTTCCATGGCCACAGGTGTATAAAATCAAGCACCTAGGCATGCAGACTGTTTTTACAAACATTTGTGAGAGAATGGGTCGCTCTCAGGAGCTCAGTGAATTCCAGCGTGGAACTGTGATAGGATGCCACCTGTGCAACAAATCCAGTCGTGAAATTTCCTCGCTCCTAAATATTCCACAGTCAACTGTCAGCTGTATTATAAGAACGTGGAAGTGTTTGGGAACGACAGCAACTCAGCCACGAAGTGGTAGGCCACGTAAACTGACGGAGCGGGGTCAGCGGATGCTGAGGCGCATAGTGCGAAGAGGTCGCCAACTTTCTGCAGAGTCAATCGCTACAGACCTCCAAACTTCATGTGGCCTTCAGATTAGCTCAAGAACAGTGCGCAGAGAGCTTCATGGAATGGGTTTCCATGGCCGAGCAGCTGCATCCAAGCCATACATCACCAAGTGCAATGCAAAGCGTCGGATGCAGCGGTGTAAAGCATGCCGCCACTGGAATCTAGAGCAGTGGAGTGACAAATCACGCTTCTCCATCTGGCAATCTGATGAACGAGTCTGGGTTTGGCGGTTGCCAGGAGAACGGTACTTGTCTGACTGCATTGTGCCAAGTGTAAAGTTTGGTGGAGGGGGGATTATGGTGTGGGGTTGTTTTTCAGGAGCTGGGCTTGGCCCCTTAGTTCCAGTGAAAGGAACTCTGAATGCTTCAGCATACCAAGACATTTTGGACAATTCCATGCTCCCAACTTTGTGGGAACAGTTTGGAGCTGGCCCCTTCCTCTTCCAACATGACTGTGCACCAGTGTACAAAGCAAGGTCCATAAAGACATGGATGACAGAGTCTGGTGTGGATGAACTTGACTGGCCTGCACAGAGTCCTGACCTCAACCCGATAGAACACCTTTGGGATGAATTAGAGCGGAGACTGAGAGCCAGGCCTTCTCGTCCAACATCAGTGTGTGACCTCACAAATGTGCTTCTGGAAGAATGGTCAAAAATTCCCATAAACACACTCCTAAACCTTGTGGACAGCCTTCCCAGAAGAGTTGAAGCTGTTATAGCTGCAAAGGGTGGACCGACGTCATATTGAACCCTATGGATTAGGAATGGGATGTCACTTAAGTTCATATGCGAATCAAGGCAGGTGAGCGAATACTTTTGGCAATATAGTGTATGTGGAGGATAAAACATCCCTTTTGACACCAGTAGATCTGAAGTGGAAAGAGTAAGTAGCTTCATGTTCCCAGAGACTTCTTGTGGGAGCTCAAGAATTGTGAACTTGTCCCTAACACTCCTCCCTAACATCTATTGCTGTACCATAGATATTATCCTAACTGGTGGCATCATTGTAGGGTACAGGAATTGCTCTGTCTCCAGAAATGTTGAGAACAGGAGGGCTCATCACATGCTCCGGACAGATAACTCACAACAGACTCATAGCTTCACAGGACATTTACAAGGTACAGTGTGGGAGAAAGGCTAGAAAAAAGAAACACCTGAATTTAGTCACCTAACACAGGAGCTGTTTCTGATCACTTTCAATCACAGACACCTGGCTAAAAACTGTTTTTACCAGCAGTGTATCAGGCTACAAAATAGCCTCTAGTCCATTCCCACTACCAATTTATTACTCAATCACTTTAAATGAAACTATTCCACATCTATTGTCCCTTTATACTTCACTGAAACACATTTACTTTAGTGTTGTGAATTTATTTGGTCCTGTTTCTTTTGGCATTTAGTCAGTTACTATAAATTCTCACCCTTTTCACTCTACACCTCCCACCTTCCCATGACAACTCTACAGCATTTTGTATTCTATTTTGAACTTTATATTAGTTGATAATTATTCTTGCTATTTATTTATGCCTGTGATGTCACAATGAAGAGGTTTAGATTGATGCAGGTGCAGATAGACAGTTTAATGCAAATCAGCACACTATCCAAAAATATCAGGCATGTTCAGCAAACAGGATATCTTTACAAAATCCAGAATAGAATATAAACATTATGGATTGTTGTGAAAAAAATATCACAGGAAATCCTCAAAATACTCAAACCATACATCTGGCACCAACGAGTATAACTATACCAGACAATGTTTATGATGCATTGAGAGTGTCATGGATGTTAAGGTTAATTACTTCATGTCTATAAAAAAAAGACATTGTCATCCCTGAGGCCTTGGATTGTGATTGCCTAATGAGCCTACATGGTGTGACACAGATTGTTTAATTACGGTCTGCATAAAATCACATTAGTGTAAAATGACCACTTTTATTAATTTAAGCCATAGTTAAGACAAGTGCTAACAGCTTAGTGAAATCTTATAGCCAGGTGTGAGTTCAGTGACTGGGAAAAGGATAAATGACATTTGTAGGTTACTGCATTATTGTGCAGTTTTAAGAAGCTTGTGATTTGTAGTGAATCCCTCCTGGATCTGTAATGGGACTAGAAACTGTTTCCTCTTGTTTCTATAAGATAAATCCTTGCATTAATTACCTCATTACTGTATATCCAGAGGAAGGAGCATTTAATCAGGAATATTCTGAACCCTCTGAATAGTTCCTGATTTATCATTATTGATTTATATAGACAAGCTTTCAGTGGATTATAATAAAGGACGACTCACTCAGTGCTCACTTTAGACTTTACAGTATAATTTAGGCAATCTTCCAACCTCTTATCCACCTGCCTGAAATCAGCTGCTCCACTTTCTTTGCTTACATTCAGTATATTCTCTGAATATGAGCTGTTCAAATTCAGCTGAAAAGTCTACATGCACTTTCTCACCTTTCAATGCAAAGTGGATGAGGCTTAGAATTTCACCCTCACTAATCAAGGCTAATGTTGTTTTTTCCCCCACCCTCACAACTTGTATTGGAACCATGTGTTTCTGCTCGAATGTTTTTAAGTCTGGGCAATGTAGTTAGTGAGCGAGTAGTAGTGAGTGAAAAATGACTTTAACTTGGCAGGCTGATTTGTATACGGCTGACCTTTGATGCATCTAAATAATGCTTATAAATAATGCTTCCTGCTCTCTGTGATGCCTCAATTGCTTGTTCATAAAAATCTAAAATTCTGTTTAAGGTTATCCCAACAGAGGTAAAAATGTCTCACACTGAAAACTGACTTTTATTATCGGACTGGACTTTTATTATCAGACTTAATATAAAACTAATTTTATATCAGACCTGTGGCGATACAATAATTAATTTGTCTATACTGTTTGAAAATATCCTATAAATTGATTTTCATTCCACCAGTGGAATGGAATACCAGTGTACTGGTGAAAAGGGTTAAAGATTCATGCAAGTTGTTGACCAGGTTAAAATGACACATTGGTACAGTGGGTAACATTACACCTCACAATTTCCGAGTTCCCCGGTTCATCCTGAGTTTGGGTTACGGTCTGGGTGTTGTCTCAGGTATTTTCTTTGTGACTATGCTTCCTCTTGCTTCTTCAGTTCTCCTAGCTGCCAAAAACATGCCAAAAGATGTTATTGGCTATAATCAGTTTTGCTGAGATGTGACGGAATAATTGAATGTAAGTGCATAGTGCCCTGTAATGGACTGGTGTCCCATCTAATGTATATTGCCACCTTGTGTGTCTGTGTGTGTGTGTGTGTGTGTGTGTAACCTGACCAGGATAAAGCAGTTGAAAATGAATAAATTAATATCCTGATTGTACGCACGTAAATGCTTCTGAGCGGCATAAAGGAAAAGTGTTTGCCCTGTTGTAGGAAGGAAGAATGTGCTAGTGTTACCCTCCCCAGGTGGTAGATGTCGTGTGATAGGGGTGAGTTAGCTCAGTGGGTGAGAACTGACAAGACCAAATTGAGGGAAAATAAGGGGGAAAAATCCTGCATGTTACTGATTTTGTGATACATTTCTAAATAGTAGGAAATTTGGATTTTAGTGCAACCCAGTTTGGTAGGTAGATAGTCATGGACAATTTTTTTTAAACCATTTTCAAAGTGATTTATAAATTCAGCCAGGCGTTCCAAAATGACCTAATTGAATACAAGATTAATATACTGCTTGATTAAGAACGTAATGAATATCGGCACACCCACAGCACCATAGTGTGACCATGCATATTTCTTTTAACAGTGATTCAACCTTTCTAGTGCCCTACTTTTGTGGACTATTAGCTGTGTAAGCGAGTCTAGCATTCATTCTCTGATCTTTTCTTTTTCATCCTGCAGCATGAGTGACACTGTGCTCCAAACAGCAGTATCTAGCTGTGCTGTAAAGTCCTAATTGCCTGAAGACAGTGTGATGTCTCTGTCTTAAGGATGTAAGTGAGCCCAGAAGGTTTAATCTTATTTGACCTGTTCTATCTCTAATGAACATGGTGCATCTGTTCAGCCAGGAGCTGAATCCAGTCTCTTTTTTTTTTTCATTCAGAAAGAAGAAAATCTTCTTGCCTTGTCAGAGAGACATTCAGAAGACAGCCTTATTTTTTTTAAATATAAATGTAGAGACAAAAGAATAAAAAATGACTGTCTTCTAGAAGCAGGAAATGTTTTGAATGGTCTGTGTATAAGCCTGTCATCTCAAAATTTAATCCATAACTAATGTGTACATGATGTGTCTGTGTGCTAAGATCAGAACCAATGAACCAGTGGCAATTTGAGGTGCAGTAACTAATTTTCACTCCTCTGTCACAAAAACACAATTTGCTGATCTTATCTCACATCTTTCAAGCATTTGCAGTGTGGGTTGAAGATGCTAATTGGGTGCATAGTGTCACAGGGTTTCTCTTGGAACAAGATTGCAGCATGACACATTTTAATGGAGGACAGCTCTCTCTCTCTCTCTCTCTCTCTCTCTCTCTCTCTCTCTCTCTCTCTCTGGGTTGCATTTTAGCAATGTTCAAAATAATCTAAGCCAATTAAATAGAGAGGAAACTGAATGTATGATGCAAAGTAGTAAAGAATTAACTCATGACTAAATTGAGATAAAAGCCATTAGTCTTTGTGCTTTCAGTTTTTTTCCCCATAACACATTATATATACAAAGTACTAAGGTATTATAAATATTTAAATACAATGGACTGGATTAATTAATATTGTAATTAATGTTATTTTATACATATCAGAACAATCTGCTGAGTCTACATTTTTAGTTCTGAGGTCTCCTTTTATCTAAATCTACTTTAAAAGTTGCACAGTAAAACTGAATTCAATAAATTCTTGCCGTTTATGTCCAATATTTAAATGTCACGTTATTTGACTATGAATATAGCCAAATAAATTCAGTTCCAAAAACACAGGCTCCCTTTTCTTTTTTCTTTCCAATATTTTTGTCAGACAAGCATCAGCAACACATATTTCTAATAATCGTCTAATCACCCAGTCCTGTTCACTGTAGAAAAGATGTTATTGTGTTATGTATTTGTCACGGATATCCGTAATCATCAGTCGGAAAATATACAGGGTTAAAGTTTTAAGAGTCTTTATATTAAAATAAAACATAATGAGTCATATGTATGTTATTGTTGTTAAAAAAGGGGAGTGTTGGTTTGTTTAGCACTAATAAAAACTGCAAGCACAGGAGGATTCTTCTTTTAAACTGCTATCACTTATCACTGCTATCAATTACTTTCTGTACTCATGTTTGATACAGGTGAATTAAAGAGGGCTTTAGCTCTATGCACGTTGTGATAATGTCACCCAATGTGTCTTGGCCCAAATTATTTGAAAATCAGAGATAATTTTGTAAAATTGCAAGTTCCTTTGAATATCACGTGTTTCCTTCACATTGCTTTAATTTTTGAAAGCTCAGTAGCACAAAACTCTGAAGGGAGTGATTGATGGTAATACTTATTACACAATTTATTAATACATTTTATTATACAGAATTATTCAATTCAATTATTTATTTGTTGCTGCCATTGTCAAGCTTTTAATTAGAATTTGGACTTAAATTAAAATTCCAATTTTCTTCTATGTTGAAGTGTAAGTACTTCCATTACATAGGCTCTGGGATAATTATTTCCATGAAACGTTAATGTCATTTGGAACTCTCCTACAACACTAATAGGTTCTGTAAAGAGAAAGAAAATGCATTAGCATTCTACATCAGGATGGAGCAGAAGCACGCACTTTCATTTTACTGCACATTTCCTAATGAAACCATGAAAATATGTGTGCTAATGGACAAGGGATGCATTGGAATGATTGTTTGAGTGTTGTTTTAAATAGAGGAGGCTGTAGTAACAAAGCATCCTGGCTTTAGTGCTCCATACATTAACGTTTTCAGACTCTGTCTCTCATTAGTATGTGAAAGCTTTCACTTTATATATGAGCTCTACCACAGGCACAGAAAGGAAGCCCAATTATTGAGGTTTTTCCTCAAATTACCTTCTGGCTGACTTCTCACTCTAAATGAGTTAAGGCTTCAAAAAAGGTGGTAAATTAATCATTAATCTATAGCTAATAATTATGCATATAAGTAGTGAATATAGCAGTTATTTGGTTCATTGTTTTATCTTCTCTATTCTTAGGTAAGTGTTGTGTATGTCTACTGTTTCTGAATTTGCCGGCTTAAAGGCTAAATAATGATTAGTAAAACACTAATTGTGCTCTCATAGTACACAACCTGGTGACCATCAGCTATCACCACTAGCTTTGATTAGGTGTGCTTCTGCTAAAATCCAATCATACCGGCTCCTCTCATTCCCTTTAGGACCCGAGTGTTTCCAATGCATTTACCATTTTCCGATTTTTATGGTGATACGAACAAGTTGGCTGTCACTTTCCTGGAACTATATTTTCCATGTCTTAACACTGAAACATGTACATGCATTATTATTTAGAATACCAGCAATCTACAGTTACTTAAATCACTGTAAGGAGCTGCGTAAGTTGCACTGCAAGGGGTTACAAAGTGTGGCATAACCCGTCATAGGAAAAACAGCAGTACAAATTTGTCTGGCTTTGATACATGAACAGCATTGATAATGAGGACTACTTTGTAAATAAACTGATTATCTAAACATTGGTTGAAATAGAAGCGTTTGTCAAAAACGATGCTTTAGAAAAGTTTAGGTGTAACCATAGCTGAGCTGTTCGATCTTATTTGGTTCAAATGAAAAAAGTCACTTGTAAAATAAATATTGTATTTACTTACCTTTTGGGTAAATAAACTAGTTTCTTTTAGCGAGGAATGACATTTTTAGTCATAAATATGTTCAGCGGACAGGGAATATCACATCTCTGTCTTGTGCAGCTCCAACTCTTAGTAATGTAATCAGTTTATGACCACAAAAACAGCATCAGCACACAAAAGGGTGAAACATTAAGTGCACCCAAACAACAGAGCTAGCATTAAAGGCAAATAATACTCACAAAAACAGGGCTAAAAATATATAAATAACGTGAGATGACATATAGAGAGAGATAACAAATCATTTAAGGATGCTGAATAATATTCCTTCAGTACAGAGGTTTTTTGAGGGAAAGAAGGGAAAGAGAAGTGAGAATCTACAACAGTGTGATTAGCAAACTATCGAATTTCCTTGGCACGCTAATTCTTGCCATGGCTCCCTACAGATTCATCTGATTTCCAGCTGTAGCTGGTTAGGACATAAAAAGGACCCCTGACAGGCTTTTATATATCTGATAGAACTTATATAAGTAGAGTTTCCAACCAAGTGAAGAGACATTTTATATCTAATTGAGGGGGACAGTTTCATCATTCCTGGTGGATGTTCTGCAGCTCTGGTCTTTCGTTAATTTTTCTGTTAATTAAAGTTAACTTTCACTTTTCTTTACCTTTTTTTATGTTTTCAATTTCGTTTGTAAAGCGCTTTTAACAATGGACATTGTTTAAACAGCAGCTTTACAAAACATAAGAAATATAGAACAAAAAGGTCAAAATAAATATTAGACTTATATTTAAATGTATTTTTATTTATCCCTAAGTTGTTGTTTTAGTTTTTTTTTTTTTTTTTTTTTTTTTTTTTTCAAATACAAAAAGGTCAGTGGTGTCCCTCTCCCTCCATCTGTTATTTCCACTCTAGGTTTATTCACTATGAAAAAAAGAACAATTTCACACATGGGTTCTGCATGTGTCATCCTGCTATAACCAAATAATGGAAATACCACGTTTTGAACAAAATAAGACTTTAAGACACAGAATTATTGATTATTTTTATATAATCTTGATACAGATTGGATTACTTATCACTTATCAGCCCTATCATCACCTGGAAATGCAGTTCCTGGAACAGAAACATTTGAAGCGTTTATGTAGTGATGAATTGAGCTGAACCAGGTTATTGATCCTATTGAGCCTGAAATATAATGTTTTCTTATTTATTATTCAGATGTTTTTGGGTATAACTGCATATAGAGCTGTATATGGTTCATTTGTCACAGACGGTGATATCATGTTTTACAAGGATTTTTTTTTGTGTGTTGTTAAAAACTGATTGAAGCTGTCATTAATAAATGAAGGTAAGCAGACGGTTCTTCTCTGTTTGTTAACTCTCAGTATTGTGCTAAATCTTCCAAACTACCAAATTTCATTTATTCATCCATGATCAGTACACACTTTACTATGGGTTAGTGTGGTGGATCTGGATCCTATCCCAGGAACAATGGGCATGAGTCTGAGAAGCACACTTAATTGGATTTCAGTGCATTACAGGGCACAGTACACACACACACACTTATTTACATCTTTAACATAGCTGCTCCACCCTTCTGGCATCTTGATGGGAGATAACAGGAAACCAGAGAATTGCTTATTACTTAATATTACTTAATTACACATTCGTGCCTTCTACAGAAAGTAGAGCATTGATTGTCTTGCTCTCTTTTAAACAGGGTGTGCAAGCAGAACCGATTTGCTTAATACTGTGTCCTGGAAAATGGAGTTCATATAAACATGCATATTTATTGTCTGTCAGTGTACCTACCATGGACCAATTACACTCAGAAGAGAAGCAGAAGGCAGGTGCTTCATGTACAGATCTTTGTGTTGAAACCTTTTGTCAAATTGTTATTTGACAAATTGTAATTAAATTAAATTAAATTTTAATTGAATAGCGCTTTTAACAATAGCTTTTATGCTACAGCTGCCTTGCATGAATCTGTAAGTAAATAGGTTAATACTGGAAGGTTTATGGTATTCTTTAAATAAATTATGTAGACTTCATTGTAGAAAATTTATTGTAGAAACTTGGATGTTATCTCAATTTGTAATGCAACATAAGGTCATGATTGCTTTTATAAGTATAGAGGCAACAATGACAAGGAAAACTGTGAGAAGACTTAAAGAAGAAACCTTGAGATGAACCAGACTCAAAAGGGAACCAGTCCTCTTTTGGTTGCCAATAAATAATGGGTTTGTTCAAAACAGGTCAGTGTAGTACAGTGTGATGAAATGATTTGTGTTGAAATATCAGCATCAAAGTTACAGCAACAGTTTTTAGGTAGAAGTCTACTCTAGTGTGGTGAATTTACTCTTTCATGAAGAGCTGAGACCATGGTTCCATATTTGCTGGGATGTTTATTCAGCTAAGAATAGTCCTAAGGGCCTACAACAGAGTGAAGTATTCACTAAAACAATAAAATAGGATAAAGACTGTGATGTCCACTACAATCCCGAGTCATGTTGGCCTTATTGTTGGATTCCTTACAATACGAGGCCACCGTTTGCCTTGTGCTCACTGAGTGAAGTCTATGACCTAAATTTTTCTTTAGGATAGCATTTGATGTTATCATTTTCCTGTCAAACACCCAGCCTCTCTGACATTCAGGAATGATGAAACAGGATTTTGTTTACAGATGTGATTGAACATTTTTAAAAGGTAGTCTTAGTTGTCTGGTAGGCATTAAATGTTTCTTGTGTGATGGGTTACCATCTGACTGTATTAAAATGTGCTACTTTTGAGCATACTTTTGTTCTTGGTTATCATAATTTTTCAGATATAAATATAAAAATGTTTGTTTTTTTTTGTATGCAAAAATACCAGTTTTAGAAATGGTTCAGTTAAACAGAAACAGTAATTATGACATGATCTTGCTATTGTAAATTTACAAAATTTGCTCACATTATTTGGTATGTTGAAGGACAGGATTCATTAATTTACACCCGAGAGCAAAGACAAAAAAAAAACCTCTTAAGTCTCCTTCTTAAGTCCACATTTTCTATTCCTGTCTTTTTATTTAATTCAGGTATGAAGGGAAGTGATTCTTCCCTACTGTACAACAGTCATAGGCCCTTCTCTTCAAGGAAATCTACCAACCATAGAGGCATGGTAATTCAGTGATCTTCAATGTTTGATCAGAAAATAAATTTAAAGCCCTAGGTGAACTTTCCTTTCAATAACATTAAGCATAACTTTCTTTAATTATACCTATAGATTCTATAGAATATCTATACAATGTCTTTAATACTAAATACAAGTCATTCTTAATCATATATACTGTTATTTACTTTTCTGTTCCCTAATAAATTCTTTGATGGCTCTATAACTTTATATCATTTCTGTTTAATAACAAATGTAATTAATATGCAGTGCATATGGAATTAATTTTCAGTATAAAATTAGTGTGAGTGGTTTATCAAAGTGGCAGTGTTGGCAGAATGTAAAATGGCTGTGAATGTAAGAGGAGGAGAGGACAAGCACTGACTAACGGTAATGAGACATCCTCTGGCAAGGGGAAGGAGAAAACACATGCTCTATTTGGCATCATTTGTATACATAATATCTTTCTGTTGTTGCTTATCAGCCTGAGACGTCATACCATCCTCACAGTGATGTATAATGGTAGTAGCTTTATAAAGTTAAGCTTGGTTGTTGTTTTTTTTTATTAATTTAACAGGTCACTGGCTTTTGGTGGATGGTGGATGTTCTCCTCTAGGCAAAGTCCTGGTTGTGCCACAGTCTTTCCATTTCTTTTTAAATAATGGATTTAATGGGGCTCTGTGAGATGTTCAGCGTTTGGGATCTTTTTAAAACCTGTCCTTGACAGAAACTTTTTGAGAACATTGTTCCAGACTTGTTTTAACAACTTCTTGGCCTTTTTGTATTATTTAGGTATAATTTCTAATAACATAATAGATGTATTTAATATTATAATTATGTGAAATAATGGGTATGGGACAGAACCATTCTGACACTGTTCCACTTGCTAGCATGATTTTTGAGATGTTATAATGCCTCACAGACCTCACAGAGTAAGAATATATCTTTTGGTCAACATGTCCATTTTTGAATTTCCACTCAGGGAGTTTATAAGTTAACACAATCATGCTAAAACGTCACAGACACTCATTAGGAATCCCAATAACCTTTTCGGGGCTGTCAGCCACATCTCTTTCTTTTCCCTCTCTCCCTCTCGCTCCCCTTTCCGGCTGTCTCTCTGGAAGATGTAGACATGTTATCAGTGCAGATACACCGAATGCACTTTATCTGTCTTTCTTTCTGAACGTGAGTTCAGAACTGCTTTAACGTATGACAACTTCATTGCTCGGGTTTTCTTCATTTGGATTTTCATTTATCTTGATGTGTTGAAGTATTTTCCCAGAGCTATTTTGTAGCTTGTCTATGTCAGCTGCTTTAGCCATTTATGTGCCGTTTATGGTTGATCTACTGTGAAGATGAAGTCTGCAGTGTATGAGGTATAACTAAGCTGTAACTAAGCAGCATGATTGCCTTAGTCAAATAATCAGGACATTTATCAATTATAAGGGATCCATTCTTGCAGTCCTGTTGACAGGAATGAAATTAATTTATCCTTTCAGCACGAGAATGTTTTTTAGTGTCAGTGATAACTTCTAGACTTGCCAGAGTCCAGTTATCATGTCTTGGTGGCTTTTGTGTTTTATTATAAACATGTTACATAATGGGCATGGGACAGAACCATTCACAATGGATACAGGCATAAGACAAGAATTTGTCTACTCACCAATGATGTTAGGAGTACGCTCGTACCAAGGCTACTAAGGGACAGAACCAGGAGATATAGTGGCCTACCTGTGAAGTGCTGTGGGGAAAAACACTGAATCAGATTCAGTGATATCAAAAAAGTACTGACAAGACAAGGACAGCCTTTTGGCGTTAAGACCAGTATAAAACAACAAAAGACCAAACTCTAATACCAACATTAAATCTATATTTCTGTATAGATCTGAAAATGGAAAACAATGAGGGCCATGACAGATAAATTACAAATGTTCATTAAAAGAGGGCATTTCACTGGGCATACCTGCAATGAAGATCTGGCAGATCTAGAGGTCCTTCAGTAAGAGAGGAACAGAGAAAGATTCAGTGATTAATTATTTGAGAATATTCAGCACAGAAAAGCTGGACAAGATGGGTGGAGCCAAGTCAGAGGTCTAATGTGGATAACCTGTGCCCCACAATAAGCAAAAGGGTTTCAAATCAGACAAGTCATGTGGCACTTCATTTCCATAACATGTTGACAGTATTTAACTAATTATGTGACGTGTGGTGAATTGTGACTTCTACTGGCAGCTGGAACTAATTTAGATGTTTCCCAGCAAGTGGGGTGAATATTTAAGCAATCATAATTTATAATTTTTCTATTTGTAAATAATTGTACAAATTATGTCATTTTTCTCACAGTTTAATGTTAATGGCTAGTTTAGTTAGTTTTGGGGTGCTTGAATATAGTATAACAAGATAGAGAAAGAAAAGGAGACAGAGGAAATATATGAAGATGACGAGGAAGATTATGGGAAGAATTTAAGGAAAAAAGGGTACTAGACAAAGGGGACTGGAAATGAGGGAGATAGAGAGAGAGAGAGAGAGAGAGAGAGAGTAATATCTTATGCCTGCTGTAATAGTTCAGCTGCTAGGTGCAGTGCAGGCTGTTGGTTTGAAGTCTGTGATATTGCATTGGTATGTCCTTGAGGTGACAGTGCCTCCTAAGGGACATGCTGAGGAGCAAGTTTCTTCCAGTGAACCTGCAGGGACAGTATCTGCTTATGTGTAAGAGAGAAAGAAAGAAAAATCTTTTTGCATCTTTTTTTTATTTTTATGGGATTCAATTGTTTGCATGTTTGGTACATTTGATTAAGTGTGAAATCACTGGTCCTCCTGAAAACCCTGTTCTGTTTGGGTAGGAAAGTGAATCAGTATCAAACAAAAGTAAAGAACTCAAGCAAAGCTCTGATTATAATGCCTTCTTCAAACCCAGAATCAATTCTGTGTATAGAAGTCTCAACACAGGAGCTCATCAGACCAGAAGTTTTGTATGCAGCCTTTTATTTTGCCCTGAACAAGCTGTCAGGCATGGTCAGAGAGGACTGGCCTCCAGGCTTGTGTGCTTATGTCCTGTTTCTTTTTTGGCACCATGTGGTGTTGTTCATTTTTGTGTAGTCTGGCATCACCTTGGTTGATGGTTCCTTACACTTGGCCATGTGCTGTAAGATGTGGCATTTTATTTTCTATGGTGCCAGGAATCACATTTCTTATATTCAGGAATGCAGAGCCTATTCTCAGATCATTGGGTGTGAGGCAGATGGATATACACCCTGGATGGGATGCCAGTCTATCACAGGTCACCAGACCTAGGGGCAATTTAGAGTCTTTCTTCCACTTGCCAACAAGTTTGTTTGTTTGTTTGGGTTTTTTTTTTTTGAGATGTTATAATGCCACATACCCCAATAGAATAAGAACATAGCTTTTAGTCAACATGCCCCTTTTTGAATTTCTACTTAGAGAGTCCCACAATCATGCTGAAATGTCACAGACACTCATTATGAATCACAATAACCTTCTCTGGGCTGTCAGCTACCTCTCTTTCTTTTCCCTTTCCCCTCTCTCTCCCCTTTCTAACTGTCTCTGGAAGATTTAGACATGTTATCAATGCAGATACACTAAATGCACTTTATCTGTCTTTCCTTCTGAACATGAGCTCAGAACTGCTTTAACGTATGACAACTTTATTGCCCTGGATTTCTTCATTTGGATTTTCAGCTGTATTGATGTGTTGAAGCATTTTCCCAGAGCTATTTTGTAACTTGGGTATGTCAGCTAACTAGTTCAATGTGCCATTTATGGTTGATCTAGTCTGAAGAAGAAATCTGCAAAGTTTGGAAGCCACCGATATAAAGCTGTAACTATGATGCATGTTAGACATTTAATTAAATAAATTTATCCTTCAGCATGAGTGTCATGGAACTTTTTTTTGTTTTTTAGTGTCATGGATAACTTCTAGACTGGCCAGTACAGCCCAGTTAGTGTGTCTTGGTGGCTTTTTTGCATATACATCAGTGTACCTGTATTATCCTGGTCAGGTTCATGGTGTATCCAGAATCTGTCACAGGAACACTGGACATGAGAAGGCTATACTTTGCAAGCCACTATCAACACACATATTGGCACACTTATTTATACCTAGGGGCACTTTAGTGTCGCTAATCCACCTACCAGCATGTTTGTGGGAGGTGGGGTGAATCTAATGAACCCATAGGAAACCTGCACTTCTCTAACTAACAGCTGTGCAAGATTGTCTCCATTTACACACCCTTGCACTTATGTTTGCATTGTCAACATTTCATTGTGCAAAGGTATTACTTGGTGTTCTTTGACAGTGAATTAGTCTAATGGTCCTATATCTATCCATTATTATGACAATATGTTTTATATAACATTGTGATTTTAGGTCTTTTTTTAAAAACGTTTTGTAAAATGTCTATATCTTGTTCTCACCTTTGTCTGCCATTTCTTATTGTTGTCAAAAGGCTTTTGGTTGTCATTTTAAAATCTTGAGAATATTGTTTGCACAGCTGTTTCTTCCTTTCAGTAGGTCTTTTTTTTTTTTTTACTGATTTTGATCTTAGCCTACTTTATTGAATTAGGATAATAATCATAGACTTGCTTCTGGTTATCGTGTCTGTCTGGGTGTGAAACGAAGCATTTCGACATTTTGGAAAAGCCGGAGCCATTTATAAAAATTCAAAAATTTCACATTGATTACAAATTACAATCTAATCTGTTAACGTTGTACTTCTTTGTGAGTGAATGCTTGCTTGTAAGAGCTGCCACTCTTTTAAAAAGTTTGGCAGTGGCAAGTTTTCTGCATGCCCATTCTGACATTGCTGTAATTCCTGTTTAATGTTTCACATCAGTGGACAGTGGGGACAGTGTTTCAGTGCTTTAACTATAACGTGAAGAATTATTCTTTTTAATGAAAATTCACATCAGTGTAGTGATGTTTTTTTTTTCTGTTTTCCATAGACAAGTGTGATGAAGCCTTAGCCACACCTCTTTCCCACAGTGCCTTCAGTGGTTCATCTGTGTTTACCACTGGATATGCTCCTGGATACGCCAAACTGAACAGAAGAGGAGGTGAGAGCACACACACACAAACACACACACTTAAAGTAGCAATAATGTAACCAATCAGCTATTACATTAGATCCAATGCCAGGTGAAGTGCATAACATTGATCATCTCATTACATTTGCACCTGTCAAGGGGGTGGATATATTAGGCAGCAACTGAACAGCAAGTTCAGGGTCATGGGCTCATTGATGCGCATGGGGAGTGAAAGCTAGCCTGTCTGGTCCAATCACACAAGAGTGCTACTGTATTACAAATTTCTCATAAAGTTAATGCTGGCTATAATAGAAAGGTGTCAGAACACCCTACTTGCTGGGTGTGGGGCTATTTAGCCACAGAAGGGTCAGGAGTGTGAAGAAGGAACAATGAAAAAGGTGACTTGGTCTGAATCACAGTTTTTTCACATCCTTTGGACATTGGAGTGCGTATGTGTTGCTTATCTGGGTAAGAGATGGCACTAGGATGCACTATGGGAAGAAGGCTAGCTGGCAGATGCAGTCTGATGCTCTGGGTAGTGTTCTGCTAGGATGTCATGTGAATGTTGCTTTCATACAGATTACTTACCTAAACATTGTGCAGACCAATACACCTCTTCATGGCCTTGCCACACAGCAAATATTTTTCAGGAATGGTTTAAGGAACATGACAAAGAGTCCAAAGAGTTGAATTCCCAGATTTCATTCCAGTCAATCACCCGTGGAATGTGTTGGACAAACAAGTCCAATCCATGGGAGCCCCACCTCATAACTTACTGGATTTACAGATCTGCTGCTAATATCTTTAGGCTAGATACCACAACACACCTTTAGAGGTCTTGCGGAGTCCAGGGCTTGATGGGTCAGAGTTGTTTTGGTGGCATAAGGGATACTTTTGCAGCTAATCAATGAGCCAATCAGGTGGCAGCAACACAATGCATAAAATCATGAAGATACAGGTCAAGAGCTTCAGTTATTGTTCACAAAAAACATTAGAAGTGTGATCTTTGTGATTTTAATAATAGCATAGTGGTTGGTACTGGATGGGCTGTTTTGTGTATTTCAGAAACTGCTGAGATCTCCTGGGATTTTCATAAATATCTGTACACAGTATTTTGCACAAACAAAAAACACTGACTGAGTGGCATTTCTGTGGTTGAAAATAGCTTGTTGATAAGAGAGATCAAAGGAAAATGACGAGATTGGTTCAAGCTTTCCAGGATGGATATATTAACTCGTATAATCACTCTTTTCAACTGTGGTTATCAGAAAAGCATTTTAACATGCATAAAACTTTGAACCTTGATGTGGATGGGCTAAAACAGCAGAAGACCACATTAGCTTCTATTCCTGTCAGCTATTAACAATAATCTAAAACAAAAAAAAATCACTTAGTCTTTTTCCAGTCTTCATTTGTCAAGTTTTAGTGAATCAGCGCCCATGATAGCCTCAGATTCTTGTTCTTGGCTTGGCTGCATTCTGAGATGCTTTTCACCGCAGTTGTAAAGAGTGCATTATACTTAGACTTTCTGTCAGCTTAGTCCAGTCTGATCTGGTCACAGTCTCTGATTTCTCTCATCAACAAGGTATTTTAGCCTGCAAACCCTCCACTCACAGAATGTTTTTTTTTTTTTGGTGTAAACTGTAGAGACTGTTGTGTGAGATATCCAGGAGTTCAGCAGTTTCTGAAATATTCAAACCGGCTCATCTGACACCAATAACCATGCCAGCGTTAAAGTCACAGAGAGCACACTTTTTCTTCCTTCTGATATTTGATATGAACATTAACTGAAGCTTGGTTCTGGATGTGCTTTATTTTTTTGCACTGTGCTGCTGCAACGTAACTGCTATTCCTATTGTTTACATATATTTCTACTATGTATATGTATACATATAGTATAAACATACACAGACTATTGCACTTGCGCTTGAAAAATGTATAATACTGACTCTTACTGACACTTAACAGTGTTACTAGCATTAAACACATCTTGTAAAATATATACGCAATCTTAATAAGAATTGCGCATATGTCAGCCTTTACATATTTTGTAGGAACTGCTATGAGTTTTCACTCAAGTATATGCAAATAGAAAATCTTCCTTTACCCCAAGGAAAAATATGATGAGCCAGTTGACACGAATCTACAATAATTGACAGTTGTGCACCTGTTTTTTGTTTTCAACTTTCTTGTATTTACTGACACCCTGGAAGCCCTGGCTCTTTCTCACATCTAACATGATATCACTTTTCCACTTGAAATATGTGCTGACAAGTCACCCTAGCTTTCTCTCAAGGTATAGAGAATAGAGAGTCCATTTGAGTTCATTAATGTGAAATAAACTTTGTCAGTGTGTTACACAAGCATACAGTATTTCCCCTCAATTAACTATATTTATTAAAGATGGCACTGGAGAGGTTCTCCCAAAAAGGCATTTTTTCAGGTGAAAAGGGTTTTTTTTTCAGTTTAGACTAAATAGGACTATAACAAAGTCAAAATTAATGTGAAACTTGCCTGCTCTCCTGCAGTGGTCATGTTCGAACAGCACATTCAGACCCATAGAGGTAGAAACTGAAGCATGTTTACGTGGCAACTCTTTGGCAAACCTTTGGGTCTGACTATATCTGTAGTACAGTTGAATATATGTTTTGTGTGTTGGTGTCACTTCAGTCTCTGGGATTTAAGCAGTCTGATGGCTTGGGGCTTGGGTGTCGCTAGGCCATAATTCTACTCAGCCCTCCATAAATGATTCTCCATAAACTGTACACAAATTGGTGATCTCCTCAGTCCACTTTAAATTTCATATGAAAACGGCGGCTCTTCGGCTCCTCTCCGTCTTTCAGCGCGTTCTTCAATCCGCAGACCGCAGCGAGGATCAGAGGACAAGTGTGTGTGTGTGTGTGTGTGTGTGTATTTGGCTTGTTTAGTACTCAAATGTTATACACATCTATGCAATACAGTGGAATGCTGCATTAAGTTTACCATCCTACCCTGTTAGTCAAACATTTATTTTATTTTATTTTATTTTATTTTATTTTATTTTATTTTATTTTATTTTATTTTATTTTATTTTATTTTATTTATTTATTTATTTATTTATTTTTTACAATTATACCCTCATTGGGGGCTGAGCCCCCCTTAAATGAAAATTCTAGAATCGCCCCTGGCTTGGGGGAAGAACAGTTACATAGTCTGGTTGTGAGGGCCCAAATGCTTCGGTACCTTTTTCAAGACGGCAGGAGGGTGTAGAGTTTGTGTGAGGTGTGTGTGGGGTCATACACAATGCTGCTGGCTTTGCATGTGTGGTGTCACAGAGATTAGAAATGCTGCTGGGCTTTCTTGGAGATGGAGCTTATGTTGAGGGACCAGGTGAGGTTCTCCACCAGGTGAACACCAAAGAATTAGGTGATCTTGTCGATCTACACAAATCAGATCCATGGATATTCAGAGGAGAATATGTGCACACATATCACCATGTGTTCTCCTGAGGTCAACAATCATCTCTTTTGTTTTGTCCACATTTAGAGACAGGTTGTTGGCTCTACACCGGGTTGTTAACTGTTTCACCTTCTCTATCTATGTTGACTCCTTGTACTTGTGGATGAGACCCACTAAAGTCATGTCATCAGCAAACTTGTGATCTTAAGAACTTGAGGTCTCAAGGGAGTTGTTCAGGCCCAGAAGGTTCATATTTTCAATGAGATGCTGAGGAATGCTGAATTGAAGTCTATGACTCACTATCACAAAGTGCCAATCAGATTGTCTTTCTTGGTTTTGAAGTACCCCACCCCACAAGCACAAGGGCTTGTGTCTTATTGGAGAACAGGTCTTCATGTATGGTTGCCTGTATTTAACCTCAACCCAGACCAAAGTCCCTGTATCCAACTCATTAAAAGCATTCTCACAACATAATGCTACCATTATCATGTTTCACTATGGGGATCAAGTCCAGCTTTGTGCAGTATCTAGGCTGTGGTTGTTCATCTCAGCTGTGGATCTGCACACAGATGGGCTATGTTCAGCTAATTATGTGACTTCACATAACAGCTGGTTAAGGCTTTCAGATCGACAGGGAGAATACATTTGCAATTTTTAATTTATTAATACCTATTAACTGTACTGATTCCCCCACCTTATTACTGTGGGTTATTTTGTGTACATTTATGATGTATAATTCAAAGGCCACTTATGCAAGGCACTGTCTGACAAAATAGAAGTGCATTTTTCTCAATAAATAAAAACTAAAGATAATATAAAATACCGGAACCAGTCTGTTTGTTATGGAGTTAAGATGGACTTAAAAATCTAGGAAAACAAGGAATTAGACTAGAAAAAGAAAACTCAAGATAAAACTATATGAAGCACAATCAAGAGAGGAAATGGAGCAGACTACAAAAGAAGAATTTCGGAGAGCAAGTGCCCTCTGGTGGCTTGGGGAAGAATTGTCTGTAGTGGCCATGACCCAACTGGACAAACTAGAATAAAATGCTCTAAGAGGAAATTTAAAGATGGATATCTTCATGTACATGGATAGCTTACAGATCACCTCGGGTTAACTGAAGATGGTACCTTTCAATTGGTGTTCTTTCAGCACTTGCTAAGAACAATTTATACTCAAGTAAACTACAGATCGATACAAGAAACTTAAAACTGTAATGAAACTCATTCTCTTACCACTACTTGACTTTATAGTAGACAGTTGTGGAAGTTGAATGACTTCCTCTTTTTGCCTTAGAGAATATTTCCTTCAAGCCACCAACTCTGGCTTACTCCTTATAAATAAATTTAAATTCAAATGTTATATCTGGATATCTGTTCTGGATATCTGTATGGATGCTATGGTACAATTGTTAAAATCACTATAAAAGTAAAAGGCAAATGAATTGAACAGAAGCAGACGTCCATCTTTTACCATGAGTTCTGTGCTTATCACACAGGTCTGAATGTATATCATCATGTTCTTGCTATTTGCTTTCATAATATCATCAGATATGAGGAATATTCTTTCATTTTGATCAGATTTTGGATTAGCAGCCTGGTTGGATAATTGGGTCGTGTAACTCAGACGCAAATGTTAATAAATTACTGACTGAATGGAGTCTTATTTTCTTGTCATGAATTTTACTAGCCTAAATCTCAGCTATATTGAATTTGGAAGAAATCTGACGTCTGTCACAGACAATTAGCATCAGCTGTCATGAGACTGATTATCAACAAACAATTTCCCATTGGTTCTTTCCACACTCTCACAAAATATTATTGATGGGAGACGGTTAGCTGCTCATAGAGTTCATAGCTTCTCAGTCTGGCATTCGTGCTTCGGTCACTTATCTGGTACATCCAGACCTAATCACTGAAAAAGACTCATTAGATACACTAGGACAAGCAGTCCTTATCTAAGCAGTTTTATTTTGTGCTTATAAGTGACACAATATGCAGAATTGCACATTATACTACAGTATTTGACATTGGGATGAGTGCTTATTTCCAAGGAGGTACAGAATTGTATTGTAATACTTCAAGCTGTTGTTGGGATATGACACACTGTTTTCTGTAGCCTTACCAAGTTTTAAATTATCTTAAAGCATGTTTGTTCACATTGGGTAAATATAATAAACATTCATTTGTGAAATTTATTATTTACTTTTATACCATAGCACAGTTGATTGCTCTTTGATCAGGAGGTGTTCATTACTTTTCTATAACAGCACCAGGCAGTAATTCTTGCTCTATTGTTAAATGTAACTTTATAATTAATAAAACAGTATGAGGTGTTTTAAATGAAAAAAATGTTAATAATAAATAATAAATTATTGTAGTGAAATAAAACACTCTGCTTTGTGTAAGGATGCAATTTCTTTCCCAGACTTCCCATCGTGTTTTATTCCGTACTGTATTTTTGGAACCATAACTACCATAAACCATATATAATAACACTCATTACTTATATTCATAGTATTCCCAAACATGACAGCATTATGTGTGTGTTATTTCTTTTTAAACACTTCACATATGGTCACTTCCCTCTATGACCATTATTTTCCTCTTCTTCTTCTTATTCAGTGGAGATTGGAGACGTCTATTTAGCACCAGCTCATCTGTGAGATGGAGACTGGAAGAAAAAGGTCAAAATCCTGTCGAGTGTAACCCTGTTTGTCCCTCACAGCTGGAGTGGGAAAAGGGAGTGGGAGGGGAGGCCAGGAGACAGACGGTCAGGCAGAATAGCCAACTAGTGGGAAGCTAATGAGAGGGAGAGCTGGGAAGCGTTCAAGGTGAGGGAGGTTGGCAGAGGGGGAAAGCAGACGTGACCAGCATTCAGGCGCGAACAAGGTCTCTTCTGAATACCAATGTGGCCGTGCATGAAATTGGGGCGTTAATAAGAGGCACGGACCCACTGATCCCTGCACTTCATTTTCCTATTCATTCCTTCCTTCTCCTCCTTCAGTAGTCATCCAAAATCCACATCAATTACCTGAGAGAATTAAATCTTCTTAGCCTGCAGTGGAGAGACAGCTGTGTGTCTAGGCCATGCAAACAATTTCTTTTTCACATTCATTGCCCCTGATGTAATTTGCCATATTCCACTTCTGAATACACATTTTGAATAAAAATACTTATTAACATTACGTAAGCGATTATACCAAGAGAGTTTATTCAGTCACCAATTGTAGTATACAATATAAAGAGTTGTAAAAATAAACCTTCTTCTTCTTTCGGCTTTTCCCTTCAGGGGTCGCCACAGCGAATCATCTCTCTCCACCTATCCCTATCTTCTGCATCCTCTACACTTGCACCCGCTTGCTTCATATCCTCATTTATTACATCCATATACCTCCTCTTTGGCCTTCCTCTTTGCCAAAATGAGCTGTCCCTCTGATGTACTCGTTCCTAATCCTGTCCAACCGTGTCACTCCCAAAGAGAACCTCAACATCTTCAGCTCTGCTACCTCTAGCTCTGACTCCTGTCTCTTCCTCAGTGACACTGTCTCTAAACCATACAGCTTGACCTCTAAACCATACACTGTCTTGTACACCTTCCCCTTGATTCTCGCTGATATTTTTCTATCACACAGAACTCCCGACACCTTTCTCCACCCATTCCAACCTGCCTGCACTATTTATAAAAACAAAGGCTTGACGCAATATTATACATTTTTTTGCAAATAAATAAATAGCGAATTTGTCATTTTAAAGGTTGCAGAAAAGAAATGCAAAAAAAAAATTCTCTTTATCTGTATCCAGAATTCAAATTTTCCTTTTTTACAGCCATGTTGGGGATCAACAACCAGTGAATAAAACTTTGAGGATCTGCCCATCCAGAGAATTTGGAGGTTTTTTGTTCATGGTCATCAGGTGGCACTATCTAGATTTGATCTGAGCCATAGTCCATGTTTAGGAATGTAATATCCTCTTCATTTCACCCCCAACCAACCAACTATTTCACATGGTACAATCATACAGTAGCTACCATCCAGTGAAGGCTAGTTTGTGCTTCTTCCAAAAACCAGTCACTACATCTATTCAAAATGCTGTTAACACTACATCGCAGGGTAGCTGAACTAACTTCAAAGTGCTAACTACCTTCTTCTTGCATACAGGCTCACAGACCATTGTTTGGTGTTGCTCTGTTCTTTTCTACCCAAAGAGCACAGCCAAATGTTGCTCTCTCTCTCTCTCTCTCTCTCTCTCTCTCTCTCTCACAGCCAAACTTGTGATTTCTCAATTACAAGGCAAAAGTTGTTTATTTCTTTTTCTTTTTAAATAATTACATTTTACTTAGGCCCTCTATTAATTCCCACAATTTTGTAGTAGTGATTTTATTTATTTCCTTTCTTCTGTGAGCTGTCTTCTTCCATCTTCTGAGCTCAGGTGTCCTTCCAGGGGACTTGCTTTTTTCCCCTTATCTTCAAAGAGCATCTGCCTTTGCAGCAGGTTGCAGTAAGGCCCCAGTCCTCTGGCTTTCCTCTCATCTGTACCTACTTTACTCATCTTCCTTTCTGTGCTGCAACTCTCAATATGGCCCCATTAAGACTCTCTCTTTGTTGGTTGCTCCAGATCCACCACAGCTTGCTGTTTTTGTCTCTGAATATATGCGCCTATCAACAAGGCTAGTAATTTTTAAGATAGTATTATGGTCTTTGGCAAGCTCCCAAATCTGAAGCTTTCCAGCAACAGGTGCTGTTTATATAGTTCAGGCCCAGTGGCAAGTAATGGCTATGAGAACTCTAAAATCTGCAGGATACATATTTATACTTTTGGTCTGTCAGTGGAATCTAATATCACAAGGCTTTTCCTTTTAGATATTTTGAATATTTTTGTCATTTATTTTTGCTTCTTGTGAAAGAATCACAAAGAGTGGATTTGTTAGTAGAACAAGTGAATGAAGAGTCAAATGTTCTGAAGCGTAAAACTTAAGTCTATGAGAAAAAGGCATCATGCTATCATCCCGAGCACGGAAAATGGGAAACACATCAAAGTCCTTTTTTCATGAGCAAATCTTGTCTCATAAAAAATGTTAAATCGTCTCACTGGCTTGCATTAAATATACACAGGGTATTTCTTATGACATGCCTGTATGGATATCAGATATTTTCACACTATGTTAAATGTCCTCTTGCCTATGGGTTTTGTAGGACTAAGTATAAAATTATATTATCTTAGTCCACTGCTCTTCTATGAGGATGTAAATAGTTGTAGCCGAAGGTTAAATGCATCTGATCTGACTACAATATTTGATTGACTTAAATTATCTGTCTCCAGTAATTACTTAGTTTAACAACTTTTGTGTTAAGGTATGAAAACGATAAAACCTCAGCATTTAATTACATCTATTCTAAAATGGCTGTTTCAGATGAATTTACATAGCCTATTTATTAAACAAATGACTTGATTGAGGTTTTATCAATGTGCAAGCCATTCAAAGTACAATCAATGTACTTTTACTTACTTTTACATTTAATTTCCTTTACTTTAAATTTACTTTTAGTGGTTTTTATTTAAACTTGAAAGTATTAACCTTTTATCATAACTATTCAGAAGTCACTTTCAAACATGTCTGAAACTAGAAAAGGATTATATAAAAATTTCTATTAATTTTTATATAAAGAAGTATTTTAAGCATAAATAATGACAGAGTTTACTATACAAAACAAAAAGAAGAATACAAAGAGTGTAAAATGGAGAGAAAATACAGGGTCAGTGGACAGAATTGCCAGAATAGGATGCAGGTGGGATTGCATGAGAGAGAGAAAGAGATCAGATCAGACCACATGAAGGTCCCTTCCACAATATATTTCTCCCCCTCTAGATCTAATTCTCATAACCTACTTATACCATATATACCAATTCAAAGCATATAATGACCAGAGTGTCAGATGGGTGAGACATGTATTTTATGCTAGGGTGGACCCCAAGTCATTTCACTCCAAGATGCTAATTCAGTTCTTGGTAATAAGTTTATGAAACAGTAGCCAAAGCTGTCATGTAAATCAGGTGTCCTTTGTATGTATACGTATGCATAGGTGTGTGTCTATGAAAAGGACAGCACACATTGCAAATTTCTTTGGTCTTACAGATTTATTTCTTTAACCTTTGGGAAAAAGTCATAAAGCAAATGATGAAATTCACATTAGCTAGCGATGTGCCAATGTCTTATGAAACATTTTGTGACAATGAATACATTGTGCAGCTTTATCTTGAATTATAATTCATTTGCTACTTTTCAAAACAAGGCAGACAAAAATACACATTGCAACTATGGGGAAAACTTTTTTTTTTTTTCATCTTCCCATAAAACCATTTACAAGACATTACAACTAAAGACACAGAAACTAAAGATAAGGAGTAAGAGAAAATACTGCTTTGATTTTTTAAAAACACTGAATTCAGCAGGATTGTAATAATTTTCTGCAGTGTGTGAGAAAAGGAAATGTTCTGTGTTAATGCCAGGCCAATCAAAATAACATTTACTGCTCAAAAAGTACATGAACCCATCCACACTTACATTTCATACTATTATAACTACTGTTACATTTTCCGTCTCGAGTCTACAGCTCTCAACACGTGGCACAGCTCTCAGCACTGCACTGCTTATTTCCTTGTTGGCAGGGGTTTACGTTGCCATGTGCACTTTGTTTTGGTTCATGTCTTGTTTCCTTCCATGTCTTGTTGTTGGTTTTCTCCCTAGTGTGTCATGATTGCGCACCTGTTTTCAGTTTGCCCCTTGATTCATTTTGTTTTTATCTCCCTGTGTTTCATTGCTCTGTGTGAAGTAATGCTCAGTGTACAATTACCTGAACTTACCAAGCCTTTTATTCTGTGTTATAATATTCTCATACAGATCTCATCCTGTTACCTGATTTTTAGGCTTTTTAGGATTTATCCTTGTGGTGCTGTTTGCTGGCTAGTTGCACATTCCTGAATGTCTTTTGACTCTCAGTTTTGGATCCGTTTGTCTTTTTTCTTTAATAAAGTTTTGCGTTCATCTTCGATGAATGACAACTACATCGTTTTCTATTGATTCACTAGTTACTGAATATACTGGATTCGTGGTAGTCAGTAACAGAAAAAGTGAAATCAGCCATGAGTTGGAGAAATGTATATGTCTTCTGATTATAGTACATAAATCCTTTACCTCTACCTTTAGGTGCTGGAGGCTGGTCACCGCTCGACACTGATCATTATCCATGGCTGCAAGTAGACCTGGGCAGCAGGAAGCAGGTGACAGCCGTCGCCACTCAGGGCCGATATAGCAGCTCAGACTGGACCACACACTACCGGCTACTTTACAGTGGCATGGGCAGGAACTGGAAACCCTACCATCAGGACGGAAACATCTGGGTAAATTATGCATTAGTTCTTTATAATATGTTTTCTTAAAGAAATGCTAATACAGATCTCATGTTGCTTCTTTGGATGGGAGTTCCATGATTCCATGCTTGCTAAAATGGTTTTCCAGGTTACTGTCTTGGGAAGCCAATCAAGGATGATAATGGATTGATGACTGGACTGGGCGGAGTTATTCATAGATATATTTCAGGATAGCTCTTTATTCAAAAACAATTGTTAAGGCTGGGTAAAGACTTGAATAATATAAATATTAAATAAATATTATAACTTAAATAATATAGACTCCAAATGAAATCGAAATTATCAAATTATAGCTCAGAATTATAGGATAGGTCAGGTTAGACTGGTTTTTCATGTCATGGGTTTTTATCACTTCAGCTTGACCAGATCCCAAAGAGAGTGTAACCAGTCAGACATTATCTTTAATTTGGGGTGTAACTGTGTTATCTACCCTTCACATCAATCAGCATGCTGCTCAGTGGTCATATGTTTTTACATTTCCTGCTCTTTCCCAGTATAATGTACAGTGCTCAGCGTAAATGAGTAAACCCCCTTTGAAAAGTAACATTTTAAACAACATGTCAATGAACACAAAAACAAAATATTGACAAGACTAAGTTTAATATAACATCTGTTTAACTTATAACATGAAAGTAATGTTAATAATATAACTTAGATTACACATTTTTCAGCTTTACTCAAATTAGGGTGATGCAAAAATGAGTATACCCCGTCCATGATTTTTAATGATAGCACCAAGTCTTCTAGGCATGGAATGAACAATTTGGCAACATTTTGCAACATCTATCTTTTTCCATTCTTCAGTAATGATCTCTTTTAGAGACTGGATGCTGGATAGAAAGTGATGCTCAACTTGTCTATTCAGAATTTACCATAGGTGTTCGATTGGGTTCAGATCAGGAGACATACTTGGCCATTGAATTACTTTCACCCTGTTCTTCTTCAGAAATCCAACAGTGGCCTTAAATGTGTATTTAGGATCATTGTCATTTTGGTTGCACAGAATGATGGTAGCATCTTCTCTTTCAGTATAGAGCAGCACATCTGTAAATTCATGATGCCGTCAATGAAATGCAGCTCCCTGACACCAGCAGCACTCACGCAGCCCCATATAAGGACACTGCCACCACCATGTTTCACTGTAGGCACCATGCATTTTTCTTTGTATTCCTCACCTTTGCAACGCCATACAGGTATGAAGCCATCAGTTCCAAAAACATTTATCTTGGTCTCATCACTCCAGAGTATAGAGTCCCAGTAGTCTTCATCTTTGTCAGCATAACTTCTCTGGACGACCTGGACGTCTCTGTGAGATGGTTGCAGTTCCATCTTTTTTCAATTTTTGTACCACTTTTGCTACAGTATTCTGACTGATAAGTAAAGCTTTGCTGATCTTCTTGTAGCCTTCACCTTTCTGGTGTAAAGAAATTATTTTCTTGTGACATTTCTATTCCATGTGGTGCCATTGCTGACAGCATGAAATGGGAAGGGGTTTTCTTTAAGTAACTCCCTTTTATAGTCAACTGTCTGCTGGGCACCTGTGTAATGAATAATTAGACTCACCTCTGGTTGAATTCTTGTTAAATTAGACATTTATAGTCTAAAATTTAGCTTTGTTCCGGAGACTTTCAGTGGGGTGTACTCATTTATGCATCACTCGAATTTATATTATTAACCTTACTTTCATGTTATAAGTTAAACAGTTCCTATATAAACCTTAGTCTTGTCAACATTTTGGAGATTGTTTTTGTGTTCATTGAGATACTGCTTAAAATGTTACTTTTCAAAGGGGGTGTACTCATTTACGCTGAGCACTGTACTGTAGGTCATGTTTTTATAATTTGAATAGAATTCAAGTAATTAAAATGTACTACACACCAACATGTTGGAAATAGAAAATCCAACTCGTAGATAGTAAACATGAAATACTTTGTCATATTAAATAATGTGAATATAAAATGATTAAAAGCAGGCTAAGGACTTCGTTGGTTATATACATTGATAATATGTGGTTACATAAGGCATAATAAGATTATTCTAAGACTTATGCCGATAGTAGGCATGGTGTAGTGATCAGATATACTTTGAAATGGTAAACTAGTCTCTGTGCACTTTGCGGAGTGAGATGAAGAATGTATTAGTCCTGTTTCCAAGAGAGATCAAAGGTCTCATTCCAAGGGGAGCCTGCTTTAGCTCTACCCCTTCGCGAATTCTCAACCCTCCACCCACATCCCCCACACCATCTTCCCATCTCCAATTGTCTTTAATGAAGGATAGCCTCATGATTGCACCAATAGAGGGCCAGGGGAGTCTTGACCATGGGAGATGAATGTCAAGTATAGCATTGCTTTCTTGAGCAATCCTTTTTATTATTGTGTTTTGCACATTCGGAGAAACATCACTGACAGATTCAGAGATCCAAGTTTTGATAGAGATGTGGGTGGAGTTAATTAACATTGGTGCAAAATGTGAAGTGAAATTTTGATACGTTGAAATACATTTTATGCTGGTGATTGAATGTTCGTTGAATATGAGGTGCTGCAAAGAATTTCAGAGTACATGTAAAAGTTTCTTTTAAGTTTCTTTTCAGGTTTCTTTTAAGTGATGTTCTCTGGGTTTCTTTGAAAAGTACATGGCACATTGGAAAGATCTCATACTGCTCAGTGCGTGTTAGTTTGGGTTTTGAAACTGAAAAAAGTCTTTTAGGATACACAAAATATGGTTACCTGATGGGAGTGTTATTGAATGTTTACCATCATGTAACTTTAATCAAATCACTGTAGCATGAGTCAAATTTCATAGTTTCGTTTAGAAGCCTGAAGAAAGTGATTTGCATTGACTAAGGTGGAGTTGTGGTATGCACACTGATGCAAAACCTTTCATAATTGTCTTCGCATGGATGTGCTCAGGGATGTGCAGTTTGTGAGCAAGAGCAACAAATCAGCACCATACATTCTACCCTGAGATACCTTGCTAATCAATTCCAACGATTAATGATGCAAAGTCCTGTCGCATCTATGTGAGCTCCTCATTCCAGACCTCTAGCTTAGCTTGACAAATATGATAGAAACCTGGCCAAATATTTGCTACATGTGTTTGTTTTCTGCTAAAATATTTGCCAGAATTTTAATCTCAGAGACCTCATGGCTCACAAAGACAAATAGGAGTCAAGTGGGCAGAAGTTGAAGGGACAAATTAAATAAATAGGAACTTTTTGTTTATATGTTTTTTTTTGCCTAATTCAAGCTCAAACTACAGTGTAATAGCTTTATTGAGGAGAAAGGTAACCCACATGGTTTAAATAAGTGAAATTATCCCGAAAAGTGATAATTAACTGAAATGATTCTTCACATTTTAGCTTTTTATAAAACAAAATTGACCCAACAAGAGATCATTTTTCAGCTATCGGCATAGGTTAACCATGCATTAGTAACTAATGTCTGGCACGCTAACATGTGACACGCTAGCTGTTTTTGGCATACTCTTTCAGTTTCAGCAGGTAATTTAAGGCTTTCATTTCATGCATTTAGGTTGCATTTTCGTTTGTATTTAGGTCTGTATAAAGGTAAACACCTGTTTCTTCTGAGACATATTAAGACAGCCAAATACATATTTTTGAACTGCTGCATCACAGGGCAGACACTGGAAGCACTATCTGCCCTTTTCTGCATACATGAGCCATGACTGGCTAGTAGTAACAGTGAGAAATCTAAGGGTGGATAAAAAAAAAATAGAGCAGAGTATCAAACACATTTAGTCACAATGTGTGTGTGTGTGTGTGTGTGTGTGTGTGTGTGTGTGTGTGCGCACAGATATAAGATCAGTATTTAAAATGCTGGAGCTCATTTTTAACTGACCACCTCTGAGATGCCAGTGTCACATTTACGCAAACCTTACTGACTCATTGTCAATCCCAGGCTTTTTTTTGCAGATGGACAAATTTATGTTCACATTACATGTTTAACTATTATAATTCTTGATATTGTGTCTGCATGGAGTTCTTATCTTTTCCCAGCCTCTGCATGCATTTGCCCATGCTAGTAGTCTGCTTGGTTATACTGTAATTTAGACTGATGCCTTGCATTAGACATTGGCCTACCATCTAAAATATATTGAATAGTGTCAAGAAAAGTCAACCCTGCTAAAATAAAGCAGCTACTAGATTTAAATATATATATATATATATATATATATATATATATATATATATATATATATATATATATATATATATATATTTGTCTTGTTGCACACTGACTTATCTAATTAATTTAATCAGCTGTGGATTTGCTTCTTTTCTTCTATTTTACCTTTGTTGAATGCATCTGCCGAAGAGTGCGGCTGTGTTTGTTCTTCGAAACTGCAAATGAGCTTTCGATTGAATTATTGAAGGCAATTGTGTATTGATCCTGACTATAGAAAGCTCTTGAACATTACTTAGTGCTTGGTCTTCCGTGTTGAGTGTTGCAAAGTTTTGAAGACAGCTTGGAATTTGTTTATTGAGATTTTTTTTTTTGTTTAGAGTTTTTTGGCACGTTATTAGGTCTTTATAAAATTAATAATACTTTCTTACAAAACAAAAGTAGGGACAGGATGCAGGGCAGACACCAATGGGGAAATATATTTTATTATTATTATTATTATTATTATTATTATTATTATTATTATTATTATTATTAGTGTATCAGAGAATGTCTGCTCAAATAAGTCAGTAATCAAGATAAACAACCTTTACAGAACAACTCCCACTTAGGGGCATACAAGGCCTGTCTGCTAGGGGCTCTTGTCTTTAGAAGAGTTTCCTGGACAGTGTCTTCTGTTGGCAATTCAATTGACCTACAAAAATCTGACTGATGGTACTAAATCCCATCATTTATTTGGGACAGCAGATCTACTCAAGAAGGATATAGTGCAGCACAAGGGGGAACCAAAGTCTTGCTGGACATCTTAGTACCACAAGCAGGATTATATGACCTAGAAGCTTAATCCTGTACAGTGTGGGAATATGAAAATCTTGTTAGAAAGCCAGGGCACATCATAAGTATTAATATGTTGATATGGCACAGGCAATGAGGTCCAACACATTTTTCCAAGCTGTCCTGTTTCCAAGGGCTGTTGTCCCAAATGACTGATTTCAGGAAGTATGCTGTTAGGTACAATGCTGAAGGTTAGCTGACATGAGGTGATCATCAATCAATCAGTCATTTACTAAAACTGAAACTCCACAGTTACTTTCAAATTGGCACACATTGACTCAATATTTGCAATGCAAAAAACTATTAAAGCACTAATAATAACACTACTTGTAGGTTCCCTCTTTGGGCTGATCTTTTTTAGATTCACACACTTTCCATCCAAGGGCAATTCCAAGACTCAATCTGAAGCAACCAATTCTGCATTTTGAATTTGATTTTTTTTATACTATTTATACCCTGCACTATTTCTTTACAAAAAAAGAGTTCATGTTGATGTTTATGTGCAGGTGAGATGTACTGAGATGTGGCTCTTCCTTTGCAGGTGTTTACAGGAAATTCCAATACAGAGAGTGTAGTGCGTCATGATCTTCAGCACAGCATCGTTGCCCGATATCTACGATTTGTCCCTCTGGGCTGGAGTGAAGAGGGTCAAATAGGTCTGCGGATAGAAGTTTATGGCTGTTCATACTGTGAGTTCACACTCTCTCACCACAGTGTGTATTCTCTATTCACAGTCCACATATCAGCCCCAGCCCACATAATGAAGACACTGATTTGAAAATCAATAGCATAAAGGCAGCTCTTATCTTGAATAAAATTAAGAATTGTGTGAAGACAAGGTTTTTCATTTGAATCTAATGTTGTGCTTTTTTGTTCCATTTTAAAAAGTTTTGTCTGCCAGCATTATACAGCCATGTGGCTTGGAGGTCCTTCACTGAAGCATGGTTTCATCCACAATCTTCCATCTTACAACTTTTACTTCTGGACCACCAGTTTACTTCTAACAAATGGATGTCATATCTCAAAGTTTCACAATTTATAACATGTCATGATATCTTACCAGAGAGTAATGGGCAGTTTAGTGCAGACCTCATACTTGAGAATCATTCAGACCATTAATACTGCTCTATACTAAATGTGAGAGCGCACGGACTGCAATAAAATGTAAATGCTTATTAAATTAGTCACAAATACATCTCTAAAGGTGGACTCATGTCACCACTTGACAAAAGCCCACATGCTAGCCATAGTGTGTGTCAAATGGCATTTAATAGAAGATGGGACCTCTTTACCTACATTAAAGCATGCTTTCACAATCACTTCCATTACAGTCAATTCTGTAAAGCAACTGTTCAGCCATGTCTGTTTCTGCCATGGTTGCCAGGGTAGTATGCCAGTATGACTGTATCTTAAAACCTTATGCCACTTGCAAGGCATAGATCATCCAAGCATAACCATTTCTTTTGTCTCGGTCTCTACTGATCTTCTCCAGCTTCTTCTGTTTCTCTTTCCCTTGGGGCTATAAGATACTGTCTAATGATTGTGTTGTTTTCCTTCTGGAGTGGCCAATACACCCCCATCTCCACCCCCTGCACCTTCTCCAGCTTTCTTTGTTTTTCTTTTGCTTGGGGCTACGTTATGTAATGTCTAGTGATGTTGTTCTTTGTCCAATCCACCCCATGTCCTGTATCTGATCTGTACTGCTACCTTCTGCCCATTTGTATTTTTGTCAATTTTAAGTACTGCTTATTTGCGTTGCCTTTCTTTTTTAACTGCTTTTTACCTGGTGTTGGTGCTAGTCAGAAGGTCTAGTGCTGCATTTTTTCATGCATATAAGATGATACACTTTGCACCAGATGGACCATTGGATTGTGCATGGTCAAGTCAACTGCTAGCAGGAAAAGCATTGGTAAGAACAGACATCCTTGCCTTTTACCTGTATACACTGTTAATGGTTCTGTCAGATGGCCATTGTGGACCACATGCATGTCGATTGAGGTTAAAACCTTGGAACAGTGGTGACAAATTTTTGTGGCTTAGTGACTCAATAACTGCCACAGAAATAATGTCCAAGGCTGTTGAAGGCCTTTTAGAAGTCAGTGAAAGTGATGCAGAGAGGGGAGTTCCATTCCAGTGACTGTTTTACTATGATATACAGCCTGATTCTGTGGTCCATGAAAGCTCTACCCTTCCTACTTCCTGAAGCTGTCTGTTTCCCAGTTCATCAGATACTTCTGGGCCTCCTTGGAGAGCATGATTTCTACCCCGTCAGTGTGTGGTGCATTGATGTGGATGCTTCTCTAATCATGTTGCATGCACTGAGTAGGTCATTAGCCCACCCTGCATTACTATAATAAATAGTTAGTCTACTTGCCATACATCCACCTGTTGGGTTTGCCTGTTTCTGCCTCCCATGATGAGAACAAGGGGTTGGACTTTGGGGGTATGACTGTTACCAAAATAAATAACTCTGAAATCAAAGCTCTGTCAGTGTGACTCATTGCTCAAGTACTGACACTCTTATCCTGTTAGACTGCTCTGTACATTTCTGTGATTGTTTTCTCTCTGTCTTTCACACTGTCTGTCTCTCTGTCACCCTCTCTGCTCTGCTCTCTGTTTCTCCCTCTCTCTTCAGGATTGAGAGCACTTCACATCAATGTCATTGCTAAATCAACGCTAACATTTTCACTTCAATAAGGTGTTAATTAAATCCATTCACAGAATTTATTTTGTCTTCTTTTCAGCTTTTTGAAAACCAGATTTAAAGAGCAAGGTTAATCAAAGAACATTGTTTACATTTTGAGCTTTTATTGCAACGATACAAACCTAATACAAAGAGTATTCATGGAATTGATTATTGACTGCTGGATAAATCATATACTGTATATCTCAGAGTATTAGAAAGGTTTAAATTATAGATGCTTTGATCTGGGTAAGGCAGCAGTGCAGTGTTTTGCTCCTCGCTGCCTGCAGTTAATCTGTGAATTTTAGGACTGTTTTCACCTCAACCTCAGCTTCCCGCAGTGCAATTCACCTAAAGCAAGTGGGATACTAAGCCATGTCTGAGAAACGTATCCAACTTCCTTTTATGCCTATTCTTACTCTCTTTCTGTCGCTGTCTCACTCTGGTGCTGCAGGGGCTGATGTGATTCACTTTGATGGCCAAGGCGTAATCTCCTACCGATTCAAGATGAAGAAGATGAAAATCCTGAAGGATGTGATAGCACTGAAATTTAAGACGGGTGAAAGTGATGGGGTGATCTTGCATGGCGAGGGTCAACAGGGCGATTACATCACATTAGAGCTAAGGAAAGGAAAACTGCTGCTCCAGATTAACCTTGGTACGACTTTCCACTCATCACCCAACATCACTACCCATATATAAGCATTGAGAAATCACATCAGTGGGGGTGTGATTGTGATAATGGTGTATTACAGTGCAATTTATATTTAATTTATTTCACTCATGTTAGTACATCTTGCCTTTTTTTTTGTGCTAATGTTTGCTAATGCTGAGGCATAGGGCATATCAGAAATTTCCAAAACCAGATTGCATTGTAGTAACGTTTATACACAAAAATCAGAGCGTAATAAGCAAACAACTGTTTCTCTCACCCCAAACCTTCAAATGCCATTGATATGATGAAAGAAGATTTTATTGCGGATGGCCAGCTCATATTGTATAGACCTTGTCAAAAATTCAACATAAAAAAAGAAAGAAAAATATTTCAATAGTAATATTTTTCTCATGAAAATGGATATGAATTAATATGAATAAATTATATATAAGAAAGTACACTCACCATCCACGGTCAAATACACAGAGATTACACTTTTTCTTGATTCTAATCTTTGATCTGAATGTTATCTGATGCTCATGACCTGTATTTGCATTTCTATGCATTTATTTTATGCATTGCACTGCTGCCGCATGATTGGTTGATTAGGTAACTGCATGAATGTGCAATTGTACAGATATTCCTATTAAAGTGGATAGTGAGTGTAGTTATATATTTAAAACAAATTGGCCATTAATGTATGATAGACCATAGGATTTCAGAGACTGTATGAGATCAGAATGTCTCCTTACAGGTAAAAGTGGATATATGTGTAGATTTTTAATGTAAATGCTGCATATTGGTGTTTTTTGTGAAAGGCAGGCAGCAACCAGTATGGTTCCATCCTGGGTCACACATCAGTGAGCAGCGGCAGTTTGCTGGATGATCAGCACTGGCATTCCGTTGTGATTGAGCGCTACCGGAGAAATGTCAACTTTACCCTGGATCAGCACACTCAGCACTTTCGTACCAATGGCGAGTTCGACCACCTCGACCTTGACTATGAGGCAAGAGCTTCACATGGGTGTCAAGTATATTATTTTAATGGAAAATGAACAGCAGAGAAGGGAACCAGAATAGCTTTTAACCAAAACAAGTAGCTGGTAAATCAGCAAATCAGGAAACACAGCAACAAAACCAAAAACTCATCAATCTAGTTATTGTAATTATCTGCATTTTGGGTTAAGTTTGATGTTTTTCTAAATTTGCTGTTGCATTTTTGGTTTGTTAATGTGTTTTGCACTTACTATCCACTTGAGGAGTAGTGTAAGCCTCATGCTTATGGTTTATCTCCAACAGATGCTGCCAGGATTTGCATTCGCTTCTTAGCATGCTGTTAATCCACATTAGGAATGTGTGGCAGGATGTTAATATGATCACACCGCATTAATGTGCTGTCTAATGAGATGTATAGAAAAATGATTTGAAACATGAAAGAGATTGTTTAAGGCAATAGCTCCCATCATGATCCTATTCATCGATTCACTGAGTCATGATACATGCGTCAGGTTTTAACATTCATGAGCAATACTTAACATAATGGGTATTAATCCAATTAAATCAAATACATACATTTAAATGTTTTTTTTTTTTAATAATTGCTACTTAGTTCAATAATTTGTGTACTTTTGGGTAATCAGTGGAGTCGTAAAATGAACATGGTCTTAATATTGTTAACCATAAAAATAAGATGAAGCATTAATTCACATGCAAATGAATTTGGGTGGCACAGTGCCTCACAGCTCCAGGGTCGCTGGTTTGTATCTGAGCTCATGTTAATGTTAATGCATGTTCTCACAATCCAGAATTCTCCATTTCCTCACACTTTCCAAAAACATGCTGCTAATTGGATTGACTGCTTTAAATTGCCCCTAGGTATGAGTATATGTGCATGGTAACTACATTGGTGTGGCAGCCCATTTGGTGTGTAGTCTCACCTCAGGCACTGGGAAAGGCTCTGGTTCTACTGTTACCCTGAACAGGATAAAGCGGTTACTGGTGAATAAATTAATCCAAAAGCATTAGGTAGTCTTTAACCCGCAGTAGTACCTATCCTATTGCCTGGCTGGTCAGAGAGACACAGCTGGCTCTTAGTCCTCAGATGCTTAGCTCTATGCTGGATTGGAATATATCTCATGTCATATCGCTTTAGATAGTGTTTTTTAAGTTTGATCCGGCTATTTGAGCTTGTGTATACTTATGTGACATCACTTCAACGTTGTGAAAAGTCTTGTTTTCATATGCAGCTGAATTTTGGAGGAATGCCCTACTCAGGCAAACCTAACTCAGGAGGCCGGAGAAATTTCATCGGCTGCATGGAGAGCATCAATTACAACGGAGAAAATATCACTGACCTGGCCAGAAGAAAGAAACTGGATACCTCTAGCTTCGTGAGTTCCATTTTATTTTATTCCTTACTGACAAATTCAAATTATGTGATACTTATCCTTAATAAACACATGTGTTTAGAAGGTTATCTGTTTTAAAAGTGAAGTATAGTAGAGAAATAATTTTACAGTTAGACAGGTGAGACATATTATCATAATATAAAACTATGTTAATTCATCGGGCAAAGACTTGCCTGTCTTTCATTTTTGTATTATGAGCCATAATTTTGACAAGGCGTGACTAAAGCAATTGCCAAGGATAAGTATGACTTTTTTTAATGAACAAAACCACTGCTGTGAAAGTGACAGTGTACCTGGTGGCTGTCTAAACGTGAGAAATCAACCTGACAAACCTCTTTCAAAAGCAGTCTGACTTATTATTCATGTTTGTAAAATATAAGTGCATTAAAATTCCCCCTGCCAGCATATATTAATAAATGGCTAAGAAAGAGCTGAATACACTTTTCCATTCTCTTACGGAAGAGTTTTAGAAAAGTCATGAGAGTTGTGATTAAAGACACTTTTTTAACCACAGTAGTTTTTATTTATTGTCTGCTTAATTTTTTTAGATGTGAAATGTCTAGAGTTTCAACATATTGTGGTGTCAGTTTTATAGGGTCATCTGTTCCACATGAGAGACTCCACAGTGCATGGAACGTACAGTATAGGGCCATTTCACAATTTGATCTTCTTTATAGTTATTTTGAACATTAGGATCTCGCCTTCTTTTATTGAATTGCAGTGCTGTGCTGGTTAAATATATAATAGGATTGCTGCATTTGAAAAATACAATATAACATTGGTTAATTCAATTTTGATTAAAAAAGTTTTATACTACATTGCTATGATATATAATATATGGACATGTATTTTTTATTTTTATTTTAAATGGAGTGCCTTTTTCCACTCAGGTGAATATATCATGCGGTATACAAAAAAAAAAAAAAAAAAGCATGCGATACCTGATTAGCAATTTCCTTGAGCTGCCATTATTTCATTTCTTCCACTCTGAATAAGGCTTGACATAAATTGCTTGTTTGAAAAGCACACAATATTATAAATATCAAAGAAACTTACACACTTAGGAAACATGTTTGATTGTTTGTCCACTGCAAGACAGGTGAGGTCAAAATAGAGATGTGTTTCCAACATTACACCCTACAAATCTTCCATAGGAAATGGCATCACTTGCTGAAAAATATGTATAACCACCTTCAGAAACACTTTCTACCCTGCCATCATCATCTTCTTCTTCTTCTTCTTCTTCTTATTATTATTATTATTATTATTATAGTATTATTATTATCTGTCATGGTTATACAAGAATTGGTGCTGAACTACGTTACCATCAGCCCCAAAACATCAAATGACCATGTCATATGTCCCACTGATGGCTCACCCTCGTTTGCTGTCACTCCCCATTAGCACCCCTGCTTAAGTTCTGGTGTCTGTGTGTTTCTTTGTTTAGGTGTTGATGTTGTGATTTTGATGGGTAATCTCTCGTATTCAGTATATTCTTTTCTTTGTGACCAAAGATGTTTAATCTGCACTTAGATCTGTCATTGCCCCTAACCCTGACATTATTATTAGTTGTTAATTATTATTAGTAGTAGTTTTTTGTTGTTGTTGTTGTTGTTATAAATATAAACATTTATCTCATATTAATTTCTTTTTTTATTATTATTTTTTTTATTATTATTTATTTCTTTTTTTTTTAATGAAATTTTATACAAATTAGCAATCTAGTATTAGTAATGATAAATAATTTCTCCTTTCTCAGTGACATACACACTGGGGGATAGATATTACAACTGAGACTGTAATAATATATTTCATATTTTCTGCCCCAATTGTAGCGCAACCTGACATTTTCCTGTGTGGACCCTCACACCTTCCCAGTTTTCTTCAATGCCACAAGTTTCCTGCAGTTACCGGGCAGAAGGGAAAACAACATGGTGTCTGTAAGCTTCCAGTTTCGCACTTGGAATGCTAACGGCCTGCTCCTGTTCAGCACACTGGCTGATGGCATGTTGGAGCTTGTGCTCAAAGATGGCAAAGTCATGGTGCACATCAGTGTCCTGCAGCTAAAAAGCTCACAGATTGACCTGGCATCAGGTATGGAGGGTTTGCACTTGACTGTGTTCATTCTGGGAGTTTATGCGCTAATGTTTTATTCAGCATTTTTTTTTTTGTTTCCTTAAAAATGTCACATTACTTGGACTAGCTAGTACCCAAAGGCATCCTCAAACATTCATAGGACATTCTTTAAACTTGAGATTCCTGCTCTCATAGGCTAGTTAGTCTTATTAGTGTTGTAGTAAACGAGGTTCCATGGATATTTACAGCCTGGTGGGGGTTAATAATAAAAATCTAATTACATTTTTTGAAAAGTAGTAATCCATGTGTTTGTTATGTGGTCTCTTGTTGATGCTAGACTCACTGTAGCAGGTGGAGGCATGGTTTAGGATAGATCTGCAGATAGACAGAGCTAGAAGAGGATGATGGATGCATAATTAAGTAGAAACTAGAAAGGTTGCGACTAACATGGCCCAGTTGCCCCACAATATGTATATGTATGTAATATCTTAACCTGGGTTTAATGTTCTCTGAGCAGTGTACCAATGAGATTGTAATAGTCACATTTTGTCTGAATAGAGACGTTTAGCTTGTGAATCATGTTATCTATGGTTTTATTTTTTTCATGATAACAGCACTTGGGGCTTATAGAAATATATAATAGATGTGCATTAGTAGATCCTGAAGGATTAAAAAGTAGAAAAGAACAAATTTCAATTCAGTTCAGATTTAATTGCTTTTAAAAATGGATATTGTCTCAAAGTAGCTTTACAAATATATAAATAGAAATTTCACCTGGACCTAATTACTTATGTTGTCATGTGTGATTTCAATTTTTGTAAACTGGTGCATGTCCTCTAGTTCTAGTTTGCTGACCTTTTTGCAACCTATTAATTAACTGATATGCTGTTGTATTTTTACATACATATCATTTGCAGTCTTCAGAAACAGGAAACCAGCATCCCTGTCATCAATAATATTAAAAGCAGGTGCATTTATTTTAAGGCATGATGGGTTTATTGGAATGCAAATAGATTTTATGAAAGCTTAAACTTCACAATTCAGCAGTTTAGCAAAATTATGTCGCCCTTTCTAGCTGGTAATGGGATAACACCAATACTACTTCCTGATGAGTCCAACAACAAAGAATGGATGCAATGAGTGCAAAACATTATTGCTGTAAATAAAACAACAGATTTTAGCCTCAAATGGAAAGATTATTGCATTATGTTTTATTAATAGTCTGGTGCATTCATTTTTTAGAAGATTCCAGAAAAACTGGAAGCCAGTTAATCTGGCAAATCTTGGTGAAAAAGTGAGCCTTTCCAGCAAAGAGTTAATTATATTATGGTGGTTTTTTATAGCTATCTAACACTTTGTTAAAATATTTCTGTTAAAGTAAATTCTGTGTTTATACTTGTTACAAAAGTAATTCATAAAACATTTGGGAGCTTTTATATTACTGAAAAATCACCACTGACAAATCTGTTAGTTCATATACTAACCAATAGTTTATAAGACATATATAAGCTAAAACTAAAAATAACTAGTCAAAATCAAAGATAAATCTGTTGTACAGACTCTCCAATACAATGTGCCTCTTCATTGTTTCAAATTCTGTTTCATCTAGCGAAATTCACAAAAAAATAAATCACCACTGAGATTTTCTCCACTGAAATCTCTGTCTGTCGAATGATGAAGAGTGACAGAGTGATAAATCACACCAGTCAATGATCTGCAAAAAAAAAAAAAAAAAAAAAAACATGAAAAAAAGAAAACTTCTGTACGAAATGTTATTGTTTCCTCCTCATAAAAGGCTGTGTTTTGCTTAGCATCGCCAGTCAGGAACAGATGCCTTCAAGGCATGTGAGGTTTGCTAGGAAAGAGAACTGCCTATTGTTTACTCAGTAGTCTATCACATATTGATCCACGTGTAAAACTGAGACTGTTTTCCTACTTAAATTTATGTAGCCCTCCAGCTTTTGACTAGCTTTGGTTCTAAATACTTGGTTCTCTGAAGTAAGTCAGTTCTGTTGCATATCCTGTGGCCAATAAAGAAATACAACTATAAAAAGTATAAAGTTTAGCTTGAGCTGAAGCTTTTGAAATGGAGTGGTCTGTTTTTCACTTTTGATACACTTTCTGCAGAAGGTCAGTTGCAGAAACAGAAGCTCCATTTTTTATGATTATAGCACACAAACAAAAACAAGACATGTAAGTAGGTAGTATATTTTTGGTATTTTTGTGCTTTATTATTGTCACATATACATTACAGCACAAAGAAAATCTTTCTTCGCATATCCCAACATTGGAGGTTAAGGACCTTGTTCAGGGCCCCAACAGTGTTAGCTTGGCAGTGCTGGGGCTTGAATCATGATCTTCTGATCAACAACCCAGAGCCTTATCCATTTGATCCACCATTAAATACTGACATAAATCAAGACATAAACTGCAGCAGGTGAGATTAATAAAGATACACAAGGGAAACAGGCAATGACCAAACAGGTGGAGACAAGGCATGATTCAAAGCAAACGCACATGGCTTCGTAAACAAACAAAGAACATAGTGGAATAGAAGTGAAGGTGAAATAGACCACTGTAACGCTGGAGGCTGCTTTGTGCACTGCGCAGCACGAGAGGGAGATTATTACATTATGCGCGTCCTGGCATGAATATAGTGTTCTTTATTAATTCATACATATTCTTAACATACTCAACATATTTTCTTTAAATCAGGAATCAAAAGTTCCATGTCACCCTCCCTTTTAAAAACTGTTGCTTTATTTAGTTCAAGATTCATAATACTAATAGGGTTGATAATGATAACATAGGGTTGATAATATATGCTATGGCCAAAAGTATGAAATTGTTCTCCAACCTTGCTGCCTCCACTGTTCTGGAAAGGCTTTCCACTTGAAATGTGACTATATTGATTTTGTGCCTTCAAATGTATTAGTGATGCCAGGCACTATTGTCAAGCAAGAAGATCTGACACATAGTCAGCATTCCAATTGATCCCTGTTGTCTAATGGTCAGCTTTCTGTGCAGGCCAATCGAGTTTTTCCACACCAGACTTGGCAAACCATGTGTTTATGGACCTTATGTTATGCTTCAGGTCTCTTAGATCCAGTGAAGATATTTCATACATTCTAGACAATTATTGCTTCATTCCTTGTGGCAATAGTTTGTGGAAGGCCCACATATGGGTGTGAGGGATTATTGACCATATAGTAGATGTAATTTAAGGGTATTAGTTCGAGTTTGGAGGTGTTGCTTTCTGGAAGATTAAAGACTTACTCCTGACTCCAAAAATCTTTTTTATATTGGTATTGCAATCTTTCAACAATTTATCTTTTTAAAATTGTTACGAAGTCAGAAGGATGAATCCATGGGCAGAAGTTAGATTTTTATGTTTTTTTTTAAAGGCAGTACTCCAGGCAATACTCCAGACAAGGTACAGACAAGAGGTTAGGTGATCAGCAAACAGGCATGACCTGGACTGGGCAAATGTGTAAATAAAAAAAAAGCAGATGTCAAAACAGTGAAACAAAAGGGAAAAGGAACAATGCCAGGGGGAGACTTTACCAAGATTGTTTATTTAGGTCTAGGTTATTTAAAGGAGCCTCTGCGATTGTGAACAGGTGTGTGATCAAAAGCAGGGACCCCTGTATCCAGGTACAGGTTTCAGTAGGAACTGGGGTCGATGGGGCATTGCAGATGTGGATGTGACAAAAATAAAAAGAGCAGTGAAACTGCAGAGTCACAACCCTGTTATCTGCACTAGTAATTGGCTGTAACTTTAGACATTTAAAAGTTATATTTTACACCGTTATTCATAAGAGTCAGAGTTTATTCTCTGTTTAGTTCTAACTTACGGATTTCTGTTCAAGCTATTAAGAAGCACGTCATATGATTCTTATTTATTTGAATGGCTCTCACTCTACATTAAAACCTTAAAATGTAAAATAGTTCTTAATTATTAAGTACAATGCACAATGGATATATAAGGTCTGCACACCTCTGTTAAAACAGCAGGTTTTTGTGATTTCCACTTTTTAATCTAAAAATTACAACCTGTAGAATGCCATTGAAAACCAAAGTGACATATTACAGAGAAAAAAAAAAAAATAAAATCAAGAACTTAGAATAGTCTAATTGCTTAAGTGTGTGCACCTCTGAACGAATACTTAGTTGAAGCACCCTTTGATTTTATTACAGCACTCTATTTGGTTGAGAGTCTGTCAGCTTGGCACATCGTGACTTGAAGACTTTACCACTCTTCCCACTTCCCACTTTGTCAAATAGTCAAGTTCCAGATCTGTCAAATTACATCTCCTGTGCATGGTATTCATCTTCAGGTCCCCTCCACAGGTTTTCTCTAGGATTCTGGTCATGGCTCTGACTGGACCATTCCAAAACATTCATCTTTTTTTGCTGATGCCAATCCTTTGTTGATTTGGATGTTTGCTTTGGATCACTGTCATACTGAAGTTTAAAAGTGATCAGAAGCTTCAGCTTTCTAGAAGATGCCTGAAGGGTCTGTGCCAAAACTGACTAGTACTTGGAGGTGTTTGTGATTCCTGCCACCTTCACATGATGCTTCACACCAGGCTTCACCAAGGAGAATGTGTTCTTTTGCTGATATGATGTGTTGTTTTCATGCCAAGCACACCTTTGATATTTATGGCCAAAAAGTTAAACCATTGTCTCATTAGACCGTGACACAGTTTAGAACATGGTTTTAAGAGTCTGGATGTTGATGGTGTTTTCTTTGCAAAGTTTAGTCCGGCTTGGGTATACTTTTTTTTCTGTCAGAAAAGGCTTGAGTCTTGCCACCCTGGCCCACAGCCCAGACAGAAGGAGAAAACTAGAGATAGTTGTCACATGGAGGAAGCAACCAGTACTTGCCAGAAAAAGCTGCAGCTACTTTAATGTTTCTGTAAGCCTCTTGACAGCCTTCCTGAGCAGTTTTCTCTTTGCCTTCTCATCAAATTTGGAGGGACGTCCTGTTCTTGTTCACGTCACTGTTGTGCCATATTTTCTCCACTTGTTCATGACTGTCTTCACTGTCTTCCATGGAATTTCTAATACCTTGGAAATTGTTTTGTATCCTGAGTGATACCTTTGAACATTGTGATGCCATTGATGCTTTGTAAGATTTTTGTGACCCGTGGCTCTAGGATGCAACCAAGAAGATGTCAGAAAAATCCTACCAGAAACGCTGCGGTTTATTTTGGATTGAATCATTCAGTCATTTCAGATGTAGACAGGTGTGTATTAACTACTTTTTTAGGTGAACTGGTTGAATCTGATCACTTATAAAGGGATGTGCACTTGTAATGTAATTAGGTTGTTCTAAGGTTTTATCTTCTTTCTTTGAAATGTGTCATTATGATTTCAGTGGCATTGTATCAATTGTCATTTCTACATTAGGTTCAAACATTTTGATATGATTTAACTTTGTTTCATTTAACAGAGGTGTCTAGACTTTTTATATCCATTGTACCTGTCTAAGTCTGTGTTTTGTGATGCATGACAGTGTTACAGCTGTCAAAGCCTACACTTTGAATTGAGGTATGTGTGGAAAAAAAAGTTTGGGGGCAGAATATTCTGTGCGACCAGTTTCTATTCTACTCAAAGCACATTCTGAAATAAGGGAAGATAATGCACTTCATCCTAAGAGCAAAGAGCACAAAGGTTCTGAGATTGAAATGTGATTTCTATGTGACTAGTTGTGTGTGCAGTGAGGTAACATTAGAAATCTGGCACATCTAATTTTTTTTTTTTTTTAAAAAAAGCAAAATTGCTCTTCATGAGGAGAGCTGAAGTAATAAGATGCAATATTCTGTAGGTTCATACTCTTAGCTTTTATTGACCTCTCATACATACAGGGTTAGGGTTAGGGTTCCAGGATCACAGTGCACCACAGCATATACAGTAAGACAGTATGAGATAATACACAGTGCACACTAAATGCACCTCATTACAGTTTGGCAGCATGAAAGAGCACACCACCTCAGCCTCTGTCAATCGCTATTGGAGACTCTTTAATGACTTTGTACTGTCTTGGATTAATTTGGAGATACTAACTGAGAGGTTTAAACTCTGATGATCATTCCTACACTTCTGATGCCTTCTCCGGCCTTCCTTTCCCTATTCAGTTCTTTAAGCACATGTGCTAGAGTAGTCTACTTTAATGCAACAAGACTGATCATAGATTTAAGTATTTGGATAAAACATGACCATCATCTAAGTGTTCAGTTTTAGACATGTGAGAGATATTGTGAGAGACTTGTGAGAATAAAGTGATTTTCTTAAGAATCCAGTCCACATACACATCAGTTTACAGAAGGGTGAGAAGTGATTTTTTCCATAAAAATAATGGAATTAAATCAGATGCATAAATGAAACAAATCAAAGGGCAAAAAGATTTTTAAAAAATGAAACTTTAACCTGAATTTGAGGGACGAAACACCATTCTGAGGTATTGGATTACTACAATGGCAGAAGAGCTTCGATATTCCTTGGCATAGATTCTACTATGAATCTTTACTGCATCTCTTTGCTGATCACCATTCTTCCAAAAGGACTTTAATCAGTTGCCATTTTGATGGACAGATTCTAAAATGTCCCATAAGTGTTGAGTGTTCTGTTGAGTACAGGTCATTTTTCTACAGTGTGTTAGAACCTAGACAGTACTGTCCAACAGCATCATCAAAACACCAGATGAAGTGAGTAATTGGGAAAAAAAGAAAAGAAATGATGTAGTAACAGTTAATCACAATAACAAGAATTAAAATTACAATGTGTTAAAATTCTAAAATTATATTGCATGCTGCGACTAAGTAATCTAATAAATGAACTTCATTAGGTTTTATGGTGCCATATTTTGTTGTATATTATTGTTTACAAATAATGGCACAGCTTAAAATAATGAATTATATGTACAGTTATAACAAAATTATGAATATCAGCTTTGTAGAAGTTTGCAATGTGTAGAAAAATCAGTCACTGTATGCAATTCAACAACCAAGTAGTCATTCACACTTTTATCTCCATTCACTACTTTGATTTCAGTGCAAGGTCTTGCTGATCTGTAGCTACTCTTGTTGCACCCCGGTCTGTAATGTATTTGTCATATATATTTACTTATTCAAGACAAGTTCATTCAAGAAGCTTTTGCTATCATTTCAACCGTATACCACTGATATAGAGACATTCAAATGAAACAACGCTCCTCCAGGACCATGGTGCTACATAAAACACAGAAATACATGAAACAACTCAGAACATACAGAAAGTGTGTCACACATTACTAAATAAAGTGCATGTGTGTAAATGTGTGCAAGCGTATTCTTGATTTCTTGCTCTCATTATCAGTGTTTTTAATTAATCATGTTTTAAAGGCCTACTTCAATGTCTTAGCTAATGATAGACTGTGAGGATACAAGTACAGGTAAGCCAGTTTAATAAGAAAAGAGGCAAACAGTTTTTAAAAAAAAAAGGTCAGGAAACCAGATAATCATACACAATACAAAGGCTTATTTATGTTGACAACAAAACTGACTCAAACTGAGTCCTTCTGTGCAGTGGCTATGGGGGCAGGTGATTGGGAAAAGGTGTACATGATCAGAATGAAGGTGACTGTGAGAGTGGAGCGTTCAGGCTGTGGGAGTCATGTGGTGAGGCCCTGTTTGTAGGTCATGGTGCATGTTAAGGGCTGGAGTTTATGCAACTGGTAGAGCTGACACCATGTCTGGCTGGCATAGCGTGGTTGTGATAGTAATAAATAATACACAGAAACCTTCAGAAATGTGCTCACGTCTTCTCAGAAATGTTTTATTAAATACTGCCTTTGAATTTATTGTTATTTAAATGTGTTTAAAGTCTGACACAGACAGTCTGATAATGTCTGCATTACATCTATAGGCAGTTTAATTAAATCCTGTAAAATTGCTTCTATTCTCTCAAATATCTGTATATTTTTATAATTACAGGTTCAGGGCTGAACGATGGTGAATGGCATGATGTTCGCTTTTTGGCCAAAGAGAACTTTGCCATGCTGACCATAGATGGAGATGAATCCTCAGCTGTGAAGACCAATGCACTCATTCACATTAGCACTGGAGGACTGTATCATTTTGGAGGTCAGCCTTGTAATTTCAATACAATATCTCGACATGAGCTAACTGCAGAATGGAAAATGTCTGTTTGTATTGCCTTAGAAAAACTGAATTGAATGTGCTGAATGTATCTTGAGAAAAGGGTTTCACATCTTTAATAGCTTCCTGATGGGAGCTGGAGTCAGTGCACAAAGGCCAGTCTTCCTACTTCAGTTTGTTGTGAAATCTGCACTATAAAAGAGGTAAAAACCTTTCAGAGCTCTCAAGCATGCATTGAGTTTCTTAAAGAAACCTTGTGCATTTGAAATTTAATGCACTTGTATTTTATTTAGTCTCAAATAAAACGCAGAGAGGTGAGGGTCTGCTTAAGTAAGCCAGAAATTTTAAGTCAAAGTGTCTGAGATGATAGCTTGTACAGATTTTTTATTCTGAGGAATTGCTTTAGTTATCATAGCTAATAACGTGAGTGTAGCTGAATCAATGTCAAAAATTATATAAACCTAATCCTATGAATGGAGAGGGTTAGCATAAATGGCTGTGTCTCAAAAGGTCTCATATGATATGTAAATTTCTGAATACTCAGGGGGAGGAAGAGGGTTCTTTTTAATTACAGCTTGATTTTTATCTTTTATTTTTAACTTGATTTAATTCCTAATAAAATCTTTTTGCTCAGTAGAATTCCTGTTTTGTTTGATTAGTTGAGCTGGCTTACAGAGCAGGTGAAAAGTCCCAGCATGTCAATATAAGCAGTGTGATTAATAAATCCGATTACTTTTTATTTGGACGTTTTGTGATATTAACTTGGGGTCCAGCTGCACCTACTATATATACACTGTTACTTTAAAGATGCGTTCATATGCGTGTCCACACACCAAGCCATCTGTCCAATTCAAACTACTATCCAGTGTGTCAAAAAGGGGAGTGTGTACAGTGAAAATGGTAGTCCATCTTCATGGCAGTGTGTGACACCATGGGCAGAGATGCTGGTTAACGCTGAAGGATAGATTGTCTGATAGCGTTATCACTCACACTCATCTTCCCAATGGCACAATGGCCAGAAGAGAATGGAGCTGCAAACTCTCCACCCCTCCAGTTCTCCTGTGACAGTTACACACTGCACAAAGAATGCAATCAAAATTCGCAAAGACTCAACAGTACATAGTCATTGTTTATTGATCGTCCATCCTTAGATCAGAACTGAAGTGTCTTTGTCTCTAAAATGATTTCAAGTCATTTTTTCTTCACTCATATTATTTATCATGAACCTTAAGTCATTCTATGTAGAGATCACAATCACCATGTAGTTAATTTAGAGGTAAATTAGATATATGTAGAATTCCCTGTGCTGTAAGAAATGAACAGCAATGTGACTGAATACCTATACTTAATTCATTTCAAGTGCTCAAATTCATGATTCAAATTCATGCTCAATGATTCAAATTCATTTTATAATACATCAGAATGAGAAACTCTTTATTCACCAGGTTTAGAAATTGAAATTGCCAGATCAGTGGATGAGTGTACAAAAAAAGTAATATGTTCAGATCAATTCAATTACATAAATAAATGATCTCTGATTAAACATAAATATGGTGTCCAGTTGTATCCAACACGGATCATTGGTGCGTCCTTTTTTTAATGAAAAAGACGTCTTATTGCAAAGGTTAAAGATCCTGGCCAGTAGTTTGTCCTGGGGCTTTGCTAGTAAGGCTAAACAGCAGTCTAATTAAGCCTGTTGATACTTAGAGACTAATTTGGAGACACAGGCAAGAGCACAATGGATTTAATTGGGTATTAGCATCAAATCCAAAGCCCTGTCCAATTAGAGCCTCAGTGACAGCAAGGTCAATGGCACAAATCACCAGGCTAGACTGGGAAAGGCCATTACCGCTGTAGCTCATCTGCAACATGTTCTGTCAGTGAGTCATTATATCAATTCCAACACCATTTTCATCAGCACAACATATTGGTTATTGCCGAACTCCTCTCTCTGGACTGAAGATTAAATATGGCCTGTTTGTTTGGTGCTTGTTGGTTACGTACAGAGCGGTCAGTGCAAGGCCATTTGCACATCAGTTTTATTTGACTTTTGAATCACTCAGCCTGGATTACGTCTCTCATATTGCCCAGTTTTACTGAGTACTCATTCCCATCGACATTTCATGGGTCAGGTGATGTACCATAGAATAAAAATAGCGTATTTATTATAGTGCTGCTCTAGTGGACTATTATTTTTGTCCATTTGGTTTGGATGTTATCTTTACCAATATAGAGTTAAATACACAAACATGTGAGAATATAAACAGGTGCTTGCGAAAGATAAAGCCCCTTCTGTAGCATTTGTATATTTTGTATATCTGACTTTAACTCTCATCACTGTCAGTTTGACTTGGGGCAGATTATGTTTATCCATAAATGTCTGCCATGTCTGTCCTGGATTTAGGATTTGGCACTGTAAGTTATATGCTTTATGCCTTTATAGCTGATTGCTAGTTTCACAAGGTCGTATAACACATTGGAGGGACAGAGAGGTTTTAAATCTCCTGCTCAGTACAGCTTAATGGTGAATTCCATCATTATCTATAAACCAATGACACAATGAAGAGTAAACTTTAAATATATTATACACTGTCACAACATTGTGCCTCTTTAATGTTCTGTACTCTTTTCCTTTCCGATGTGACATTCAATATTAACAATATTAAGACGTTAACACATTAAAAAAAAATTGCCTAAAAAACCTCTTGGTTATTGACGTTATATATTTGAATACAAAAGAATTTGTTTTAATCAATAAGTGGAACCACTTATAACTAAAGATCAACATAGAAATATGGTAAGCGGCTACAATTAAATAGACCAGCTGGATTCCAGCTGTCAGAGGTTCATTAAAGTGTGGGTAGTCTACAGCAATTTTACAATGCTTCCTAGAACTGTGATCCTTCTGGAAAAAAACAACATATTTTTTCAATGATTGCAATGCTGTTATTACTTTGTTTCCTAGAGAGAACCATAAAAATCTTCTGCATACTTTAATATTTCAAGCAGCATTCCAAATTACATTTATTTCAACTACATCATGTTTGCTCTATCTAGAAAGCCACACTAATAACCAGTAAGAATTTATTTATCACATCTTAAGGAAAAATAAAGAGAAACTTCTTCTCAGTTGTTAACAAAAAGGAAATACATTTTCTTTATTCACTAGTAATCAGTAGTTACTGTATGGATTACGTAAGTGTGAAGCTCTACATTATTATTATTTAATTCAATAGACTTTCATTAATCCATAACACACCTCTCAAACATCTTTTCAGACCACAGTGCAATGTGACCCTAACTTTCATGTTTTCAAGTAACCTGTTAGGACATTTTATAATATAAGATAATAAGGCTTTGCTGTTAAGACCTCAGTACAGATTTACATTGTGTGTGTGTGTGTGTGTTAAACTACAACAGTAACATCACTACTAGCACAATCCACACAATTTATTATTTATCACCTACATTTACACTGGATTCTGACTGATGAATAGTCTGATACAAGACTCTGACTGTCCTTGACTATATGTGCAATATATCCCAATACAACACTGTTGGACTGCTACAAGGGTAAATTGTTTAAAATATATATGTTTTTTACTTGCTAGAATATATTCATAAAGCCCAGTACATCACACTGCGTGACTTTATGACTGCAGAGTTTGATTTTATTTCACTTGCTTACTTTGGCACTACATAAAAAAGTTACTTTTTATTTTATATACACAACGGAGCAATAGAAGTTTAAGAGCCCAGAGTGGCAGCTTGGTGGTCATGGGATTTGAACTCACAACCTTCTGATTGAAAGGTTCAAGTGTGTATGACAATAAACTTGAAACTTAAAGTAAAGAACCTCTTCCAGCAGAAAAAAAAATAATAATAAATGTAATAAATATATAATATATAACAAAAACGTGTTCCTCTTCTAAAACTATCTTATAACTATAGTACTCATCCAGTCGAAGGAATTGAATATGGTCAATAATACAAGTAGTTTCTAAGGTATGAGGAGTAAAAACATGGAGCACATCTAAATTGGCTATTGATAAGGATAACGGTATCATAACGCTGCATTCCCAAGGGAATCCACCTGCTGGTTATGAATTATATATAGAGGACACGGGTACTCATTAATCTAACCGCTGATATTCCCCAGTTCCTTATAAATCACCCCTGGCCCTCAGACTAACACCAACACACATACACATGCTTGTCATTGCTGTCCTCCTGCTCAGTGATATAATTATATATGAGAATGTGTGTGGAAAGTCAGCCAGTAATTGCACTGTTATCCACATAAAGCTAACAGGAGCCTGTCTCCTCTGTCCTGTCTTTATTGACCACCCCCTGGCATTGTTTCAAGAACACACCTATTGTAGAAGCCATTCAGATACTACCGGGCTCTCCTTTCTTATCAGATTTTACTATTTCTTGCTTTCCTATCATGTTGTTACAGCCGGGACCTTCTTTCCCTTGTCGTATACTCCTCTATCTCTCCACTGCTTAGGCAGCCAGACACTCAGAAAAACATATCAGACAGACAGCAGATGGTCTAGATAACTTTTAGAACATCGTGTTTTCCTCCCTGTGGTGTTTCTCATGAAAGTGTATAGGTGAGGGAGGAGTTTTTCAATTATGTCTTCACAACCTCCTTGCTAGGAGGAGGAAAGTATTAAGTAAGAAAACACAGTCAACATACATTAAACAATATTTAGCGCTAATAGGATAATATGCAAATGAGATTAGCATAGAAGAAGAAGACAAGTGTTGTTAATATACAGTATTTACTCAGTAGGGTGGAGATTTACATGATCTCATGCTTATTTCTATGATTTCCAGTAAATCCGTAGTATTTATGTCTTGTGCATACAGTTTTCTGTGAAAAAATTTCTAGGACATTTTTCAGGACTTTTCAAGAAATTTACTTGAAGATGCCTATAGCATGGTATTAAAGCTAAAAGAAATATGACTGTAGGATTTTAACCTTTTTAAGAAGTAATCTGCTGAGAATCCAGTATCTTTTTTTATTACTATGACACTATGGAATGTTAGATTTGCTCTTCTTTTAAACACATCTATATTCATAATGCGTCTCATACGGTGACTTTAACAGAGTGGTGAGGGATGCTTAAACACATAACAGCTTAATGCTATAGAAGATTACCTGCCCATGAGAATTTTTTCCATGTTTGCCACCAGTATGTTCTATCCACTGTCCTTCTTGTGCCTACAGACAGACATTTTGCTGGATTTTTTAAAGATCTATCCTTTATTAAGTTTTAGCCAAATTGCAAAGGAAGCCAGATGAAGAAGTGAGGATAACTTATTTTAATATGATTTTAATATAACAAAACTTATCATTCTTTACAGCTAGATCAAGCCTCAGAAAAGTAGAGGGGTTATTTAAAGAGTAGTATGACTAAAAGCAGGCAAGTTTCTATAGGAGCTTGCCTGGAGCTGTCTGAGGAACATGGGAGTTACTTCTAATTCATCATGCTAAAAATTAAATGCTATTTTATAAGCTGCCAGATAATAAGGATTGAAGCCATATTTTTAACTAAAGAGATTTTGCACTGATTAATGCAATAAATTACAACTAGGACAATTCATGCAGCGATATATTAGAAATATAGACTTATGATTTAGTTTTTTTGGGTTTTTTTTCAGTGCTTGCCATCTCCTTATTCATATGACAAAAATGCACATCCTTCTGAGTTGAGTAGAATAGAGTATATAGTTAAATTTTTTAAAAGAGATTAGGTTTTTTTAATTACATTGAAATAAATGGTTCTGATTCTTGTCTGTTGCTGTTCTGTATACAGGTTATTTCTTGCGGACTCGGGTATCTCCCTCGCAGCGCTCGTTTCAAGGCTGCATGCAGCTCATCCAGGTGGACGATCAGCTGGCCGACATATCAGCAGTGGAGCAGGGTGTGATAGGAGCTTTTGAGAATGTCAGTCTGGATATGTGTGCCATTATAGACAGGTAATTATCCTGGATACATGCCCATCCTCCACACCATACCTTCCATGGTGTACTTTTAAAGGTTATTTGGTATGGGGAAACACTTAAAGGCTAAAAATAAAACCTTACAAAAAGAAAGGGTTGAAACTGTTTAGAAAGCTAAACCCAGTAAATAAAGAATAAAGGGGTGTATAGCACAAAAAAGAAACTAAACATTATTCATGTACAAGAACAAAGCCCAGAAATCAGAACCACTTCAGAAATCACAGCCAGCAACAGAAAGAAAAAAAGAAGAAGAAACCAGGAAGTACTGTACAGTACATGAGAAAAAAACATTTTCTCACAGGGTTTTTTTTTTTTTTAGGTATAACTATTTATTTATAGAGGTTTAGCTACCAGGTGATATCTGAAACAGATAATCTGGGGCTCGCTGTGAGGTTGAACGTTGGCTGGGATTCGAAAGAGTTTATTTTGGTTTCTTCTGAACAAAATCAATATTCTTACATTCTTGTTCCTTTGCCCCCTCTTTAGCTGGAAACTGGTTAGAATGAAATAAATGAATGGTTAATACGTCCTTTGAGTCTAGAAAGCCTAGGGTATAAGTCAACACTGCATTTAACCAAAAAACAATATCTATGTTTTAAAATATCCAGAGCATCCTTCTAATGTGTGATTTTTGCTTGTAGTAAAACATTGCTATATAGATTTTCCATTTTCCCCATTTATGAAGACCTGGCTATATTGAATATCTAATGTAATCTCTTCCTTTACCCAGGAATGCAGGATGTAACAAGGAACTGGACAGGAACTTAAATGCTTAGGTTTAGGCTAAATCATGGAATAGAAAAAAGTTTACTAACCATTTTGGTTGATTTTATTTCATCTCATTTAGCAATTTTTAAAGTAAAGCTGCATGTACTTATTTGCATAAGCCAACCTGAACAAAGATTTTATACCGGGTTTACAAATGTGTTGAAATCCTGATTTTCTTTGCACTTACATATGTTCATGTTCAACACCAGGGCAGCTCTGTTGCAGCATTTTATTAGTCTTTATAAATGGTTTTGTGTTGCCTTGCTTTCTTAATTAATTTTTGTTTGTTTGTTTTATTTTTAATCAATGCCAAAAAATGTAAAAAAAAAATTCTCACAATATTAATATTAATATCAGTATTAATATTAATTAATTAATAATAATATCAATATTATAATATATAAAAAGTTTTCACAATATTTTGTTGATGGTAATCTTAGTCCGCAACCCGATGAACTAGCATGAGGGTGACTATAATCATGACTCTAAAGCACTTTTTTAAGTTGTTCTGGATAAGTGCATCTGCTAAAGGCTATAAACATTAGAATTTAAACTTAATGGAATATTCTATACAAAAAAGTGCTGTAATCCATGCAGATTATACGATTTGAAGTCAATCAATTCAAGGCTACATTTGTTAGCCTCCTTATGTGTACATTTTCACACAGCAGGAGTAGTTTTCATAATGTATTGGATTTTCATGAATACCAATTATAATGTGTAAAAGCTCATACAGACTATTTATGAATAAATCCGCTCATATGTTAAATAAGATTAATCTAGAATCAGAATCTAGGGAATTTGCCAGAGTCTCTCCACAGAATCACAACAAGGTTTATTCAGACTGGAGAAACTTTTTACACATAATGATTGCTTGTTAATACATTCAACAACAGTTCATTTACTGAGCCTTTATTTGCTACAGCCACATATCAATACTGCGGGAGCACACCATTTAGCACTCTGATCATCACATGTAACTGATATGACAAATCTTTAACTGGCACCAGCATGACTTGCAAATCTATTAGAAATCATCAGGGTACAAAAGTTTGCAGTCACATAGGTATTATTCATATAGGTGACCAATGTTGATAAAGTATGCAAAGATTTAACACTTTAAGAATCTCTTCCAGCTCATTTGCTAATTGGGAAAACAGCACAGTGTCATTTTCGATCATAGTTAATACATGTACTTAATATTCCACTTTTTAGAGCTTTCAAGTTATTAATTATAGTCGGTGGTGTGTTTTCTGCTAAACAAAGCCCGGAAAAGGTGGCTATGTCAAGATAAATCAAAGGAAGAAGATTAAAGATTGGTGCTAGATGATTAAATAAATGATCAGTAAAAGAGGAAGTTTTGTCTAAATAACACATTATAATTAAGGATAGTTGAAAGTGGCATAACAGCATAAAAAAGTTTCCATCTCTGTCCTGTCATTGAGATTCACCTGTTCTGTGTTACGATTTCTTGTTTCTCTGTTCATTCTGGTTTTCAAATATCGGCTGTGTTTCATTATTGATTATGGATTATACTTGTATGATGTTGCCCCCGCCCCACGATGTTGTTGATTCTTAGATTCGTCCACATATAGCACTGAGATTATTCACTTGTATCCTGCCCCACCATGTGTAACCAGTGCTTTTTGCTGTATTCAGCTCTTATATAATGAATCATTATGAGGTTAAAGTTGAGTGGCTCTGTTGATTTAACACCATGTGCCTAGTCATGAATCAGAAATGATGAGTTATAAATTTATGAGATATAAACCTTTATCAAACACAAAATTAGCACACAGGTTCCTTTGATAACTTGTGTACATAGTTTGCTGTGAAAGAGATTTGTGAGTCTCATTTGAATGAAGAAATGTCAAAACAGGGCTGGGTTTAACAATTTGACTCAAACAGCAAACTATCCAGAAAGATTTAACCTCTTAAAAATTTTGAATACCACACAATCACCAGCACTGACACATTCAGCACAGGTATGATTCAGAATGTGACTTTTTACCTGATTAAACTAAGCATGATTTTTATTATTATGCAGAGTCCTCAAAAACAAATAAAAATGAACACAGGCCTCAGACAAATTGTTTTTCACAGTGTGCAACTTTATCTTTATTATATTGCATCAGTCGCGAGGCCGTCCATGTGTGCTCTCACTGACAGAGACGTTGTGGGTGTTGGATGAGTTCATGGTGTAAAGCTCCAGCAGCAGATGGTCGGGGTGCTAACCCAATTAATCCTAGCGTTCCTGACAGATAATATCCCAACAGAACATATACCACCCTCCAAGAGAAGGTAGCAGAACAAAAAAAAGTCCCTGCAAACTTCCATTTTCATAACTCTACCAACAAAGCATGAGACCAGCAAGCTGTTTTTTTGTCATGCTGTGTTCAGCTGTGCTAATGAATTTGCCACACACCTGACAAGAGCAGCCTTAGAAATCTTCCTATGAAAACTGGGACGTGAGTTGCCATGTTTCTTTTCTGAAACCTTTGTAAATTTAAAGCATTTCAACGGAATAATTACATCTAGAAGAAAACACTGTGAAGCCTTTAATTATTTTATCTTTGGGTCTTTAATTATACTGGCTAGGAAAAAAAATAGAGGCTCTATGTATGGTAAATATGCTAATCTTTTATATGTCTTGTTAGTATGATGATTATGCAGCCTTGCTTGTGTATATGATGTTATAGGAAATGCCTTTTACATTCATTGTTAAAACTTTACATCGAATGTGACACCAAAAAAATGCCAGAGAGAGTAGAGCACACTGATGTCAGTGTCAAAACAGGTTACTTTTGATTTGTTGTAGTTTTAACACAGGGAGTTGAAACAGCAAGTCCAATTCATTCATGAGTATAAGCTTTTTTATTTTGCACAATATTTAGGTGTGTAACAATATTTGAACATGTAAAGTCTTTGGCCGTATTATGTCTAAAATATCAGTTACTCAAAATTGCTCAGCTGTGCCATGGTCTGTTATTCTTTCAATATTTCACCTTACAAGTGAGCAGATAAATAGCCTTTTGAGTGCAACAATTGGAATCTGCTGCTGTTAACTCACAATATGCAGTCCATGTCTGTGTCATTTTATGGCGTAGACATGTATGGCTGCCAGAGGAACTGGTTCCCTTTTAGACTACTGAACAAATCTGCTCTCATTCACCCAAATGCTTAAAAACTCATTTGATGGAGCTTGACAGTGCAGATGGACAATAACCTGAGGCATAAACTGAAAATTACCTGGCATTTTTAGGTAAAGATATAGAATGTTATGCAATGGCCTGGCCAATCACCTGAACTGAATCCAATTGAGTTTCACTTACTGAAGGCAAAGCATGCCAAGAACAAGCAGGAACTGAATACAGCTAAAGTAAATACTTGATAAGCATTACCAGGGAAGAAACCCAGTGTCTAGTTGTGGCTATGAGTTCTAGATTTCACTGAATTTGCAACGAAATATTATAAATGACAATTTAACTTTTTTTTTCCAATTACTTTTGGTCCCTTAAAAAGACCCCAGTTGGATGAGTTTTGGGTTGGAGGAGGGTTCACCCAATTTTTGATGTAACTAAACCAAGCTAAAGCTTAACATTCATTTATTTTATGTCAGCTCCAATATACTGTGGTGTAAATGTAAATATACACATTATTTGAATCCTGGAAATTGGGCTGTTTTCACTGAGAGTTCACAGTTCACAGTTCACAGTACACTGGTTTCAAAATCTGCTCGTCTACCTCTAATGAAACCAGTACCACTCACATAAAGGAGACTCTTTGATTAAAGGATTTTGTGCCCAAAAAGAACCATAGTTTATATAAATCCTGAAAATACACACACTCCAACAAAAAGTGTAGACCAAGCATGAATGTGTCTTTCAATTTACACTACCTTTTTATTCAGCCCAGGAACTAATGATGTCTTCCAATAAGCACTCATATCTAACACATCATAAGGCAGCTGGTCCCTCATGGAGGCACACTAATTTGCCCTTTTTTACCCAAAGGCAAAGCCCGTGTGACTTTGAATAGAAGGACAAAGCTACAGTGGTATTTGATGTGAAACTGATTTAATGCTAATGATTCTCTTTCCTCTTTTCCAGATGTTTGCCCAATCACTGTGAGCATGGAGGAAGGTGCACTCAGACCTGGGACACCTTCAGCTGCTCCTGTGATGGCACTGGGTACGCCGGAGCTACCTGTCACTCCTGTACGTACACACAGTCCAATAACTCTAGTAACTCCATTCAGTCACTCATACAGTGTGTTTCCTAAACATATCCAGCAGCAGCTTTTAGTACACTCAAAGGAAAGAGTGTTACATTCGCCTTAACTTGTTACGGTGAACACAGAGGAGCAATATTTTTAAGGAACATAATACCTGTTTAATTTTTTATTTGGTTGTGGGGGTTCTTTTGGAGCAGGCTACAGCTAGTATCACTGTTTTTAGGGGGAATATTTTTTGAGCAATAACAGGTAGCATAAATAAATGTTGTTGTTTTTTCTGTTATTCATGCCATTACTTGTATTTATGTATTTATCCTCTCAGCACCTTGCATGCTCCCCAAGTCACTTTTATTTTGTTGCCTGTCCTGTCATCCTGTGTGTTCCTGATTGTGTCCATGTGTTTTGTGTTCACCCTTAATTAGTCTAGTTTGTTTATCCGATCCTTTGCCTTTGTCTCATTGCAAAATCTTGCTATTGTTATGTATTACTGAGCCTTTTTTTAATTCCTTGTTCTGTAGATCTGTGTACATTCTGGTTTTGATCTCCGCTTGTTTATTTGAAATACAATTATATGTAGATTACCCTTGTATCATGTTGCCTGCCTGTACTTTGAGCCCCGCTAGAAAAATGGATACTGATTAATGGATTAAAATTAATAAATTTTATGCCAACTTTACACACTTCTTGCCTCCAATCCACACACATTATATTTGCAAAATGCCTTGCACAGTTATATACAAATACCTCACAATGTTTATACAGTATTACGTCAAATATGACCATACCATCATGTTAATGAGTTTTAATGTAATTATGTAATGTAAAGCTAATGCAGCATCCGTAATAATGTACAAACTAAGTATGGCATGGTAAATGGACATCATGTATATTACGGCAAACTTGAGTTGTAAAACTTGAAACTTCAATCATAAGCAAAAGCCTTCCACACTCATCACTGAGGTGAGAGTTGGGAAAAAGTTTAAAATGACCTCCAAAAAGCTGCATTCCTACCCAAAAGCTTCTGTTTGCATAAAGCAGACATGGAGCAGACAAGGAACTAGACAGGGATGCTTGAGATTGAATTTCTTCTTTTAGAGTTTACAGACATTTTGATGGAATTGCCTTTATAATGCAGACTAGCACAAACCTTGAAGCTAGTTTTTTTTTATTATTCTATTGATTTCGAGACTACATGAAGGACATATTCTTTACAGCACCACCTACGCTACAGCTAAATCACTCGACATCTAACTTGAGCTTCTTTATGATTGCTGACATATGACTGTTGCTGTCTAAAAAGTCCATAAAGAAGAATGTTTACGTAATACATTAGCGGCTTTGCCTCAAAAAAACAAAAACAAAAAGCATTTGAAGATGAAACAGTTACCTGGTTGCATTATGCTTACTTCCTATGACAAGACATCTCATATGTTAGCTGTCTTGAAACATCATCATTCAGCACAGCCAAACATCATGACTTTACATTCACAGACTGATAATAACGCCATCCAAAGTTCACAATTATAAAATAAATAAATCAACATACAATAACAGCATGAAATAGAACCAAAATAAAAGCAGGTAGGTTCAGTAGGATCATCGTTCCTATTAGTGTAAACATCCTACAGCTCTATATTTTCTGCAGTATCTCTAAATGGCATGTGCTGTAGCCAGTTAGCAACAAGTATTTGCTGTTATGCTTATAATTTTGCTAATTTTGTTTGCCCTTGCATTTTTAATTTTGCTAGTGCTTTTATTTGCTCTTCTGTGATTATTTGCGCTTATTTTTTAATTTTGGTTTATTCCTTCAAGGTTTTTTTTTAATTTTGCTGTTATTTTGGTTTGCTCTTTTTTTTATATGTTTTTAATTTTGCTAGTGTTTTATTTGCTGTTCTCAGATTTTAATCTGCTGTTATGCTTTTATATTTGCTTTTGTGGTTTTAGCTTTGCAGTTGTGTTTATGTATTTTGCAATTACTGAGCACTCTATGAAACACTACTGTTTATACAGGTTTTAGACAGACTGGTCAGTCTTATTCTCTCCCTTCCTTTTAGCTGTCTATGAGCAGTCATGCGAGGCTTATAAGCACCTGGGGAAAACTTCAGATGTCTACTGGATCGATCCTGATGGCAGTGGACCTCTAGGGCCATTCAGAGTCATCTGCAACATGACAGGTAATTTATACACTAGCATCCAAATGGTTCCATTATTAAGCACAAATTTAATAACTCAGTTATAAAAAAAAAAAAGTCCATTTTGTCAAAATATATTTGAATGTATAAAGATTACAGAAGAACATATAAACTGAGTCGGTATATAACTTTAGTCATTAAGCAGTGCCAAACATGTACATTGTGAAACAATTTGTTGTTAGAATGTTACGACTAGAGGCTTAGCAACAGACACCAAATCAGAAATTGAACAGCTTGTGCCTCATATCGTGTGAAAACCAGAACGTAGTAACATTTAACAAAAACAGCTCGGTAGTGTCAGATGGCAAAACACTGAAAATCACGAAAGTGTGAACAATAGCAAGGAGAGCAATACCTGACACTAATAAAATTAGCGGACGTTGGACATCAGTGAATGCCAGGTCAACTATATGACAAAAGTGATTACGATGATATGGAAGATTATGTCTGCTCAGGCACAGAATGGCAGACCTGTCATTTTGTTCCTGCTGACATTCTTTAAAGTGGCTTTCTGCTGTTTTTTCCAGTCATGGTTCTTGACACTGCAAATATGCAAGCAACAACCTTAACCCAAGGTTTATTAATGTACAGTGTGAAACATATTATAAATAGCCAGGATTAATTGTTAACCCCAGGCACTGTGAAACGTGAAACAGGATAATCCAGGATTCTGTTTAACCACACTTTACAGTGACACAGAGTTCACTATTTAATGTGTGAAAAGCCCTTTAGATTTTTTTATGTATCATAATTGATAATAACGATGCACTTTTGTACCCTGCTCTATATACATTCATTATGTATTCATTATGCTTGACTGCATTGCATATTCCTTCTCTTTTGATATTCATTTAATCCAGTTTTTTTGAGGATTTTTTTTTTATTTACCATTAAATGAAAAGTTTGAATGAGATAGAGACCTGCCGGCAGACTGGGTAAATAAGTCAGATTTATTAGCCTAAGTGGCAGACAACAGCAAACAATATACTATATACCTATTCATAAGCCAACCCATGGTGAGATTTGAAAGAGAACCACAGTCCCTTAACAGACCAGGCATTTGACTTCCTAGTCTTCCTAGAAGACTAGTCTTCCTAGAAATGTAACAAAGCAGAGATATTATATTACATTTTTATGTCCTGGTGATATCATCCATTAAATTAAATAATGTAGCCATATGGAATGTGTGAGAGCTGAAGACATGAAATACCGTCAGTTTATGGAGCACATGGCATCTTCAAACAACATGACAAATCCCTGCAGTGAGCATCAGAAACACCAATTAAATCAAACTGAATTGCAAATTCACGTAGACACAAAACTCAGGGAACTGATTCCAGAAAGAGGCCAAAAAAGCATGCAGGATGATCTTTAGATCAAAAATAAACAAATGCTAAAAAATAATAATAAAAAAATACATTTAAATAAAAAATGCTAGCAGACCATAAAATGCTGTACTAATATAATGATATGCCTTTTCTTTCTCACACTTCCTGTTTGAAGTCTTTAAGTCATTTTCCTAGTTTTTATCTATATTAAATATAATATAGATAAAATATATATATTTATAAAATATAAATAGTCATTATCACAAATCACAATGCAAACCATCATAGTTTGGCGCTGAAGAAGAATTTTATTAAAAAAAAAAAAAAAGAATAAAAAAATTAACTTTTCTATAGTTTTAAGTAAATGTGTTGATTAAAACAGTTTCCGTTTTTTTAGTCTTAAAATCTTAAAAAAGTCCTTAAATCAAAACACAAGGTGTTCAAGTACTACAATGGTAATCAACACACAGAATTAATTTATGCAATAATATTTACATTTCTACAGCAACTTGGTGAATGTATTGTTCATTTTATAAATACATTTTTAATAAAATTACTATTTCAATTTCTAACAACAGAGGATAAGGTGTGGACGATGGTGGTGAACAGCCTGCCAGCTCAAACGACTGTCTCAGGTTCAAGCAGGGAGAGACGCACAGTGCTGCATGTAAACTACAGTGCTACCGTAGAGCAGATCAGTGCCATTACAGATGCTGCAGAACACTGCGAGCAACACATTGCTTACACCTGCCGCTCGTCACGTCTACTCAACACACCCGGTAGGAAACTTGTGCATGTGTGAGTGGGTGTTTTACTGTGTGCATGAGTGTGTGTGTGTGTGTGTGTGTGTGTATGCGTGTTAAGCTCTGTGCAGATGGGTGAAAAAGAGATTTTAGCTCTCTGTAATGATTTTACTAATGTGTCTTTCTCTCATCACTGCATACATGTACAGGAAATTTGTACAGGACAGAGTGTGTTAAGTAACGAATGGAGATATAGTGAGGGATGGAGATAGGGTGAGAGGCAATGTTGATGCTTTAGTGATTAATTTCAGCAAAAACAAATCAGAAAACACAATGGTGACACACACACACACACACACAGTAAATCCATCAAGCAGAGAACAGTATGAAACCATGTTAATGAGCATGGACTTTCTTCATCTCGTAATCTTCATATCTATCTACCTGTTTTAGAGTAAAAACAAAATCCTGGGGGAAAAAAAAATATCTGATGCAAAACTATATTTTAAACAGATGGGATATAGAATTTTCTGTCTATTCATCTTTAAATATTTTCTTTTCAACATTTTGTGGCCATGACATTAATCAGAGCAGAAAGATTTGATATAGATAGATAGATAGATAGATAGATAGATAGATAGATAGATAGATAGATAGATAGATAGATAGATAGATAGATAGATAGATAGATAGATAGATAGATAGATAGATAGATAGATAGATAGATAGATAGATAGATAGATGGTTCAATCTGCTTCAAGCTGGTTTGAAAACTAGATTTGTTGAGCTACAGACAGGTTTTTCATACAATGGTTGGAAAGTGTTTGGTTCAGACTGATGAACTACTTGGCTAGGTCTGCATAGTTCTAAAATAATTATTAGATTCTTGTTCATGATTTTAAAACCCTTACGTGGCCTTGCTCATTCTTTCCCTGCAGAATTTCTCTATTCTGACACTTTCATACAGTCAAACACACAGATATAATAATGGACCGTGGTTCAGTCTGTAAGTCCAGTCTGTCCAGCTATTTGATCATTCAAAGCTCAGTGAATTGAATAATGTAGACTTTTTTCAGTCTTCAGGAACTCGTTAGTTGCCTTTGACAATGGCATGTTTTCTCATTGGTATAAGCATATAGTACAAATGCAAATTTGTCACCCATCCACGGCGAGACCAAAAAGCTTTCATCATAAAAGAGACAGATGGTTGTAGACCCCCTGAATCAAAGCACAGACAGAAGAGGATGAAAATATAATTCAGAAAACCATACAACACAATCAGTTTTGGCTTGGATTTGTCCCCAGATGGGGTTTTTTTTCCACACCCTTTTTAATTGTGCTACGACTTGCTCAGTTGTGATTTGAAGAGTAAAGTCTACATGTGTAAATGAAAGAATATAAAAGAAGCTTGGCATGTGTTGTGTGGAGAGGTTTCTAAGATCCCCATTCAGAAGTTCATCCTTTAATCTAAGCATTAATGGATAAGGCTCAGTCTGTTATTTTTCTCCAATGAAGGCTTCATCAAATATCTAATTTACTGATCATTTTCAAATCACTGCAGAAATAAATCTGCTACTTAAGGAAATATTGTCAAAACAACACGACCATAAGATCAAAATTATAGTTGTGTTGTGGAGCAGAACGCTTGTGCTGTGTGTAATTTGTCTCAGACATGGACGTTCTAAATCATTTAAAGTCCCTTGCTGATAAAGTATTTCATTACAGTTGGTAATAATTAGACTTATCTGTAAGGAGTGGCCATATTTTCTGTTCTGCTTTCTGTCTTGTACTTTCAGTCTGTGAGCTGCGATTATTATTGGCCAGTTAGTTTATTTGTGAGACGTGTTACTTAGAGCATATTGTATTTATATCCTGTGTCACACTCTCTGAAGACTGTTATAAAGAATTGAATTAGACCTCTGTAATATACTACCTAATAAACTTGGCTAATACAAGGAGAAAAAATTTAACTGCGATAATATGCTTCCTAAAATGGCTGCCAGGTTTCAACAGATTACAGCGTAGGCCTCAATTCTGCTGCCAAATGAAGCGTTAACTCCAAATTGCATCTGAAGTGCATTGACTCCAGTAATTGGGACTTTAAACTATCAGTAGCATAATTTTATGATTCCTCCGTGTCTTAGAGGATGAGACTCCTGGGTCATATTAATCCCAGTCTCTTTCAGCAGGGTGTTTAGAAGAAACTCACACTTTCTTTCACCTACGTTTCATTTCCAGTGCAACAGAGGAATTCCATCTGCAGCATTTATTTCTATATTCAGCAGTTTCATTGTTGAATTAAATGAATTACAATTAACAGCTGATTATAATCAAGTAATGGTTACATTTAGATGAAATTGACCCCATTGTGTATTTTTAATTTGGTCAGTCCAAGCAAGGGGTCATGAGGGACTTGACTCTGATGAGATTTTGATGAGGCAAAGGAGATGTGAATGGATTAGACAGTGGTCTTTCACTGGTCAGTGTCATGGATGCTTTTTTTTAATTTATAAAGAAAGTCTACATAAGCTGCATAGTAGTTTTTTTTTTGTTTGTTTGTATTTTATCCATTCCGTTATCGGTTATATTTGGAACAATGTGTCCCATGCAACATAGTGTGCAAATATCCTAAAAAGGACTTATAAAAATAGTAATGGAATCAACATGGTGTTGCCACCTCACAGCTCACCTCACACCTCACAGGGTTCCGGTTTAAGCCTGAGCTCAGGTTTCTGTCTGTCTGGTGGTGTACATGCTCTCCCAGAAGGTTTCGGTTTCCTACAGTTTCCTCCCACTGTCCAAAAATATGCACCTAGGATTGACTGACTGTGTGAATGAAAGTATGTAATGTCCTGGTGTCTTATCTGGGATACATTTTCCCACCCAGAGTTCTCAGGATAAATTACTTGAACCCAGTGTTCCCAGGATAGATTACTTGAACAAAACTGCTTGTTTTAAAAAGCGATGTGCTGACAAATAAAAAAAAAACATAATGGCTTAAAGACCATTTAATTATAACAGAAACGCTGTAAAAGTTTAATTAATGCTATGTTTACAATTTGGGATTAGGGCAAAAAAATTTTTTTTAAATTACCAAATGTACATTTTATCCTTTAATCAGTATGACTGATTGTCCTTAAATGTAAATTATATGCTTAAATCAGACTGACAATTTAAATATAATTTATAACATTATTTAAAAACATTAATAAAAAATCAATGCAAGTAAAGAGCATAAGTTTAATGTCGTCTTAAGCAGCTTTGCTAATTAAGTCATAGTGAATAGTATACTGTCTATTTCTCATTGCTGCTGAAATTAATTAAGTTTAAAGTCTGAACACGTGGTTTGCAGCCTTTACATTGTATTGTTGACAGTTGCCTTGTCTTATTATCTCCGAGGTTAACCTTACAGCACTTCAGTGTGGAGGAGAGGCTGTGCGTGCAAAAAAGTGAGAATGAATCGTGCAGCATAAATGTGCCATCTTCACAATCAGAGCAATCAGAGCATGACGGAGTAGCACAGTTTATAGATAAATGGCATCTGCATTAAAGTGCAGGTTGTCTGAGTTTCTGAGTTCAGAAATGATTGCCAGAACTCAAATGACCCACAGCTGTCACAGCCAGATAAGCTTATATCCATAGATTGGTCTACATAAACAGTGTTTTTTTTGGGATTTGACTATGAATAGAAAGGAATTTTTAACTCCGTGTTTGAGAAATGAAACTGGCTGATCATCTTTCAGCAATAAGGACTCTCTCTCTCTCTCATTCCCAGTGTCTAATACTTAGTGTCTAACTTATGTGTTATAATTGACCCGATAATGTAAGAAGGAAGGCGGTTTCCTCATTGGGATCTTTAAAGCCACTTTACTAGTTTCTCTATTAGACTGCTGGCTGCAGTAGAGTTTAAAAGTGTTCCTTAAAAATTCTAATACTGAGAAAGTAAACACATTCAGTTTTGCCTTCCTATGAGACCAATAAAGTAATATTTTCTAATTTCCAGACTAAAAATGTAATTGTGCTCCCCAGGCAGTCTATGATATTGCTCCCAGATATTGTTCCAGTCAAGGTGTAACCTTAAGCAAATGTGCATTTGTTTTAGAGCACTCTGATTTTTTACTCTGTCTTTATGAGACCTCTTTGAATGTCAGAGAATTGACTGTAAATATGAATTTACTGGTTCTGACTTCAGTTTCGTTAGTGGAGATACACCTAATATGATCATGTAAAAAAAAAGTTAAAAGTATCATAAGCTAAAGTATGATGTGCCGATAGATATTTTTTTTAATATCCAAGAATAAATATAACAGAAGTCATGTGCAAGCGTGGGTGGTTAGGAGGGAGATCCTCATCAGTGTTGGTCAGCCGTGTGTGGTAACCCTATCCTGCTTTGCAGCCAGAAAGAGGAGGTGCTTTATCTGGGCTTCAAAGGCATTTAACAACAAAAAAACAGCACTGTACTGTGGTTTGACTTTCATTCGAGATCCAGTGGTTGAGCTCGCTGGCACTACATTAATAAGCTGAGTGTTTCCATGTTTATTTGAGCGCAGATTTGTGTCTCTCACAAAAGTAATGATCAGGCATTAAAAAACAAACACCCATCTTGCACAACTGATCTCAAGATTTATGCATTTTGCATAAGTTATTGCATCATTAACTCATTTAATGTTTTCAGATGTTTGAAGTTATCACATTTGGTTTTGCAGACAGAAGGGAATTTTGCCTGCAGTGGAGATATGACTCCTAAAATCTAAAGATGATGGAAAGCTGAACTTTATAAACAATAAGAATCTGTGGGGTCCAAAGTAAAAGAATGGGGGGGAAAGGAGCAGAAAAAAAATAAATCTTAATCTAATCATGATAAACATTGTGCTTGGGCCCCATTTGATCTCTGCTTACATAGTCCTGAAATTAACTTTGAATAAAATCACTGGATCAATCCAGAATAGACAGAGTAAGTTTTCAATGATCGCTGTCTCATAATTCTGCTATATTATGACAGAAAAATACAAGGCGATACTCATTGGCATCTTATGAGGGTCTGCATGTCAGAGAAAGAAAGACTGCAAGGACGCAAGATGTGCAAAAAAGGTGGTTTATTACGAGTGACAAACAGTTCCTAACTTGTCTTGCAAAAGCAAGGTCAAAAAATAGGCAATGCTCTGACAATGGTAGGCAAAATAGAGTAGTTTGATGATCCAGGAAAAATCTAGGTTTGGTATCATCACATACTACAAAAGAACTGAGCATATACATAATGTTCGGCACATGAAGGTTTAAATACATACATCAATCAGGAAATTAATCAGGACACTAAACACAGGCAAAATCAATCATAACATATGAGGCCAACAACCAGTAACAAGACATAAACCAAAACCAATACATGCAGTAACGTAAACAATGCAAACATATGAAAACTTGGAAGTAAATGCTATTGTGCTGCAGAGATTCCTGACATTACATAGCTACATTCCTTCTATATATAGTCAGGTACCTAATTACAGAGTCATATTTTACCCTTTACTCAAATATGTCCAATAAATTATTATGATTTTATTTTAAAAATGCATTTAAATATATTGATACTAATACTAATTTCCATATTGCAAAAATCCAGTATTCACTTATAACTGGATATTTTTTTCTTAAATTGTGTGAACATAAGCCAAACTCATGGCTTGCCAATATTCAGCAGAATAACATGTGAACCAGTGTGACATGATGAAAACGAAAACCAAAATAATCCCAGGTGGTATTATCTAAAGAAACGACTACACATGGACTGTACAAAGATATACTTCTCTTATCTTATACTTAAATAAGCTTTCCTATGAAACATGAAAGCTTCTCCCTGGGAGATGAAACATACAACAAAATGTTTTTGGTGAAGTTAATGGGGTTGGGCATAAAGTATAAAAGATATACAGTATATGTATGCCAATAATTGTCTGCTTCATTTTACAAATTGTGAAAGTACAGTATACACTTTTGATTCATTCTCTGAATCTCCTAGTTTTTCCTGCAGTGTCCAGCTGTGTCCAATGAATTTCCAAGTAAAATTTCTTGAGTCATTATAAAATATTTATAAATTTTTAGAATATCTATTCATTTTTTAATACCTATCTATCTTAATAAACTAATTTCTCTGCTGCATGCTACTATCTCATTAGGACTTTTTTTTTATTTCTGTGTGTGTTATTACAATGACATTCTTTGTGTCATTTATAAACTATAAAATCCCATAGAGGGTTATAATTAAGTCATGACATTTCGATGGACTTGAAATGAGATGCCAGCTGAAATCTGTTGAAAGCTTTCATGCTGTTCACAGTGATGAGACAACGTCCAGGAGGACGGTGGTGTTAATTGTGCTGGGTGACCGCACTCCAGTTTGTCTTATGTGCTCCAGATGGTTGAGGACAAAACAAGCTGCTGCAATATCAACATGATCGGCTCTGTGTGTAGTGGCACTGGTGCATTACTGATGTGACCATACTCTGAATTAGGAGCGTTCCCAATAATGGCAACCCTCGTCCTCCTGCTAGTCTTTCTATTGTGACTGACTTTTGTAGTAAATTGGCGTTCACTCATTGTTAGTTACAGCATTCTCTGTTCCCCCAAATAATCTCACACTTATACCTGTTCGTTTCTGTAGCACTGTAGTTTGACTCCATTTTTTATTTCACAGCATATATATTTACAACATCTTCAACATTTCTGAATTTTTATTCAAATCCTCAAATCGCACTGAATAAAAGCATCAGCCAAATATAAGAATTCGATGTTTGTAAATGCTTTCAAATGCAAATGAAAAGGTGTTAGATGGATTCAAATGCAAATTGAATGTTTGTTTGAGATTTTACTGGTATCAGTCCTCTAATATCAGCTGAGGATGTCCGCATATGGACAGCCTAAAGATACAAGAGAATACTGTGAATAGCACCACTTAGAAACCATAAAGATGGCATTGGATTGCAATTGATATGAACAGTTTTGCTGTGATAGCTTTAGGACTGCAATTGCCACGAACTGTTTTGCACTCAAGTCTCCATCAGTGAACAGCTGATAACTTCCACACAATAGTTGTTGTTATGTTAGAACTATAAAGAATTTCCTGCTTACATAATTGCTGTTTTTTTTACCACGGGTAACTCTTTATAATCACACTATCTGGTGTCACCCAGATGATGATATTTCTCTTAAGCAGCTGTGATTTATTTCTTTCACAGGCTTGGAATTTTGATGCCTGGTGCATTTACTGAACAGTAGTGCACAGTTTAACAGATTACTTTGTAAATCCTAAAGATTATTTTGCTAGGTACAAATATACTTGACTGTCACCATCTGTACGTGAACACACCCAGCTGCTACATGAGCACATTGTTCACATACTCGCTTACTATTATGTACATCTGGAGAATTAAAAGCATTGTCCACTAGAACTTAGACCATCTGGCATCCGAGTCCAACTGTAATGAGTAGCACTTTAATGCACAGCAACATTAAATACACTGACAAGCTCTGTTTCTCTTTAAAACTTTGCCATTGCTGTTATTGTTCTCAAAACACGTTTAATATATGTTCAAAAATATTTACTAATCTAGCAAACTGACTGATGAAGATACAGAAAATAGAGTTTTCAGTTGGATTAGAGTTATGTAAAAATCAATCACTGTTTGTAATAGGAAAAAGCAGGAAAAGTGTTAGCACTCAATAACAATCTCCAAGTGTGCATAGTATGTAATGTGGAATAAGAACTTTAGTTTGTTCATTCATGTGGAACCACATGGTACCACGATGCTTCCACTATTTACATTGGTACTGCACCACACAAACACGTCGCATTAACTTCCTCAGTTACACATATTGTATATACCATTCCTTTATAATATAAATGCAATATAGCTAAGGGAATGATACAACATTTGACACCTCTTTGTTTTACACATTTAACAATGTTTCGTTTGCATGTGCTACAACTAAGAAGAGAATAAGAGGACTGGAACTTTAGAGGACATGTACACTTGTGACATAGCTGATGATATAGCTGAAAGCCTAATTTTGTTCTGCTCATGATAAACATTCATTAGGAATGGAGCAATCATTGCAGCATTTTGCACAAATCTACAAATCTTTATTGATTGGAATTATAAACATGCAACTGAGGAATCCATCCTGATACTGGTTCAATAGGTCATGGATTAAGAGTACTGTCATTTTAAAAAAATATCTGTTGGGGAGGTGATATAGTAAGAAAAGCACACATCTTAGGGATAAGTTTTGTGACTCAGCTGACTCAGAAATTTAGGGGAAGTTCATTCTACCACCTAGGAGTCAGAACAGTGAAGAGTCTTCATGCATGCCTTCCTTGTACCCTGAGAGATGGTGGGACCAGTCAAGCAGTGCATGTAGGAAGCATGGTGCTTTGTGGGGAGTGATAAGTGCTTCATGGTAGGTGGGTGCTGGTCGTTTTTGGCTTTGTTGGAAAGCATCTGTGTTTTAAATAAGATAGGGGCAACTTCAGGAAGCGAGTGAAGAGAGCATAGCAATGGGGGGATGTGAGAACTTTGAGAACTTAGGAAGGTTGGCATGCAGCTGCATTCTGGATTAATTGTGTTTGTATGCTGTAGAATTTCATACAAACAGATCAAAACCTGTTCCAGCATGACAATGTACCATGGTTTCCTAAAGTTAAAATGGAAGAACTTGAGTGGCCTTCACAGAGCACTAACCTCAAGCCCACTGAACAACTTTGGGATGGTTTGAAATGCAGGCTTCCTCACATAACATCACTGCCTGACTTCACTTATGCTCTTGTGGCTAACTGGGTAAATCTCTAAAATCTAGTGGAAAAACTTCCCAAGGAAATTGTAACAGCAAGGAGGGAATAGATCTGGATTTGCACATATGGGCATGATGGTAAGGTGTCCACACATTTTTGGCCATACAGTGTATGTGGCAGCAGGAACTTTCATTAAATATGGACTTTAACCATTGCCAGAATGCAAACTGCTGCAGCAGTTTTTTTGTCTTCTTCTTTTTGTACGAAAAAGGGGTCACTTCTTGACTTCAGCACTTTCTTATAGTTGCTCCTCTCTGCTCTTTCCTATTGTTGCTCCTATTGCATTTCTGTTGCGTGAATTCCTTTCATGTTCCACATGAATCATCTGAGGATGTCATGCCACATTTTCTAATCTCTTGTTGCCCTCTTATTTCAATTCTGTTGCAGCTTCAACTTCTTGCCTTAATAGCCATTTATACAAAAAGTTTGTACGCAATACCACTAGTCATGTTCTTTTGTGTATGTTTATAGAAGTTGCTGTGAGGTTTACCTGAATACATGTATTCGTCTATGGTCTGTTTTTCCAGCCTAAGAGGCCAAACAAAATGTGCTACAGATTGTTGTTTGCTGTTTATGAGCATTTCATCAGCATTGCAGTGTAATTCTGTTCAGGGTTTCTCCCAACAAGACAGTGTAATGCAACAAGGTTGTGTGGAAATATATATCACATTGCCAACATCATTTTTTGATTCTGCACCTCTGGGACATCTCTGAAGTTCTAGTTGAGATATATCTTGTTTGTGAATCAGTCTATCTATTATTCTTAGACTTTTTTTGACATACAAACTGTGCATAATGTTATCTATAATGATATGGTTTCTAGTAAGTGCATCAGCTTTCATCATTATCTCATGTAATTTGAGATCGATGTGTTCCTGGGAAAATGTTTTTCATCTCAAGTACAAAACCGGTTACATCAGACCTAATCATAAATAGACCTCTTTTCAATATTTTCTCAGGCATAAACAACAGTGTATTTGGAAATCGTCCCTGTTTTTTGGACTGGCTTAAAACAATACAAACAGGATGACCACATGTTAATTGTTTTATCTACATTTTTTAGGTACTGATGAAACCTTTATTTACTGTGAAGTTTTCTTTTTCTGTTGTTACCAACAGGATTGTCTTTACTTTTGATAATATTAGAAGATGAGAAAGCTGTCTTCTAGAAAATCATGCAAAAATTAATACTACAGAAAGAAACCTGTCCATTATGTCCAAGACATAAATTAGATAAATGTCGAATGTACTTCAATGTAGTGTGCAGTGTTCATAGAAACAGTTAATTAGGAATTCATCTAAGCTGGCAAAAAACGTTTGCATGTAAACATAGCCAGTGCAAACAATTAGTTATGTAGGGAACTAAAACTGACAATCGATGAACTGTAAAGTGCATCATAATTTCCCTTACTAGTGGACATTAGGGTACTTATTATTCAACTTATAATCCAAAATGTTTAGAATTATGCGATGATTAGAGTATCTTAATATTCATCATCAAAGAAGGTACTAAAAATTCAAACATACATAAGAAATGAAAAACAGGTGCTCTTCAGCAAGTTGTAGAGGCACCTCAAGGTCATGAATCTTTTTTCATAAAGTCTCCGATCTGGCACTGAGTAACCTTTAAGTTTCAATCCAACTTATTTTTGTTGAAAAAGCTCTTTTCTGTTGGAACTGCAAATATCTCTATGGAGGTGTTTGCACCTTGCATTTTCATCTAATAGAAATACTGTCTTGTCTATCCCTATTAATGTCTCTGACAGGAATGCCATCTGTGTATGCAGAGGATCAAACAGCAGGGCAAGTGTGAAATTATTGCGTATTCAAGCCCACGTCTCCTTATGAAGTAATGAAATGACTCTGACAAACAAACTCCCACCAAGCGGTTCTTTTAATTGAACTGTCTGAAGCTTTAAACCAGTATGACTCCGAATTTAATTTGTCTCACCTATGCGTGAATCTCACAGTTTCATATGTTATACATCATTTTTAATGGTAATGCTTTACTATAGAATCTGAAAACAAGCATTAATATGTAACTACCACGTTCATGATTATGAATTAATACCTCCACTAATCCTTAGCACATGAGGAAATAATGAGATGTATATTTTAACACCTAGCTGAGTCATACATGAATAATCATGAGTAAGGATAATAATTAAGTATTAACATTATGTTTATTCATTACCATGCATTTTAATGAGACTGAGGACATTTTGAAGTGTCTGGGTGGAAATAATTACACCTAACTTGAATTATTGGCTTTAATATAGGTTCAGGCAATTGGAGACTCTTTTCAGTTTTTGTTTTCTAGAACTAATTCTTAATTAAACCCGAACACAGGAAAAACAAATAAAATGTATATATTGTATGTATGTTTGTTGTTGTTGTCCTTCAGCCGGTCCCTTTTCCAAGCCACCACAGCAGATCATCCGATACGCATATTTGAGTTTGGCACAGGTTTTACGCCCTTTCTGATGCAACCCCCCCATTTTATCCAAGCTTGGAATCGGCACTGAGAGTTAACCCCTTAGTGGCTGGGTTGGCAATCAAACTCGGACCATGGTGGTGAGAGCATGGGATCAAGCCACTGGACCACCGGGGAACTGTATATAATGTTTATATATAGTTCTAAAATCATATCCATGCACAGCTAACGTAAAATTAGGCCTCAACACATTTTATAGCATCGTTCCTGTAAAATGATTTTGAATCAAATCAAGTCGCTGTTGTTGGCTTCAAACTGTAAATTGATATTTTTTAAGTTGTGGGATGAGCTTCACTGTGTGATCATGTAAAATGTTTTTATTAATTCCACCAGATGTGCAATAAATAAACAGAATACTTTATTAAGATGTCAATACTTTTACCATTTGTAATATTTATATAGGACTCAGAGGCTGTTAATGTATACACGTCACTTCAGTGGCCATTAGCTCATTATTATGAACTTTTTTATTTTCAGTGAAATTTTGCAGCTGTTGATAGTTTTAAAACAAAATTTTATTGATATTTCAGTAGTTGAACAGAGGACAAATTCAAACCAAATGTGGAGGAGAGATTTATGGATGTACTTAAAGAATGTCTTGATGCAGATGCAGGAATGTTTATCAATGGCATTCAGCTGATGTGGTTATTATTAAAATATCTTGCCAATTTTTGTACAATTGCAGCAAAACTTTAAAGACATGAAATACCCTTACCACAGGTTAATGCATAAATTATTTAAAAGCATCAAGATATTTAGGTATATTATTGCTTTATATTGCATTTCATATGCATTTTACATTCTCAAAATGGCACTTTTATTAAACATATTAAACATATCTCATATTAAAATGTAAATGGATTTTCCAGGTGTAGTAATATCTTGAGTAAAAAAGAATAAAATGTAAAACTCTATTAACAGCAAAACATTGTATTTAATGTATTTATTCATTTATGAACAAATATTTTATACACACTGTATATTAATAAAATGAATATGACAATATTCTTGATATTTAAACAATTAAATGTTTATTTAATTTCATTTAAAATAATAATAATAAGAAGAAGAAAGTTTGGGACTTTTGCATGTAAAGCTGATTTATTTTAGAATAATCCAGTTAAAATGCTTAGAAAAAGCCTTTGCTTTAGAAGCATTTATTGCCATAAAATAATAATTCTAAAGATTCACTAAGAATGCTGCACTGAGAATGGCAAGAGAATGTTAAGTACTCCTAAGTAAAAAAGTAACATACTGTACATTAGCTGAAATTGTCTTGCACTTAAAGGTTTCCACTAAAATCCCTTCAAAAGAAAAATCTCTATTTTACACTATATTTTTAAGTTTATTTTACTTTTTTTAATTGTTTTTGACCTGTGCCTATATTTGACTTTTGGATTTGGATAGACCTGTGATAACCTTTTCTGTATCCCCTGCTATTCTTCATGACCATGATTCCCATATTTTGTACAAACAATGCATTGATTTTTTTTTTATTGCATTCTGCCTCCCACAACCATATGTTTATATGGTCAAATTATACCAAGCTTAAAAAGAAAACATAAAATAGACACAGCAGATGTAAGCATTCTCTATTTATAATTAAAAAGCTAACATATAAAAATATGTATTTGAGTACTGATTTACTGTGATAAAGGGACCAGTACTAAACTAAAAAGATCTAGAATCTATACATTTCACTGGAAAAAGAGTCTGAGAATGTCACTGATAGAGGGATGTCCATAGAGGGTTTTTAAAACAAGTACAAGTATAATACAACTGGATTCTCTAGTGGCAATGAGTCCATTAAGGGAAGCTAAACTGTATAAGCGCTTATAAACACCTGCAGTATATCAAGGCATTATGCTAGAGCAGGGGATCTCATATATTTGGTTTAACTGTAAAATACATGCCACAGACCCCCTCCGTTTAGATTTATTTTATTTATTTATTTAAAGGTCTTAAATAATATAATATATAATATAAAAATATGTCTATTTTTGAAGCCATAGAGCTTTCTATTTCTGAAATTCCCACTACGCATACAAAGTGTCCAAGCTGACAGTATTTATGTATGAATTAATTATTGAGGTTTGATCATTTACATTCAACCAAGACACATTGGCTAATAATTAAAAGATGTAGTAGTAAATATAACTGTCATAATAATTACTGTTATTGGTTGTTCCACATCTGTTAACAAATCTAATCATCACAGACCCCCTGACTTTGCTTCTTTGGACTTTAGGGCTCCTCTGACCTCACTCTGAGTATTACTAGTGTGGTAAAGATGAAATAATAGCATGTAGAACATGAAAAAAAATAAAAGGTTTGATTTTAGCAATATCCCTTATCTAAAAGTTTTGTAACCTATTCTGTACACTCCCTGTCTGACATATGTTTGAAGTGGAGCTGTAATGGTCTAAATGTTGCCCAAGCCTCAGTGCTGCAGGGAATATATTCATTCATGTACTCTTGTATGTCATGTGGCTCTGTGCTTCTCATTTTACTTGGGCTCTACCCACACAGTTTTGCAGGCCTTGCCAGAGAAAGGTCATTTGTCATATCCATCTGTCACCTGTAATGTACGAAATAGGTGTCACAACATTCTACCTGCCAAACATCGGTCTGCTGACACTGACACAAAGGACGACAGCATAGTGGGAAAGAAATCAGAGAAAAAGGACAAACACCAAGGCTGTGTGTCCTCCACTGATGCAGCATCTGGCCAACAGTTGCAAAATACATAGAACAGATGTCCGGCCATGCAACATCCTCATAAAACATTATAGTTGACAACTATGGCCTTGGATTCTTCTTGTTTGTAGTCACTGATAGTCATGTAGACTGCATTCTGACATCGTTTCTATAAAGTCTAAAGCATATATTCTATCATCTTGTATTTTGATCTTGTCCTTCCCAAGGTGTTCATTAAGGACTCATGTGGAGGTGCTAGTAATCCCTCATTAGCCTGTCAAAGCAGTTGGGCAGCAATATAAACTAACACCTGTAAAGTGGATAATTTAACATTTGTGTCCAACAGAACATAGCCAGCATTTGATGGAGGACATTGTTTTTCATGTAGCATTTTTGGTAACTGTTACCTGGTCTATGTTGGCAGCAAATGTTTTAATGATCTCTTCTGTATCTTCTGAGATTGGAGGAACCTTTGATTTTCGCTGGTAAAAAATAGTCATTTACTCATTGCAAGCATTTCTTTGCACACCATCCAAAAAAACAGTGGAGAAGGAAACTGTGCTTTTCTTAATGTTCTCTTCTCTCAGAAACTATAGAGTGGCCCCTCTAGGGCTTGTTCTACTGCTATAGGATTGACTTTTTTTTTTATTGTCAGCTCTGTTTAATAGCATGTTTTTGCACATTTCCCAACCATATTCCTGGAATACTGCCTGTTCTGCCTGCCCATGTTCCAAACATACTGTACCTGATTAAATTAATCAGCTAATTAAGAGACAATCCTTAGTTTAAATTAATGTGTTAGAGCAGGGGAAGCACTAAAATGTGCAAGACAGGGGGTACTACAGGACAAAAAGAGGTTTAGAGGAAAAAGAAATAAGGTGGTCACCAGAGAAAGAGAGAGAGAGAGAGAGAGAGAGAGAGAGAGAGAGAGAGAATGTATAGTGGTTGAATAGAGGAGCTGGTGGGTCAGTGAACTGATATTCTGTTGACCTGTTAGCCATGCAATCACACTACATCAAACTGAATAAACAATCACTCAGCTTGCTTCAAACAGAACAAATACTACAAAAAGTTGTTTTTCACTTCTCTAGATCAGTTAAGGTGAATTGTTAAGGTTGATATATACGTTATATAACATTCTGCTTGGTTTCTTCAAACAAATGCAAAGCCACGGTATGGTAAAATTAGTATTGGCTGGTATTGTTTTTCCCCATTGTTTAATGACAAACCTAAAGCAACAGTTGCTATTTTTGTGTAATGGCTCGATTTTACAGCATTTTTGAACAACACAAAAGATTCAATACAACTGCTCAGTGCACTGGCAGAAAAGAGTGGGAAACAGTGCATAAAGTCATGCCAATAATTAAACTGACTGACAATTAGAGAAAGAAGGAGAGAGAGAGAGAGAGAGAGAGTTTAGCTGATTTATGAAAGTGAGTGGGCTGCAGGTGGAGAGTTTCAATCATGTGTGTGTTCCAGAGTGTAGACTGACACACTGCTGATCTCAAATTGAATCTCTTGTAATGCTAATTACTCCTCTGTTGCCAGCATCCTAGCTAACAATTTGTCATTAGTCAAAAGTGTTCTCAAGGCTACCATTCTGGGAACTGTTTACAAAATCTACAATCTGGTGATAGACAGACAAAAAGACAGACAGACAGAGAGACAGATAGATAGATAGATAGATAGATAGATAGATAGATAGATAGATAGATAGATAGATAGATAGATAGATAGATAGATAGATAGATAGATAGATAGATAGATAGATAGATAGATGGACGGAAGTTCCTCTTCCTGTTGAAGGTCTCTTCCTGTTAAAGCAGGCAGTTCCTTACCACCTTTCACCAGCAAAAGTGAGTGGCTTGCAAATTTCGGTTTAACAAATAAGATTGTGTAAGAAACATTCTAAAAACATTGTGGAGCAAACCATTACTACCATTTACTACAGCAGATATTTTTAGAAAAATTCATGAATGCTTTTTAAGATGCTATAGCTTAACTTGCTTATAGCTGAACTTTCTTTCTCTTAGTGTGGCTGCTGTAAAGCCCTTTGTAATCAGACGGTAATCACATGATTTATAGTTTTTTTTTTTCTGAATCATTTGTTAGGTTCGATATAAAAGCAGTTTCTGCAGTTTAGTGTGAGTACATACATACTTTTGGTTGCGATCGGCAGCAGCTGTGGCACTAATATTAGCATGTAATCATTTAAAAACAGTATTTCTGCCTTTTTATGGATAATGTTAACTACAACTTAGATGTGTACACATAGCCTTAAATGCTTATACACCAAGGTGAGATGCTATGGCAGTCCATTGCACAGTTGTTCCATTGCACAGATGATAAAACATGTTTGGGTGCTTCCCAAGTTTGAAGTAGCTGGTGGTTAATTGAGTGTGAGTGGTGATGAATATGCAAAAGAGAAATCTGAGATATTCCTTCTGCTTTTCAGAGAGCAAATCCTTCTTCAGTAACCCCCTTTCAGTTTAATCAAGCTAATCGAAAGCTAATTGAACTTCTCATACTGTATCATATGATCTCCAGCCTCGTCTATAAATATGATAGGCTACTCTGGGTGCCTCAATATTTATGATGATATTAAGAAAAAAGTAGGCATAAACACCAATATCAACATCAACACATCATATAGACATGATGGATAATCTGTGTGACCTAATCATTCTGCTTCCTATGTAGCTTAAACAGTGTATGCATGAGTTCGTTAGGTAGCAAACGTTGCCATTTTCATTAACGAAGGTTTTAACTATTAAACTCACAAACTTAGTACACTTCATGTTAAAACTAGAATAAAATTTTGATTTATAATCACATGATCCAGTGTCACCCAGATGAGGATGGATTCGATTTTGAGTCTGGCTCCTCTCAAGGTTTCTTCCGAGTATCAACTCAGGGAGTTTTTCTTTGGCACTATTGCCTCTTGCTTACTCATTAGGGATAAATTTATTCATTTATAATTTATATATTTCAGGAAAGCTGCTTTGTGACAATGTCCATTGTTATAGGTGCTAAACAAATAAAATTAAATGAATAGCTGAAAAACTGAAACTGTGTGCAGTTTATTCTGTTACAATTTAAATTTTATGCCAAGAACTTCGTGTGATGTGTGTAGCCTCATAGCCGTATTTTTTGGCAACAATTTCCTTTAAAATAATGCTAATAGAAATTTTTGCATTAACATACAACAAGGGGCAATGACTGATCACTACTGAGACCCAGCTGGTTTCCCTCTGTGCCCCTCCTGGGCCGCCCTCTAAAGCTGGTCACACTTGCTACTGCCACAGATGTTCTTTGAGAAGCTAAATTCACTGAGAATACAAATTAACCTGTCACCTTGCCAACATCTGGCAGATATTATTATGCATGCCAATCAGAATCATCCTGTTCACATATGCGCTTCTGACGCTTGTTAAGAATGCTACGATTGATAACGACAGCCATAACAATAGTCTTATTAGGCTTGCTGGAAACACTGGCCTGCAGAAGTGGACTATGTGCTAATGGCTAGACCAGAAAACATCAAGGAATGCACTTATCTCTGTGAAAGTGGCACACAACATAGACACATTTCTAATGCACAGGGTTTGTTTAAGAGAGGTGACCTGAGAGAGAGCGTTGAAGCATCTGAGGCCAATGATGACATTTTTTGCTAAGTAAATTATATACATATTCAATCTTTTTTAAATCAATAAAACAAATATTGTAAAATTACATTTAAAGAAATTAATTCCACAGTACCTTATTGAATATATTAACATGAATCAGTCATTGATTTATTAAATGATTATATGATTGAGTTACTGATATTATTGATTTAATTAGTAACATTGTCATTTACTGCTATTAACTGAGGAAAATTTTTTAAACTTCTCTGTAAATTGCTATGTGAAATTGGTTTCGTGAAATGACAGCTCAGGCAAATGTGAAAGTGATAATAAATGTGATTTAGGTCCAGGCCTTGATGCACTGAATGATGAATGAAGTGAATGATGTTTAGAGAAATGCTTGTGGATATAAACATCATAATTCTGTATTTCCTATCTAACTTTTGAATGCCAGAAGATCAATGATCCATCAAAAGTTTTGTTTATGTTCTCCAGAGAACTCAGGGCCATGTCCTAGCATTAGAATTATACATCTGTCTACATCTGTATAGAAGTAAACTGCTTAGGTGTTTACAGTACTGAACAAACTCTTTACTTTCAGACTCTTGCTTCGTTTCATTTGTAAGTTACTGTATGAACAAAGGGCCTTTTTTTAGAGTTAAGGAGTAAATATATAGTTATTTTATGCAGCATCTGTATTCGTAGTCGTAAGACAAAGCTATGGGTTTAAGTCAGAAATTCAGTCTCAGAAATGTTTTGGGCTGTGAAACATTTGAATGTCATCGAAACTGTGAAATTCCATTTAAAACCAGTATTAAATACATTAATATCATCTCAATTTTTTTTTAAGTATAGGTCTTTAAATATTGTTAAATGAAATCAAATTTGCAGTGATTAATTTAAAAAATACAACTAGAACTATTCCTGAAGCAGTATCTTATCTATTAGATTTATTAACCTCCTGTTAGATTTATTTCAATGCTTGTCATCAGTTCAAAAATCCCTTGCTGCAAAAAGTTTAAGAACCCCTGCTAGACATTATTGAAAAAACGAAGTCTCGGATGTTTCTAATTAAAAAAGAATCTGGCTACATGCGGGTAATTTGCATAATCTGAATGTGGAGCCCAGAAAATTGACTTAAGCAGCTGTGTATACAGTCTAAATAAATGCAAATATTGAGTCTGAAGTTGCCAACTCCAGATACTTTTACTAAACCTTTTATCTTGTACAGCAGTCTCCAGGATAAAATATTTGCCTTTTTGCAAGATACAAGTAATCTAGCTCAGATTAGGTTCTTTCTACAAACCTCAGTGTTGGATTTTCAATTCCATGAGTTTAACCGCTACTCATTTTCTCTTGGTCTTTTGTTTTGTTTTTCTTTAAGTTTGTGTAAAAGAAGAAGAAGAAGAAGAAGAAGAAAAAGAAGAAGAAGAAGAAGAAGAAGAAGAAGAAAGAAAGCTTGACAGGGTCATGTTTCAGAAAGTACACTCTAAAAACAGAAATATGGTTCTGGCCTCAGGCATGGCTGAAAAAACTTCACTTACAATTTTTAATGCATTCTGTGGTCTGATGCATCACATTTGTCTGAATGAGACAGTAGATTTGATTACTGTTCCTGAACAGTAATTCTGCTTTAATATCAAAAGTAGGTATGTTTTATTGATGGTTGGTTGGTTGGTTGGTTGGTTGGTTGGTTGGTTGATGTTTGTTTGGTTGGTTGGTTGGTTGGTTGGTTGATGTTTGTTTGTTTGGTTGGTTGGTTGGTTGGTTGATGTTTGTTTGGTTGGTTGGTTGGTTGGTTGGTTTGGTTGGTTGGTTGGTTGGTTTGGTTGGTTTGGTTGGTTGGTCTGTAAAATCATTCTTTAATTGTTCCATTTGGTAGAGAGCTCTTCAGTGGACTTTCTAGGGCAGCAGAATTACAGCTATATTTTGCTTATTATTTAGGCCAAATTTTAAGGCAGCATTAAATGCACATTTTCTATCAGTATAAACAAATGAATTATTTTATTTTATAAGTCTGATATGAAATTAGTCAAGACACCAATGGCTTTCAGTGTGAGATGTTTTTATCCTCTGTTTGGATAATCTTTCACAGAGCTTTAGTGGTTGAAAGTAACTGTACATGCTTATTAACAAACACATGAGGTATCAAATTATCCATTTACTTTTTGAAGATATGAACATATGATGGGAAAACATCTAACCGGCAAATCGTAAATTGGCAAATCTTAAATTGTTATGCTACAGTAGGAGTGGAACCATTATTTGCAATTATTTATCTTTCTTGCAAATTGACACTCCTTCACACAACACCGTTACAAAAGGACACATATTGATTTAAAGAAAAATAAATATAATAAAATATTTCAATCTATTTTAACAGCAATGCTTTTACTGTGTCATCTCTAAATAAGGTACGTGAATCAGAGGCTTAAAATGGATCTCTTAATGTTTTCTGTTGTGCAGATAAAAGCAGCAGTCTAATGGTGAGAGAAATAACAACACTCTCTCCTATTTCCAGTATTTCTGCTCAATAAGCTGCTTTAGTCATACTCATAACTTCACAGATTATTTTCAGGCATATGACCTGAGAAAACAACCTGAGGGAATAAAACCATTAAATCTGCCTTGTGCTATGCTTTTTTTTTGTTTGTGATTTTTTAGACAAAAGTATGTAGATAGAGGCTTTTCTGACTCAGTAATCAGTAATTCAGTAGTAGTTTATTTATAGTAAATGTAGCTTTTTTGGTTTTGCATTGTAATGAGAGTGTTGAATCTGATACAAGTTACATTTTTGTGTATTCGGTACATTAGTATAAATGATCACATTTAAGAGCAGATGTTTTATTAATCAGCTGCACTGATTTTTATTTATTTATTTATTTTACACTGGCATAACCGTAATGTGGACTGTTACCTTGATTGAGTTTGGCATGGCTGCAGATTAACATCACACAAGTCAGCATAGATAGACCAGATGTGAGGCCAAAGCTCAGTTAACAAATAAATGCCATATTAAGTAAATCTTCCATACAGTAGTTTTTAGTGTGCAGTTCACAGGGAATCTCCACAGCATTTAACATGTACTATAAATACTGTACACACTGATCAGCAATAATATTAGAATTATTGACATGTGAAGTTAAAAAAAAACCTGATTATCTTGTTACGGTAAATGAGTCAGTACTTCCAAGTGTTGGAAAAGGGACAAGTTCAAGGATCTGAGCAAATTTGACATGGACCAAATTATGATGGCTAGATGACTGGGTTAGAGCATCTTGGCATTCATGTGGATGTGGCTTTTTAACACAACACCTACTTAAATAGTGTTACAGACCAAATACATCCCTTTATGGCAAGGGCATTCCCCAATGTTGGTGTCCTCTTTCAGTATTGAATATGATAATGTGCCCTGCCACATTGCAAAAACTGTTCAGCAAGGGATTGAGGAATATGACAAAGAGTTCTAGTTGTTGACTTGGCCTCCAAAATCCACTGATCTCAATCCGATTGAGCATCTGTGGGACAATCAAAGGCCCCACCTCACAACTTACTGGACGTAAAGCACCTGCTGCTAATATCTTGGTACTAGATCACACCATAGCACACCAGAGGTTTTGTAAAGTCCATGCCTTGAAGCATCAGCGCTTTTTATGGTGGCAAAAGAGGATCCTACACTATATTAGGAAGGAATAAAGGTTATGGCTGATTGGTATATTTTCTATTCCAATATTTACAAATAATTGCGAAATTTCTCCACATGCATGCCATAAGCTGCATAGTTTAATATTTTATGTAGAGCAGGGAAACCCTTACTGTAATAGTGACTTAATCAGTTAAATCAGTTGTGTAAAACAGGAGAAACCATTTTTATTACAAGAATGTGTTCTCCATGGAAGAAATTTGGAAATGTTGACATGCATTTTTGGGATAGTCAAGTCACATTTTCAGACCTGTGGTTTGTGTCCCCGGCTGTCTTGACTGTAGTCAGGATATAACAACAGCAGCAATAAAGCCACTTGTTTGTGAGATATTATGATAATATTTTAATCAATTTAAGGACAGCAGGGATAGAAAGGAACCTAGAGGCATTGAAGAGAGATATCTCCTGAATGGATAATACTTGTTTTGGATCAAATGTTTTTCCAAAGAACATTAATTCTGTTCAATTGCAAATGGAACAAAGTAATTAATGCAGGAGCAAACGTCAGAGGATCTGCGCTGTCAGAAAGAAAAAAAAAGAAATTTGCATTTGCTTCCTTAAGTAAAATTAATCGCATGTAATTTCTAATAAAATCTACTTGTGCTTAGGTATTGCACAAATATGTCACACGTCTCCCCCTCGAGCTGAGCGCTGTGAGCCGAGCTGCGTAGTGCACAAAGCCTCCTGCAGGGCTACGGCGTTCACGGCAGCTTTGTTCTGTGTTTTCATGTGCTTGCATTGTTTACGTTGTCACTTGTGTTTTGTTTTGGTTCATGTCTTGTCTCCACCCCTGTTTTGTCACTGATTGTTGCCCCAACGTGTCTTCAGTAATTTCACCTGTTTTCAGTTTGCTTCCCAATTAGTTTGTCTATGAAAACCCTCGTGTGTCTTGTGTTCACCTCAGAGAATTTGTCCAGTTCATAACCTGTCTGACAGTACGAAGCTTTTTGTTCTTGTCCTTGTTCATAGACTGTTTTTATTTTATTTTTTTATACTAGCACCATTCTCTGTTTTTGATCTTGCCTGCCCTAGTATGCTCCGTTTCCTGGTCTGTCTTTCTGTTTTTTGTTTTTTTTGCCTTGCATTTTGTTCTGTGTCAGTATTATAATCATTATCATTGTTATTAAATATTATTCTCCATCCTCACTTGCATCCACTTCCATGAATCTCTTTTCATGACAAAATAAAATAAAAAAAGGAAATAAAAGCAAGTAAAAACAAATCAAGTATGATATTTATTATTTTGTAATATTATTAATTTGCATTATTATTACTGTTAATGTTTATGCAATGTATTTATTTATTTATTGAATGTAGGAAAGCTTAGATAAATTTTAGGTATATTTTTTGTAATGCTATATCAGGAAACACTGTAAAAAGTGCATTTATCTAAACATCAGTTATTGTTTACTTTTGGAAATTTTAATCTAAGATTTCTTTTGTAAATTTTCTTTTGTAAATATAATATGAACACATGTTTTGTGCTTGTGTTTACCAAAAAAAAAAAAAAAAATTGAAGATTTTACACATCGCAGGGCAAACATCTTTATTTGGTCAAGTCCATTCATTAGGATTCTTCAATCTGCTTTTCCTGCTTTCTGGCTGGGGTATTTTCAAGCTCAGGAAGAAACTCAATCATACCAAGTTTAGTGGAAGAGATTGCACACAGCTGGTGCTTACCAAAGAAGCTGTCAGTGGGTGGATGGATGGAGGAGGTAGGGGAGCTGACTGAGGTCAGAGATTGGGATGAAACCTCAGAGTTAGACAAGTCACTTTCCAAGTCATCAGTGGATATGCTGGAGGTCTTTTCATAAAACAGGATTTTTGTTTGGCAGTGGTAATATTCATCTCCACCACATCCTCCATACTACTCCATACATTTCATTCTCTTTAGCATATTCCTGTCATACAGTCAGTAAAGCACTATATAAAGAATCTATTAATGGGTGTATACTACATTTCAGTGCTGCATAAAACTATAGAGTACTTAATTAAAATAAAACTCACAAAACGTCATCCTCTGCAGCCTAAAAACAAGTAATAACAAGACAAAAGAGTTGTTTTTTAGTCATTTAGCTATAAATCATCTATAGCACCACAGACAGAAAACACAGTATGGTACATGCTGAGGATGATCATGGAAACACACACTACAGGGCTCTCAGTGTCAGGTGGAATAGTACAGATACATTATACATGCTCCCTATTTCACAGACGTTATCACAGTGTTGCTCCAGATATTGTTCTGACTAAAACCGAACATCAAAACCAGACAGGCTGGTTTAAGTAATTCAGAGACTGCTGAAGACAGAGACATCTCCTGTCTGGGATGTTTATTCAGCATGAGCACAGCTAGTGGATCATTACAGACTTGAAACAAATAAATGAATACAATTACAAGGAAATGAAACCTTGTTATATGTTGCATTGTTCAACCCTGTTAAGTAAATTCACACATACAGTCACTATAAAGTTACCTGTAGGTGTTCCTGCTACTGGTTGACTTAGTATTAACAGTGGGATGTGGTAGCTTAAGGTGTTGGCCTACTGATCGGAAGGTTCGAATCCCAGGTCCTCCAAGCTGCCACTGCTGGGCCCTGAGCAAGGCCCTTAACCCTCAACTGCTCAGTTGTATAAAATAAAATAAATTGTTAGTTGCTCTGGGTAAGGGCGTCTGCTAAATGGCAGAAATATAAAAGTATTAACTTCTACCATTGGGTGGCACAACTAGCATTCTACTTGACAACAAATCAGATTACTTGCTGTTAACATGAAACATTCTGTGGAGAGATAGTGTAGTGTTTGTATGTAATATTCACATCTGTATATATGAATCAAATCATATGACATGAAGGAGAAGTAGCATGTGCTCTTTGCCATGGATTACATGGGCTTCATGTCTTCACTCCCATGTTCCATATTTGCATTATGGTCCCATATCCAGTCGCAAGTGGTTGCTATGGCTCATGTCAACGGAAGTCGTCAGCTCTCATTGAAAATGAATGGTCTCTGTTTGCTTAGTCACTGCAACGTGCTGTAAATGCATGCGTACCATTTCATTGCCCAGCCACTGATAGATGTTAGACTTTATTAGACTCCCATCTTAATGAGACATCACTGCTTCTGTAACCATGTTGCTATTTTTATGCTAGCTAGCCACACTCCATTATGTGTGATAACTATGCAAGAGAAACGTTTATTGTACAACCTCATATCAAAAAGTGGATACAAAACAGTAATTTCCTCAGCTGAACATTTTAACTTCTTTTCATACTAGACATTGTAGATTTCATCCAGAAATTCACAGGTTAGCAGCTTTTGGTCATTGACATCACATCTAGGGAGATATTTTATTTGTCAGAGGACATTTTATGAATTGTAATAAAATTTTGGATGAGACTCCAGCTCCAGAAAGAGTGCTGGATAAAAAAAATGGGGGTTCATGAAAACGGGGCTGCTCACTTCATCACAATAAAGACCTGCCTTTTCGGAGCACTCGGTCATGTTTCATGTTGGCAGATGCTTGTGGCTTTTTCTCAAAGATGGCCTGTGTTTTATCCCACTGAGAGGGGAAACTTGTACATTCCAGTTTTTTTGTAGAAATACTTTCAGGTGGAGATCAAGACCCCTGCGGTTCTAAACAGATATAATGCTAAAGGACTATTTTTCCACTCTGTCACTTCCTGTTGCTCTTTGCAGCTGATGTCATAAGGGTGACATAGTCCCTGAATACTTTTTTCTCTTTCTTTATCTTGTTTTGTGTTACCTTTATTGACAATTCAAGAGGAATCCTGTTTATTGACATTGACATGTTTCTCAGATGATAGCAATTCAAAAGGTACAATTACCCATAAATCCTTTGTTTCCTAATTATTACAGATGCAGAAGTTTATTCATGGACTGATGCACTCACAGGTGCCCCGAGTCAACGCATTGTTTAGCGGTAAAATCTTTTGATGACAGCTTTAGGCTTTCCAATTCTGCTGTACTCTGTACTCTGATTGCACCATCTTTAATACTACACTACAGAGAAGGAAAAAAACTCCTTTGAATGAAGATGTGCCATTCTATCCTATGAATTTTTAAAGCAACCCATTAATGTAGAAAAAGATTTCAGGATTTCACACTCATCACTTGTGTCATGTATGCACAGAGAAATTATCCCAGTGGTGGTGGACTTTAAAAAGGCATGATAATGAAAAATATGAAGGTGCTAATAAGAATATGGCAGAGTTCATTTGTCTCTTGTCTGAAAAGAGATTAGGTTATTCATAAATCATGCATGGGAAATTGTCATGTCCTCCAGAAAATCCATCTTCCTGTATTCCCTGATGACTACCATGTACCTCTCTCAGACAAATCACTCAGTTTTTCCAGTTCACACTCACATGTTCACCCTTTCATCTTAAACACAGTACCTCTCACTTTATTTTATTCATCCCAAAGTCTGTTTGTGCTCTTCAGTCAAAAATTGTAAGCCTTTTCACCGGTATAACACTCCTGTGTGTTTTGATCTAGTTTTTGTCTTTCCTTTTGTGCAGATGAAGTAAGAGAGTTACAACTTTATCCTCATTGCTAAGTACGGGTACATAGCAGAGAAGTGCCACTTACAAGTAGCATCTATCAGAAGTGCAAATAGCAGAAATTGTGCAAATGAACAAGTGCAGATAAATATGTAAATATATGTATAACAAATAAATAAGGCTATGGCAGGTAGAATGTATGCATCTTTGCAATATGGGTGTATTGTGTTGTATGTACAACAGTAACAGAGATAATATATACAGCTCTGGAAAAAAAAAATAAGAGACCACTGCCCAATCTCCAGATTGAACCCTATTGAAAACCTCTGGAATGTCATCAAGAGGAAGATGGATGGTCACAAACCATCAAGCAAAGCTGTGCTGTTTGCATTTTGCAAAAAGAGTGGTATAAAGTTACCCAACAGCAATGTGAAAAACTGGTGGAGAGCATGGAGCCAAAACGCATGCAAATTGGGGTTATTCCACCAAAAACTGGCCCTGAATCTTCTGGTTCTGGTGCGGATGGTTCTGTATCTCTCCTGGATGGATAGCTATTTTAAGTCACAGTGAATCCACAACCTATCCTGGGAACATAAATATGGGAATGAAGCATAAATATACTATGGAAGGGATGCCAGTGCAAGCACATTAACACTTAGGGTTAATTTTGCATAGTATTATACATTTAAAGATTATACACTATTATTTATGTGTATATACTTTGAGGTCCAAAAATCTAAGACCACATTGAAAATCTGGGATTTTAGTTTTCATTTAATATTGGAAAGAATCAGAAGATTCAAAATTTTTAAATAAAAAACAAAGTAATTGTTTAGTATCTTAAATATTTAGTAAGATTTGGCACTATTTCTAGGTCCCTCCTGAAATGTTAACTGCTTTGTATAAAAGGTCAGATTTTCCTCACGCCTAATCTCCTCTATTGAAGTATGTGTTCAGACACTGATGGATTTGATCTAAAACGGATCGTAAGGTTTTACACAAACTTGAGCCAGATCGAGTGCACACTGACATTCAGAAATTCATGTAAATATAAATGTAAAGATACTTTTTTCACTCATGTTGCTGTCAATAATATGTGTTGTAATTAAACAAATCATAAAATGCAAACTAGAAGCATTTTCACTAGTGTTTTCAGACCACACTGTGTAAATATCGTAGGTCTATTAAACGAGACATCTGTTTTGTCACAATTATCTAAGGATAAGATACAACCAGATGGTTACAACAACACAATTAGAAAAAAATTAGAATTTATTAATAAAGTTTAATAATGAGAAGAAAAATAAGCATTGATATAATAATTTTAAAAAACCCATATATGTCAGGTGTAAACAAATGTAGTTATTTTTAACAGATTGAACAACCAAGGAACTAACAAATTATTAGATCTTTAGCTAAAGCTTGAGAATACATTTTAAAAAAACATTTGGCAAGGGAAAAAAATGTTGGTAGCAGTGTTTATTCTGACAATGAAGATACATTTAAAGTACAGTGACTCTACTAAATGAGCTAATCATAACTAAACTACCATACCAACATTGCAGATGAGCTGTAGAGAAACGTTTTAGTTAAATTCCAATAGTTGGTGACCTGACTGGTGGTAACACAACTCCGTTTGTCTGTGTACAGTTGTAAGAAGGACATTATTTATAATCAAACTCTTCAATGTCACCCAGATGAGGATGGGTTCCTTTCGAGTCTGGTTCTTCTTAAAATGTATTCCTTATATTGTCTTATGGAGTTTTTTGTTTGTTTGTTTGTTTGTTTTGCGATCGTTGCCTAAGGCTTGCCCATTAAGGATAAATATAAATTTAATTATAAACTTTAGAACTTTATTTCTGAATTTTTCATATTTCTGTAATGCTGCTTTGAGACAATGTCCATTGTTGAATGTGCTATACAAGTAAAATCAAACAGAATTGAATTTTACTGAACTGAATTGAATTGATTGGTCTTGACAATCAGTGACGATCAGTGTTTATGATTCACTGTGTGTACAGTTCACCTCAGGTTGTTGGCGTTGACTTTAAAATCAAGGAGAAAGTTATATGACTATGTTGGTAGGTTGGAAGTATGGATCAAGGTGAAGGTCCAAATGTTGTTAGAGAGTTGAGTTCACTTGTGGTTGTGGAAAAAAATGCCTCAAAATCCTGTAGGTTTCATATGCCTTCATTTTGCAATGGTCCATACTTACTGAGACCACCATGGTGTCAGCCAGAGTCAAAATCACAGATGGATCTGATGGATATAATGATAAATTCCAATGCACAACTCAAACATGGATGTCAGATTTATTGTGTTGAGTAATGAGTTTAGTTCCCCTGCCTTTCATCATTTAGTGTTGCTAAATGGTCAGTTAAACATGGGATGTTCTGGGATAGAATTTACTCTTTTAGTACACAGTCATACCTGATGCTCTGTAGCACTTAAAAGGTTCCTCTTGGGAAGAATTAACTAAAGCTTGGCTAAAGTTGTGAGGTTTGCTATGTGTTTGTCAAGCAGTGCTGAGGGTTGATGAAAGGTACAGGTACATGTTCAGAATTATTGATTTATTACAGGTGCATGTCTCATTATTGTGGTCAGTTTTAGGTATATATAGGATGTGCTCAAAAAACTGTACTTGTTATGTCTGGAAGTAACCAATGAGCCTGGAGGTGCAGGTTAATAAAGTCCGCGCAATTGGCATGTGTAAATTTTTTATACAGTTTTCTCTGCCAAAACCAGGTGTAAACTGGTGTCATGAGTATTACTCTGAGTAGAATGGCCATTCCTGGGGATGCAGTGTTGCGTTCATATAGAATAAGAATTATTTTTTTGTTAGAACTGTAGATTTTACATTTATGCTGGCATATGCTCTTATCCAGCAGATTTATACAACACAGTAGTAGAGGGTTAAAAGCCTTGATCACGGGTCCAGCATTGTTTTGTGGGCCTGAGATTTGATCTCACAACCTACAAATCTGTAGTCCATCATCTTACCAGTTCCCCCACTTCTGTCCAATCATGCATTCATTTTGTGATTCCATAATAAACTTAGTGTTTGGTTTATGAAAATATTTTATACTATATCTCAGCTTTGTACTGCTCTGGTTCATCGTGCTCATAATTGTAAATTGTGTAAATTTGTGTATTAAATATTTAGTGTTAATAACTGATGGAACAACAGTGAAGATCTGATGGACAACAGTGAAGATCATGACACTACTCCTTTCCAGCACTTGTATGTTCTTGTATAACCCTTATTAATTCTATTGTACTATATAATTCTACACAGTAGATTAGTAAAGAATATAAGCACTATATTCTGCCGGTGTATTTGAGCTATATTTTTGGACTGTGTGCACTATTCCCTTGACACCGCAAATCTGCAGCTGCATCCTCTAGCTGAACATTAATTATAATGAATTTAAAATCAGTCTTGAACCAGAAACTGTAAACTGTGCAGTGTAAAAAAAATTGTTTGGTCCACACACACTGAAGTTACACTGAAAATAGCAGTTTGTAAAATGTTCATTGGTCAAAATGCTGTGATACAGTGTGACATAATTCACCCTCACCAGCTGATCTAATATTAAATCTTGACACACAAGTATACAGTTAGCTGTGTCTCTCAGTATAAAATGTTCATTAAGCAAAGGCTGTCTCTCTTGTTATTTAAACCCAAACAAACTGGGATTTGCAATAATTATCCATGTTCAGTAGTGTTTTACAAACAAACCAACAGTGAAGTGGACACAAACCTAGTATACATTTGAACATACTAAATAAAGTACATTACATTAATGCTAAAATGTTTACAATACATTGTGCTGTATCTTGCCATTAATATCAATTTGACCTTTTGTGCTATGACTTACGCTGGCTGCTATAAAAGCTAATTTTCTGGTCCCTTAAGATCCCTTTCATTTATGTGTTCTGGTACAAACAGTAATATATTTCGGTGAGGTGGCTATGACTGGCGATGGCATGCCTCAAAACAATTCTCAAATAAATTAACTCCTTATAAAAATCCAAAATAAATATAATGCATTTACAGTTTACGCACATGGTAGACTTAAACTATAAACAGAATTATAGTGCACCTACTAGAATGTGAGTTTAATTTATGTGAAAGCTATGTTAATTAATCTTATGTAACTTATTATTATTATATTATGTAACTTATTGTGTAAAAATATTATTTTGTACAACAGCTTATTTTTGAGAAGGCTGAGCTTGTTAAAGTCTCTTGTGCCTTATATTTATGTAAAATAGCCACCATTTCACAAAATTAATATTTTCAAAATACTTATTCCTGTCTTCCAAGGAGCAGTGTCACAGCACATAACGCCTCAGCTCCAGCTAATTCACGGCCATCAAACATGGCCACCCTGAACTCAGACTCCCAGCAGCCATCAGCACTCCCACACTCACAATCTCCAGACTTTTAATTACACAAACCTGTTCCACATTGAGTCTGTTTCTCACTCACCCTATATATACTCTGTGCTTTCGTTTGTCCTTTGTGATGTATACGCTCTGTGCTGTTTGCTGTTACTTTACCTAGCCTTTTCTATTCTTTGATTCTTCCGGTTTGGATGTTTTGCTTGTTGTTTTGCTTTATTGATTCTGCTCTGGCTTCGATAACCCTGATAATCCTACTTCACCACAGACTTTTTCTCACTGCAATTTGGATTGCGTTTTGGACTGTTTTTTTTGCATGTATCTGTTTATCGCTATTTTGTGTTCCGATACTTTTGAGTGTTTTGCGTTGCCATGATTTGTATTCTGATTTACTTTTTCCTTTTTGTTATTGCCATGTTGTAAATGCAATAACCTGCGTGTCTTATGAAAGTTAAAGTTGTGAACGCTGTTCTTATGCAAATCTTTTTCGAAACATCTACTTCTGACACGTTTCATTGAACAGTTGCTAATTAATGATTTTGTGCTACACATCTTATGACCACAGAAAAACAGTCATTTTATATTCAGGTTATCATCATTATCATAATTAATTGGCTTCATGATAATTCTCGCCTCACAGTTTTTTTCACTTGGAAAATTAGTATCTCATGAAGTATTTTTGCCAAGTTTCGGCACGCTTCGTTTTTCAAGGGGAATTGTGATCATCTATTATTGATGGCTTTCTGGCAGAGATGATTCACAGATCATCATTATGATGGTGGCCACTGGAGGCGTGTCTGTAACGAAAGCTTGGCTGCTCAGAGGCAGGATGGAGGTCCGCTGATGAGAAATAAGCAGTTAATGTAGGATACAGAGAGGCAGTTAATGTAGGATAAAGCAAATAAACCGCACATTAATTGTCTCTGACATTTTCCCAGGGGTGCCATAAGTTTATTCAGTTTCACCCACATGGACAGCTGGAGCTGCTTATTGAGATTATTGTCCTCCAGCTTGAGTGATTATATCCATCCGGGTGTACACGGTGGTGTTTTTGGTTTGAGAGCAGTTCATGGTGCTGCAGGAATACACTCCCATGCCATCAGCATACTTCATGCGGAGACGATGTACGGGTGTGTCCAAGGCGATTTATTCAAAGTGAAAATTGTTGTAAAATTTTAATGGCACTGCCTGCAGCAGTAGAGCCCTTGTTTGTGATGGCAAATACAAGACTGCAGATAGTATGCGAGCTTGTAAGCTTGGAAAGGTGGTTTCAACTTCATACAATCCTCCCAGCTTGCAGACGTCGTCTCTGAATTAAGTATGCGCAGAAAGATGTCCTTTTTCTACACAACTAGATGTCCTTTGACCAAGCAAGATGCTGCTGTTTGAGGTTGTATAAAACAGTGTGTGCAAGCAGAATTCCTAATCACTTTCCGGTTTGTTATTGTTCCAAATATCACATGGTTACACACATTTCTTCAGTTCCTTAAGTTGTTTGTTTGCTTATTGTTGGAGAAGCAGATGAAAAAAATGAGTCTGAAAAAAATCAGTTTGCTTTGCAAAAATCCAACGCTACATTCAGCTCCTCTATCTGCCGGATTCGTTCATTCATTCCTCTTTACTGCCGCTGATGTCCTCAAAACATTTTTACACCCATCGAAGTGTCCTAGAAAGACCTTCTTTTTGAGAAAACCAGCAGTTGCATCTTGCACCTGGAAGCATTTTTTTTTTTTTTTTAGTTCAGTTCATTCATCATTTATTGTATATCATCAGCATTAGAAAAGAAAAATGTCATCTAGTACGCCAAAGCATTCCTCAATTTAACACTCCAAAAGAAACCTTAAAGGATGATATGTAGAACCATAAAACATAGGATTCTAGGAAGAAAAAATAAGAAAATCTTTTTAGTCAAAGGCTACTGTATAGATACCGTATATACACCTGACGGTATCTTTTTCAAAAATATGTGTACTGTTATTGAATTCCACTTAGTATTCACTTTTAAAATGGTTAAAAACCTTACTTTTTCATAGTATGACTATAAATTCTTGCCGTCAACACAATAAACTAGCCTACTTTTACAACTGAAAAAGTTTAAATGAAGTAAGTCATTAAAATATATTAATTCATTCTTCTTTACTCTAATAGTTCAGAAACTTTACATTTAATATTCCATTTGAATAACGGAAGCTAATAGTTAATAGGTAATTTTTACCATAAATGATATTTTTAAAGATTTTATAAAAAGCTAAAGTTTAGCTGAGGTTTATTTTTAACATTTTGAAAGATCTGCTGACTTTTGATAACATTAGTTCTGTGCCTCACTTTAAAATATTTAACAAGATATTTGAAACATCCATACATCCATCATGAGAAACCTGGAGTCTCTCCCAGGGGACACCCTGGATTGGGTGCCAGCCAATCACAGGGCATAATCAAACACCCATTCGCACTCACACACACACACACACACACACACAATGTAGAGATAGTAGCCAAGCTAGCCAGCGTACAACAGATGTTTTTGGACAGGGGGAGGAAGCCGGAGTACCAGAAGGAAACCCTAATGCACAGGGAGAACAAGTAAGCTACACACACAGGGCTGAAGCAAGAATCAAACCCGCAACCCTGGAGGTGTGAGGCAAACAGGCTAACAACATCACCAAGCCCCCAGTATTCAAAACTTTTAAACATATATATATTATTATTTTCTTTTCTTCACTGTCTCTGTTTATCCATCTTTGTATTTCAACTGCATTAATAAAAGATTTGTGGTTAATATGAACCGAAGGATCAAGGCTCTGTTTCCGTGCCTCCGGCAGGGTCACTTTATGGCCAAAGGACATGCAGCAGCCAGAGTCTAAATGAAAGAAAGTTTTAGCAATAAAAGGCTTTAATATTTTCTTCAGTTACTTATTCTGCTTTAGTTGTGATCTGAGGCCTCCTGCATGTTTTTTGCCTCGCTCTTTGCCTCACTCTGTGCCTCGCTCCTGTGATGCACACTTAAGCTGTCTTGAGGTTCTCAGAATGTTTTAAAAAGCCTTTCTCTTGAATCATTTGAAGTTTAGCTGTAATATGTTGATGAATGCTGAAAAAAAAACTCATGGATGATATGTCCAGTACTGCTTCATTTCATTAAAATCTTAAATTGATCAGAAACACTTAGGGCACTTTCACACCTATTAGTCGTTTTTTGAGTCAGATCCAGAGTACTGCACATAATTAAACGAACCAAAAGGCAGAAATCATTGGCAGAGGGGAAGTACAACTTTAAATGTACTCATATAACTTGTACTTTTTCACATATTGGTCAGAAATTCAACAGTGGAATATAACATGCAACCCATTCTAAATAAATGATTACATAGTAATATAAATGACTAGATTTAAAAAAGAAATTGTGTATAACATGCAGCATTTCTTCTGTTTATTATTTATTTTATTTCTTTCTTTTGTTTATTGTATTTCTGTCACCCATAAAACACAGTTCACCTGCTGCAGTTGGGTCAGTTCAGGATCGAGTCACTTTCTCCCTGCAAGAAAACTTCGCTAGTGTTTACTTGGAAGTGGACCAAGACCACCTCACTCAGACACTCTCAGACCAGTTATTTTGGTCCACGCCCAAGTGCCATGGCTAGGTTCTGACCTCAGACAAACCGCATAAAGGGTGAAGCATGCCAGAAGCATCAACATTGTGCTTTGAATTGATGTGGAAATGTTTGGAGTATATCTGCAGCCTATAGATATTGCACTCTGTGGATGTGAAATTTATCTTGCACAAATATTTTCCCTTAAGTTACCGCAGTGTTTACTTTTACTATTTCAATGCAGAGACAACAAACTTCCATTAAGATTGACTTATGTCAGATAAATGTATATATATATATATATATGTATATATATATATGTGTGTGTGTGTGTGTGTGTGTAGCATTCAATTATGGTGCTGATATAAACAGGTTCTTTAAACAACTTTATTAGATATTCAGTGTTTCTGCTTTGATCTCTCATGAACTAAATATCTAAAATAACCAAATTTACAATTTGTCCCTCAAGACCAGACAGACATAGTATACAAGACATAAATCAAGTTGTTGTCATCCTTCAGGGTTGCCACAGTGGATCATTTGGTCCACATATTTCATTTGACACAGGTTTTATGCCAGGTGGCTTTCCTGATGATGGACTCTTATTTTATCTGGCTTTGGGACAGACACTAAGAGTTAAACCCTCAGTGGCTGGGTTAGCTCCTTGCCTGGGAATCATCCTTGCAGGGATGAGTACACACAATCCTGGCACCAGACCACCTGGTGGCTCAAGTGGTTAAGGCTCTGGGTCATTAACCAGAAGATCAGGGTTCAAGCCCCAGCATGGCCGGGCTGCCACCGTTGGGCGCTTGAGCAAGGCCCACAGCCCACCCTGCTCCAGGGATGCTGCATAATGGCAAACTCTGCACTCTGACCCCAACCCCCAAGGATGGGATACATGCATAAAAATTTCACTGTGCAGTAATATATATGTGAAAAGTGGACTAAAGTAGAACATTAAAGTATTCTTATTGGTAATATTTCAGAAACTTTAAGTATAATTTTCCTTTTGGCCAAAAGAAAGATAAAAGCCATATTAAAACCCATAAGGATATTAAAGATTCTGTATGTTTCACCTTTTCTAACCAAAGTCAGTAACATAAATTTAAAAAATGACTTTTTATTAGAGGTTTAGTTGAAGTCTGTTCTCTGTCTTCACTGGAGCAAGAAATTTTTGTTTTGTTTTGTTTACTTTTGGATATTTTGAGTTTAAAAGGAATAGTCAAATGCCTAATGTCAGAATGTCAGATCTGATGACTACATCTTGCATCATTATAAAGAGCATGAACAGCGTTAATAAAGCGAATTAATTGCAGTGTAGTTACTGAATAATTTAGAGTGGGTCCTAAGGAATATGCTTTAAAATGAATCACTGAGAAAGGAAATTAGGGGAAGAATGAGAAAAGAAAAAAAATTACTTTTTTCTTTTCAGCAAATGTGCCTCGGAGATAGTGAAGTTCACACACTCGCTCTTAGTCAGTCATCGCTGTGTTCGGTATTGCCGGGAGGGTGATTAAGAGTTTACACCTTTCCCACAGTAACACAATGTAAGAACTTCTCCACTCGGTGCTTACTGACTTACAGAACATGTAGTCTTTCTTTTTTTCCTCTATTTTGCTTTGTCAGCACGTCTCATTCTCACATTCACAAAACCCTATCACTCTCTGTCTTTTTTCCCCCTCTCCATATTGTCACCTTTACTCCAACTTCCTGTTTGTTCTGGTTTTACCAGTAGCGCACTTTTGCTCTGAAATCGAATTTCTGTGGCTGTTAGAATCTTGCTCTGGTGACAGGCAGAACGGACAGACATAGCGTCATTCTTTTTCCTTCTCATATTTCATATTTTCATATTTTCTGCCTGGCACACAGAGTCTGATGGCCTGTGGTAACAGTTCATCCTGTTATTTGTGTTCGAAGCCCTTCAGCTCAGAGAGGGCGTGAGTCTGTAGAACAATGACTGTCATGAAATATGCTGGGACACAATTCAGTGATCATAGAATACAAAGCAGGCGGGAGCAAATTTGCTGTGTCCTTTTTAGTGGGAAAGACAATTAATACTGGACAGTTAATTCTCATTTTCAAGCATGGAATTGTTTCAATTATGGGAACTGTGGCTTTATAAATGCGGGATGCATTGGAAGGCCTGGAGTAATTATCACAACCTATGCAATGGTTCATTGAGGGGATTTGGATCTGTGGAGGTCAGAGATATGGAGTTTGAAAGCATGTGACATTTAAAAGCAAGCCAGAAGACTTAACGCCTATAAGACTAAGGATGGCCATGAGGGATTGAAGATCAGGAAAGACATTGTTTGCATTTAGTTATAAGGAAATGAAAAGCAGATTCTTGAGCAAGTCCAACTACATACCTTTTGAGCTAGTGTAACTACATACCTTTCCTATTAGATTTACTTAATAGTTACTAAATAATTTAAAGTAGTTACTAATTAATATGCTTTAAGCAGAATAACATGAATAACAATCTTATAAATTATAATCTTAAATAAGCATTATAAACATGCACTAATTTAATTCCGTTCTAAAAATAACTCTTGTTATTATCTTGTTACTATTTAAGTACCAGTTTAAATGAACATAAGCAGTGAATTTAGCCTCTGTTTAAAATTTAGACTCTATAACATGAACACAAGTGTAAATTGCCATTTTTATATACTTTTAAAGCTTTTCAATTAAAGCCTCACATAGAGACCAGGCTAAGAGATTATGGCTTTTCATACCTTAAACAGCTGAGGGTTAAATAAAGGTTATATTAAAAAAATTAAATAATAACAAAAAAGAAAAAAATAATTTTACCATCTACTACTACTACTACTACTACTAATAATAATAATACATAACTGTACCAAAAAATACTTCTCTTTTTAAAATCCTTATTTGTTCAGCCTTTTGTTTCGGTCTTCATATGAGCTGTCTGTAGAACACATTTGCTCCGCTTATCACCTGGTCTGACTAGTATTAATATGCCTATAATAAATGCAGAATAGATCCATATTATCTGTGGTAGAATTAAAGGTCACCGGTCCTCCATCTGCTGTATTACCCACCTCTAAAAAAAATCTAATAAACTGAAAAGACTGTGCAATCAGAAGAGCAGTGTAAGCTATTGCTCTGTAAATCAGGCTACTTGGTCAGTCGAACCTGAACAACTCACTTTTTTTATTTTCTCCCCAATTTGATTGCCTACCGATTTCCACCTCACAGCCAGCTTTCTCCTATCATACATCAGCTACCAACCAGAGATGGTGAAGGCAAATGCATGCTTCCTCTGAGACATGTGTGCTAACCATATATTTTTGAAGTGATGCTAATGCTGCATCACAAAGCAGTGTAATACCCTAAGAAAGTGTCACATTCTTCTGCATACACTTGCCCACAGACCCCCATACTGGCTGAGTAATTGACATGGGAGTGAGAAGGCCATCCTACCCAGACAGCATGGCCACAATTTTGCTTCCTCGGATGTGGCATCATTAGGATTCAAACACACATTTCCTGATGATAAAGCAGACCACTCATGAGTACAACTCACTTTTTAACTTCAGATTCAAGCTAGAATCTATTTAATAGGGGACCAGAAGTCTGAATCTACTGCAATGAATTTAAATTATTTGTTGTTGTTGAAAACAAGTTTAATCTTAAAAGTTAAAATCTTAAAGTGTGTCTGTGCAATTCCATCATAAAGCCATGGAAAACAATATGCCAGCTCATATTATCAGTCTGTGACCTTCACTGAAATGTCACTTATTGAAGGGGAAAGGCCAGATTTATTTTTGTAAATTCTGCAGCTTAACTGTGAAGGTATTTTTTTTGTTTAACTGCCCTGTTTTGGATTTGAATGATCTCATGCTTATTTACTGATTTAATTAATGTAGAATCACAATTGCTGTCATTTGCATATATTCATATCTCTTTTAATTTGCCAGAAATGGTTGAGATTTTTGTGTGATTATGTTTTGTTTTTGTTTTTTACAGATGGCAGTCCGTACACATGGTGGGTTGGCAGAGGTAATGAAAAGCACTTCTACTGGGGTGGTTCTGCACCAGGAATCAAGAAATGTGCCTGTGGAATTGAACGCAACTGCACAGACCCCAAATACCACTGCAACTGTGATGCTGATCACAAACAGTGGTGAGTAAATTCACTCTTTAACATATCTCAGTGCTTCACCAAAATAATATGGAGTTTCACACATCAGCTAAAACCAGGCAGGGTGAAGCGGTGACATGTACATTGTTTATCTATCTTGATGATGATGATGATGATGATGATGATGAGTAGTAGTAGTAGTAGTAGTAAATGGTGTTGTATTTTAGCAGCAAGGAATCCTATAAGATGGGGATTCTGCCAATTTTGATCAACTGGATGGCTGTGGCATCATCGGGATTCAAAGTCACAATCTCCTGCTGATAGGATGAATGCTTTTGTTTACTCAGGAGCCTGTTTGTATTGTTGAAATGGAGCTTTGTGTACCTAATGTGTATTTTGCTGGAACCATCTAATTGTGACCCACAGGTCAGATATTTCTGGTCTCCATTGCAATTATGTTGAATCTATAAAACAGAAAACAGCAAAAATGGAAAGTATTGAATAAATACATGATCCCCCAGGATCAAAACATTGTGTACACATATCACCACTTTTTGAGTGTTCCAGTTGTGCATCCCTACTTTAACACAAGGGTAGAGCCAATAGGCAGGTGTCAAAGTTGCAGTTTACTAGGAGGAGCTAGAATTAGGTCTTTTCGACCAAATAATCGATGAAGCCAAGAGCGTGGTGTGTATGAAATTGTTGTAATTCCAGTGCAAGACATAGATAGTCATCTGATTTCCCGAAATCTGGATGCAAAGTGTCCTTTTAGGAAAAGAAGCTTTTTTTCACATATACATTTCAGCACAGTGAAATTATTTCTTTGCATATCTCAACTTCTCAATCTAAAGGTTGCTGTCAAAGCACAGGGTCAGCCATGATGCAGCACCCCTGGAGCAGAGAGAGTCAAGGGCCTTGCTCAAGGGCTGCCTTTAACCAAACCCCACACCATTTGCAGTTTGTGTATCCTAAAAATGAAGGTGTTTTCCCAGACTCAGAACCTGCCATTTCTAGGTTTAGATATTGCCCTCTCTTCAGTCACATCATCTGTCAGATCAGAGAGTTGAATGCGTTTCTGCAGTTAGTGGGTTAAACGACATTAATAATAACCATAGTCCTGTTAGATCTGGGAATAATGCTGGTATTTAAGGTATTACATTACCTGAATGCATTGCATCGTCTCTGTGTGAGACTAGCCATGAATGCAGCATTTTTGGCCACATTTTACTCCAAAGGGAAATTCTCCAATGTACCCATAGGGAGAATAATATTTTGCAAAGTGGTGATAAAAGGACGCCTCACTGCATGGGGCAAACAGTACAGGCAAAGTGGTCCCCAGTGCAAAGGAAACATAAATTATCTGGAGTTGAGATGGTCTGGATAGGTCTAAGATATTTTTTTGTTCAGCCAATTTTTGCTTTTTTGTCACTCCCTTCCGACACTGAGCAGTCTTCTTTTGTCGCTTAAAAGGGGCGGCCCTTAGAGAGAATTCAGGCTCTTCTCCCAAGTGGTGGAAAAGAAATGGAATTGGTTTGGCATCACAGATGCAAGAAAACGTGTGTGTACCCATTTCATTCAATGGAACAGATTCTCCCCTCATTGGAGAGGGAGTATCAGGAGGCCCCATCTCCCATAGTAGCTACATGATGCTGTCAAGGAAATCAAGGTATGCTGAATTAAACAATGGAGCAGTGAACCAATCCACTGAAAAAGAAAACACAATCTCAGGAAGGATGCCATATGGTTCACCCCCACCAAGCTGTAGCAAACCCACCTGCTAAAATGTTACGCCTTAGATCTAAAGTCATAGCTACTATTTAGAATGCAAAGGCATCCTTTACATGTGGACTTGTCCTTTATAAATGCAGTTGTTTGAGCAGTGGTGACAAAGAAAACACCTTTCCAGTGCAATTGCAAATATGCAATATACACTCAACATCCACTTTATTAGCAAATATCTGCACATTCATGCAGTTATCTAATCAGCCAATCATGGCAGTAGCACAAAACAAAATAAATCATGCAGATACAGGTCAAAATATTCAGTTAATGTTTGCATCTAAATTCAGAATGAAGAAAAAGTGTGATCTCTGTGACTTTGATCGTGGCATGGATGTTTGTACCAGATGGGCTGGTTTGAGTATTTCAGAAACTGCTGATATGGGATTTTCTCACACCGTCTGTATAGCAAGGGTGGGCAATTAATGTTCCCAAAAGGCCACACACAACTGGGACTGTTGTTGAGGGCTGAACCAATAGGCTGAACTTAATTTTGCTCAATTTATTTTTTTTAAATAAAAAAGAATTATAATAATGTTGCTTTATAAAAAATAGTAAATTATATGGTTTTGATTAGCTATTACTATTAGACTACATGTTACAATAAGGCTATTAAAATGTAGATTAGGTCAAATATAGCAATAAAAATAGTAGAAATGGCAATAATCATATCACTATTTCATATTATTTTTAACGTAACATACTTTTAAACAAAAGCAATACTGAAACTGTGTATGTTTTGAAGTATGTTAAAAGATCAGCAGTTCATTTATAGGGAAGTGCTTTTGATGTTTTTCAGTTATTTTTCAGTCTAAAAAATCCAGTCTGTCTTGGACTTGAACAAGTGCACAGTCTGGTTGCATGGCATGGATGTGCGAAAGTAAAATGTAGAAATCTATAAATGTAAAAATTGCAGTTGTGTCAGAGAATGTTGTTAATTTCTGTCACTTTATCCTGCATCTGCTTCAAAAGTCTGACATTTTTTCCCCCGTCGGATTTAGACAACAGCTGACACTTTGTCACATTTCAGTCCCGCATGCATTTACCTGCATGAACACATCCCTCCCCGCTGCCGTCCCTTTCACTGACTGCACTGTTGCCACTCTGCATAAGTCGAGTTCTTATTTTTCTCTGCATGTTTAGTCACATAGTGGCGATTCAAAACTGTACTCCTTAAACACAGCGATCTGTAGTTTACAAACAAAGCACACGGCTTTACATCTGACCTCAGTAATGAATATTTGGGAGTCCATGACTTGTTACATGAGCTGACAGTTTTGATGGCTAAAAGCTCACTCAGCATCTGTGAAGGTGTCCACTCACACTCACCTACATAAATTAAAAAAAAGCAGTTGCCTTCGAAATAAAAGCAATGGTCTTTAATTGTGCACATGACATTCACTTATTTACAGTTGATTACTAATCTCTGATTGACTTCACGCAGGCCAGATGTGGCCTGGGGGCCGTAAAATGGCCAGGTCTGCTCTGCAGTGTACACAAAAAAAGCCTGAATGAGGGAGAGTTCTGTGAGTGGACACACCTTGTTAATAAGAGAGGCCAGAGGAAAATGGCCAGACTGTGTTGAGTTGTACAGAATATAACAACTCATGTAAGCATTCTTTATAACCACGGAAAAGGAAAAGCATTTCAGAATACACAAAACATCAAACCTTGAAGTAGATGGGCTACAACAGCAGAAGAGCACATCAGGTTCTACTCCTGTCAGTCACAAGAATCTGAGGTTGTCATGGGCACAGACTTATCCAAACTGGACAGTAAACATCACCCGGTCTTTTTCCAATGTTCAGCTGTCCAGTTTTAGTGAGTCTGTACCCATGATAGCCTCAGATTCTTGTTGTTGGCTGACAGGAGTGGAATGTGATGTGGCCTGCTGCTGTTGTAGCGTTTGGAGTTTTGTGCATACTGAGATGCTTTTCTGCTTATCACAGTAACCTCCTGTCAGCTCAGACCAATCCAGTCAATCTTCTCTCATCACTCTGATCAAAAAGGTGATCAGCCTACAGACACTTTACACACAGGAAGTATTTTTGTTGTTGTTTTGCACCAGATCAGAGGTTATGAAATATCAGACAGAAACTTCTAGATTTTGAATATATTTTTGTAAGTGTTCAGCAGGAGGAAAAGTAAATTGGACTAATGGACTGTTGTTTACTGCTGTTCTGCATAATGTGCACTTTTTAACCTCAGTAATGTGTTGGTTTTGGTGTCACACAGGCTGAGAGTCAGAATTGAAACTATTATTATGCACTTACATAGACAAAGGAATACCTATGCCCTGACTCCACTGTGGGGTTAATTACTTTCTCCATTGCACCTCAATGCAGGTATCATATCCTATAACCATAAACTCCTGAATCACACTGTCCATTTGACACAGTTATATAAGTCACACATTTTATAGACCTTTAGTCATTGTTACCATCTATCATACTACGCTCATGGAGTTTAGCCTTGTTAATTCTTGCTCATGTTTCCTAGTCTTTGAGTTTCATCTATTTCACTGTAAATAAACATTTACCTGCACTTTCCTGATGGCTGCATCCACATCCAATAGAACATGTCTAATTTCATCAGGTGATCTAGAGGTCACTAATGGCCCAATTACACCACTTTGCTTTGTTTAAAGTCATTTATTTCTAATGGTGCAGCATCCCATCACATTAATGGGCAAAAGGTATCAGAATGTCTTTCAATTATAAACATAACAGTGGAACCCAAAAGCAAAGAAATGGGAAAGAGAAAAATATTTTGTTTTAGTTTATATCTGGCCCATCTAAGCAGACTCTTGCTGTGATTTTTTGGACAAAAAAAAATGGCCTCAAAATCCTCACAATGATGCCATGTTGCCAACTTATATAAAGTATACAGTCATTGGTTACAACACTATTTATAAAGACCAGAGCTATCGATTGTAGATCATCACTGATATCTAATGGATGATGATAATGAAATATTGCATGTTTAATGCTGCAAAGAATGTCTGTTTTAATAGGCACATTCATATTTGTTTCCTGTATTTTTTTTTCTGCTGCGCATACTGCATTTCTGCTGGTAAAAGGTCAGTCTGCTATTAGGAGCACTTAAAAAATCAATGGGGAAACACAAAATGGAGCCTCTAAAGATATACACTTAGACAATTATGGATGTCACAAAATAATGACAGTCATATAGAAATTATAATGGTGAGAAATGGTTGGAGTTTGCAATATTAATGAATGGGGTGAGAGTTCCTGTACATTCCTGGTAGAGTCACCTGTTTCCATTAATATAGCACTTTCCTTCTTCACAGGCGAGAAGACTCCGGGCTTCTGGTCTATAAGGACCACTTGCCTGTGAGTCAGGTGGCTGTAGGGGACACAAATCGAGCCGGATCAGAGGCCAAGCTCTCTGTGGGAGCTCTGCAGTGTCATGGAGACCGTGAGTTCCTTTCTCTACATTTTAATTGTGTGAAAAACTAAATAAGGATGTCTGAGTCCTTGCACTTAACATCAGCATTGTGAAGAATGAAGTGAGAGGATTATTATGAGTCGGTCAAATGTTTTTAATAAAGTTAAAGAAATCGTGCATTTTGGGTCACTTTTATATAGAACGTTGCTGTAGAAAAGAATGTAGAATAATCTGATATAAATATTAACCAAAGAACTGCATATATACTAAAATACATTACAATTAAAATGTACAATAAAACTAAGGAAATTATGATACAAAAATACATTTAAAATAATGTAAAATATAATAAAAATAAATAAATAATTATCTACTTCAGGTTAAACGAGTTGAACTTAGTTTAACTTGAACTTTAAAGCTTGCTGAGTTTAGAAGCAGTATATCAAAAACCTCTTCCACCGGCTAAGCTACAAGTAATCACAGAGATTAACAGCAGGCCTGCATCAGCTGAACAAAGAGCTCATGATGTGCTAAACTACTTAAGGATATTAGCAAAATGCCCCAGAGTGAAACTATTTATATCTTTAAATGTCATAAGCATGTCTTTGTAGTTCTTTAAAACCATCCACTGTCTCTTGAATAAAACTGGACTAATTCAGCAACAATTTCTTTTTCTGCTATGGACAACGGATGCTGCAGTCTGTAAAGAGAAAACAGCTGCCATTATTTATAGGTTCTAGCTCGGTTGCACCCAATATTTCAGAAGAAAGCCTCTTATTTAGGTCCATTTGAACATATACACTAAACACCATGTTTTGTTTTGTTTTTTTTAAATGATGGAGAACTGTACTATTGGTATTAACTACAGTAGTCTTTATTTCAAACACAGTTTCAGTCTTTCATACTATTTGCTTGAAACAGCAGAGTACAACACAGTGGGAGAACATAGTACTCTCTATATAGTAACAATTTCCATATAGCAATGTGCAGGATGAACTGTTAAAATATATTATACTATTAATATACTATTATGTGCAAAGTAATTGTTAAAAAATATCATTGTATTGACATCAGGACAGGAGTCTGGAAAATCAGGTGAAGCAAGTATCCAGGAGAAAAATGTGTTTATTATGTGTTCATCTACAGCTGTCTAAGAATTTTATCATGAGAGAAATAATCGTATATTTTATTGCAGAAGTCTTGAGAAAAGAACAGTTCATAAAGAAAACTCCTGAGCAGTATCTGGAGAAGGTTGTCTTTTTTTTTTAAAGAAAATTAAGTATTCCAAAACAATGTCATGCCATGAGGTGTGCATGTTTCTTTCTGCTATTTGGGTTGCACTGACTTGCAGCTCCGCTTCCCCTAGTTCAATCCGGAGCTGGATACTTTCTGTGCAGAGTTTTTGTGCTTGTTCTCCCCATGTTGTCTCTCACCTTCCCCAAAAAAACATAAAGCAGTTATGTTAATAAGATAAATTGCCCCTAGGTGTGAATGTGTGTGTGCATGGTGCACTGCAGTTGACTGGAATTCTGTCCAGTGTTCTGAGGATAGAGAGGTTCGAGATCTAGTTCCCTCACAACTCTGATCAGGATTAAGCAATGGCGGGCCGTGCATTTCACACCTAGGCCTTCACTGCTGTCCTTCCTGAATTAATCCACCTCTATAGCATCATTATGACGCCACGGCAATAGATACTAATCAACTGTTAAATAGCAAAGTAAAAAAGAAATTAGTCTACAGTATTTCACACCTCACAAGGAATAGTCAATTTTATTACTTTTCTCAAAAAAGGCATTCTTCACGTATGCAGCAAACTGTAATCTCTGGAGGATGCAGCATTCAAAATGAGACACAGTGAATATAGAAACACTGTAAAACAGTGCGTTGTGTCACAGGCTCTTGTAGTGAACATGAATAAAATTACATTACATATAGCAAAAAAAACAAATTAACACAATTCAGTATCACAAGTCTCCTTTCACTGCAGCAAAAAAAACAAAAAACCTACAGCCCACCCCGGGGATCTGGATTGAAGGCAAACTGAAAACCCAGAAAAAAAAAGAAAACCCAAAAGCATGAATGGTTCTTGAAAAAGCTTACCAACTATTTTGAAGAATCAAAAGAATTTTCTTGAAAAGTCCGCCTTGAAAATGTATTTGTAAAGATGTCAGGGACCAAATCGATTTCTTCTCCTCTGTCAGCCATTGTGAGTTAAAATATATATATTTTATCTGCCTCTGACTTCTCCAATTATCCCATCAAAAGACGTGAAATTTCTGACATGATCGTATGCCTCAAAATAACTCGAAATCTGATTGGTTAATGGAACAGTTTCATTGGCACTTATTTTAAGCTACGGGCGCGTGCACTATTATTTCTGAAGGCCTTAAGGCAGATTTCTTTCACCCTGGCAACAGATGATGTCAGCCACTAGCTGAAGTATGACTGGATAAATATTCTTATCATAAATATACACTACTGGAAGCAGCGCAACCGAGAGAAAAGCTATGAAATGTAGAGAATAGACTATTGGGAATAATTTAATACACATTCATGGAAAAATATATTAAATATATTAACATTTCAGATCACTGTTATTTGCGCCAGCAGAGAAGGCCTTGCTGACCCTGACAGTCCACCACTGGGATTAAGCATCATAGAAATTGAGTGAGTGAGTGGTCATAGTTACCTTTTAAGTGCTGTGATTAGAATAAGGTTTTAGCAAAAGTGAACAATTTTTTAAATAAAAAGGGTCAAACTCAAAGTATGTGTGAGTGAGTGAGTGTGTGAGTGAATGACTGAGTGAGTGAGTGAGTCAGTGAGTGAGTGAGTGAGTGAGTCAGTGAGTGAGTGAGTGAGTGAGTGTCTGAGTGAGTGAGTGAGTCAGAGTGAGTGAGTGAGTGACTGAGTGAGTGAGTGAGTGAGTGAGTCAGTGAGTGAGTGAGTGAGTGAGTGAGTGAGTGAGTCAGTGAGTGAGTGAGTGACTGAGTGAGTGAGTGAGTGAGTGAGTGAGTGAGTGAGTGAGTGAGTGACTGAGTGAGTGAGTGAGTGAGTCAGTGAGTGAGTGAGTCAGTGAGTGAGTGAGTGAGTGAGTGTCTAAGTGAGTGAGTGAGTGAGTGAGTCAGAGTGAGTGAGTGAGTCAGTGAGTGAGTCAGTGAGTGAGTGAGTGAGTGAGTGAGTGAGTGAGTCAGTGAGTGAGTGAGTGAGTGAGTGTCTAAGTGAGTGAGTGAGTGAGTCAGAGTGAGTGAGTGAGTGAGTCAGTGAGTGAGTGAGTGAGTGAGTCAGTGAGTGAGTGAGTGAGTGAGTGAGTGTCTAAGTGAGTGAGTGAGTGTCAGTGAGTGAGTGAGTGAGTCAGTGAGTGAGTGAGTAAGTGAGTGTCTAAGTGAGTGAGTGAGTGAGTCAGTGAGTGAGTGAGTCAGTGAGTAAGTGAGTAAGTGAGTAAGTGAGTGTCTGAGTGAGTGAGTGAGTGAGTGAGTGAGTCAGTGTGTGAGTGAGTGAGTGAGTCAGTGAGTCAGTGAGTGAGTGAGTCAGTGAGTCAGTGAGTCAGTGAGTGTCTGAGTGAGTCAGTGTGTGAGTGAGTGAGTCAGTGAGTGAGTGAGTCAGTGAGTAAGTGAGTGTCTGAGTGAGTGAGTGAGTGAGTGAGTCAGTCAGTGTGTGAGTGAGTGAGTCAGTGAGTGTCTGAGTGAGTCAATGTGTGAGTGAGTGAGAGAGAGTGAGTGTCTGAGTGAGTGAGTGATTGAGTGATTGAGTGAGTGTCTGAGTGAGTGTGTGAGTGTCTGAGTGAGTGATTGAGTGAGTGTGTGATTCAGTGAGTGTGTGATTCAGTGAGTGAGTGTGTGATTCAGTGAGTGAGTGAGTGAGTGAGTGAGTGTCTGAGTGAGTGAGTGAGTGAGTGAGTGTGATTCAGTGAGTGAGTGAGTGAGTGAGTGTCTGAGTGAGTGAGTGAGTGAGTGAGTGAGTGAGTGAGTGTGATTCAGTGAGTGAGTGAGTGAGTGAGTGAGTGTGATTCAGTGAGTGAGTGAGTGAGTGAGTGTGATTCAGTGAGTGAGTGAGTGTGTGATTCAGTGAGTGAGTGAGTGAGTGTCTGAGTGAGTGAGTGAGTGAGTGAGTGAGTGAGTGAGTGAGTGTCTGAGTGAGTGAGTGAGTGAGTGTGTGATTCAGTGAATGAGTGAGTCTGTGAGTGAGTGAGTGAGTGAGTGAGTGAGTGTCTGAGTGAGTGAGTGAGTGAGTGAGTGAGTCAGTCAGTCAGTCAGTGAGTGAGTGAGTGAGTGTGTGATTCAGTGAGTGAGTGAATGTGTGAGTGAGTGAGTGAGTGAGTGAGTGAGTGATTCAGTGAGTGAGTGAGTGTGTAATTCAGTGAGTGAGTGAGTGTGTAATTCAGTGAGTGAGTGAGTGTGTAATTCAGTGAGTGTGTGTGATTCAGTGAGTTAGTGAGTGAGTGTGAGTAAGTGAGTGAGTGAGACAGTGAGTGAGTGAGTGTGTGATTCAGTGAGTGAGTGAGTGTGTGATTCAGTGAGTGAGTGAGTGAGTGAGTGAGTGTGTGATTGAGTGAGTGTGTGATTCAGTGATTGAGTGAGTGTGTGATTCAGTGAGTGAGTGAGTGTGTGATTCAGTGAGTGAGTGAGTGAGTGAGTGTGTGATTGAGTGAGTGTGTGATTCAGTGATTGAGTGAGTGTGTGATTCAGTGAGTGAGTGAGTGTGTGATTCAGTGAGTGAGTGAGTGTGTGATTCAGTGAGTGCGTGAGTGAGTAAGTGAGACAGTGAGTGAGTGAGTGTGATTCAGTGAGTGAGTGAGTGTGTGATTCAGTGAGTGTGTGAGTAAGTGAGACAGTGAGTGAGTGAGTGTGATTCAGTGAGTGAGTGAGTGTGTGATTCAGTGAGTGAGTGTGTGACTGACTGAGTGTCTGAGTGAGTGATTGAGTGAGTGTATGATTCAGTGAGTGAGTGAGTGTCTGAGTGAGTGAGTGAGTGAGTGAGTGTGATTCAGTGAGTGTCTGAGTGAGTATGTGATTCATTGAGTGAGTGAGTGTGTGATTCAGTGAGTGAATCTGTGAGTGGGTGAGTGAGTGTGTGATTCATTGAATGAGTGAGTCTGTGAGTGAGTGAGTGTCTGAGTGAGTGAGTGAGTGAGTGTCTGAGTGAGTGAGTGAGTGAGTGAGTGTCTGAGTGAGTGAGTGTCTGAGTGAGTGAGTGTGTGATTCAGTGAGTGAGTGAGTGAGTGTGATTCAGTGAGTGAGTGAGTGAGTGTCTGAGTGAGTGAGTGAGTGTCTGAGTGAGTGAGTGAGTGAGTGTCTGAGTGAGTGAGTGTGTGATTCAGTGAATGAGTGAGTCTGTGAGTGAGTGAGTGAGTGAGTGAGTGAGTGAGTGAGTGAGTGAGTGTCTGAGTGAGTGAGTGAGTGAGTCAGTCAGTCAGTCAGTGAGTGAGTGAGTGAGTGTGTGAGTGTGTGATTCAGTGAGTGATTGAGTGTGTGATTCAGTGAGTGAGTGAGTGTGTAATTCAGTGAGTGAGTGAGTGAGTGATTCAGTGAGTGAGTGAGTGTGTGATTCAGTGAGTGAGTGAGTGAGTGAGTCAGTCAGTCATTCAGTGAGTGAGTGATTGAGTGTGTGATTCAGTGAGTGAGTGAGTGTGTAATTCAGTGAGTGAGTGAGTGTGTGATTCAGTGAGTGAGTGAGTGTATAATTCAGTGAGTGAGTGAGTGTGTGATTCAGTGAGTGAGTGAGTGTATAATTCAGTGAGTGAGTGAGTGTGTGATTCAGTGAGTGAGTGAGTGTATAATTCAGTGAGTGAGTGAGTGTGTGATTCAGTGAGTGAGTGAGTGTATAATTCAGTGAGTGAGTGAGTGTGTGATTCAGTGAGTGAGTGAGTGTGTAATTCAGTATGTGAGTGAGTGTGTGATTCAGTGAGTGAGTGAGTGTGTAATTCAGTGAGTGAGTGAGTGAGTGATTCAGTGAGTGAGTGAGTGTGTAATTCAGTGAGTGAGTGAGTGTGTGATTCAGTATGTGAGTGAGTGTGTGATTCAGTGAGTGAGTGAGTGTGTAATTCAGTGAGTGAGTGAGTGAGTGATTCAGTGAGTGAGTGAGTGTGTAATTCAGTGAGTGAGTGAGTGAGTGATTCAGTGAGTGAGTGAGTGTGTAATTCAGTGAGTGAGTGAGTGTGTGATTCAGTGAGTGAGTGAGTGAGTGTGTGATTCAGTGAGTTAGTGAGTGTGTGATTCAGTGAGTGAGTGAGTGAGTAAGTGAGTGAGTGAGTGTGTGATTGAGTGAGTGTGTGATTGAGTGAGTGAGTGAGTGATTCAGTGAGTGAGTGAGTGTGTAATTCAGTGAGTGAGTGAGTGTGTGATTCAGTGAGTGAGTGAGTGTGTAATTCAGTGAGTGAGTGAGTGAGTGTGTGATTCAGTGAGTTAGTGAGTGAGTGTGAGTAAGTGAGTGAGTGAGACAGTGAGTGAGTGAGTGTGTGATTCAGTGAGTGAGTGAGTGAGTAAGTGAGTGAGTGAGTGTGTGATTGAGTGAGTGTGTGATTCAGTGAGTGAGTGAGTGTGTGATTCAGTGAGTGCATGAGTGAGTAAGTGAGACAGTGAGTGAGTGTGATTCAGTGAGTGAGTGAGTGTGTGATTCAGTGAGTGAGTGAGTGTATAATTCAGTGAGTGAGTGAGTGTGTGATTCAGTGAGTGAGTGAGTGTATAATTCAGTGAGTGAGTGAGTGTGTGATTCAGTGAGTGAGTGAGTGTGTAATTCAGTATGTGAGTGAGTGTGTGATTCAGTGAGTGAGTGAGTGTGTAATTCAGTGAGTGAGTGAGTGAGTGATTCAGTGAGTGAGTGAGTGAGTGAGTCAGTCAGTCATTCAGTGAGTGAGTGATTGAGTGTGTGATTCAGTGAGTGAGTGAGTGTGTAATTCAGTGAGTGAGTCTGTGAGTGGGTGAGTGTGTGTCTGAGTGAGTGAGTGAGTGTCTGAGTGAGTGAGTGAGTGTCTGAGTGAGTGAATGAGTGTCTGAGTGAGAGTCTGAGTGAGTGAGTGAGTGTCTGAGTGAGTGAGTGTGTGATTCAGTGAATGAGTGAGTCTGTGAGTGAGTGAGTGAGTGAGTGAGTGAGTGAGTGAGTGAGTGAGTGAGTGAGTGAGTGTCTGAGTGAGTGAGTGAGTGAGTGTCTGAGTGAGTGAGTGAGTGTCTGAGTGAGTGAGTGAGTGAGTGTCTGAGTGAGTGAGTGAGTGAGTGTCTGAGTGAGTGAGTGAGTGAGTGAGTGAGTGTCTGAGTGAGTGAGTGTGTGATTCAGTGAATGAGTGACTCTGTGAGTGAGTGAGTGAGTGAGTGAGTGTCTGAGTGAGTGAGTGAGTGTCTGAGTGAGTGTCTGAGTGAGTGAGTGTCTGAGTGAGTGAGTCTGTGAGTGAGTGAGTGTGTGAGTGAGTGAGTGAGTGTGTGAGTGAGTGAGTGAGTGAGTGAGTGAGTGTCTGAGTGAGTGAGTCTGTGAGTGAGTGAGTGAGTGTCTGAGTGAGTGAGTGTCTGAGTGAGTGAGTGTCTGAGTGAGTAAGTCTGTGAGTGAGTGAGTGAGTGAGTTAGTGAGTCTGTGAGTGAGTGAGTGAGTGAGTGTGTGAGTGAGTGAGTGAGTGAGTGAGTAAGTGTCTGAGTGAGTGAGTGAGTGAGTGAGTGTCTGAGTGAGTGAGTGAGTGTCTGAGTGAGTGAGTCTGTGAGTGAGTGAGTGAGTGAGTGTCTGAGTGAGTGAGTGAGTGTCTGAGTGAGTGAGTGTCTGAGTGAGTGAGTGAGTCAGTCAGTCAGTCAGTGAGTGAGTGAGTGAGTGAGTGTGTGATTCAGTGAGTGAGTGAGTGTGTAATTCAGTATGTGAGTGAGTGTGTGATTCAGTGAGTGAGTGAGTGTGTAATTCAGTGAGTGAGTGAGTGTGTGTCAGTGAGTGAGTGAGTGAGTCAGTCAGTGAGTGAGTGAGTCAGTGAGTGAGTGAGTCAGTGAGTGATTCACTGAGTGAGTGTGTAATTCAGTGAGTGAGTGAGTGTGTAATTCAGTGAGTGAGTGAGTGAGTGATTCAGTGAGTGAGTGAGTGAGTGTCTGAGTGAGTGAGTGTCTGAGTGAGTGAGTCTGTGAGTGAGTGTGTGAGTGAGTGAGTGTCTGAGTGAGTGTCTGAGTGAGTGAGTGAGTGAGTGTCTGAGTGAGTGAGTGAGTGAGTGAGTGAGTCAGTCAGTCAGTCAGTGAGTGAGTGAGTGAGTGAGTGTGTGATTCATTGAGTGAGTGAGTGTGTAATTCAGTGAGTGATTGAGTGAGTGTGTAATTCAGTGAGCGAGTGAGTGTGTGATTCAGTGAGTGAGTGAGTGAGTGTCTGAGTGAGTGAGTGAGTGAGTGAGTGTGTAATTCAGTGAGTGATTGAGTGAGTGTGTAATTCAGTGAGCGAGTGAGTGTGTGATTCAGTGAGTGAGTGAGTGAGTGTCTGAGTGAGTGAGTGAGTGAGTGAGTCAGTCAGTCAGTGAGTGAGTGTGTGATTCAGTGAGTGATTGAGTGAGTGTGTAATTCAGTGAGTGAGTGAGTGTGTAATTCAGTGAGTGAGTGAGTGAGTGTCTGAGTGAGTGAGTGAGTGAGTGAGTGAGTGAGTGTGTAATTCAGTGAGTGAGTGAGTGTGTGATTCATTGAGTGAGTGAGTGAGTGTCTGAGTGAGTGAGTGAGTGTGTAATTCATTGAGTGAGTGAGTGAGTGTGTGATTCAGTGAATGAGTGAGTAAGTGTCTGAGTGAGTGAGTGAGTGAGTGAGTGTGTAATTCAGTGAGTGAGTGAGTGTGTGATTCAGTGAGTGAGTGAGTGTGTGATTCAGTGAGTGAGTGAGTGTGTGATTCAGTGAATGAGTGAGTGAGTGAGTGAGTGAGTGAGTGTGTAATTCAGTGAGTGAGTGAGTGTGTGATTCAGTGAATGAGTGAGTGAGTGAGTGAGTGTGTGATTCAGTGAATGAGTGAGTGAGTGAGTGAGTGAGTGAGTGTGTAATTCAGTGAGTGAGTGAGTGTGTGATTCAGTGAGTGAGTGAGTGTGTGATTCAGTGAGTGAGTGAGTGTGTGATTCAGTGAATGAGTGAGTGAGTGAGTGAGTGTGTGATTCAGTGAATGAGTGAGTGAGTGAGTGAGTGAGTGAGTGAGTGAGTGTGTAATTCAGTGAGTGAGTGAGTGTGTGATTCAGTGAGTGAGTGAGTGTGTGATTCAGTGAGTGAGTGAGTGTGTGATTCAGTGAATGAGTGAGTGAGTGAGTGAGTGAGTGAGTGAGTGTGTAATTCAGTGAGTGAGTGAGTGAGTGTCTGAGTGAGTGAGTGAGTGAGTGTGTGAGTGAGTGAGTGTGTGAGTCAGTGAGTGTGTGAGTCAGTGTGTGATTCATTGAGTGAGTGAGTGTGTAATTCAGTGAGTGAGTGAGTGTGTAATTCAGTGAGTGAGTGAGTGTGTGATTCAGTGAGTGAGTGAGTGAGTGTCTGAGTGAGTGAGTCTGTGAGTGAGTGTGTGAGTGAGTGAGTGAGTGTGTGATTCAGTGAGTGAGTGAGTGAGTGTCTGAGTGAGTGAGTCTGTGAGTGAGTGTGTGAGTGAGTGTCTGAGTGAGAGAGTGAGTGAGTGAGTGAGTGAGTGAGTCAGTCAGTCAGTCAGTCAGTGAGTGAGTGAGTGAGTGTGTGATTCATTGAGTGAGTGAGTGTGTAATTCAGTATGTGAGTGAGTGTGTAATTCAGTGAGTGAGTGAGTGTGTAATTCAGTGAGCGAGTGAGTGTGTGATTCAGTGAGCGAGTGAGTGTGTGATTCAGTGAGTGTGTGAGTGAGTGTCTGAGTGAGAGAGTGAGTGAGTGAGTGAGTGAGTGAGTGAGTGAGTGAGTGTCTGAGTGAGTGAGTGAGTGAGTGAGTCAGTCAGTCAGTCAGTCAGTGAGTGAGTGAGTGAGTGTGTGATTCATTGAGTGAGTGAGTGTGTAATTCAGTATGTGAGTGAGTGTGTAATTCAGTGAGTGAGTGAGTGTGTAATTCAGTGAGCGAGTGAGTGTGTGATTCAGTGAGCGAGTGAGTGTGTGATTCAGTGAGTGCGTGAGTGAGTGTCTGAGTGAGTGAGTGAGTCAGTCAGTCAGTCAGTGAGTGAGTGAGTGAGTGTGTAATTCAGTGAGTGAGTGAGTGTCTGAGTGAGTGAGTCAGTCAGTGAGTGAGTGAGTGTGTGATTCAGTGAGTGATTGAGTGAGTGTGTAATTCAGTGAGTGAGTGAGTGTGTAATTCAGTGAGTGAGTGAGTGTCTGAGTGAGTGAGTGAGTGTGTAATTCAGTGAGTGTTTGAGTGTGTAATTCAGTGAGTGAGTGAGTGTGTAATTCAGTGAGTGAGTGAGTGTGTAATTCAGTGAGTGAGTGAGTGTGTAATTCAGTGAGTGAGTGAGTGTGTAATTCAGTGAGTGAGTGAGTGTGTAATTCAGTGAGTGTTTGAGTGTGTGATTCAGTGAATGAGTGAGTGAGTGTCTGACTGAGTGAGTGAGTGAGTGAGTGTGTAATTCAGTGAGTGAGTGAGTGTGTAATTCAGTGAGTGAGTGAGTGTGTAATTCAGTGAGTGAGTGAGTGTGTAATTCAGTGAGTGAGTGAGTGTGTAATTCAGTGAGTGAGTGAGTGAGTGATTCAGTGAATGAGTGAGTGAGTGTCTGAGTGAGTGAGTGAGTGAGTGTGTAATTCAGTGAGTGTTTGAGTGTGTGATTCAGTGAGTGAGTGAGTGTGTAATTCAGTGAGTGAGTGAGTGTGTAATTCAGTGAATGAGTGAGTGTGTGATTCAGTGAATGAGTGAGTGAGTGTCTGAGTGAGTGAGTGAGTGAGTGAGTGTGTAATTCAGTGAATGAGTGAGTGAGTGTCTGAGTGAGTGAGTGAGTGAGTGTGTGATTCAGTGAGTGAGTGAGTGTGTAATTCAGTGAGTGAGTGAGTGTGTAATTCAGTGAGTGAGTGAGTGTGTAATTCAGTGAGTGAGTGAGTGAGTGATTCAGTGAATGAGTGAGTGAGTGTCTGAGTGAGTGAGTGAGTGAGTGAGTGAGTGTGTAATTCAGTGAGTGTTTGAGTGTGTAATTCAGTGAGTGAGTGAGTGTGTAATTCAGTGAGTGAGTGAGTGTGTAATTCAGTGAGTGAGTGTGTGATTCAGTGAGTGAGTGAGTGAGTGTGTAATTCAGTGAGTGAGTGAGTGTGTGATTCAGTGAGTGAGTGAGTGTGTAATTCAGTGAGTGAGTGTGTGATTCACTGAGTGAGTGAGTGAGTGTGTCATTCAGTGAGTGAGTGAGTGTGTGATTCAGTGAGTGAGTGTGTGATTCAGTGAGTGAGTGAGTGTGTAATTCAGTGAGTGAGTGTGTGATTCAGTGAGTGAGTGAGTGAGTGATTCAGTGAATGAGTGAGTGAGTGTCTGAGTGAGTGAGTGAGTGAGTGAGTGTGTAATTCAGTGAGTGTTTGAGTGTGTGATTCAGTGAGTGAGTGAGTGTGTAATTCAGTGAGTGAGTGAGTGAGTGATTCAGTGAATGAGTGAGTGAGTGTCTGAGTGAGTGAGTGAGTGAGTGAGTGAGTGTGTAATTCAGTGAGTGTTTGAGTGTGTGATTCAGTGAGTGAGTGAGTGTGTAATTCAGTGAGTGAGTGAGTGTGTAATTCAGTGAGTGAGTGAGTGTGTGATTCAGTGAATGAGTGAGTGTGTAATTCAGTGAGTGAGTGAGTGTGTAATTCAGTGAGTGTTTGAGTGTGTAATTCAGTGAGTGAGTGAGTGTGTAATTCAGTGAGTGAGTGAGTGTGTAATTCAGTGAGTGTTTGAGTGTGTGATTCAGTGAATGAGTGAGTGTCTGACTGAGTGAGTGAGTGTGTAATTCAGTGAGTGAGTGAGTGTGTGATTCAGTGAATGAGTGAGTGTGTAATTCAGTGAGTGAGTGAGTGTGTAATTCAGTGAGTGAGTGAGTGTGTAATTCAGTGAGTGAGTGAGTGTGTAATTCAGTGAGTGAGTGAGTGTGTAATTCAGTGAGTGAGTGAGTGTGTAATTCAGTGAGTGAGTGAGTGATTCAGTGAGTGAGTGAGTGAGTGATTCAGTGAATGAGTGAGTGAGTGTCTGAGTGAGTGAGTGAGTGAGTGTGTAATTCAGTGAGTGTTTGAGTGTGTGATTCAGTGAGTGAGTGAGTGTGTAATTCAGTGAGTGAGTGAGTGTGTAATTCAGTGAATGAGTGAGTGTGTGATTCAGTGAATGAGTGAGTGAGTGTCTGAGTGAGTGAGTGAGTGAGTGAGTGAGTGTGTGATTCAGTGAGTGAGTGAGTGTGTAATTCAGTGAGTGAGTGAGTGTGTAATTCAGTGAGTGAGTGAGTGTGTGATTCAGTGAGTGAGTGAGTGTGTAATTCAGTGAGTGAGTGAGTGTGTAATTCAGTGAGTGAGTGAGTGTGTAATTCAGTGAGTGAGTGAGTGTGTGATTCAGTGAGTGAGTGAGTGTGTGATTCAGTGAATGAGTGAGTGAGTGTCTGAGTGAGTGAGTGAGTGAGTGAGTGAGTGAGTGAGTGTGTAATTCAGTGAGTGAGTGAGTGTGTGATTCAGTGAGTGAGTGAGTGTGTGATTCAGTGAGTGAGTGAGTGTGTGATTCAGTGAATGAGTGAGTGAGTGTCTGAGTGAGTGAGTGAGTGAGTGAGTGTGTAATTCAGTGAGTGAGTGAGTGAGTGTGTAATTCAGTGAGTGAGTGAGTGTGTGATTCAGTGAGTGTCTGAGTGAGTGAGTGAGTGAGTGAGTGAGTGAGTGTGTAATTCAGTGAGTGTTTGAGTGTGTGATTCATTGAGTGAGTGAGTGTGTGATTCAGTGAGTGAGTGAGTGTGTAATTCAGTGAGTGAGTGAGTGTGTGATTCAGTGAATGAGTGAGTGAGTGTCTGAGTGAGTGAGTGAGTGAGTGAGTGAGTGAGTGAGTGAGTGTGTGATTCAGTGAATGAGTGAGTGAGTGTCTGAGTGAGTGAGTGAGTGAGTGTATAATTCAGTGAGTGAGTGAGTGTGTAATTCAGTGAGTGAGTGAGTGTGTAATTCAGTGAGTGAGTGAGTGTGTGATTCAGTGAGTGAGTGAGTGATTCAGTGAGTGAGTGAGTGTGTAATTCAGTGAGTGAGTGAGTGAGTGTCTGAGTGAGTGAGTGAGTCAGTGAGTGAGTCAGTGAGTGTGTGAGTCAGTGTGTGAGTGAGTGAGTGAGTGAGTGAGTGAGTGTCTGAGTGAGTGAGTGAGTGAGTGAGTGTGTAATTCAGTGAGTGAGTGAGTGTGTAATTCAGTGAGTGAGTGAGTGTGTGATTCAGTGAGTGAGTGAGTGATTCAGTGAGTGAGTGAGTGTGTAATTCAGTGAGTGAGTGAGTGTTTAATTCAGTGAGTGAGTGAGTGTCTGTCAGTGAGTGAGTGAGTGAGTGAGTCAGTGAGTGAGTGAGTCAGTGAGTGAGTGAGTGAGTGAGTGTGTGAGTCAGTGAGTGAGTGAGTGAGTGTGTGAGTCAGTGAGTGTCTGAGTCAGTGTGTGAGTGAGTGAGTGAGTGAGTGTGTGAGTGAGTGTGTGAGTCAGTGAGTGAGTGAGTGAGTCAGTGAGTGTGTGAGTCAGTGTGTGAGTGAGTGAGTGAGTGTGTGAGTGAGTGTGTGGGTCAGTGAGTGAGTGAGTGAGTCAGTGAGTGAGTCAGTGAGTGTGTGAGTCAGTGTGTGTGAGTGAGTGAGTGTGTGAGTCAGTGAGTGAGTGTGTGAGTCAGTGTGTGAGTGAGTGAGTGTGTGAGTCAGTGAGTGAGTGTGTGAGTCAGTGAGTGTGTGAGTCAGTGAGTGAGTGTGTGAGTCAGTGAGTGAGTGTGTGAGTCAGTGAGTGTGTGAGTCAGTGAGTGAGTGAGTGAGTGTGTGAGTGAGTGTGTGAGTCAGTGAGTGTCTGCGTGAGTGAGTGTGTGAGTCAGTGAGTGAGTGAGTGAGTGAGTGTGTGAGTGAGTGTGTGAGTCAGTGAGTGAGTGAGTCAGTGAGTGAGTGAGTGAGTGAGTGTGTGAGTCAGTGAGTGAGTGTGTGAGTCAGTGTGTGAGTGAGTGAGTGTGTGAGTCAGTGAGTGTGTGAGTCAGTGAGTGAGTGTGTGAGTCAGTGAGTGAGTGTGTGAGTCAGTGAGTGTGTGAGTCAGTGAGTGAGTGAGTGAGTGTGTGAGTGAGTGTGTGAGTCAGTGAGTGTGTGAGTCAGTGAGTGTGTGAGTCAGTTAGTGAGTGTGTGAGTCAGTGAGTGTGTGAGTCAGTGAGTGAGTGTGTGAGTCAGTGAGTGAGTGTGTGAGTCAGTGAGTGTGTGAGTCAGTGAGTGAGTGAGTGAGTGTGTGAGTGAGTGTGTGAGTCAGTGAGTGTCTGCGTGAGTGAGTGTGTGAGTCAGTGAGTGTCTGAGTCAGTGAGTGAGTGAGTGTGTGAGTGAGTGTGTGAGTCAGTGAGTGAGTGAGTGAGTCAGTGAGTGAGTGTGTGAGTCAGTGAGTGTCTGAGTCAGTGAGTGAGTGAGTGAGTGTGTGAGTGAGTGTGTGAGTCAGTGAGTGAGTGAGTGAGTCAGTGAGTGAGTGTGTGAGTCAGTGAGTGAGTGTGTGAGTCAGTGAGTGTGTGAGTCAGTGAGTGAGTGAGTGAGTGTGTGAGTGAGTGTGTGAGTCAGTGAGTGTCTGCGTGAGTGAGTGTGTGAGTCAGTGAGTGAGTGAGTGAGTGAGTGTGTGAGTCAGTGAGTGTCTGCGTGAGTGAGTGTGTGAGTCAGTGAGTGAGTGTGTGAGTCAGTGAGTGTGTGAGTCAGTGAGTGAGTGTGTGAGTCAGTGAGTGAGTGTGTGAGTCAGTGAGTGTGTGAGTCAGTGAGTGAGTGAGTGAGTGTGTGAGTGAGTGTGTGAGTCAGTGAGTGTCTGCGTGAGTGAGTGTGTGAGTCAGTGAGTGAGTGTGTGAGTCAGTGAGTGTCTGAGTCAGTGAGTGAGTGAGTGAGTGTGTGAGTGAGTGTGTGAGTCAGTGAGTGAGTGAGTGTGTGAGTGAGTGTGAGTCAGTGAGTGAGTGTGTGATTGGTCATAGTGATTAGAATAAGATTTAGCAAAAGTGAACAATTTGTTTAATAAATAGGGTCAAACTCAAAGTGCAGGTCCACTGAGTAATGCTACGAGAAGAAACACTCCCCACAGTGAATATTATAAATTGCTCATATGCCAACAATTAATTGCAATTGTCTAATCAAGCAGTTATTAAGGAATTCCTAAGAGTATTCTCAGAGTCATATTGGGTTCACGTATTTCTTATTTTCGTAATAAAGCTATAAAATGCCGTTGTATCATTCAAGCCCTTAACAGCACATTTGGTTCACAACATAGTAACACAGTTAAGAAACAAGGATAAAACCTAGGGTTAAACTTTATTTTATTCTCAACCCAAAAAAAACCCAAGTTTGGCTTGTTTATTTATTTATTTAGCACGACTTTGAGAAAGGATGTTTCTACTCAGTTGATCATTTATGTCTATAACACTTACATTTAGAGATATTTCAGAGATATTTTGTGCTTATGTTTTCCCTCACAACATAGACATTCCCTCAGACATGCCTTCAAACCTCTGTTCATGTTTGAATCCCAAGGCTCTTCTCTCAACGCTTCTCTTTGGGGTCTAGGGCAGTTTTTGAATGCTGGAAATGTTTTGACATGCCTTGACATTTATTTTTATTTCAGTTACTTATAGCTTATTAATGGCAATAATAATAATAATAATAATAATAATACGATCTTGTTACACTATAGTGATTGATTACCATACAGTATACTGATACACAACTTGTATCATTATAATGCAGTTTCTTTTTTATCATAACAAAATTCTACGTATTTGTAGAATGAATGCAAAATATAGACACGCCAACTTTTGCCATTTGTATAAAAGATAATTGATTTGTTTAACAATGCAACAGCACATGCAAGTCACTGCAAATGTAAATTAAATATAAAGATATCAAAATTAAATGCATGATTAGGATACATGTTGTGTATCATTACGTATTTTCATTTGCAGTGATTTCGATGTGCGGTTGTAAAAATCAATAGTCTCAATGTTTGCATTCCCCAGGGCTTTTAATGTGTATAAACTTTGCAGTTATACAAAATGCACAGAATTCTGTGACGTTAAAATGTGGGTGTATTTTGTAACAAACAGAAGCCAAAATCAAAAAAAGTTGTATAAAATAAGTTTTCCCATGAACCTTGAGACCTGAGAAATGTGCCTGTCTGAGTGATACGCAGAGCAGCATGGATAAGTTAGAAGAGAAGAAAACGCTAATGCCGGCGGCAGTTTTAATGGCAAAATATGGGCATCGAAGTTATGAAAGAAGGAACAGAGCTAGCTCAGGAATGATATATGTGCTGTTTTATGTGTGGAAGCACAGAGTGCATTTTAAAACGCTGGTTATTTTCAACACCAGCCACAATGTGAATCCGTACAGCTGCCAGACCGGAAGCAAGAGCACAAGCACAGTGCCTAATCATCCCACTGGTTTCATCACTGCATGAAATGTGTTTTCATGCCTCATTATTCCTGTTAATTGCTTTGGGCTTATTATTCAGATTAGCTGTATTTAATTGCAGTCACCTGTTCAGCAAAGAATGTAAGGCTAAATTCTTGCAGTAAATTTTCCACTTTTACTTTTCTCCCTCTTTCACACCTGTGGCTCAACTTGGCAGAAAATAAGGACAAAAATAATTTCAGATCATGCACAGCCATGTTGGAGAATCAGTCTTCATTACATTTCTGATTAAACTCTCCTACCTCCTGTGCACCTGGGTGTTTGCAGCTGTGTTATACATTAGACCTAAAGCCACTGGAATCCTCTTAGAGGAGATCTGAGTCTCTAGAGATTTTGATTATAGTCCTATGTGCCTCAAGGGACTATATGAATAATGACGGTGCCGACCTATTGGCTTGAAACTGTTATTGTATATTTATCACCTTATTTATTTATGAAGCTAAGGTGGAAAGAGAGCAGTCCATCTGCAGATTACTGCTTGAAGCCATGCTATGGCTACTGCATAGTCTCATATTTCTACAGGATTACTTCTACAGGATTTTTTTATTCAGTTTATTTTTTGCATTTTTTTATTCAGTTAATTTTATGTAAATTTCTTCAGAACTATAAACACATATAGCTAAATGCTTCATTTCCATCTGATTTCTACACTGAAATAACATTATGTATACTTACTGGACACTTTTTATAGCAACACCTGTACCCCTGAACATTCATGCAAGTATCCAATGAACCAGTCATGTAGCAGCAATGCAGTGCATAAAATCATGTTCACATCAAACATCATAATGGGGGGAAATGTGATCACAGTGTCTTTGACAGTTCCATGGTTGTTTGAGCAAACTGGGCTGGTTTAAGTATTTCAGAAATTGATTAAAAAATATCCTTACATATTCTTGTAACTCTTGAAAATGCAGTAAAAAAAAAACAAACAAATAACATCAGAAATATCTTTTTGATAAGAGACTGGTCAGAGTGGTATCTCAAATAACCACTCTTTACAGCTGTGGTGAGCAGAAAAGCATTTCAGAATGCACGAAATGTCAAACCTTGCGGTTACAACAACAGAAGCCCAATATCTGAGATACAAAAAACATCGCTTTTTTCCAAGCTTCAGCTCTCCAGCAGAGATGTTATGTTTGATGAGAACACTAACTAAAGCTCTTAACATGCATAGGTGTTCCTAATAAAGTGGTCAGTGATTTTAAATGATGGGTTTGAAACGCAGAGAACCAGGTTGGACAAGGATTGATTTGTTGGATGTATCAGGTGATCTAATTGTCCAATCAGAATACAGAAAATCCGTGCAATAATTACCTAAGCAGATTGTAACTTAAGTTTTTTGGATTTTTGTGGCATCGGCATCAAATATTGTAATGTAAAAGTTAATTAACTTTTCAAAATAATCTGCAAAAACAACATGAAGAGACTAGAGCAACTTTATTTTTTAAATGATTGTTGACTTTTTATAGTACTCATTCAGTTTGCCTTTGAAAACATCTGTTAGGTTTGATGGAGATAAAACCTCAAACTAGCATGAATAAATATAATGACTTTAAGTCAGTGTGCAATGTTACGTTCCAGTGAAGGACAATTACTATTAATTTGTCGAAGCTGTTCTGATTCAGAGTTCATTTGTCCTTAAAGATATAGAAGTTAAAGATTTAGCACTTCACTGATATGAGAAATCTAAGATGATTTATGACTGTGTCACTTTAGGATAATTAGGCTTAAGTCATTTCCAGCTAGGTAATGTAATTAATTTTCATTAATGTCTGCGAGATTGAATAAAGATAGCAGACAAATGATCATTTAATACGATTTAATGATGCCGCACATATGGGCTTCAGTGGGTTCCGATAGGCTTGCTGTTGGAAAATTGAGATCAATAACCCTGCAGTAATTAAGTAATGTAATTGTTCACATTTTGCAGGATTAACCCTAGCATCAGGTATGATTAATGAAAGATTATTTTCCGTGATGGTTTACTGATATGTTAAATCATAAAAAACTTTCACATTACACCACATTTGACATTTCACATCTGAATAGTTTCTATGACCAATAAGATGATCCTCGCAATAAAATGAGGTTTCTCATTATTAAATAATTAGCATTTGGGTTGTATCAAGACTTGTAATGGCAAAGTGACACAAGTTGTTGACTGCTGTCATATTAGTAATAGATCTCTGTTAGAGCTGTTACTCATTTAGACTTAGAGAGGAATAAAATAATTTTTTAATTTGATATTAAGACACTTTTATATCCTGTCCACAAATAGTCAAGTAACTGTCATTACCCAGTCTATTTACAAACAATATACCAATATTTTAAGGTTGTTGGCATTTGTCTATTCAACTAACACTTGAGAAGGTCTATGGAAAATTCCTGGCTTGTAAAGTCCTGGAGAGGCAACTAACTAACTAACTAACTAACTAACTAACTAACTAACTGACTAACTAACTAACATGACCGATTGATGACAACAGTTACCTCTAATGCTTAACGATTAATGGTTATTCTATGGCTATGATTAAGACCTCGGTTTCAAGTGTTTTGTTTTTCACTGGTGCTTTATGTTATCATTTCTGAACAGCACCATATTCTGTTGGGTTTTTTTTTTTGTCAGCAAAAATTCATATACATATAACAATTTAAATCTTTGATTAGTTTTACAGTATTATTCTTTTATTTACAAATATATTTTGCTTGTGTCCACATCCAGACCTGTCCATTTTCCCACCGCTACAGGTATTTTCATTAGCCAATTTATGGTTGTTGATTTTTAGTACATTGTCTGTTAGATTAGATAATTAGATAAATTCTTATCTCAGTCAGAAACAGAGAGAGAGAGAGAGCGAGAGAGAGAGAGAGATAATATAATAAAATTATTAATACTTTTCTGCTGATATAAGTATTACAATTCAGTCAATAGGTGTCTAAGTGGTATTAAGTGAGTCCTAATCACCTAATTAGAGCAAATAAGGTTTCCATGATTCATACATAAATAGCAAGATATTATAATTCTTTGTATAACAGGCATTAGCAAATGCTTGGAGCTGTCCTCAGCTTTCCTGAGATCTTTTCTCCAGTGGTGCCTCATTGCCACAGTTTACGCTGCCAGAAATAAAACTTTCTCCTCTCTTTAAATCTAGCTTAACTACACAGGAATGCAAAATTGGCTGGTGCAAGAGGAGGAAATAAAAGTCTCAGCTCAGCTGCTCTCACTGTTAGATCTCCTAATCAATTTCCATTAAGCATGTGGGAACCTGCTCCATGATTGATGGCAGTTTATGGACATCCTCTGATCCTATGATTGACTCTTGTTTATGCAAATTCAGGCTACAAGAAGTGGCACATGGCTTAATTCCCAGTATCATGACCTCAGCTGTACTGGATCAGATAAACCAGAATTAGCATTTAGTTCAACATCCATTTTCCTCAGTGGAAGTGTCACTCTGTAAATGTGCTTTAGTTTTGTCAGCTGGAGAAATATAGAGTGTGTACTGTCCCTTTTTTTTCTGGATCTTTTACCTTTTGTCTCCTCTTTAATTCGAAATAAATTTTACATAAAACATTTACAAGATTGGTAAATTATAAATTACCTAAAACAAAATTACAACAATTTTGTTGTTGTTGTGCTTGTGGTTGTAATCTGTATAATTAATACACACATTAGTGAGCACATTTGTGTACAAGATTCCAATTTGAACCTGTTTATTTTCATGTTTATTTTATTTATATTTTATTATTTTATTTATATGATTAGTTTATTTTGTTATTTATGCTGATCCGTTTGAAAGAAAGCCACTCCTTTTTTTTATTTACCTTCATAGAATCTTTGTACTTTCACCTGTACAAAACCTCCTAAAAATAAATAGGAACATTTCATATATTCATCAAGTATGTAATATTATTTTTCAAACTAATCTCTGCCTTCCACATCTGTAGCATTACAGAGGATACCACAAAACCTTTAAAAAAAAAAGCATTAGCAAAATTATTTTTACTGTAAATGGATGAAAAAGCACAGGGAAGAATTAGATTTATTTTCATATATATTTACAATTTTATTTATGACAATAATTTAAACAGAGTTTAGACTTCATTTGTTGCTGAGTCTGAGGAAAATAAGTTTAGCAAATTGTTATTTTTGTACAGTACAGAAAAAGGTTACTGGTAATTGCACATATACTATAGACAGAGTGGATGCAGATTAGTTTGAAAGAAATACACTGAATTATAATATTCATCTTCTTGTGTGTGTGTGTGTGAGAAAGAGAGAGAGAGAGTATTTGTCTATAATAAATGGTTGTGTTCAGAGAGCGGACATTTGACAGAGAGGCGTATGTTTAGTAGTGTGTTACAGTGAAGCTGTCTGAAATCTACATATACCCACTAGCCATTACTGGTTATCTTACAAGGGTTTTTTTTCCCTCAGTGGATTCGGTAGGAAGAAACGTTATGAGGCATCATCCAAACTGAGAAAAACTGCAGCTGATAAGCTCTCAATAAAGTAAGACACACACAGCTGACATAATGGATGACAGCCTCATAAATTATGACCTGAATTAAAGCTTAACTTGAAAGCAGTTAGTGCCGGAGGTACTTTTTAACTCTTAACTGTGGAAAAAAATTAGGATAAAGAGACCAATTTTGTCTAGGGAACATATTCATATTTTCCCTTAAATATGAGGCACTTACTGCAGTGCTTTTGTGTCTACACCCTATATTCCCTGCTAGCTATTCTGCTAATCAGAGTATCATTCTCTAGTGAAAACAAAAACTTTGTGTCATTTCTAACTTTAACTTTATTGCCTTGTGTCAAATAGCTGCGTTAGATAGATCACTAGGGAGAGGAATGGTACCAAACAACCGGAGGTGGGAAAAAGTACTAAGAATTAATACTTATGTAGTAGAAGAGTAGAGATAATGAGATAGTAGAGATAAAGAGAATGTGTCAAACGCTTACTCAATAAAAAGTGGAGGTATACAGCAACTTGAGTAAAAGTAAAAAAAAGTTTTATCAAGTTAATCAAGAATTAAAGTGCATTTTTATGATGAAATTTGGTTAACTGTGTATTTTCATGTGAAAAGTAAATCTTATTTCTTATCTGGAACTGTTAGAAGATGATATTCATTTTAAAGCAACAACACTGATTTGCTTGAACACATCATTCATTATATACCTACTGTTTTGTCATTTGCTAATGAACTAATCTAAAGTAAAATATCATGTAAATAACCCATTTTTAGTTTGTTAGAATCTGATCTAGAGCTAATCTAATCTTTAACCAAGAAACCCAGCAAAGTTAGTTAAATATAGGTAGAGTTAGCAAAATTGGTGAAACTTACCTCAAGCTTTTTCAAACTGCAAACTTTCTAGGGAAGAAGGTAGACACCAATTTTCTCCCTAATTTAGTCATAACCAATTTCCACCCATCAGGCATCTCTGGTGTATCACAAGACAGCTACCAATCAGGTAGCCTCCTCCGAAGCACATGAAGGCAGCCGAGCACATCTTTTCAATGGCCCATGATTGGCTAGTGTTGCCGTGATTGACGGGAGAGAGTATGCATTTCTCCCTCCCTGAGAGTGTGGCTGAATTTGCTCCCTTGGCCTCCTGGATGGCTGTGGCATCAGAATCTGATCTCCAAATGATAGTGTGAATGCTTTGTTGATGCACCTTTCAGGTGCCCTCAATTTCTAGCTTTTCTTAGTCCAGAATATTGAAATATTTTACTGCGGTAGAGGCTAGGGCCGCTAATCCTCAAGATCAACACAGAATTTTTCAACACAGAAAGGCTTATACATATTTAGATGCATACAGATAACTAGAGTGGTAACTACACTGTGTAGCAGAGGTCTCTAAAGATGACAATTTTTTTTTCTAACATGTTTGGATGCTAAGATGAAATGACTAGATGCTAAACTAATACATGTGCATGATATACACAGTCATTCGGTGGATGAGACAATGATTACTATAATAATTACTTTAAATGTCTAAATATAATGTAAGGATTAACATGCAACAAGTTTTTTTTTTGAAAATTTAATAAGTAAGAGTACAAGAATCACTTTTAATAATACTCTTGGAAAATATAAATAAGCCAAAATAATACTTATGTGTGCTAAGAAAGTAAAGTTATTCAAGTATATTCCACCCCTGCAAATGAAACACAAACAAGCTGGTAAAAAGTCACATTGGGCAGACTGGTAGTGAGAAACTTTACACAGCTGTAATGATTCCTAAGCTGTTTTACTTTAGAGTCTGTTGAGCAGCAAATGTGGTATACATCATGCTATTGGCTGTTGTGGGAATCAGTCAAGCCCTTAGACACACTCCCTTATGACATCCTGTTTCAAAAGGAAATTCATCAGTATACAAAATTATCTCCTGCCTCTAATCCACTTCCTGGGTACGCTCATGTCACGTACCCCTGAGTTTTCAATCAGTTAGCATCTATTGAATGTCACTCAGGGAGAGATTTTTGATTATATAAATCAAATCTCTGTGAGGGTACGGGTTTTTGTACAAGTTATTTGAGTATTTGATTGGAACAGGAAGCTTTGGGAAATGGGAATTTCAAGTTTATTGGCTTTGCCATGTCTGCTGAACATACCTGTAGCATTTTCTTGTTAGTAGACATCAGTCTGTGATATGTTACATTATATATTGTTTCTGTGTTTCTTGTTTAAAAACCTTAGATGTCCTTTACTTATTGTCTTGGTTAATATTTGAACACTTTGTTCAAAAATGACCTTTACTAGTGATGTACCATAGACAGTTGGGAGCATCTAGAGAACTTGTGAATCTTAGAACCTCAGATGATGTGAGTGACCTTTTAGAGGATGTAGAAGGAAAGAAGAACATCGACTTGTCATTAGCAGAGTTTCTGAGAAGCGCAATTCTCCATTTCCTTTAAAGTCCTGAACTTTTAAATCCACAAAGGCAACCTCTCACATGTCTCTTTTGTTTTGCTTTTTATGCTTTGCTTTTTTTCCCCTGAGTGTTAAAGGTCACTGCTTGTTCTTAAAATGACCAGCGATTGTGAATGCACAGAAAGATCTCTAAGGATTCTTGGACATAAGTAAAGAAACTCAGACAGATATCACTATAGGGTTAGGTATAAGGGAATGTAGTGTGTGTTTGACATAAATACTTAGCTTCACATTGATTCCTGGCTTTGACTGATTCTTGTCACACATCGCTGACAAAGAAACAACACTGAAACAGAAAACAGCATTGGAGTTTAATGATTTTATATATGAATGACAAAAATAGACTTATGTGCATGTAGCAAGGATTAACTCTTTTTCCCAAAGGCCAAAAAATGGAATTTCCTCCTGTTTTGATGTGTCCATTTTCAGCATTGAATGATTTAGGTCACACTTTACAGTTAATGACTGAAAGTAAATACTCTGGGCTTTAAGAATTTGTAGTTTTCTGTGGATTTTTTCTGCAGTATTTCTGATTTTCCAAAGTTTTCCCAAGTTCCAAAAAAAAACAAAAAACAAAAACGGTTAGTTTTTTCACACAAATGTTTATATCGTCAAAGTAAATGGTGATATAAAACATACGTATTTCTGCTCTTTGAGATGCCCCAAGTGCTTGCTCATAATCCTTTACAATTTGAAAGCATTATCTTTAGAATTCTGTGTAAGATTATCCCAACAGAGATTAAAATGTCACAAATCATTATATTTACACCATAAACTATTTTATGGATCTCTATTTGATCTGAGTCTTCATTATCTTATTATTACATCTACCTGATCAAATATTGTTCTGAACCCAAATGCACCACCCAGCTCTGTTTTAGCAACCGCTCTTACAGGTTGGCTTCTTCATTATGATATTTGTCTGAAAACATTTCCATATTTTTATTTTCTTAAAATGTCAAAGATATTATTGGCAGATAAAAAGTACATTTGGGGCAAAATCTTTTCAACCACTGAAACCAATGATTGCTTGTGACAATGTCCACTGTTGCTACAGAAATAACAGTGAATTGAATTGAATTTGTATGAATAATTTGAAATAACAATTTACACATAAATCCATTCATATCTAGTTTGGAAAATGAGGCCCAAATTCTGGTGTAAATCTCAAAGAACACGTTGAAATAGTAATTAAAAGGGCCATTACTGACAGTGCAACATTACCTGAATTTGCATCGTTTTCCATTAATCAATAAAAAGTGAAGTGATGATACTAGTGAATTTGAAACTCAAAAATTGTTCAACTGCTAGACCAAGCAACCTGTTTGAGTTTTGCATGTGACACAGTGTTGCTACACATGAAAAAGTGCCAGAGTTCTAATAGGCACTGTGGGCTATAATCAGAGTCAGTGACTGGAGTCCAAAAATGATTCAGGCCGTAGTCAGGGCCAGGTTACACAGCTGCGGAAGTCGATTTTCTAGGTTCCCTGTTCAGATGCAAATTACCTGAGTGTACAGTAGGTCACAGCTTTAAAGCTGCCAGAATTTATTCAGTAGAAAAATCGTTCAAGCTGGTATTGCACAAAAAAATGGGCTCATGTCCAGGTACCGAATTGTGCACAATTGTTCCCTGCATGTATAAGTCTTGTGTTATGGCTGAGGTCTGAATACGCATGTGGCATTTCACTCTTTTTACCAGCACAATGGTATTTCAATCAGTATAAATAAATATTATTTTATATGTAAAATTAGCCAGGACAAAGTTTTTAATAATCTCTAATTGTTCTCTTTATCTATGCCTTTTTATATAAAGTACTGAATGGGTGGGAAAAGCCTGTCAGTCAGTATTCTAAAGGCGGCTAGGATCAAGATATTTTTCACAGTGCAATTCCTAATTTTTATTTTTTGATTCTTGCATATTAAATTTAAATTATATTGAATTGTAGCTGTAGCTTTCAGACAGCCAGTGTGTTGGTGTCTTTCAGTGGAATCTTGAAATAAGTAAGTAAGCAAATAAATAAATAAATAAATAAATAAATAAATAAATAAATAAATAAATAAATAAATAAATGTAAAGGGATTTCACTAGCTGGCAAATGCATAAAATACTACTTCCAAGTTTAAAAGCTTATTTAATCTGAATAAAGCTTAAAAATCTTAAAACTCCAATGTCAGATCATGCTGTTTCTCTTCCCATGTGGGGGTGGTGTAATTGATCAGGATTGGTAGATTCACCTGGCATGAGCATAGAGCAGACAAAAATAAAATTTATGCAAGTACATGGCTCAATTAGCCCTTGGTACTAAAGACTAACTATGCAGTAATATTGTTTTAATAACAAGTTGAATTGAAGTTATAGATGTATAATAAGTAACAACAGTAACTATAAACTTCATCTTCATCTCTGGTTTAAATCTCTCCATAATGTAATATACCCAAAGCTTATTTCCAAAATCCTGATGTTATGTATACCATGTACAGAGTATTTCACTGAGTATTTCCTTAGATAATGGATATGTCGTGTTCCAGCACTAGGAAAACAAATTTGTTTTCATTGTCAGCATGTTTGTGTATATGAATATCTTATTTTTTTCATTACCAAGGCTGTTCTGTTCATTGTGATTCTTGGAAAATCCCTAATCAAGATGTAAAAGGCACGAAAGCTTTCACTTTCTTAATGACTCCTGTTGGTTCTGTGAAAGATCAGTGAGAAGGAGCACTGATTATATTTGTCAAGACCTTCTGTACTAACTGGATTAAATTAAGTGTGAGGAAATCAAGACACGTACAGAAGAGGGGGGAAATGTTATAGCCTCATAGAGCCTGTTTAAAGAACTCGTTCTCTTTCAAGAAAAAGAAATAAATATAAGTAATGTTAGATTTTTGTCTTTTTGCTGTTATGAAATGATGTGATGTTGAATAATGCACTTGTATTTTCCTGTACTGTATTTTTCAGGACCAAAGTGTTTATACCTATAATGAGACCCCAAAAATATAAAGCTTAACTATAATGTTTTCATAATAGGAACAGCAATTTGTTTTATCCCCCTCATTCAACATCCTGACCCACATTACTGCTCATTACTGCTTCTGATCTCATCCAGTATGCCATGTGTAGTCTGTCTTGTTGCATTAATTGTTGATACATAACACTGCCTAGCCTTGTTATTCATGTCAGTGAAAGTTTTGCTTACCACTTTCAGACAGCATTGCCAAGACAGAGTAGCTTTTGTTTTTCTTAGGCAAAGCAATTACTTGGCTTAACAATATTTGCTTTGTGATTAAGCATTAATCATTTTCATTAAACTCATTTTAGACTTATATAACAGGATATAACAGTTATGACGTGATATAACAGGATAGGACACAACTTTCCTCCTTCCTAAAGTGCAGCCTAATGATTTATAGAGTGCTAAATTGGTTTTTTTAATTAATGTGCCGACACATAAATATATTTAATATGAAAACTATTGTGAAGTTTTCTTTATTGACACAGCATAAAATCAAGGATTTTTGGATTGTAGTCAAGTTTGTTCAGCTCAGGAGAACAGAAGCTTGCTTTAATGAAACAAAATAATTAATTTAAAAATAATATAGTTAAAAGTGTGGCAGAGGATTATTAAGGACTTCAGTATTATTATTAATTATATTCTGAAACATCTAATGGGACAAACAGCTTTTTTGTATACATGTTTTTGGTATATATGGCCTGTTTTTATTTATATTTGTTTCATGCTTTTCTTGAATTTTAAAACGTTCAGAAAAAGCTTTAGTATATATACATTAATATATCCGAGAATAATACACAGACAATGAAGCAAGATGAAGAAAGCATGACTTGATTTCCCATCTGCAATTTTGCAGGTAGTTACTGGAATGCAGCGTCCTTTACAACACCATCCTCCTACCTGCATTTTTCCACTTTCCAAGGAGAAATAAGTGCTGATATTTCGTTCTACTTCAAGACCTCTGCACCTCATGGAGTTTTCTTGGAGAACTTGGGCAACACAGATTTTATCCGCCTGGAGCTAAAATGTGAGTCTGTCTCTTACCCACACACACACACAAACACACACCTACACATAAACACACGTTACTGTTCCTTGCAGAAGTTTTCACTTCTTAGAAACTGGACAGTGAAAATAGGAAAAAGATCAGGTGAGGGGTTTTTTTTTTTTCTATTTCAACTTTCCACTTTGGCTGAGCCTATGCCCACTGCAGCCTCGGATTCCTTTTCATTGCTAGGATCCCTATGTGGTCTTCTGCTGTTGTAGCCGATCCGACTCTTAGTTTGACATGTTGTCTATTCTGAAATTCATTTAATCTTTGTAAAATGGGGCAGTTTGAGTTATTGTAGCTTCCGGCAAACCTGTTGCTCACTGGATGATTTTCACACCATTCTGTGTACTCTCCTCTAAAGACTCTTGACTGTGAAAATCCATTCCAGGAGATCAGCAGTTTATAAAATACTCAAATAAACCTGCCTGGTACAAACAACCATCCAGTAGTTGGAGTCACCGAGATCACATTCATTTTCCCCATTCTGATGTATGATTCAGCCAAGAACATTACCTCAAGCTCTTGACCTGTATTTACATGATTAAAGGCATTGCACTGCTGCTATGTGATTGGCTAACTGGATAATTACTACAGGAATGAGCAGGTGTACAGGTGCTGCTAATAAAGTGGTCAGTGAGTGTATGAGTGTATACACAAAATTGCTGTAACACTGAAGCTGGGAGATCAGTATGGGTTTCCAAACATCTGATCAAATAAGCATGGTTTGAAAAGAGAGAGAAAAAAACAACATTAAAGTTGTGATTTCGAAAGCTCATGTATTTTATAAGTATAAACACCTCTGGCAGACATTTCTGGAACTTCGCATGTTTAAAAAAATCTCCTTTTAAAAGTTGAAATGCCTGTTTGCTTGTGATAATACAAACCTAGAGCTGAGAAGGGATTAGGTGAAATGAGAGAGAGAGAGAGGCATAATGGAGAGTTAGTGTTTGCCGTCATGAAAGAAGCTACAGTTTTTGTTTGGGGTACAGTAACTGATGAACTGATATTCATTTATGCATATCATATTTAAGTAACACTACCATCTAATGCATAATACAGTATATCCTGATAGATAAATATGATATATGTGCAAGCATGCAGAGACACACACATGTCCACAAAACATTTACACTGATGGCATTTGGCAGACGCTGTTCTTCAGAGCAATGTATAAAAGTGCGTTGACGCCTCTATCAATGAATACATCAATACTGATAGACTAGGGCACAGACTAAGGATACCATGAGTCATGAGACAAGCATCATTGTCTGCACATCATACATTTGTATTTAGACTTGGCCTTGTCTCGCTATAGTTTGAGACTAATTCTAAAAGCTTGGTGAATGTAACAACACAACTGTGTTTTCTCACTTTTCTTCAGCACCAACTGTGGTTTCCTTCTCCTTTGATGTGGGGAATGGGCCAGTGGAGCTGAAGGTCCACTCACCAATGCCACTGAATGATGACCAGTGGCATCGCATCAGTGCAGAGAGGAATGTTAAAGAGGCTGTGTTGCAACTGGATCTGCAATACAGGGAGGTTCGAGCTGCACCTGCACAAGGACACACACGCTTAGAGCTCTACAGCCAGCTGTATGTGGGTAAGACACACACACACACATTAGTTCATTCATTCATTCTTTTATAAACTAGAGCTCGACAAGAGTTTGAATTTTATGCATAAATGCATTTAATTTCCTGAGCTTTAAAGAGAAACTTGCATGTTTTTTCAGAGTTTGGTTACACAGCTGCTTTAGGCTAATTTCTGGGCTCCACATTCAGATTATGCAAAGTGAGTGTGGCTAGTTCACACCTCTAGTTCATACCTACCCAAAAAATAACACCCATCTAACATTGTAAGCTTAAGCATATGAGAATGTTATATTCTGTATTTTATTCTAATTTTATTCTAAAACATTAAATTCTCTTTTATTTAAAAAAAAAGATTAATTCTCTTTTCTAAAAAAAAAACACCTCCACAATTAATATTTGGTGAAGCCTCATTTATTGAATAAAATCTTAGAGACACATGTAGATCTTACAGTAAGTCACAGATCTTAAATCGCCCTACTGAATCCTACTGAATACTTCAATCTTTAAATTCTTAATTCAGACCATTTTTATATGCAGTGGCAATTATTCTGGGGTTGAACGTATTATTCTGTTTGAATACTAAGGCCATTTTGTAGACTTTTTTTTGTAGCCTCACTGGGCTTCTCCTGCAGCGATTAGAGAGACAACATTACTTTGCTAGCTAACTTTCAAATCCAATCTTTTGACTAGGCAAAAATATCTGGTGAAGTTTGTGTTTCTAAGCAGTGAAAATGGAGTGGAGTGAAGAGCCCTTGGGGTTGAGTCTGTAACATTTACAATTATGGCATTTGGCAGACACCCTTTTTCACAGTGACTTACATTTATCTCATTTATACAACTGAGCAGTTAAGGGTTTTGCTCAGGGGTCTAACACCTTAACCGCTGAGTTACCACCCCAACATGATTGACAGGAGGTTTATAAACACAACCAGGGAAGTCCAGCGCAGAACTGTGAGGGTTTTTTAGTATCATATATTGATTAGTTAAACTGTCTTTATTTGTCACATATACATTACTGCACAGTGAAATATGAAAAGGAATTCTTTGCATATCCTATCCTTGGGGGTTGGGGTCAGAGCGCAGGGTCAGCAATGATGCAGTGCCCCTGGAGCAGGGTGGATTGAGGGCCTTTGTTCATGGGCCCAACAGTGGCAGCATGGCAATACTGGGGCTTAAACCCCATAATCCGGTTAATGACCCAGAACCTTAAAGACTTCAGCTACCACCCCACCTCACCCCCAAAGGTGATTATATTCAATCAAGGTGATTATATTCAATCATCTTCCATCAGGTTCCTCAAGATATTGAGTTCTTTTAATGGCAAGCACAGTTACAAATATTGATCTGTCAACTTTCTACACTAGCACTCAAATGTGAGTATAATGCAAGAAGCTATCAATGGTGCTTTCATCTAGGTGCTCTTAGCTGTCAGGTGATTGCACCGAAAAATTGAATTCATTTAAATTACATCAGTTTTACATGATTGAACTGGCTAACATGAATACAATTTAGTTTTAAGTACAATCGAATAAGATTTGGGCGTGTATTTTCAAAGCCCTGAATAAAATAACACACAGAGCTCGCACCTGCGCTGAGACTCGAACCCATGCTGGTGTTTTGCAACACTACAATTATTATTTATGTTATACTGTAGTTCTCATAAGTGTCAAAATCCTCATGGGATTTCACAATGTAATTCGTTTTCATTAATACTATGTGAATTGGTCACGCTCACTCTACATCATTTAGTGTAGTAATTAGGATTTTGCTTAAAGTAAGTTTAGTATAAGCAATATTTTAAGTAAACTACTTGTAATCATTTTCTTAGATCTGACTGACCACATATTTATTTCATTGTTAGGAAAGCAAGCTAATGGGTGAGCGTAGCCTTCCTTCCTTTCTGATTGGAGAATGGAGCAGGGGCAAGCAAAGACTTACAAAAAAACTAAACTAGTTTAAAAAAAAAAAAAAAAAGGTTCAAAAAGTGCTGTTAAAACTGTGAAACTTTGAGTAAGCTGAGTCTCTTACAAAGTAATTATCCTTGAAAAAGAACGCCTACTACCTTCTCGTGCTTGTTTTGTTCTCAGCACATTCTCTTAAACAAATGACTCTAAAGCACATTAGGAAAGTTTGCAGAGTAATTGCTCTCCCCTGTCAAGCACTTGCACAGCAAATGACTTTAAAATCCTGAAGGAGAATTATGTCTTCTGAACAGAACTTCTACATTTGATCAGAAGTGAATATATTAAAAAAATAACTACTCAACTCCTGGGCCACATATGGTAGCAGGTAACGTTAATCAGTCCATCTCTGTATCATAGCCTCACTGTGCACCAAACAGAGCTCCTGAAAATGTTGTTTCCAGATTAGAAGAATTAATTACATGAAACTTATTGCTTAAGACAGAAGGTACTCTAATTTCTGTCAGTTGTTCCAGTTGGTAAAAACTACAGCATTAGTTCTGGACTCTCACCAATAAACCAATAAAGGATATTTCCGTTTACTGTAGTCATTTGTTAATACATCAGCTAATTTAATATTCTCCACAGCTTCATTCTTTATTCACGTTTACTTTCTTGACTTCATGTAAGATGTATTGTTTGTTTACTCACAATTTCTCACTGATTTATATTCCAAGAACCTATTGATTGAGCATCAGCTTGTTTATTTTTTTTTACCTCTGATCACAGACTGCCCTAATGCTAAACTTTTTAAGTTTTATTCCCTCCTCAGAATTTGATTCTGAAAATTGTCAGATCTTGTTTTGTTTTTTAGTTCATTTTCTACATATGTTTGTTTTCTTGCATGAATCTAATCGAATCCCCGTAAAAAGAAACCAGCATCTTGGGTTGTCAGGACTATACATAACCCTGTTATCATGTGGGCCACGTACATGCAGGGTGGAGTGCTTGAGCCCTTGTTCCTTTGTCCTTGATGTCCACAATGCCTTTTTCTAAATATTTTCTCCCTTATCATGAAAAGAAAATTGAACTAATAAATATAGCTGCAGGGTCCAAGCACCCTTCACAAACAATGCCCCAGTGGTCAGAGCTTGCCAGGCCAAATTGAACAATACAGAGACTATACATAAACATACTGTCATGATAAATTGAAATCTTTTTGGCTGAGTGGTCATGTTTGTTAAATAACACAGACAACACAAGAAATATAGTAGTAGATTCGCACCATGTGGTAGGGATGTGGTAGCTTAGTGGTGAAGGTGTTAGACTAATAATCAGTTAAACAATTAAACAGCATTTCGTTGCTATGTACCTGTACTTTACAATCTATATCTCTGAGTTTGATACCCAGGTCCACCAAGCTGCCACTCCTGGGCCCCTGAGCAAGGCCCTTAAACGTAAATTGCTCAGTTGTATTAAATGAGCTAAAAATGTAACCACTTGTGTGCGATACACCAAAATTCCCTTTACTTGTTCACAAAAGTAGGTTTCAGATATTATGTAAATTAGCTTAAAATTGAAGGTAGTGGACCTAAATGAGGCTTGATGTGTTTGGCCAAGAAAACAAAGAGAACTTATGACAGTTTACAAGACATTGGCTAAAACTTACAGCACTTGTACTTGCAGAGCAGCAGAAGAACATTTATATTCACCTTTGGGTGCACAGCTTGGGTTACAATTGACAAGTACTTGGTAAGTCCAAATCATGATCCTCACGAAATAATTTGAGGTGCTACACAAACATAACATAGTGGTGTTAGTAATTATACATTCTCAGCAGTAATCAGGCAAGCGTGCAATTAGCGTCGAGGGAAAGAGCGATAATAATGTACTGGATTTCATCCAAGTCTAACCCAGCTCATGAAACTTATAACACACATATAAGCTGATAATCAGTATTATAATAGTTTAGTTGTTTTCAATTTTAGACAGACTCCATAACGATAATGCCCAGAGAATCCTGTAATGTTCTTGATATTAAAGCACAGCAGCCATCATGCAAGTGTGAAAAAGCATATATTTAATACTATGATTAGACTTTAAATCTGGATAAGACTAAAATGCTCAACTGGATTTTCCATAAGAGGATATTTTCAAGCATTTACCTGGCTTAGTTTAGGTGAGATCCTGCAGAGCTAAAGATTTTTTATATGCATCTAATTTTATAATTTATTAAAGGTGGGATTTATCTGACTGTTTGCCTGTTTACTTCAGGCAGATTACTTTAGGCTGATAATTTCTTTCTACATAAATCCATGTAATTATACTTATTGTTGTTTTGCTGCATGATACAAAACTGTTAATAGTCTTTATGGTAATTTTTTTTTTTTTTATTCCTATTGTATTTGGCTTACATCGAATTGCTTTATGCTTTTTTATACCAAAAAAGCGGACCGGGAAAATCTTTTTCCAGAGGTTTTAGCTTTTCTAACATTTCTTTTCTCAGAATTTCCTTCCTTCTGGCCCCTCTCCCATAGAAAGCAGACGATGCTGTTGATATCAGTGTTCTTCAGTGTTCTGGCTGGACTCTTGGACACTTATCTGACAATTGCCTTTCTTGTCCAAGCGCTCGGTCTTGGTAGTGTCTGGGTTATGCAGTAGTTTTTTCCACTTTGCTATAAATGGATTTCATAGTACTTCTAAAAAGGTAACCTTCTCAATTTCTTTCCTCCTAACAACAATTCCTTGGTCCTCATGACAGCAGAACTGATCTGCCATGTTTGCTGTGAGACCATCCAGAAAGTCAGAAATATTTAAAGTGCAAGCGTACAGTTGGATGCAGGCGGATTTCAAATGAACACAGGTACACACTGTTTAACATATAACATAGAGCCCTTGAAAATTAAATACTAGTCCTAATGTAAACTGATTAATGAAAGTGGGGTGAATCAATTATGAATACATAATAATAATAATAATAATAATAATAATAATAATAATAATAATATCTAAATTAGACATCTAAATACTTAATTATTATTATAATTAAAATTAAAAAAAATTATATACAATCCTATACTGATATCCTTAAATTGCAACAAGTTCTGGATGACTTCTGACATGACATGGCTGTCAATCTTATGAAGCAGATTTAATTACCATCTCATATTGAAGAGAAATATGTCATCATCACTCATAGTAATGACTGCAGCATCTGTGTGAATAATTGCTAATAACAGAAATTAACCTGGAGCACTCTGTGTGTGTGTGTGTGTGTGTGTGTGTGTGTGTGGGTGTGTGTGTGTGTGTGTTATCAGCCCTTTATAATTATGCTTCAAAGCTTTCTTTAATCTAAATAGCTATATTTAAGAGGCATAAATGGCTATGAAGTCTCCAGTGGAGCATCACACACTACACAAACACGCATCCACAACACAGCATTTAAACCACTGCCAAGTCCACTGCTAACTGAGTCGAGTAGATGTTAAACACTTAGTATGTACGGCAGGCTTTTTTCCCTTTGGACTGCAATGTGTGTAAAAAAAAAAAAAAGAAAGAAAGAAAGAAAGAAAACAAAAAAAAAAGAAATAAAGAGACTGCCTAGGGAGCCACCATGCTTCTAAACTATGGCTGATTAAAGTAACAGGGTTTAATAACCATAACTGCTTCCTTTCTTACTCTGTGTCTCACTTTCCTCACAGCTCTGTCGTTTTAATCATTAGGTTCAAAATTCCTGTGTCTTGGCTGGTCATTTATTAAGTCTCCTCAGCTGTGTCTGTATTTTTTAGGTTAATGGGCAGTTTTCTGTAATGTAAAAGTGCTTGGACATTACTGTGAGCAGGACATGTCAGAGTAATTCTTTTCTCTCTACCAACTGGAGCATCAAGGCTGTTTGAATCTAATTTGTCTGGGATCTATAATATTGAATTATTTGCTCATTATCCTTAGGTTGTTTCAGCTCTTATATATTGTGTTTCTCATTTCCAGCACTTGCTTTTTAATTTTCGCCATCACACTTGTATCATAAATACACTGGCCAGTTATCCTAAGCGCTTCTATGTGAATATTTCTATACAGTGTCCTGGTGAAACATAACTTCGGTTGCTTTTGTGTTAACTGTCCAGGTGCGGCAGGGGGGCAGAGAGGCTTCCTCGGATGTATCCGCTCCCTAAAGATGAATGGCGTGACCCTTGACCTGGAGGAGAGAGCAAAAATCACCCCTGGAGTCAAACCCGGATGTTCAGGTCACTGCACCAGTTTCGGGATGTACTGTCGCAATGGAGGAAAGTGTGTGGAGAAATACAATGGCTACTCATGTGACTGCAGTGGTACTGCTTACGAAGGGCCTTTCTGCAACAAAGGTCAGCTTTGAACTTTTCTTTAGTAGGAGTCTTGTTTTTTTTTTTTTTTTGGATCCTGGTAAATGTTTTGACATTTGTGTTTTTCAGTTGCTTCAAACATATTCATGTCTAAAGTCTCATTACACTATATTTAACACTACAAAAATATGAGTGTTTATACATGTGCGTTTTAAGTGTTTAAACTTGGTTCTAAAACAGGTTCAGACAGGTTATGTACAAGATCCAACTGAGCCGACGATTTTACATTTTTCTTTGTTAAATAACATTTTTAATCCATTGATTATAAGTCTTTGATGAGCGTGAAGCTTCTACTTTTTTTAGTGACTATTTTGAAATTGGTGCACAAGCTCTTTCCCCACTTTGCACTAAGGTGCAGTGGCAGGTGGCAGATGGTCTGCACACAATGAGTGCAAACTGTGGAGTCTTTGTTTGTTGGCTTCACAGGCATCTTTCCAAATATAAATCACACACGAGGAGAAAAATACTGAGGAAAGCCAGTAACTGCCGGCAGTGCAAACTCTGCCAAAAGCATTATTTTTTCAGAGCGCAAATGCAGGTAAATAATTAAGTCATTAAGAAATAAGAAGAGCAACAGAAATCGAGCAAATTATTCTTCTCCATCTGCTCAATTTAGATAATAGGTGTTAATATGTTGTTTCAAATTTTTTGATGGAAATTGTACACGGAATTAGTAAGCCAAAATTAACCCTAATTGATTTCATGATTGATGGTTTCAGTTTAATATTCTAATCAAAATCTAAAAGTTTTATTATTATTATTATTATTATTATTATTATTATTATTATTATTATTATTATTATTATTATTATTATTATTATTATTATTATTATTATTATTATTATTATTATTGAGTAGCAATTTCTAAAATTCTTTGCAAGCATGACGAAAACTATACAGCTGTTGGTTAATTTAGCTAAATAGTGCAGTGTGATGATGATGCAATATACATGATTTACATTTAATTTACTCTAAGTGTAGTATAAATTCTCAAAATTGACTCTGTTAAAATAATATTACAATTGAACAAAACAGAGAGCTCTGATTCCATGCCGAATATGATTATTATTCAATAGCAGTGCATCCCAGCATTTTTTTATTTTACGTTTACTTTTCTTTCAGTCTCGTTACAGTTACATGTCATGTTGCGTAAACAAGTTAGATCCTGTTATCACATTATAGCTATAAGCAATTGTTTCCTCATGTCTTTGCTCTCTATCTCTCTGTCTCTCTCTCTCTCTCTTCCTCTCACTGTCTCTCTCTTTCTTTCTCTCTCTCTCTCTCTCTCTCTCAGTATCACAAAAAACGATGATTGTTACCATGAACCCTGAAAGAGCAAAGTCCCCAGTCCTGAAAACTTTCTCATCACAGAAAAATTACAAAGCACTAACACCTGTCAGGGATTTGTAGAGCTGGCAGATGTAGGCACCGGCGTTTGTTGTGGAAAATGTAAAAACAACAACAAAACAGTGGATATGAAACAAAGCAGCAAAACAGACAGATTATGAGCAAGGCTATGGAAGGCAAGACATCATCTAAAGCATGACAATGAAGTGCACAGAAACAAGGACTAGTCGGGGTGTTGATTAGGGGAAACACAGAATGGTGTGAGAGCTAGTGAGACATGTGACAAGGTCATGTGGCATGATGGGAAATATAGCCCAACACTGATTCGGCATAGCCCTGACAACACCTTCAATATTAAATACAGTGTCTCCTAACAGAAAGCTCAAATGTGACCCTGGAAAATAGAATATTAAACAATTAACAAAATAAAATAAAAATGCCTTGAATAGACACTTTTATTTTTTAGTTATTATTTTCTCTTTGAATAGAATAGAAGCCTTTATTTGTCACATATGCATTACAGCACAGTGAAATACTTTCTTCGCCTATCCCAACTTTGGAAGTTGGGGTCAGAGCACAGGATCAGCCATGGTGCAGCTCCACTGGTGCAGTGAGGGTTAAAGGCCGCTTGGTGGTGCTGGGGCTTGAACCTTCAGATCAACAACCCAGAGCCATAACCACCTACACCCTTACAGCTAGATGGAGCTGCTGATTTGTACTTTTATTTTCTACTGAGAGCTGCAGGCTCCATATTGACTGGTAACTAAGTATTCAGCCCCAAAGCCCAACAGCAGACTAAAAACTCACTTTGAAAGTGATGGTTTCTGTTATGTGACATCTTTAAAGTTATTGTGTAGGCTATTTCTTCAGATTTTCAGAGCATTTTGGCCCCTTGGAATTTTGAATGGTAGTTAATAAGAGCAATTTTACACGGATGCTTTGGGCCTCCTTGACTCCTAAGGCCCCTGGGCCTGTGCCTGGGAAACGTATTCTCTCATATATCTTTGAGAGAAGTTCACCTCATCAATGGTTATACTATTTTCTTTGTTAGACATTTTTTTCTGTTTATTTTTAGTCTTTTATGTAGACTGTCTTGAACATCTGCCATACAAGTCCTTGTTAATTAGTCATGTGATTTGAATTGCAGCCAACATTTGTGAGCTGCTCTTATAGAAAATTAATCAAAAACAACAAGATTGGGGTTTTGAGAATTCAACTGTGCAGCTCTGTGGTATAAATACATTTATGACGGTGTATTCAGCCATAAATACTTACTATCAACCCACTAGAACTTTATTCGATGATCCCGCTTATCAGATGTCATGTACTTTATAAATTCCCTTTATTTGAAGGCTCTGTGTCAGCTCAGTGCTATTGTCCTGCCAGCATCACTCATCAACAGCCTGGAATTGCAATGAGCGCAGAGTTCGATATTAGCCACGGTTCCATCTGTCCACCATCAGGATTAGAGTCAATAATGAATTCTTTCAGCCTTACTGCCTCTTTGTTAGTGTGACTATTAGAGGTATTAAGCTACTGGGGACCAATACCACATTTCTCTCACAATCCAACAGTATGCAGCACTGAATCCATTTGTTCTTAATGTCTGCAACCTTTGGAAAAATTTTCTGACCTGCATCTTTTTCTTTATTTTAAATGAATGAAGTTATTGAGGTCTTACACTTATAGAAACTGAGAACATTCCACTACACAAACTACTGAAACATTTAGCACCAGAAAACTGGAACAGTGCCTTTCCCATCAGCCTCTGAGGTGGTACTAAACATTATTTGGGTTCTTCTGTACTGAAACTAATATGGCACTTACGTTTGGGACAAGGGAGATGCGTTGGCTTAGTGGTTTCCACCTCCAGGGTCTGAGTCCTGCCACTTACCTCTGTGTGCCTGGAGTTTGCATGTTCTCCTTGTGCTTTAGGGGTTTCCTCCCCCAGTCCAAATATGTTGTGGGAGTAGGTGTGTGAGATTGGGATCCTTTAATGGGTGGGTATCCCATCCATGGTGTCCTGTGTCCACTGGGATAGGCTCCTTATTCCACAGGACACTGCATAGCAGTACAGAAAATGGATGGATGGGTTGAATGAATGAATGAATGAATGAATTGTACTTTATACAGAGAATGAAGTCAAAAATGAGCTTTTCATGGTCACCAATGTGGCTCTTGTTTCTACATAATAAATTTAATTTACGTCTGGTCTTAATTCACCTACTTAGGTCCCTTAATGGATGGTAAATTGTTACAACACTTTCATAATGCGTTTTACAGCCCTGAGTCGAGTGAATATTCAGTCATATGAGTGTCTGTAATTATTAATTTCCTTCCTGATCACCTGGGTTCCTGTTTGAGAGGCTCTGCTTTGCGGCCTGATTCTCTCATCCATTCCACCAATAAATTATAATTAGATAATTAGCTTTCTCTCTTGTCCTTTTAGCACATAAGAGACAGAGAGCGCAGGTTACACCAAGTCACAAATGTTTATCTGGATGTCTCCCTTGCGCAAATTTACCTTATTACTGCTCTTAATTTCCCATGGTCCACTTTGTTCCAGCTTACCCGCATCAGTTCCTGTCTTGTTTTTACTGCTCCTCCATGGCATTCATACGTTTGTTCATTAATCTTTTTAATCAAGCCACATGAGGGCTGTGTTTGCTTCTTCTCGAGAGGCACACATGAATAATGTGATTCTGTTGGTTTTCAGATAGTCAGGTCACAACAGGGCTTGCAGTGAGCACATTAGAAATCAGGATCTTCTTTTAGACATTAAGTATTGTAGTTACTGAAAAGATTTATACTACAGCATTGTTGAATTAGCAACAGCATATTGTCAACAGTGAATTCTCAAATCTGATTGGTCAGAAGTTGTTGATTCATTTTCTGTAAAAGCAGCTCTGACAATAGGGTAAGCAACGCACATCACAGATTTATATTAAAGCGCTCATTCTAATACCTTCTATATTATGTTAATGATTTTTGGCAATGTGTAATATCTCCCACTATGCCACTTTATGACTGCATACACACTGTTTACATTTTTTTTTTTTCCGTTTACATGTCTGGGTAGAATTGCACGAGTGTAGCATAAGAATTTCGTTGTATATAGATGCTAAAGCAGTGTATATTGGAAAACTACTTGAAAAGACTAATATATTATTGTCTTGTATTATAATATTAATTAATTCATAGGGAGTTGTATGTAAATAAATTTTAAAAGTCTGTAGTTGTTGATATGGTGTGGCTTTGAGCAGATGTTTATTTAGCATTGTTTGTCTCCAGTGTCAGGGTTTTGTAACAGTCAAAGGTAAAGCTCTAACATTTAAAGCTCTACCACACGAGAGATTGTTCAGGGCAGAGGGCTTTGTGGTTTCTCAGAAACATGACAAGCTGCAATTTTTGGACAAATACAAGAGGCTGGTAAACTCAACTGTAGCTGTTATACCGTAATTAATAAAATAATTTGATTTGTGGACAATCCATAAACATTTAAGATGAATATATGTGGGTGAAAAGTGTGATTGTTCTTTAATAAGGAAGAATTGTACTATACAAAGAAAAATACTTCTTGTGTTGTGCTGTTATATGTATATAATCGATTTAGTAATCAGTTTAGTTGCATATACTCATTAGGAAACTAGAGCTTTTTTTTTTTAAGGAGTATATTTTTGACAAGATATGGAACAGAACCTATGGTTGAGAGATTTGGTTTCAATTTGAAAATCCACATGAGCCTATTAGATATTTCTGGCTGTGATTGTGGTTGTTTCTCTATAGATTTTGGTCTGTACCAGACTGGCTTGAATTGATAAGCTGTTCTCTAAAATTAAAAATCCCAAGACTAAAACATGCACTGCAACGAGCACATGAAGCTACACAGGAAAAATGATCAGCTTTCTAGGAAAGTGTTTTCGCCTCAGTCCAGAATCCCGTGTTTGCCAAACCATGATAACAGCATGATGAGTTTATGTTAGAGTTAATTCTCTTTAGCAGCAGACAGGAGTGATAGAAGAGAAGCTGGATTGGACGTGGGGAGGAAAGCTGAAATGCACTTACTGCCCCCTGGTGGATGAGAGAGACAGTGTGTGAGAATGTTAAATGCAGTTTGACCATTCACTATACTGTGTTTGGTTTTATTTACCTAAAACTAAGGCAGATGAAGGTTAAAGGTTCTTTAGTACCCAACATTGGTCTGGGATTTAAACCTACAGCCTGGTGGTTGTTAATTTAGTACTATAATTGGTCAACTATTAGACATGGACATCACTGATATGTGTACACTGGAATCTGACTTCAGCATGTATGCAGCAACATCTCAGCCATACCATATCCACTCTGAGAGAAAGAACATAGAGCAATAATTCAAAGAATTTATGTGTGTTTGTTGTGCAGATGTGGGCGCTTTCTTCGAGGCAGGAACTCTGGTCCGCTATAACCTGGTGCCTGAGTTGACAGCTGCTCCATCCAGCATGGACGGGAAGGACTTAAGCCGGTCACAGCTGACGGACAGGAACCTGACCCAAGAAGTTGTGACCTTCAGTTTCAGCACATCCAGCACTCCTAGCATCCTCCTATATGTCAGCTCGTGGAGCCACGATTACATGGCAGTGGTACTGCGGCAGAACGGTAAGACACTACTGAATGACGGCATCTAAAGTCGGATATTCAGAAAGGCAAAGAGACAGTTAAACTGTAAAATATTTTTGTCTATATGCATCATTCTAATGAGAATGTATTTATTAATTTAGTCAGGAAACTGATGTGCTGCTCTAGAGAGCATCTCGATTCAACCAATACAGTTAAATAATGTTTAATGGCAATCTTAGTATATGGTCTCTTGCTGTCTCTCTTCATTTGTTTGTCACACTCACTTACTCACGCATAGTGACTCAAACAAACCCATGCATCAGTGGGTTCTGGTTCATTAATTATTTGCTCTGAGGGGTATACTTCAGGGCAGAATCGTGTGTGTGTGTGTGTGAGTCACAGTGTCAGGGAGTTCACATATTCCATTAGGGAAACTGATAGAATATTATGTAAAAGAGACACCTGTATTAATCATACAGTGTTCCGTGCAAAATTGTGCATTCTCTAAACAATATCAGGAAGAACAATGTACACAAATATGCATGTACAGGGTCATAAACTGATGCTAAAGAAAAAGGACCTGCTTTCATAAGTGTGTACACATTTTTAAAATAAAGCATATGACTGTGCTAAGAATGCCACAGTTATGTAGAAGCCATGGATACAAGTGCAGACTTTTATTGTGTGTGGTGTAAAAATAACAACCGGTGAGTACAAACTAAAATAGCAAAATATATAGACCATGAGAAAGTTTGAAAAAGGTAAAGGCGACAAACAAGACACAACATAAACAGAAGCATGGCCAAGAAGTACACAGAAACCAGAACTTGTGGAAACTGGTGGTGCAAATAAAAGTGAAATGATGGGTAATGCAGACAATCACTGTTTCAGCAAAATCATGACACACATTCATACTCACGTTCAATAGGAATATGATAAACCTGTCATCAATTGATTACCGTCAAATGAAGATCAGCTGTAATTTTTGTAGTATGTTCTTGACATCTTCTTGATTTTATTTAAAATCTTTATTAAAACTGCAATCAGCTTGTGTGGGATCTAAGATATTGAACAAAAAGGCAAACAAAAACATTTCCAAAACATTAGATGTACTATGGAACATCATAAAGGCCATCAGGGCATCATGGCCAGAGTGGCATTACCAAGAACAGAAAGTCCCTCCAAAGACGAAATAAATTGTCAATGCTGCCATAAGATCTATGGTTACATTAGCTGCAGGAATATCATCCAATCCTATCTAAATCACCCCAAATCATGTGGCAAAATGTGTTATGGTCTGACGAGATGATAACACTTTGGCGGATGCTCTTATGGTCTGACGAGATGATAACACTTTGGCGGATGCTCTTATGGTCTGATGAGAGGATAACACTTTGGCAGATGCTCCAGAGCAACTTTCAAAAGGGCTTCAAAAATAAGGCATTCAGTGAGTGTATAGACAATATCCCATTGGTATTAATGGTGTAGAGTGTAAATCACCTAAAGGTACCACAAAGCAGCTTACACAGGGGGCACCCGGACTTGAACCAGGGACCTCTTGATCTGCAGTCAAATGCTCTACCACTGAGCTATACCCCCCAAGGCCACTGGGTGATGCACCCAATGAACACTATGCCTATGGTAAAGCTTTATAGAGCCACATATTAATTCTATTCTATTTGGAAACTTTCAAAAAACCAGTTCAATATTTTGGCACAATACCTGCAGGCTTCTTTTAGACAACTGAGAGTGAAGAAAAACCTGACCTTCCAGGATGATAATTTGGAATAGACCATTCTGAGCTTGGATTAAAGTCCAATCTAAAATCTGTAGAATGATTTTGTACAGGAGATCCCCTCACAGTTTGATAGATCTAAAACTGTTTTGCAAGGAAGAGTGGTAGGGAAGTGCCAGGTCAGTAGGTTAGCAGGTCAGCAGGTTTGTCAGCACGCTTTTGGCCCCATGTTCCGTTTCTGTTTGTGTTTCACTTGGAATGTTAAAAAAAAGAAAGATCTGGCATGATTTACCCTAGTTTTATTTTGCTATCACAAATACCTACAATGTTACCTGGGGTGAGTAGACTTTTACATTAATAATACATTAATTTACATTAATAGAAGTATTACATTTACTGTATCTTCACAGTATGTAATTTTGTTACATGATTCATCTGTATATTATTTTTAACATATTGTAATTTGAACTTTATTCTGTTTTCCCAAAACCAAATGAGACCTTTTCAAGTTATTTTAGGAGAACTGTGAGTTGCTTGGAATGAATTTCACAAGTTTAAGGCTTCTTTTCACATTTTTCTGGCCCTGAAATGAGCTCCTCCTACATGGACCAGAACTTGTCAGCCCTATCCCTTTCCCAGAAAGGCTTACAAAGCATAGATATTTTCAGTGGAGCTGGTGTGGATGGCTGGGGGAAGAGAAAAGCTTGTGATTTTTCCATTAAAACTGTATCACAAACAGAGCAGACTAATTCTTACTTTAAAGCATATTTAAGATGATAACTCTGTAGTCATTTCAGCAGCATTTTTTAAAAGTGGGAAATCCTGTTGAAAGGCTCTTGATATTTTGTGGGATATGGCATACCTGAAAATTATTTTCCATATTACGCATACTGGTCTCTCATAACATTCTGTGTCTGCACTCTTTCTCTCTCAGGTACCCTGCAGCTGCGTTATAGCCTCGGAGGTCTGCATGAGCCTTTCACCATTGATCTTGACCAACGTAATTTAGCCAATGGACAGCCACATAATGTCAACCTGACTAGGAAAGAGCGAGAAATACAAGTGCAGGTGAGAGTAGAAAATAAACGTGTGAATATATACATATTTCCTATTTTCACTGTGAGAAAGCCGCTTCAAATCAAGTTGACATATAAAATGGTTCAGTTGACTCCTTGGGGATAAATAAAGATAATTTTAAGATTTAAGATTTTAAAATGTAATTTAGAATGTTAAAATAAATCTGGGCTATGTGTGTGTTCCCCAAGGCATAGTATATTTATGATTCATTAGCAGGAATCATTAAAACTGGCTGGCTCTTAAAGAGATTGAAGCTGCTCACTGATCATATCTGTCATAGACCTGGCAAGTAGTTTGCTCTAAGAAAGTTAAATGATCTAAAAGCAATTATAAGTAAGGTCCTTAGAGTTGAGGCACAAAGAATTGGATTGCATAAATCACTCAGTCGCTCCAGGAAATATACTGGGAACACTGGGGTCAGGGTAGGAATAAACCCTTGACAGGATGCTTTCATGACACAAACAAGCAAACACACACACACACACACGCACAGAGTGTACTACTTCAACACTTTTATTAAAGACCTTACATTTAAAATACATTAAATATGCAGTGAGGGGCACCATGGCCCAGTTAGCATGCTTGCCTGTAAGGAAAGGTTCAGTTCCTGCCTCTGTCATCTCTGTGTGTGTGGTTTGCATGTTCGCCCTATCTTGGGGGTTTCTTCCAGGTACTCCGGTTTCCTCCCCCAGTCCAAAGAAATTTACATTTATGGCATTTGGCAGGTGCCCTTAGCCAGACTTCCATTTTATAAGGGTGTCTGTCAAATGCCATAAATGTAAATGAATAGGGCAGTGGTAGCTCAAGTGGTTAAGGCTCTGGGTTGTTGATCGGAAGATTAGGGTTCAAGCCCCAGCACCACCAAGCTGCCTTCGTTAGACCCTTGAGCAAGGCCCCCATCCACCCTGCTCCAGGGGTCAGCCATGATGACCACAAGTATGGGAAGAAAGAATTTATATGTGACAAATAAAGACAGTTTAAATGTCTTAGGACTGGTGGAGAAGTACCCAGAAGAAATCCCCAAGATGAGAAGATCAATATTTGTACATTTTTATACAACTAAGCAATGGAGGGTTAAGGGCCTTGCTCAGGGAGCCAGCAGTGTCAGCTTGGAGTACCTGGAATTTGTAGTCACAACCTTCCAATCACTAATCCAAAACCTTAACCCCAAAGCTACCACATCCCCCCAGACATGTGCTGTAAGCTGACTGTCATCTCTTATTTGTCCATAGCATGTAAATGGGCATGTGAGTGTGTGTGTGATTGTGCCCTGTGATAGACGGGCATCCTGTCCATGGTGTTCTCTGCCTTGTGCCCTGAGTCTCTTGTGATATCCTACTGGGTTATGGGGAACCAGGAGCCTAAGTGGTGTAGAGAATTGATGGAGGCAGTTGATAAATATGCAGTATCTGTGTAATTTCTGTGAAGAGGTTTGATCCCAGTTTGAGTTGTGCTCCAGCAGATGGGTCCCTGGGACACAAACATTCTGCATGTCCGCCACTAGAGGCACCTAAGAGTTGGTGACATGTGAGCTCTACGTACTAGTAACTCAATACTCTGTATTAATTGTACAAATAACATAATACAGAAATACCGATATTACAATATTACCATATTACAATATAACAATATTCAGGTTTCATAAAGGATTAAGAAGACAATCCACCATTATATTTGCATATTTCTAAACAGGTTTTTGACTGCAGTGGCAAGGTCCACAAATGCAATGTCCACAAATATGCATATATTCGTCATTAATTAATACTTTTATAAAAAACGAGATAAAAAAAGGATGAAAAACTCTGGCAGGTGATAATGACTTTAGAGGTGGTTTTTCGAACACATATAAATTATAACACATTTCATACCTTTGATGAAAATGTGAAGCTGCCTGGGTCTACATTACAGACTATGATCATAGTAAATTAATATTATTTACAAACAAACCCTTCATAATGTAAATGCCCTTTATTAATACTGCAAGTAACAATATTCTTTCAGTAAGGTGTTCATCTGTGTATTTCATTATTTCTTGATCCACTACAATTTAACACATGTACTGAGTCGTCTTTATGAATTATGAAGTATTATAAATTCATAATTAGATACGTTTTAAAACAACAGGCCTACTGTTATAGGAAAATAATCAGCAATGGGCTGATGTAAAGTGAAATTACTATACCACATCAATTTGTCAACAGTTACAGGTTTTATTTATTAATGAATGACATCCTTCATCCATAATGAATGAGTTCCTGTTGTCACTTAGGTTATAGAAGATATAATCAGTTGTTTCCCCTGTCAGCCTCTCATTTCTTTCTACTGAAGTTAATAAGACAAAAAACACAGCTCGTCACTTTATAGAGAGCCCAGAAAATGCATATGCTGTGTACTGAAACGTTTGCTGTGGTAGAAAACCCACTGATATTTCCAATGCACTGGTATCCAGGACTCCTTCAATAAATGTTATATAAACATCTTTATTTTTATTATTAGTCTTAGATAAAGTAGATCATCTGAAGTCCTTGTGAATGAGTTGTTACTACAAAAGCAATAACATATTAGAACGAGAGCATAAATATAAGTTTATATTAAATTACAGCCAGAGCTGTTGTTTTATTAATCAGCAATGGTTGACCAATCCGATTTGATCATTCAGCAGCACTGTGGTCCCAGGTGGACTATACCATTTATAAAACATTTTCAGTGGCATCTTTGACATGGTTTTCTGTAAGGTATGGTTTTATTTAACATTTATGGAGTCACCAGAGTCATCGGGCACTTATGGTTTCTTGATAACATGACAAATGCATTATTTTTGCCATTATTAACTCAAACAAAAAATAAAAGTGAGGCTGGTGAAAGAACGACTGTTTATAGCTGCTATAAGTTATAACCAGAGCTAACTTGTTTTGCAGACTTTCCACAACATGCAATGTCACTACATACGGATGTATATAAAAAATGTATGTCATTCCTTAAACAATAAAAATTCTAATCATTGGCCAATTAAAGAAATAAAACACTTTGCAACATGATGTATAAAAATAATGAACTTCAGGCTTCAGATCACTTCACTGTTGATTTTATATCAATATTTTCCTTTGCATTTTCCAAAGTGCCTTATTCGTTACTTATGGACCTTATAGCATAATATTACCACAAACACTAAGATGTATTTGTCTCATTGGTTCCTCTAGCTGGATCACTATCCTTCAGTCAGCTACACCCTGCCTGAAGCATCTGACACTCAGTTCACTCTGGTCAAAACCCTCTTCTTAGGAAAGGTCTATGGTAAGTGTTTTCGCTTCCTATAATAAAGGGCATGATTAACCTATACTCTTGTACTAGTGTGTCTGGTGTCATGTAGGTCCAGCCTGAAAACACCAACAAAAACTGTTTATGTCAGATCAGTTATCAAAAATAAATTCAATTAATGAAATAATTAATAATTCTTAGTCTAATAAGTCTAAAATGCTTATTCTTACTGGCTGCAAGCAGAAGAGATAATAAATCTAACAACACAGAGGATTAATTTATTTAAGCTTAATTTATTGCTCTTGTATATGGAAGAGGGCAGACAGCAATTTCCTCAGAGTGTGTTATTCTGCCCTGTGATGTGTAGTGTAGCGTTTTAGCCTTCAACCTTCCTGGATGATAACTGTCATATGATTCAAAACTAGCTTGAGGATCTGGCGGAGACTAATTAGAGATAAAATTGTGGGAGAAAAGAATGCTGCGGAAAAATAAACACAGCAGCACTACAGGTAGAATTATTAATCTCGTTATAAGGAGAGGGATTAGAGCAAGAAAGTCCAATCTTATTCACAAAGGGCTGGTGTGGGTGCAGGTTTTCATACCAATCAAGCAGGAGATGATCTTGGCTTTTCGGTAGACTCAGGTGTGGTTTCTGCTTGGTTGGAATGAAAACCTGCACCCACACCAGCCCTTTGTGAATAAGATTGGACATCCCTGGATTAGAGGAACATGGCCAAACTAGTCCAAACTGGCAGGAGCGCGAATACTATTTGGTAACTCAAATAATAACTCAAGTCTTTACAGCCATAATGAGCAGAAAAGCAGATGGGTGACAACAGAAGAAGACCAAATCAGATTCCAGTACTTTTTGGGTGTGCTATTGACTGAAAGTGAGATATAACGAGTCCATGAGTGAGTGTGTGTAATGCGAAACAGGTGAGTGTAATAAGAAGTGTGGTGATTGTGAACAGGAAAGCTCTGGAGTGTTCTAGGCTTAGGTGTATTTTGGGAGTTGAGACGACTTGTATATAAATCAGATAAGAATCAGCTTTATGCTCCTGCTAGTAGAAAACTCTCTGAATTTAGATTGAAATTTGATTCTTTTAAAGAACCTATGAATGAGGAAAGTAAGTAGTATTTATAACTACATGGTGGGGTGGTTTTCTCAGTAATGTGCTGTTTTCAGAACTTCCTTTTATTTATATTCAGTGTGACAAACAAAACTAACTCATAGATCATAAGGGGATATATTCTGCCATCTTGAATCACATGAGACTTTTCTGAAGAGCTGTTTGTTTGCTGGTTTACTGACTTACACTCATGGTGAGTTGATAAAATGTTGTGTATGTGTATTATTGGATCCCATATTTGTTACAGCATAGATACACATTTTGATTTTTAACATCTTAAAATTCCAATACAGCAATTTTCTGTAACAGCAGCTCTGACAGAAATGTGGTTGTTTGGTTTGTTGCAAGCTGCATTTTTCTCTCTTCTTAACTTCAAAAGTGAGAAGGAGAGCAATCATTCTATCACCAGCTTCTCTCTTTTACTCCTTTTTAAAGCTATACAGTGCAAACTCTGCTGTTCTGAAGACTCCATTGTAGAAAAAAATACTGTCTTTCACATAGCACAGACACTGGAGACTCCTTCATAAAGCCTGCTGAAATGATACTCACGTACATTTTGTTTTTAATGATTCATTATTATGTGGAGTATGACGTCCATCATATGTCCATGTGTGCACTTTGATTAGAAACAACAATGTATTTGTTGGCATTGTTGCTTTATATCATTTGGCAATTGACTGAGATTCCAGATCCATGTGATGGTTGCATCCACTGTCCAGGTTTTCCACCAGCTCACTGTGTAAATGAGATTGTAATGCATGGAGACACAGATTCTGGAGCAGGACACAGGGAGACACACTGCACTCTTCATTCAGCATTTTGATCATGAAGTAACATGAGTGTTTTTTTTGTGTGTAAGTAACAGTACTGCTGCTACAGCTGCATGTGTTTATTTCTGTATAGTCATTGTTGCTGAGAGCTGCATTTTGTGTGTGTGTGTGTGTGTGTGTGTGGCTATGTGATGCTCACTGTTGGTGTGAGAGAGTGCTCTGCGGCTGTCCTGTGCTCCAGGGACCGTGTGTGAGAGATGCAATTATTGGAAAATGTGTAAATATCATCCTTTGTCTTATTAGATTTCCCTTACAGTTTATGCCTTTGTTTCACATCTTTTTTTTTTCTCCTCTTCTCACCATATATCCTTCTTACCAGCTTCTTTCACTCTTCCTCCTTGTTTTTTTCCATTCTTTCTCTGTATACTCTCTCAAATAGTGTGGATATGTACTGTAAATTTACATAATGGACAGGGGTGTGGGCGGTTAGTGTATATTGTTTTTGCAGGCAATTCAGAGTCATGCTTGTTCTTTATCCACCTACTCCTACTGCATTAGCTTCCATTGGTTACCATGCTGACCCCATTGGTCACACCCTACTGCCCTAATCCCTCAGTTACAGGAGTAACCTTATCCCCCTGTCTGCTCTCACTTTTCTTCAACAGCCACTTCAATAACCATCCCACTTACAAGGATGATCTAAATGCCTCCTAAGGAGTTCACTGCCTTTTTTTTGGTCGATCAACAAAGGGCGTGTCATTCGGTTTCATTACTGCTAATGTTCTTTCATCAGTAAACTTTCTGACTGAACAGAGTATAATTATTTTTTTTGTCTCATTAATTCTTTCACTTAGACTTTATGCAGCGCCCTTATAAGGTACTCTGCTTGTTCATGAAATTATTCAATCAGCTGATTATATGGCAGCAGCACAGTGAATAAAATCAAGCTAATGCAGGCTAAGAGCTTCGGTTAATCTTTACATCAACCATCAGAATAGGGAAATATGTGATCTCAGTGACTTTGACCATGGCATGGTTGCTGGTGTTAACTGGGCTGGTTTGTGTTTTGGAAACTGCTGATTTCTTGAGATTTTTTTATACATATTTTATACATCTCTAGAATAACTCAGACTCTCTACAGTCCTACTGAGCAGAAAAGCATCTCCAAGATGCATAATACTTTATAGCAGATATGCTATAAAAACAGTGATGGCCATGAACAGGATTCTGAGGCTACAGTGAGTACAAGATCATCAAAACAGGACCAGTGAAGGAAAATATTAACTGAAGTGATTCTTACATCTGCATGATTTTACACATTGCAATGCCCTCTGGATAATTGTGTGAATCTGTGCAGGTGAACAAGTGTTACTGTTAAGTAAGGCTAGTGTGTGCTATGTTTCTTTATAGGTTTAAATGTAATTGTCTAGAAATGGGTATGAATTTTTTTTATTGATATTTGGGTTAAGCAGAGCTTTGCTAAAATGCTGGTTGAGTATATACATACAGTTACTAATATACTTTCCACATCTGCTTTTGCACAATAATGTAGTAATGTACAATAATTCTCTCCTCCCCATTCAGAAACTGGTCCCATTGACCCGGTGCTGATAGAGAAGTACAACACTCCTGGCTTTGTAGGCTGTCTATCCCGAGTGCAGTTTAACAGCATCTCTCCTCTGAAAGCAGCTCTTCGCTCACAGCGCACTCTGCCAGTGTCACACCAAGGAAAACTGGTCGAGTCCAACTGTGGCTCATCGCCTCTCACCATCTCACCAATGTCAGCTGCCACTGACCCCTGGCACCTGGATGGAGGTAAAGAATATGGTGGCTGAGGTGGAATTACCACCTACAAATGTCAGCAGCTATTTATTTTGTGTACATGTACTGTAAAATTCCACTGTTTAAGTAATATACTTAAGGTTCTGTAGGGACCAAATTTTTCATTATTCTGAATAACATTACACTTTAGAACTTACTCCATCCCTACAATGTTAATGATTTTTCTACTTATTTCTTCCCTGATGCAAGTTCTAATCAGTATGTACACCTTCATATGTAGTGTGTACATATGATATAATTCACTTGTCTCATCCCCAGACCCTGTTAAGTATTCCACATCATATTTCATGAATCTACACAAAATAGTTCAAGTGGGGAGAATGTTTTGTATAGTTTACAAATTGAAAAAGAAAATGAATTGAATATTTTTGCCTGTTCAATGACTTTTAGTGGATAGCCGAACAGTGTCATTTTCTTTCCATATTCCCCCCCCAGATACACCTCATGGACCTTTTTTATATAACCAAACCCTTGATCGTTTTTGCATAGCTCCTTGGTCTTTGTGATGTTTGTTCAGCTATATTCTCGAACGAACTCTGGAATCTTTAGTGAATAGGTGTATTTAGATTTATACTGAGGTCATGTGACCCCTTTTCCCGACTACAAACAATGGGCAAATATTTTATCTGAACACAACTGATTTCACAAAAAATGAATTTAGGGGATACCTTTAACAAATATATTTGATTTTTCTCCCTACTTCACTACACTATTTTGTGACACTTTAACTAGCTGCATTTCAGTTCCATGTTCTAACATTACAAAATGCAAGCCACTGTGTTTCCTGTAGGTGCGAACTTCCCATTCAACGAAGAGATAATCATTCCAGATGGAGTGAACAGGAATTCAGCAGTAATTGGAGGTATGAAGTACTGAGATGTTGTTAGTTTGTGTGTTTATATCTGTTTTTACTTTTTAATTACTTCACCAATATTTCTATGGATATTTCCATATTTGTCTGAATCTGAATTTAGGCATCATTGCTGTGGTCATCTTCACTATCCTGTGCATTCTGGTGTTCCTGATACGCTACGTGTTCCGGCACAAGGGAACGTACCACACCAACGAGTCCAAAGAGGCCAAACGCTCCGAATCGGCCGACACGGCCATCATCGCCTCCGAGCTCAATTTCACAGAGACCATTGATGAAAACAAGAAGGAGTGGTTTATCTAAGATGTATTTCCTGTGGAGCGTACACACACTCTCACTAAGCGTCAAGAAAGTGGGAGCTGTCTCAGAAGTGAGCTGAAAAGCTGAACTGGACGCACAGGACGGCTAGTCTCTGTTGTTGGACGATTGAGGAGTCTTTCATATTAATTGTAAATTGTGTGAACAAAACAAGACACTGATTTGCCATTTTGTCAAAAGTTTGGTTGTTATTCATATATATATCATTTTGATTTATTTCCAGCTTTAAATTTGAAACTATTTTTTTGTAAATGCCTCAGTGTGTGACAGTCAGGAGTGCTGGGAAAACTCCCCAAGTTTGAAGATGATTAGAGTACGCTAACAACTTTACATTCATGAAAGTGGCTTTCTACAGCTAGCCCTCACAAACTCTAAACATCACAAACAGGTCTATAATTGTAATAATCTTTGGATTAGACCAGCCCCCATGCCCAGGAGTATATGTGCAGCACAGTTTGCTTGGATTGCCATTGTTCAGCAGTAGATTAGAATTGCAGAAATGATCAAATCCATTGCTTTTTTTTTTTGCTGGAAGTATAGTGTGAAATAGAATGATGAACAAAGGCAGCATCAAGGAGCCAAGAATCAAAACCAGAGAAGCGTTCAAGAAGGGTGTGTCAAAATGTTTAGATTACCAGACAGCTAAAAATTATTTTTATCTGGTGTGAAGCGCAAAATGCTGTCAGGACGATCATGGAACTTGGCTGACATTCATTTGCAACATGTTCCTTGACATTATTATTTCTCATTTTTAACAAAACTTTCCAGTGGTTATTCTGCTTGGTTGTCACATTATAGCAATTGCACAATGGAATGGCAGGAAAACAATCAGATTTGAATAAATCCAAAATAGAGCAAACAATATGGAAGCTAATAGTCTATTCCTTTCTGCCATATTAATGCTTAGTTGTAATGATGTCTTGTAGCATGTTTAGAAAATTACATAAACCATTGAACGTCAGGCTGCTATCTAATACAAATTGATCTCCAAGCTGTAAACATTATGATGTCAATAACATCTCTTTTTGCTTTTTTGTTAGCAGCTTATCAAGTGATTTGTTATTCAATCCATTTAATCTAATGCAAGGTGTAATGAATTACAGAACTTCTGCAGGGCCGTGTTTAGAATGAATGAACTGCTTCGACTCACCCCAGTAGAAACAGTAGCGGTGTTGTGCGAGTGATTTAATCCCACTTATGCAGCTATTGCATTTGTTTGCTCGAAATATTTTCTAGTGAATTTATTTGGTTAATTTAGCTAGTAGCCTTCATTTAAATGACAACATCCCTGACCAGGAAGTCACTGACGATGAATGAACGAAAACTGTAAATGCGTTCAGGCTTACCTTAATGAAGATGGATGTCATTTGTCCCGTTATAGCTAACTGATCATTCATGGTGGAATGAAAATCATTTTATACACAAGTTGATGCCCACTGAATCTTCATTAAACATTTTTTTTTTAAAAGATAAAGGATTAAAGTGTCTGCTATGAGCTACTGACTGGAAGGTTGTGATATTAAATCATATGCCTCCTAATTAAGTCTTGAGCAGAACCATGGGCCCCCAATTGTTGAGCTCTGTTTGGACAGGATCACCTCAGTATTTCATTTGGATTAAAGTGTCAGAGCATTAAAGTCTGTAGATGAAGAGAGTAAAGTAGGTACTAACTTTCAAATGGTGCTCTTCTAAAAGGATATAGGGACTGATGATAAGTAAAATAGGATACAGTACACACACAAAGAGAGAATGAGACATTATTGGTCATTACTGAAGATCTGAGGTCCTATATAAAAGTAGAAAGATTTTCTTCTGTCCTGTATAGATGGGCGGTGAGCATGTAAAAATGAAAAGTCTATGACTGTAACATGTCTAATTGGATGAAGGATATGATCCGTTTATATAAAAATGAGAATGAAAAAAGCTATAGCTAGTGGTCACAAAGCAGGGGGTTCAAGCCTCAGAGCCACCAAGCTGCCAATGTTAGGTCCTTGAGCAAGGCCTTTCAGTATCATGGCTGATCTGTGCTCTAACTCCAGCTTCCTATCCAACTGAAATAATGTGAACAAAAGTATTTCATGGTGCTGTAATTTATCTGTGACAAATAAAGGCTTTTATTGTCTTAGGAACAAAATTAAAAATGAAGATTCTTAAGACTGCAGCAGATTAAGACCAAAATAGACTATAATTGTGACAGCAAAACTATATACACAAACAATAATAAGTAAAAAGTATGATCGGTGTGCTTCTGGATATCTAATTTTAGTAATGTTCACAATAGGCTGTGGATTTGGGATGTCATGGGATTTCACTACTGAACACTCACCAGCTCTTCCACAAGCTACTGTCTCTGGAAACAGACGCCAAATCCAGGCCAAATAAACATTATTTATTTGCTTGCTTGTTTGTTAATCCATTTATCCTTTGTGATTTATTTAATAGAAAATTGGCTATTAGTGCCACTGCTGTAAAATCCCCTTGCACACATTGTGCCTAATGGAAGAACTGCTAAGTAGGAATATTCTGTCACCTGAAAATCTAACTTTTATGAATCTACTATGAAAATCCTTCACACAGATTACTGTGGTTCACCCAGTCAGGGGATTATTCCAGGCTCAGTATGACAGGGTTTAGGATTAAACGGTCCAGTTATAACAATGTGAAACCCATTCTGGGCTAAAAGTGTTTTCCAGCAGTACGCAGCCATGTTTATATTACAAAACCGGCTCAAATGCAACCCATGTATGTGCAGACAGTTTGGGTCAGCTTAGGGTCAAAATTAGATGAGTTTTTTGTAGATCTGCATTTTTCCTTTCAAGTCAGGATGTGGGCTAGGGGAGGTGGTGAGTGTGGGCCAGCACTGAGCAGTTACTCATTTCCTCTCAGGGTTCTCTCAGCAACACCTTATGGACAGGCTCAGTCATCAAATGTTTCTCAAGCAGCAAAACATATGTATATAGTGCATAGTTTAAGAGCATAGTATGTCATTTGGGACTCAACTATAATCTTTTGCTACACACAAAAGTATGTACTTTTTCATACCTACAGTATGGGTAGGCGAACTGGGATGCAGCATATACCAGCTGATGTGGCGTGCAAAAATACTGCAGCCAAATAATGCAACAATATATAGTTCTGACTCTAAGTAACTCAAAATGATGGAGCAGATGACATATCAGTTAAAGAAATTGATGTTTACTACAGTGTAAATGAAATCACAAATTTTCTATGCAGTTAGAAGCAAGGGGTTTTCTCTGCTTTCCTGCATACACAACTTGATGTATTTACTCATCTGTATGTTGTCTGGCTGTATTCACTGCTCATGTATTTTAAACGTTGTTTTGATGCCAGCATGGCCACTGTATGTGAACTTGCACATACTGTAATGTAAACTACTGTGGAATATCAGACCTGTATTTAGTCTTTGGGATGTATTTTCTATCCTTTATTATGAATAGGAATGAACAGTCTAATACTTTTTATATTCAGTACTACGGCTTTCCCTATTTGTCGTGTAACATAATAAACTGCTAAATAAGGAATACAGAAAAATAAAGCTTGGGTGTTAGAATGGAGAAGGAATAAAGGTTATTTCCTACATCTTTGCCATGTTTTTTTTTTAATTTGGAAACTGACCATGCTATGGTGTTGCCAAATGTAGCATGGCATATGGTCATACCAATATTGAATCACACCCCTATGTGTGACAGATTTTAAAGGGCTGGTTTGCACATGTGAAATAGAGTGGTCTGTGCTAAACACACTCAGCACCATGTGTGCGTATACTAAAATACATGCTCTTATTCATAGTGAATTACTTTGTGACCATTTCCTATGAGGGAAAAAAAAACACATTCAGTGTTGGTAAACTTCACAGACTACAGCCGTTTTAAAAGTGGCTGCAAGTGGCTAGATTAGAGGCTGTAAACTAGGAAGAAGTCAGTTATCAGACATGGGAGTAACACAGAGTCCCTGTGATTCTCCAGTGAGGCACAGGGTGAGTGACTAGTCATTGGACCTAAGGGTGGCCTGTTTGAAGACCATTAGTCTGTTCTGCAGTCTCAGAACCTGAATCATCAATTTTGTCTGATCTCTGCTGTCTGTTCACCTAGAAAGTGAATCAGATTGATAATCTGTTTACGCTGCACTGTTTGGCTCAGATACGACGACTCAGGATCAATATCAGTTTTTGATGAGTGTGTGTTGGCATCAGGATTGCATTGCAGCGCAGGCAGGCAAGGGATTCCCGAGCCAGACACTGCATCCGTAAGATGAACACTTGTAGGGAAGTATGCACCCTTACAGTCTACAGGAGTGTGTATTCGGTAGTTTATCCTGTTCAAATTGCAGGCTTTTAAATTCAGCTTCTTCAGTTCTTAATGGCCACTTTGTGGTAAATGCTGTAAAAGCATACAGGAAAATCACCAACTTTCTCCAAGACAAAATGACCTTACATGAACTCAAATTTATACTCAGAACTTAATGTCACTGGCAGTGTTAATGTGAAAGTATCACCTACATGAGACTCAAGCTCATGTTGACACTCTGTTTCCCATGACCAATGTGTCTCCTTGATGTAACTGGTTTAGATCATTTCTATACACAGAGAGTTATAGTGACCTATGAGTTATAGTAACATATTTGATGGTTGCTACTGACAGCCAGAGGAAGATGGGCTGGGAAACTGAGACTAATTAAATCTCACTTGAGAAAAGTGTGAACTAATTTACTAATGATTACATAACCAGTCTGCTAAACTAATATTAGTAGTGAATGGAATCATGGTTTTGTTAATATATTACAAAATGATATTAAGGATGTGACTGGATACAAAAACATTATTCATACTGAATAGAAAACGGGTACTAACTGGATACAATAGAAGGTGCACTTTTCATTTTGCTTGTTCATTTTGTGTAAAGCCTGCCAGAAAGGTTTCAGAAGGTTGTTTGGGAATAAAAGTGTGCATTGGGATACTAAAAAAAAAAAATGTTACACATGAGTGACAGTGTTTTACTTTCATGCTGGTGCAAGCAAGCTGTCACATCTGCTGACAATGTTGGCATTTATACCTATAGGTTATTCCAGAGTTTTGGGTAGGTTTCATATTTAATTTAACAAATAAATCTTTAAAAGAAAAAACGAAAGAAAGATCTGCTTACTGTTTACAGCATTTGACTTCAGGATTAATATTGGATACCTGTACAGGTTTGTGGATCACCTTGTGGCCTTGCTTTATACACCTAGTGAAAATGACACATGTCTAAATGTTAAATGCAGATATGTACTGATAAGTTCATACAGTGAGAAGTCTTATATTGCTTATAACATGCTTTGATTGAACCTCAACGCTAAGAATATATTTCACTGACAACATAAAAACATTTTGATTTGATTTCATGCAAAGATCATCTTGGGTAAGGAGCCAGTTTAATCAGCATCTTTAGTCAGTTTGGTTAAAGATGTCTATAACCTTGCTACCTAAGCATGATTATCTCACACAGTAAATGTCAAACTTGTACATTAACTGGTCTAACATCTTTAATAATTGCCTTCTATAGATGCAGAGTTTGAAACGAGTTATAGCATAACTTCTTTCTGTTTTGTTTTACACCAAATGTATAATGAATAGCTGGTGAGATGAATAACACTGGTAACACTATAGACTTGACCCATCCAGGGTGTAACCTACCCTAATATACCTGATATACACATAACCCCAATATTTAGATCAAGGGGTTCTTTGTGGGAAAAGAAAATCAGTTGATGACTAACAGTTTTTAAACGATATATATATATATATATATATATATATATATATATATAGCCGTACAACAGAAATATATGAGATGCACTCACTCCCTTTCATATATTTATATAAAGAATAAAACAGGTGGCTAGTTTGAGGTGTGGGTTAAATTTTTCGAATTACTCTTTTAAACTCTGAAACACTTCTTTGTGTAATAATGATAATATTTTTGAGGACATGGACACTAGGGGTGTGTGTGTGTGTGTGTGTGTGTTTGTGTTTCTGAGCTCAGCTTGCTGCTTCAGTGAAGCTAAAGGGCGGCAGAGGAGCTAAGTGGAGCTAGTTGAGCTGCTTGGATCATGGTAAGTTTTGCCATTTTTAAAGGGCCTGATAAATTGTCAGCCCGAAAACTTGATACCAATTTATCAATAATTAGTCACTGTGGATAAATATGTTTTATTCGGCAGTCTATTTCATAGTCTGTCTTTGCACTGACGCATTGAATATGAGGCCGTTTTGAGCGACATTATCACTAACTACGTATTAGTTAGCTTAGCGTGTCTGGTCACCTATTTGTGTGTAGTAGCCACACATAAACTTAGCTATTGTGTTTTCTTTTTATTTTAGACATTATTTCTAGTGAATTGGTCAGCGGTGATCCTGTTGGAAGTGTTATTATTATTTGTACCTCTGTGTAAGTGGCTGTTACCGTTCAAGAGAACGTAATATGATAGTTAGCCACTTAGCAGGCTAAGGGTTTTGGCTAGCTCATAATGTAGGTAAGTGAGACAAGTTCATTTTGCTAACTTTTTTTTTTCCCCCGTGATGAGGTCGTATTGACTTACCCCCCGAAAAAAACGTCACTGACCCTAGCGGTCAGCCACATAACGCTATAATAAAGTTAAAGGCTAAATTATGAGGTGCAATATTTTCGTGATATTTTCCTAAAAAAAAAAAAAAAAAAATCCGCCTCCTGTAATATGATTGGCTACTGCATCAACCTCATAAACGCAGTGACAGCGTCCAATTGGAGCACGACCTCTGAGTGTGGACGAGCAGCCAATCATATTGCCGCAAACGGGATTTCCCGGAAGACGAGTGGGAAAGAAATAGAACCGAACTGGAAAGCTAAGGTTGAGATGGATAGAGTGTTTGGAATGTTTCAGGAAGAAGGGCGGAAAACGAGTGCAAACCTAATCAGAGGTTAGCTAAATCTGGCAAATTTCGACCTTTCTAAGTCATTTTAAATGAAGTTTTGTGTAGGAGGTGTTCATTAAGCATTAAGGCAATTATGATCAGTAAAGCCTTCTTGTCTATTACAAGTCATATAAACAAACAGTAAAGAATTATGATGAATTCAGGGCTTTAATCAGGAATTGGTTTCCCCTGATCAGTGTGGTTATTAAACCTGAATCCAGAGCTATATATATATACACACACTGAGTACCTGTATCAGTTTCTCATCATTTACAGGACATGTAAATGTGGGAGAAGTTGTCTAGAGGTGGTGAGGTGATGAGTAAAATACTGCTTTATTTCACAATAAAAAATCTTCCTTGCCACAAAATAAAAAGAAACGGGGCAAATCGCATAGTTTTGTATTATCAAGCAGTGCTGTTTAATTCTTAATTCACATTGGTCAGAAGGTGTAACAAGTCTTGTCCCAGGAACATCTGTTGGATGCTCTACATAATTCTCACTAATGATGAACTGATTTCGAAACCTGATATTGAACATAATTGTTGATATGGTGAAGACTTCAGTATGTGTATTTAACGTTTTAGGAAGGATTTTTAGGTGTTGCACGTTTTGAGTGGTCAGTATGCCGTTTTAACGTTGGGATAGTTTTTAGGACAGAGGGCTGTATGATTTCTCTGTAACAAGCTGGGAAATGTGTCTTTAACTTCAAGAGGGACTGGTGAAGGAACATCTGTTTATAGCTGCTATATTCCACGGCATTAAATTATAGCTGTAAATGGATAAACAAAAAGTATGAACAGCCTTTCGTAAATAAATACAAAGACAAAATGCTGTGGTATATGAGAAATAAAACTCATATCAAAAATCCTATTCACTTTTTAATTTATTCACTTGTTTTGAAAGGCTGCTTATACAATACAAAAAATATTTTACTGGAGAATTCTTTGATTCTAATTAATTAACTGACATTGCAACGACACAGTTGCGATATCCCAGGTTTAATCCTTAAATGTGGTTATGAACTTCTTAGGTCCACACGGATTGGCCCAAGGTTTGAATATGGTGAACTGCTGAGGAACTGTCATCCAATCTAGAGTGTATTCATGCCAAGTGTTTTTGGGAGAGCTGTTGAACCTACTGTGACCCTGATTAGGATTAAGCAGTTACTGAAAGTGAGTTAATAATATAATCAGTGAGTGTGTGAGAGTATTAGTAATGAACAAATAATAATAACAGACCTGCAGACAGAAAACGTGGCATAATATTCTAGTTTAGTGGAAACTGCCATGCAGTCGTCAGCATCTCATTTTCAGTATCTGACATAACAAAGTGTAGAATCGGCTAATTTAAAGTAGAACTGGACTCGCCTCGGATTTACTTGGACATTGGTCTCACTAAATATGCCTTGGTCACAGTGAAGAGCTTGTAAAAAGAATGTTTTTTTGCTGCCTTTTCTTTTTGCTTGTACAAAATTGGTCCAGAAGTAGTTCTTTCTATTAGAAAACATATTCCAATGATCGATGCCATGAAGCCAAAATAGAAATATCCTTAAATAGATCTGATGGTTTTTAGTCTCAATCATGACTCGGTCTTGCTTGTAATTTGGACTCGATCTTGCTTTGTCCTCGACCCCTTAACATTTGGTTTTGATTCGATCTTGGCTAGACCTGATCTTGACAATGGTCTTTAATACAACCTTGGTAAAACAGTTTAGGTAGCATTTGTATTAAGACCATTTGTTTTTCTAGTTCCCTTTTTTCCTGTATAAATGTTTTGGTGTGAGTTAATTTATCTAGGTACAGTCATTATCATGCGACTTTATTGCAGCTTCTGTCAGCTGCCTGTAAACATGAGAAGTGTAGATGAAGCTATTAATAGTCAGAGGGTTTACACATCACCGAGCATATTGGATAAAACTCCAGCTGCTCTTATTTACTTGGAGGACTATACATGGAGGTTCACGCTGTATCATCGGACAGCATGGAAACAGTGACGTTCCTGAAACTGTGCACATGAAAGTATTTTCCAGAGGATTTAGCAATACCTACACAGCATAAGGACTTCTTTTACTGCTATGTGGAACTTGTGGTAGGGCGCTAAGTGGAACAGTGATATACGTGCAGTGTTATTTCCTGTTGAATATAACATTTTAGGTAACTAGTTATTGCTTAATGTATCATGGTAGAAGAAGTGCTGTTTCATTTCGGTGTCTTACTTCTGGTCAGAATTGTTTTGTAAAGCAAGAGACAGGTTTGTAACCATTGTGTGTTTCTTTCTCTGAAGGTCACCTGGCGAAGCTGGTGAACTCAGCACGCGTATCTGAACTGTCCGCCATGGAGTGCTTGTGAACCATTGACGTTTTCTATATGTGGAAGGCAGAAAGGAGCGAAGATAAGCAGGCCAGTGACGAGACAATGTCGTCCAACAGGAACCCACATGGGCTCAAACAGATTGGGCTGGACCAGATCTGGGATGACCTGCGGGCAGGGATTCAGCAAGTGTATACACGACAAAGCATGGCCAGGTCCCGCTACATGCAGCTCTACACGTATCCTACATGAGTTACAACCAATGAAATATACTATGTGTTGAGAAATGTAGGTATGCATGAGAAATGTTAATAATATTAAGTGTACCATGTATAATATTAATAATATAAAGCAGACCACATCACATGTTGTGAAATGAAGGTGCAGTTGTCAGTGTGAGGGTGTGCCCTTAAATACTGCTGGTGTGACTGTGTATGTTCCTGGAATCTCTCAACAGCAGTATCGGAGGGCACACCCTTCAGAGGCTTTATATTTAATTAATTTTGCATTGCTTTACTTCACTTCCCTTTTCATTGCTTTACTTCACATTGCTTTGCTTTACTTCATTTTATTTTGCTTTACTTCACTTTACATCACTTTACTTTACTTCACTTAACTTTGCTTTACTTAACTTTACTTCACTTTACTTTGCTTTGCTTTACATCACTTTACTTTACTTTACATCACTTTACTTTACTTTACTTTACTTTACTTTACTTTACTTTACTTTACTTTACATCGCTTTACTTTACTTTACTTTACTTTACTTTACTTGACTTTGCTTTACCTTACTTTGCATTACTTCGTGTTACTTTGCTTTACTTCACTTTATTTCACTTTATATCACTTTACTTTGCTTCACTTTACTTCACTTCACTTCACTTCACTTCACTTTACTTCACTTTACTTCACTTCACTTTACTTTGCTTCACTTCACTTTACTTTGCTTCACTTCACTTTACTTTGCTTCACTTTACTTTGCTTCACTTCACTTTACTTTGCTTTACTTCACTTTACTTTGCTTCACTTCACTTTACTTTGCTTTACTTCACTTTACTTTGCTTTACTTCACTTTACTTTGCTTCACTTCACTTTACTTTGCTTCACTTTACTTTGCTTTACTTCACTTTACTTTGCTTCACTTCACTTTACTTTGCTTCACTTCACTTTACTTTGCTTTACTTCACTTTACTTTGCTTTGCTTCACTTCACTTTACTTTGCTTCACTTTACTTTGCTTCACTTTACTTTGCTTCACTTTACTTTGCTTCACTTTACTTTGCTTCACTTTACTTTACTTTGCTTTACTTCACTTTACTTTGCTTCGCTTCACTTTACTTTGCTTCACTTTACTTTGCTTCACTTTACTTTACTTTGCTTCACTTTACTTTGCTTCACTTTACTTTGCTTCACTTCACTTTACTTTGCTTCACTTTACTTTGCTTCACTTTACTTTGCTTCACTTCACTTTACTTTGCTTCACTTCACTTTACTTTGCTTCACTTCACTTTACTTTGCTTCACTTTACTTTGCTTCACTTTACTTTGCTTCACTTTACTTTGCTTCACTTTACTTTGCTTCACTTCACTTTACTTTGCTTTACTTCACTTTACTTTGCTTCGCTTCACTTTACTTTGCTTCACTTCACTTTGCTTCACTTCACTTTACTTTGCTTCACTTTACTTTGCTTCACTTTACTTTGCTTCACTTCACTTTACTTTGCTTCACTTTACTTTGCTTCACTTCACTTTGCTTCACTTCACTTTACTTTGCTTCACTTCACTTTACTTTGCTTCACTTCACTTTGCTTCACTTCACTTTACTTTGCTTCACTTTACTTTGCTTCACTTCACTTTACTTTGCTGTACTTCACTTTACTTTGCTTTACTTCACTTTACTTTGCTTTACTTTACCTTACTTCAGTTTACTTTGCTTCACTTCACTTTACTTTGCTTCACTTCACTTTACTTTGCTTTACTTCACTTTACTTTGCTTTACTTTACCTTACTTCAGTTTACTTTGCTTTACTCTACTTTGCTTCACTTTATTTCATTTTACTTTTGCTTTATTTCACTTTTCAGCAATTTATTTCACTTCATGTCATGTTAGAATGCAGATGTTTATAATAATAAATACATGTCTAGGCTCAGAGTGCTTTTGTAACATTTGGGCTGTTAGAGATTGAGGACTGATCGTCACAAAAAAAAATGATTTTAGTCAGAATACAGCTGTTGACTAAACCGGAAGATACGATTCTGGGAAATCAATTAAAACCCACTCGTACCAGAAATACCATAAACACTCGCTGTAGCTGAATCTTCATATCCCACTCATTAGTTCCTCAGTCTGTGTAGCAGCATGTTCACAGTCTTCAGAATTTCAGTGACAGAGGGAAATACAGCAGATTCTCAGACAATAAGCACAGCAACAGTATAGAGGCAATACTTCCTGTAGAGATTTAGGTATCAGATTACAGCTTTAGATATCATGTTCACACACAACAAAGGGCTTGGTTAGAATGTCCTTATTTGTCCGGGGAGGTGGTATAACCAGTCAAGAGGGCATAACCTCTACGCCTCGCTCTGTCCTTCCACTCCTCGAGCACAACACTGAACCGCATTGTATTGTATCGTATTCTATTGTACTTTATTCACTTGTTGAAAATGTACACAAATCAGTGGCGTTTCAAGAAAAGTTTAAAGATCTTGAAGCCATCTTCTCTGTAACTACCTTAACCTTGTCACCAGACATGTTTACAATTACTGTACCAGTGTCCATCAGTCAAACCAGGCGAGGGGTGCAGGCATTCCCCCCACCAAACCCTCCAAGAAGTCTCCCACTCCAGGAGGCGCACAGTTTGTTGGACTTGAACTTTACAAAAGGCTGAAGGAGTTTCTCAAGAGCTATTTAACAAATCTCCTGAAGGTAAAATACTAGCATTAACCCTGCCTTCACACGAGCAAGGGCCAAAGACGGCGATTCATTTGCTATGCATGACACGGTGCTACGATTTCTCTGACACTGGCAAGCGATATTTGAACTGACATTTTCTCAGTTCTCTGCAAATAGAATGATGCAATGAAATGAAATCTCCAAACCATTTGCTCAATTAGACCAGTTCTAATCTTGTGTGGTCCAACATTATAAATATGCTTTCATCTTATCCTGCCATACATAATCTCTCATCAAATGTGTATAGCGACAATAGAAAGAAAAATTAAGCAGAACTATCTGGTTCCTTGGGTGTGTATGCATAGCTACTACAGATAGCTTGCTTTGCGAACCTTATGCGTTACCATGCCAAATACATTTTACACAAACCTTCATCCTATAGTAGGCTGCAGGCTACACTTTTTTTTTTTTTTTACTGTTTCTCCTCGGAACAACCAAAAGAATTTCTGGACCAAGCATGCAGTCATACTTATGTTAGAGAGATATAGAGAAGTTATATAATAGCATAATATGTAATACTATAAATAACAGTGTGAAGCAGAAATGTGCTTTTCATACCATCCCTGTAGCCCCATGCATTGAAAGAGATTTCCACCACTGTTATGTATTTTACTAGTCATTTTTATATAAAACGAAAAGACAGTCTTGGTTTGTTAAATTTGCTCACTGCCTCATCTTCATGCACTTTCGATGTGTTTGTCTTGATGTGTGTTAGGATGGGGAAGATCTGATGGACGAGAGCGTATTGAAGTTTTACACGCAGCAGTGGGAGGACTACCGCTTCTCCAGTAAAGTGTTAAATGGGATTTGTTCCTACCTCAATAGACACTGGGTACGCCGGGAGTGTGACGAAGGGCGGAAAGGAATCTATGAAATCTATTCGGTAAGATGTTCATTCGTCTTCTACGGCGTCAACCGACACACCCTGCATTCACAGCATTTCTGGTAGCAACACATTTCACATTTCACACATTTCTGGTAGCAACAAAAATATTGTATTACTGTATTTATACAGTTCCTTTTGTTTCATTTTTTCTCCATCATCTATCGTTAATATCTGTTGCTGAATTGTAGGAACAGTAAATATTTTTTCCTAGCTAAAATCATCCACATATGCCTCAGCACATTTGCTTACAAGGAAATTACTAACATTTCCTTTTTATAAAACAATCATATTAATTTCCTTCGCCAGCTTGCCTTGGTGACATGGAGAGAGTGTTTATTCAGACCTCTAAATAAACAGGTAGGCCTTTTTTTTTTTTTATACATGTCTTTTAATAAATTTTTCTTTTTTATGATATTTATTGTTTTTAAGATTTTTATATAGTGCTGTTTTTTGCTTTCTGCTCACAAGGTGACGAATGCTGTATTGAAACTCATCGAGAGAGAACGAAACGGCGAGACTATTAACACCAGGCTGATCAGTGGAGTTGTACAATCCTATGGTGAGTTTCAGCTTGATAGATTTTATTATTATTCTGGAAAAAGTAGTACTTATGTAACTCAAGGAAAGCATTCCCCAGTTAATGCGTCTGCTAATGCATCTACCATATTTTTTTAAGCATATAAGACGTGTTCTTTAATAAATCTGATATAATTGGGCTAGAATTATAGCCCTCTGTTTTTCACAGATAAAAAGACGTAATATATGGCATCCTAGTCAGATTATTTGCTAGTTACATATGTCTTGAGGTGGATTATTTTGGACTAGTGAGGTGACACACATTTCTAAGAAAAATACACAAAATGATATGAAAAAGTTAGCACAGATTCATGCATCAGATCAGTGACAGTCATGTCAGGTGATTTACACAGTGTCATACATTACTTAGATTTGATTTTGGCACCCTCGATAAGATAAGAAAATCCTGAAGCTGTGTGTGTTCTATTTTCTCTTACATCATTCTTCTTATTCTTTCGTTGAATTTACGTGATCATGAATTTCTCAACCCAGACCGTTTCATTGTATTAGACTGAAGTCAATTTTAATCATAACTAAATATCCACCTTCAAGTGAGACCTAAACAGTAAGAATTGCAGACATCACTTCGCTCTGTAAGTCACAGCACATGTAATATAATGCACTACGCTTCTGTTTGTCTCTCACAGTTGAGCTGGGCCTGAATGAGGACGATGCCTTTGCTAAAGGACCTACATTATCTGTATACAAAGAGTACTTTGAGAGCCAGTTCTTGGCTGATACAGAACGCTTCTACACAAGAGAAAGCACAGAGTTCCTCCAACAAAACCCTGTAACTGAATACATGAAAAAGGTGGGTTATCGGCGATCCTGACGGAATTTGAGTCTTCAAGTGAGAGCCTATGCTTTTAGCATGCAGGGCAAGTGTGTTCATTTTTAAAATAGAAATATTCAGTCAAAAAAATAAATAATATATATATAATATATATATTTTATAATATAATTGCTATAATTTGCTGGCTTTTACTGAAATATGACAGATGGTTAATTCAGGCATTGTACTCCCAACAAAATCAGTATTTAAAATGTATGTCAGTCTGCCTGTTGTCACCACACAGCACATCTGGAGATGGAGGGCTGGATTTAATGTCTTTTTTCCAAGTGGATGTGTGTATGTATGCAGGCAGAAGCACGGCTTTTAGAGGAACAGCGGCGCGTTCAGGTTTACCTTCATGAGAGCACACAAGACGAGCTGGCTCGCAAGTGTGAACAGGTTCTCATAGAGAAACACCTGGAGATTTTCCACACAGAGTTCCAGAACCTTCTGGATGCTGACAAGAACGAAGGTGAGCAGTCTCTCAAAGTTATTCAGACGTTTTTATTTTATTTTTTCCCCTTTCTGCTGACACCAGAACAGTATTTACATCCAAATCCGATGAATGGTGCAGAAATGACAGCACATTTTTAAGGACCATAAATATTTGGACAGTCGGTTGCACAGCTGATGCAAGATCAAGGATGTGTTTACACTTATAAGTAAGCAGAAAAGGTCTAGAGTTGATTCCAAGTGTGGCATTTGCATTTAAATCTGTTGCTGTTAACTTTCAATATAAAATCCAACAAGATGTAGTGTAGCAAACCATGTTAAGCTGCAAACAAACCCATCAGAGAGATCTTCAAAAGACAGAACACAGTAGTGAGCTCGGGGCCACACAAAACCAGTATGATCGATGGAAGTTGATATTCCTCTGGTAAAGAAAAGCTATTGGTCTGATCAAGAACATCTTCAGGAGGCAGGTATATCTGCATCAGACTCAACAAGAGAAGATTTCACCAGAGTAAATTAAAGGTTAACCGCAAGATGTAAAGTTTATCACAAATGTCAGAACAACATCCCGTGCACTGACGAGACAAGGTCGACTTTTCATTTCAAAATGATGGGAAAGAAGAGTATGGAGAAGGGAAGAAGCTGCTCACGATCTTATGGCATGTTCATGTATGGCTGCCAGTAGAACTGGTTCCCTTTGTCTGTATTGATGATGTGACCACAGATGCGTATTATCTGCTCAGATTCAGCCAAATGCTTCTAAACTCATTGGAGAGAAAATACGGTGCTGGTGGACAGTGACCCTAAGCGTTCTTTGAGCGGAACCCAAGGCCAAGTCATTCTTTAATTTTAGCTAAAGTAACAATAATTTTATCAGTGTCCAAATATTTATGCATCTATATCTGTCCTGTTTCTCTGGAAACTTGTGTGTATTTCACACTACAGTTTGTTTTTTTTTACTTATTTTATTCCCTATATTACAGATCTGGGCCGGATGTACAACCTTGTCTCACGCATCACCGATGGTTTGGGGGAGCTGAAGAAACTCTTGGAGACGCACATTCACAACCAAGGCCTGGCAGCCATTGAGAAGTGCGGAGACTCGGCTCTCAATGTAAGACAGCAGAGTCCGAATTAAACAAATTTGCTTCAGAACATTTTGAATGATTTCTGCATGCCACTACTGCCTGGGGTATGGTCTGTCTGGCAGTTTGCAAATATTTGTATCTTCATTATGATTCATAAGGTATTGCTTTGAAGCAGGTTCCTCAGTGTGATAATATAGCTTGTGCTATATAGTGCACATATGAGCACAAATTACACAATTTTACAGCAGGGCAGGTCAACGGCATAAAGATATGATTATAGATCCTTAGCTCTGTAGGTAAGTATAGTCATGGATGTCTCTCACCAGCCTCTGTATTGAAATAATTAGATGTGGATAAAGTAAAATTCCTTGCATAAGTATTTACTACCCCCTCGGCTCTTCCCACATTGTGTAGCCATTACAACCTGGAACTGAAATGGACTTAATTGGGGTTATATGTCATGTATCTACACACAATTATCTGCACATAATTATGGGTTGGGAAATGGGGAACATACATAGTGTAGTTATAAAATATCATGGTGATTGCACAAGTATTTACCTCTGTTTTGTTGAAACCCCTGAAGTCATATTAGTTGAATGCTCTACAGTACATGTCTACACAAAAGCATCATGAAGACCAGGGAGCTATCATTACAAATCTGGGACAACTTCTGGAAAAATTGCTTGCATACAGCTTGTTTATAAAATTATCGTAAGCTTTGATCAACCTTCAAATAGCCATTAAGTCCATAATTCTAACAGCAGTTGAAAGAATATGTCACAACCAGGCAGGCGGTCCACACAAGTCAGTGAGAAGATGGGTAAAGATCCCATACATTTATACAAGTAACCGTTTTAATACTAGATGTAATGCTACATGTGGGAAAGTTCAGAGGAGGTGGGTAGTGTAAATGACACTGTAAATCACATGCTCCTGAAATGGCAGAGTTGATTACAGCCTCCTCACACCTACACTAACATCCTGCCTTTTGTGGAATGGAATCCATTTGTTCCCAATTATAAAACCTAAATGCTTTATTTTACTTGCAGGATCCTAAAATGTATGTACAAACAATACTGGATGTGCACAAGAAGTACAATGCATTGGTGATGTCAGCGTTCAATAATGATGCTGGCTTTGTGGCTGCTCTTGATAAGGTTTGTATCCTACATTCTGTCATGTTTTACTTTAGGTTTATGGGGTTTGAACTGTTTGCTTCAAGTCAAAATCTGTCCCTTTCTGTAGGCCTGTGGGAGATTCATCAACAATAACGCCATTACAAAGATGGCTCAGTCCTCCAGCAAATCTCCAGAACTGCTGGCCAGATACTGTGACTCCTTACTGAAGAAGAGGTGAATAATTACCTGCATCAGTGTTCTCTTCAGAATTACTGTGAGCTAGTGAGGTTAAGGCTAAAGGTCCCGTGAACCATAGCTGGGAAATCTGTGGATTTTTATTTATTTTTTATTTTTTTTTGTTTTGCTTTGTTACAATGATTGAAACCCACACTAGGACTGTACACCAACCAGGCATAACATTATGACCACCTGCCTAATATTGTGTTGGTCCCCCTTTTACTGCCAAAACAGCCCTGACCCATCATGCACTGTGTATTCGGACACCTTTCTTTCAGAACCACCATTAACTTCTGTAGGAATTTGAGCAACATTAACTCGTCTGTTGGATCGGCTCACACGGGCCAGCCTTCGCTCCCCACGTGCATCAATGAGCCTTGGCCACCCATGACCCTGTCACCGGTTCACCACTGTTCCTCCCTTGGACCACTTTTTGATAGATACTGACCACTGCGGAGGGAACACCCCACAAGAGCTGCAGTTTTGGAAATGCTCTGATCCAGTGGTCTAGCCATCACAATTAGGCCCTTGTCAAACTCGCTCAAATCCTTACGCTTGCCCAATTTTCCTTCTTCTAACACATTAACTTTGAGGACAAAATGTTCACTTGCTGCCTAATATATCCCACCCACTAACAGGTGCCATGATGAGATCTTCAGTGTTATTCATTTCACCTGTCAGTGCTCATAATGTTATGCCTGATTGGTGTATAAGTGCTGTGTTGTTGGAAAGTTGTTTTTTTTTTTTTTTACAATATTATAGCATGTGAATAATGAGCCTAAAATTATAGTTGGATTATATTTATATTATAAATCTCCACCTTCATGCAATTTAATTTACAGGATCCTGGTTATAGAAACTCTTGTGTCACAATATATCTCATACAAAATGTTATAATGTGACTGTAAAGCACTGTTCAATTTAAGTTACAGAGAATTAATCTAAATATCCCTTATGCCACCATCCCCAACACACACACACACACACACACACACACGTGACTTCTTATGCACTCTAGTATAAATATGCTGCCCTGAAGACAATTTTTGGGGATAAGTTTGTGCGCTCTGATGTTTTAAAAGTTATTGTTATTCTGATATTTAGCTCAAAGAACCCTGAGGAGGCGGAGCTGGAGGACACGCTCAACCAAGTGGTAAGTCTCGCATGCATTAAAACAAAAAATGGCACAGTTATCTAATCACATTACTGAATGTGAGCTTTATATCTGACCGCCCACTTTGTTTTATGGTTCTTGCAGCTAGGGCCAGATGATATGACGATATAATATAAATATCGTAATGAATTGTGTTACAGTACACTTTTCTGATCTTTTCAAAATAAATTTAATTTAACATTAAATCAACTGATTTAATGTTAAAATTTGTTTCAAGTCCAGATTATAAACGCAAACTATATTTTTAAATATAAAAATCTTAATGCTTTGTATGAGATTTGTGTCCTATCACACACCCCAACTTGCAGAACAATCCTAATGCGATGTATTTTACAACCCCATTTCAAATACTTCCTTCTACAGATGGTGGTTTTCAAGTACATTGAAGATAAGGATGTTTTCCAAAAATTCTATGCCAAGATGCTGGCTAAGAGGCTGGTTCACCAGAACAGTGCCAGTGATGATGCCGAGGCCAGCATGATCTCCAAATTAAAGGTTTGTATTATAGCAAACTTAAAAACGAAAGCTTCTTGGTTAAAGATTTTCTCATTTATCCAGTCGTAATCAGATCACTGATTGAATGATATGCTGTCCAAGAGACTTGTTTGCATTCATATTTGTGAAAATAAATAAATCAATTTTGATGTAATGTGGATCTGGGATTATCTTTTTCTGCAGCAAGCATGTGGTTTTGAGTACACCTCCAAACTCCAGCGCATGTTCCAGGACATCGGCGTCAGCAAGGACTTGAACGAGCAGTTTAAACAACACCTTTCCAACTCTGAGCCTTTGGACTGTAAGTGCATTTCCTCTTGGGAATCCTACTGCTTTTCTAGCCTCCCATACACCTCCTATTTGTATAGGCACTGATAAAATGTTCTTTGTCTGTCTGTGTCTTTTTCCCTCAGTGGATTTCAGCATACAGGTTCTCAGCTCAGGATCCTGGCCTTTCCAGCAGTCATGCACATTTGCATTGCCTTCAGAGGTAAGACATTCTGCAAGTCTTAAGCACATTCAGGAAATTAAAAAATGTTTTAAAGGCTGTAAAGATGGAATAGGTACAGCGGCTGAGAAGTGCAAAACGAAAAAACTAATTCAGACAAACCCGAAAAGGCAGGTATAGTTTGCAAATGGTATTCTTACTGCTGATTGGACGAGACATCTGTCACTCAAGATATATAAGAAGTAGGAAATTGTGCATCTAACTTTATTTCTTGTACATGTGTGGAGTTCTGCGTTCACTTTAAACCATTTTTTGCTGTAGTGCTTTAACTTTAAATCTTTCAAAGAAAATAACAAACATGTATATTTATCTTAATAAGAAAATGGAATTTGTTTAACACTCGTTTGAGGAAGGACGTTCATATGGCGTGATTTTGGATATACTGATAGTGTGTCATGGCGTAAAGATTAGTTTGCGGTGTCGAAAAACACACCTAAAGAACACAGGTATGTTTTGTGAAATGTCTGGTGAATTTAGTTTTTGAGAAAGTGCTCATGAATGATTATACAAAAGGCATTAAAAACAAACAGCGTAGTAGATCTCAAGGCAATCTTACAGTAATTAAGAAAAAAACAGCCATCAGTCGTTTCAAACAACTTGTGTTCACGTTGAAATAGTAGTGAACTGAACAGACAGCAACAGTGGGTCAGCAGATCCTCTTTCAATAATTTGTTGAATAATCCAACCCTTGACATGCTCCTTCACAACCCTCACTCTACTGCAGCCTTTAAAAAGCAAGAAATTTGAGTGAGTAATAGAAGTGAATGAGAATGATTCATTCACTTTAAAGATTTGTTCCAAAACACAGTTTCATTCACGAACAAAACAGGCCACTTTTCAACTGTTTCGGCTAAGAGATGTTTTTTGTTCCTTTTTTGTGACCTAGTTGCTTTTCTGTAAAAAGAATTCATATCACATGGAAGCAGCTTGAAATCATATTGCATTTATTCTGTAGAGGATTTCAGTCTTTCATACATTGGATTGAAATACTCAGCATACGGTATTGGAACCTTAGCTTACGAATTTAATTCGTTCTGGAGGCGAGTTCTTAAGGCTAAAATGTGTATTGAAACAAATTTTCACAAAAGAAATAATGTAAATGCGGATAATCCGTTTCAGCCACTCAAAAAATACCACCGATACGAAGCGTATGTAAACTGTATGTCTGCTTACAAAGAACTGACCCAAGCCAAACATTCCATGTCGAGGGTCCTCACAGGAATTCGTGCCACCAAGCTTGGGCTAAAAATGGAACCGACCACCCACGCCACCAATCTGTCAACAAAAAAACACATGAAAAATCACCTAACTTTTGAACGCATGCCAAAGGCAATATTGGTATCGTAGGTTGACTATTTCGAAACAGCTTTCACTGATTAAAAAAATGGAAAAATCCGTAAACTCGCTTCAGTTGGCTTTGCTTGGCTTTCCACTGAAACAAATTTTGAACGGCTCCCAGACGTACGTACAACTTAGCCGGTGTTTGGTTCGGTTCGTTCATGTGCCGAAAATGCTTCGTATGCTGATGCAAATTTCTTGCAAAATTCTTATGGCAAAAATTCGTAAGGGAGGGCATTTCGTATGCCGAGGCTTCACCGTATGTTCTTATGCTCAAAAATACAACCAAGTTTTTTTTTTGTTTGTTTTTTTTTTTTGAAAAATTAAAAGCTTGCTCAGATTCAGTGTCCAGCTACTTAGATCTTCTTTGTTTTTTTCTTCTTCTCAGCTGGAGCGCAGTTACCAAAGATTCACAGCTTTCTATGCCAGCAGACACAGTGGGCGCAAACTGACGTGGCTCTACCATTTATCCAAGGGCGAGCTCGTCACCAACTGCTTCAAGAACAGATACACTCTACAGGTCAGACAGCATTGTGGAACATTTTTAACAACAAAAATAGAGCATTGTGCATGGAAATTTAATTGAAAAGTGATAAATATCCAGTTTTGTGACATTAGTGTTCAATACACCAGACTGAAAAGCAAAACCTTCAGTGCAGTTTTATTACAACGCTGTATCTCTTTAGTGAAAAACAATTTAGCAGCTCATTGCTTTTGCTGCTTTCCTCTTTTTTTTTTAATAACACTTAAAAAACATGAAAACCCTGACTTTGCTACAGAAGTGAATACAATTCCCTGTTGCACTGTATTTCCCTTTTGCACGGTTTAGTCGCAAATCACACTGTAATCAGAGAGGAAGAGATGGGCCTGAGACAGACATTGTCCACAAACACATTATATAAGGTGCATCCCAAATCACACGCTATTACACTATTCTATACCATTGTGTAGTAGAAATAGCATGAGTAGTGTATTCACACTGAACATTCCAGAAAGAAGAAGCGCAGTTAAAGTACCCGGATGTTGCATTTTATTCAATGCGGGACGTTGAACACTTCATGCACTCACCGCTTTTCAAAGACATCTTATAAATGTCTTTTAAATTGGCTCACATGGGGTGATTTATTTTATCTTAAAACCGCGCCATATTCTGATCAAGCTAGAAGCGTCACATTAGGTGTGTTTTACGTCATTTGCTATCATCTGGGATACAGCTTACATACACTTTATAACTTTAATGTTCTATTTCAGATGAATCTGCCCTTCTAAAATGAATACATTAGACATAAGGGGACGTAGTGTAAGTGCATAAGCTATAGTGTAAGCTATAGTTTCTTATAGGCTCTTTCTGGGTTAAGAAAGAAACAAAAGCTCACACACACGATCTTTTCACACTGAGCAAAATGGAACCGAATGTCACAAAGTTTGAGATTCACATTTATTTCTAGAAACAATTCGCCAAAAGAATAAGAAAATATTAAGCTTGAAATTAGTAAGAAAATGTCTAGAAATAGGTTTAATCATTTTATGTTCAGTTCCTTGTAATCTTATGATAGGAAAAGCAACAGCAATTTGGCTATATTTAAGACACTGTTGTTTGATGGGATGTCATTTTTCAATGTTTTAAAGTCGAACTAAAAAAAACAACTGAGATACACAGATTTAATCCATTTCATAAAATGTAAGATTTTTGTATTTGATGTGTTTGAACTATTCAGTCATATAATACTTATACAGATGTTTTGATTTGTCTTGCTTTTTAGGCATCCACCTTCCAGATGGCCATTCTGCTGCAGTTTAACACAGAGAACAGCTACACTGTTCAACAGCTGGCTGACAGCACACAGATTAAAGTAGTGAGTAGCAGAGCGTTACATCCGCAGCAGAGTCACTGGTCCGGTCAAGCTGTATGATGTTTCTGTCACTATCGGATGTGATATTCATAAACTAACAAAATAGAGCAGAAAATTGACCAGGCAGAAAGTTAGAACCAAAGTGTATGCTAGAAATGATTAATCAACCAAGTGTATAGTTTTATTCTAGAGGAAAGTAAAGAAGATGCTGTTTATAATGAAATAAAGAATCTGTAGATAAAATAAGTGAAATGTTACACAGGGTTCGAACAAGGTGCTTACTTTGGCTTTTTAAAAAGTCATTTTTATGTTGTACGGCCAAGTAAGAGCTTGAATTATAAAAAGTCAATAAATCCAAAATAATTTTTTTAAAGTATTTATACAAATTCAAGTTCAATACAAATTCTTTCACACAAATGATGACACATCACTGTAGCTCCTAACTTGACCTCTTGAAGGCATAACTTCATGACCACCTGCCTTCCTAATATTGTGTTGGTTCCCTGTTGCTGCCAAAACAGGCCTGACCCGTCATGCACTTTGTATTCTGACCCCTTTCTATCAGAACCAGCATTAACTTCTTCAGCAATTTGACCAACTTTAGCTCATCTGTTAGATCAGACCACACGGGCCAGCCTTCGCTCCCCACGTACTTCAATGAGCCTTGGCCACCCATGACGCTGTCGCCGGTTCACCACTGTTCCTCCCTTGGACCACTTTTGATATAGACTGACCACTGCAGAGGGAACACCCCACAAGAGCTGCAGTTTTGGAGATGCTATGATCCAGTCGTCTAGCCTTCACAATCTGGCCCTTGTCAAACTCGCTCAAATCCTTACGCTTGCCCATTTTTCCTGCTTCTAACACATCAAACATGAGGACAAAATGTTCACTTGCTGCCTAATATATCCCACCCACTAACAGGTACCATGATGAGGAGATCATCAGTGTTATGCACTTCACCTGTCACTGCTCATAATGTATTAACCATTTATGACCCTTGACATTATTGGGGATTTAAAAGTACTTCAGAACTTAAAAAAAATACACATAATCTCAATCCCAAACAATGTAGATAACAATCATGATTAACGTTTGCAATTACTAGATCACCATTAACAATAAAAGTGTTTTGTTTGTGATAAAGTTATAAATGGTGTAAAAAAATACGGTATACTCTAATAAAGACATTAGCGTCATAGAACTAGAAAAAAATATTGAACTAGAACAATATTTCAATTAATGTTTATTATTATGAACTGAATTATCAAATAAAGGTGAACAACAATAGAAGCACGGGAAATAAACGATTATTACAGTAATGTACAGCTCTCAGAAATGCATCTGTGAATGCGGGATGACTTGCAACAACTGCAAAACACTTTCAGTAAAAATATAAAGCTGGTTGATTTGACCCCAACACCATACAAGGGTTTTTAAAAAAGAAGGAATAAAAAAAAATTTTAGAGACTTTTCCTACTCCTTACTGAGTCAAGCCTGTTATTTATTTCACGTTTTCTTAAATTTGTGTTTGTTGTGTTTATTTAACAGGATATTTTGGTTCAGGTTTTGCAAATCCTGTTGAAGTCCAAGTTGCTGGTAAGTGGTCAAGCTTTCTTTTCATTTAAATATGTGCCCTTTTTACTTTAAGAAAAGTAGGACATTTTGCTAAGATATGGTTTTAGCACACAAGCCTTCAAAGATACAGATTCAGTCGCTGTTTATGTCAGTGTTATAATGTGAGATTATGACAGTGGTGTCACAGAAGGGGTTTTGGAAATCTCACAGCTGGAGTGAATGTACGACAGGAGAAGCCATTATATTTAGAAGTGTTTATGATACGAACGCTGAAAGTGATGTTCCGTGGTCAGTCTTATCCTATATCCTTATCCTGATCCTATATTTTTCGCAGGTTTTGGAGGATGAGAATGCAAACGTAGATGAAATGGACTTTAAACCTGATACACTCATAAAGCTTTTCCTGGGCTATAAAAAGTAAGTCTCTTCTCAAATGCCTGATATATATATATATTTTTAATCTAACGTCTGGACATTCATGTCAGCTTATTCACATGAGGCCAAAGAAACTGTATCTTCTCTCCGTGGTGACAGCAAGAAGTTGCGGGTCAACATCAACGTGCCAATGAAGACAGAGCAGAAACAAGAGCAGGAGACAACACACAAAAACATCGAAGAGGACAGAAAACTCCTCATACAGGTGAGGAGAGACGATGCCTGCTGATGCATTTCATATCTTTCCTCCTTGAAGCAACTCCCACGGTGTTGTTTGTTTGTGTAGCTAAGTGGGATTTGTTGACAGGTGGAAGAAACACACTCAGGTGGGCGAGCTGTGACTAATGCCGGGTTCACACTGCACGGTTTTCAAAGTGGTCAGAGCACCGTTGTTTTGCACACTGTACGACTATCTAGGGTAGCATTCAGTCACCCTGCACGATGGATCGGTGACGGGAGGTTTACACACTGCATGACTTCACAATAGGAAGAATCGCCGACAGCTCTGTCTGGTCCGCAAACCGGTGTTTCACAACCGAACGTACGCCAGAAATAATAAGGAAATAACATATCACATGTGAGATCAGAGTTCTCGCTCGAGACTGGAAATGGACGTTCGGGATCCAAATGGTCAGTGCGTGGAACAGGGATTGTGCGTTCTGCATGATTGAACAAATGAATAACTTTGCAATGTGCTGCTGCGGCTGGTCAAGCAAATGTTTCTGCTTTATTTCTGTTTGACGCTATTATAAAGCTTATTTATTCTGATATAACTATATTTAAGAGGTTTTCTTCTGAGAAAAAAACCTATAATCTCTATTACACTATAGTATTGTGCTTCAACCGATGCCATGCTTGCTGATATTGTGGTCTATAACTCCTGCCCGCTGCCCTGTATCTCGTTCTCTCATTGGCTGTAGGTCATCTCCTTTCACACAGCACGATTTTGCACTGCGTTCATCGGCGTCTTTGGTAATTCACACTGCGCGATTGTCATGAGCTTCGATTTTGGCCGTTTGTCAGCGACTTTGCAAATGAAAATCAGGGCTAAAACCATGCAGCGTGAACTCGGCATAACACAACTCAATAGAAATGTGCTTTCACTCACTTCACAATCAGGCCATCCTTGTAGATTATGATTACATACGGAGGGAATTTTTTCTTTAAAAAATGGAAGTTTGGGATTAGGATAGAGTGGACTTGGATTTATTTCTGGATGAAAGTTATAGAAAGAAGTAATCACATTGGGATAAGTCACATTGGGACATTATTAGCTTAGTAAAAAAAAACAAAACAAGCATGTCTTTAGCCCTTACTCACTATTTTCCAGCAGTGTTCAATGTTGTATTAATGACCATAACACAGACCCTAGAGACAGCAGACACTGGACACCAGAGTGCAGTGTAAGGTATACAGCACAGTTACAGCAAACACTTAGCTTGGCTCGTATTCACAAGATGTCAGCCTGAAAGTTTGAGGAAAAATCTGATGTGTTTAAGCAGAGTGTACAGATGAGGAGGTAAGAGAGCTGGACAGACTAAATTATTAAAGTGCTGCTGCATCACTTTCTGGAGGTAGCCACACTCTGGCTGTTACCGCTATGAGCAGGCAGAAGAACAGCATTGTGGGTATTGTAACAACCATGAGATTGACATGTCACTCAAAAAGTCAACTCAGGATTACAACAAATATTTTGGATATCATTAATGAGCATGTGATGATTTAATTATTCTTTAATGTGCAAGTAGGTCCGAGTGAATGTCTCCTTGAGGACTAAATTCTAATAATGCCTTTGCTGTTACCAGGGTTATAGTAAACAACTGGTACATAGATTATAGAGACAATTCTAGGAAGTCATTCATTTCTTGGTTTCTCTCTCGCTCTCGCTCTCTCTCTCTCTCTCTCTGTCTGTCTCTAGGCTGCTATCGTCCGAATCATGAAGATGAGGAAGGTATTGAAGCACCAGCAACTCCTTGCAGAAGTGCTAAATCAGTTGTCATCACGCTTCAAACCTCGAGTCCCTGTCATCAAGGTTAGCCGCTACACCTTAACACATCTCCTCTGAATTAAAAATGCTTTAAATGCTTTATGGAATTCGGTACTGAAGTTAAGCGTGTTTGTCTTCTAGAAATGCATCGATATTTTGATAGAGAAGGAATATCTGGAGCGTGTCGATGGCGAGAAGGACACCTACAGCTACCTGGCTTAAACAATTCTTTCTAACATCCGACTCGAACATCATTCCCGAAGCCTCTTGGCTTTCATTAAAAAGGGATGGACACTGGAGCTCCCTTTAAACCCAGGGGTTTAACACTGCTGTTCTCCTGAAGTCTCGGCTCAGACGCTCAGGATCTCCATCGCCGTTTCCATCTGTAAATAAGCCGCCGTACCCTTAGTGAGACCTGACCTGGCTTCAGGGTTGCATGTTTCTGTCTCTCATCTGGAAAAAAAAAAAAAAAAAAATCATAGCTAATTAATTTAATAAGGAATTAAATGACTTTGGACTGACTTTAAAAAGGATTATTATTGCATTTAAAGAAGAAAAATCATGAAATCTGGCGGCGCTTTATGAATATATTTGTTAAATCGGCCCTTGTAGAGTTGTGTAAGCAGCCTTTATCCGCTCCATCATTTGTATAGTGTGGTTTGTTTTATAAATGTCATGAATAAACTTTAAATTTTCTGTAAGTTGTCTATGTGCTCTTTCCAGCAACTGAAACCTCATCGCCAGGCATATTGCGTCATACTCGTGCGTTTCCACCAGTATTTCAACTTGCTTTTGAAGAATCAGAATCAGCTTTATTGCCGGCACTGTGGGTTTTACAATTCCGGAATTGTCCTTGGTGTATTGATGCACAACAATAAGAAAAATCTAAACATAGAAATCTAAGAATTTTAAGCAAGGTTAACTGTGTAGAAAGTATAGATAAATATATACACTGTGTAATTGTGCAGTATTTTGTTGTATAAAAAAGTGAACCAGTGCACACAATTAAATTACCAATGCTCCAGTCAGTGCAGATGGAACCATTAACTGTATATTAATTGTACATTAGCGACCAGTGCAAAAACTCGCACTTTGAGGTAGGAAGGTAAGATAAAGGCACAGGTGCTGTATGGCTGTCTGACTCGTGTGCGTTAATGAACACAACAAAGGACGTTTTTGCGTTAATGTCCAAGTAGGCAGATAGGAGGCCATGGTGCGTCCTACATGGTTACCAGATGAAGAAAAACTATAATGTATAATGTATAAAAACTATAATAATCTAATCTAATCTAATCTATCTGCAGTCTATCAGGTGAACTGTAGAGCAATTTTCATCCATCTATCTCTCCAGTTTCTGAACTGCTTATCCTCACGGGGAACTTACTAACACTTATCTCGGGGGACTAAGAGGGCATCCTGGGTGGGTTGCACAGTCACACAGTATAAACAATTTAGAGATGCCAATCAAGCTACAGTGCATGTCTGGGGGAGGAAACCAGAGTACCTGGAGTAGAACATGCAAACTCCATGCAAGATTTGGGAATCAAACCCTGTAACCCAGAGATGTGAGGCAAACATGCTCACCCCTCAAGTCACTTGTGTGTTGGTAGGATTTATATGGAACACCCATTTAAATTGTTAAATTTAAACCATTGTTCTGAACATTGTCAAAGGTCAGATCAAGGTCAAATATCAAATTATTGCTATTATGATGTCAAATACATTCTGTCCACTGAACATCTCCTGTTGAAGATATAATCCATTCAGTGCAGACGTCTTAATATTAGAGCACTAAAAATATACCATGGGTGTGTTTTATCATCCAGTTCAGAAATGTGTGTTAATAATAGTCTGTAATGGATATAGCAGGAGACTTGAGCTTATTTTAGTTTTGTTTATTACTTTTAACAATATTATCTGTAAACATTAAAAATCAGCACCTTGTACAATCAGAGGCAGAGAGAAACAGAGTGGTCACAAACCCTCAGGGAAAAAAAAAAACCAAAAAGAAAAACCGACTGAAAGACGACTGAATGTCTCGAGAGAAACATGCTGGTGAGGAGGCTATCAAACTCACGCTGAGAAAACCATTTGAATTTTACTTGGCAAATCACAGCAAAGATTTTTTTCTTCTTAATAAATTACAGAAAAGCCAAACCTGCTTACAGAGTCTAGAAACAGCGACAGTTAAATATCTTCACGTGTAGGTGTAGGGTATTAGAGGCTGATCTTATTGCTGTGGTTTTAGCACAACTTCTCATAGCCATACTCAGCGGGACTGATTTTCATGGGTCATCCAACATGTCTGGACACATCTTAGCAAGGAGATAGCTGCACCTCTGGTGCGTTATGTACCGTGTTTTAACTTATTTATACAGAACCATGTTCACCTTAATACACTGTTGATTTCACACCGTTGGATTAGCACCATTTATCTTTTAATCTCCAAAATAAAAGCATCCCAGTAACATTAAACATTAAGGGTTGCATAAGAATCATTTATTATACTGTTGCATTATTGATTACCATCACTGACATAACCCAGTCATCTTGAATGCAGGGACATTATTACAATGTGGACAATAATATTCTGCTGATTTATCCCAGGTGTAGAGCTTTTTATTCTCACTGACCAACACATTAGATCTGAAATGATATTCATAGATTTGTTTTTGAGTGTGAGGTTAAGATTAAACCTATTCAAATCCAGTCAAAAGGCTAATAAAAGCTTAATAATAAATATAAGAACTTTCATATTGGTAGGTTGTCATTTCCAACACACACACAAAAAAAAAATTCTGGCTATGTATCACAACCTGTATTCTAGTAAATATTCATTACATCTCAGTGCACGCAGTAGATGAAGTTTTTAATCACTGAAAGTAAAAGCGCCATTCCATCAGTTAAGTGACTTCATGGCTCGTTACTCTATTCTTAATCTTTTACTTTAAAATCCCAGTTATAAAAATATACACATATATATATATATATATAATCTAAGCAGATAACACATTTTACTCTCTGTGATGTCTCAAAACAGAACAAAAACAAATGATATAAACGACTAGCATCCGCTGCATCAGGGCAAGGACGAGTCTCTTGCACTTCCCTAACATTTAACCATCCAAAAAAAAAAGGTGGTCAGTTAGATCTAATCGATGATCAACAGTATAATAAATCATGAATCCATGCTCAACCATAGCAGCCAACCATCCAGAAAACAATACACTGTTTTTTTTTTTAGAATAAATGAGCATGTTATTGACTGATTTGTGCTCTTATGTGATTTTTTTTTTTTTCTTAAATAAGAAAATAAAAAAACAAAAAAAACAAAACAAAACACAGTGCCAGAACATAGTGGATGACCCAATAATTAACAACAGGAAGACCTTACAGACTGTCCAAACTGTCCATTTCCTTCCTACAGTGATGGTCTGGCAAAAAAGCTGCTCATAAAAGTTGTGGAGATTTTCGAAAATAACAAAAACAAACATTGAAAAAGTTCCCTGATCCTGATTTCTACTCCATTTGAAATCTTTGTTCATGCATACAACAAACTCAATACACAAATCACCAACATTTTAGGACACCTAAACAGTTCAGTGTAATTTCAAGGCACCGCAAGTTAGATTACTTTATCTATCCATGTTTTTTGTCCTTTTTTTTTTTTTTTAATACTTACTTTTTTTTTTAATATATATATATATTTTACAGAAACTGGATGCACTTGGCACTCCAGAAAGTACATGATAACTCTATAGATGCTTGTGATGACAGACAAGCAGAGAAAGTGACTTTGGTTTTTCAAATGGATCAAAAACACCTCAACTTGATGAAGACCTGTGTAGCATAGTGAGAGTCCGGTTTATTAGGCAGGGCTGATTTATACTGACCCATCAAGATGCATGTAAGCATGTATGTGAAAAGATTTATGGGTAATTTGAAAAGGCGGCGGCGCTGGGAGTCAGGTGAACTCTGGTTGGTTGAGCAAAGAAGTGTATCCGGGAGCACTGAGACAAGACCCAAACCAGAAGAGAAGCTGAGCAGGTTTGAGGATCGGTTCACAGATAATGTATGACGTAAAACAGGCTTGCAACACAGTACTGGAAAATTCTCAAATCTGATTGGGCAGAAGTGGATTAATTAAAAACTAATAGCAGCTCTGAGAGCAGTATGTTTAATATTACTTTATAACACACTTTAAAATAATCTTAAAAATATGAAATGTTTAATATCATGATGTTTCATGTAAGGAGACATTAATGTAACATTTATGGAAGTTGAAGTGAGAATCAAGTTGTTTCTTTGTTCCCCTTTACACTTTCGGTTTCTAGCAGTGTTCGTTTTATTACCTAAACAGGCTGGTGTCTATAGACTGTTTATAGCTGCTGCAACATAAATGATAACAGGAACATGTTGCAGATAAATTTCAAATGGTCATCATTAGCAAACTGCAGTGGTATAAGAGGAATAAAACGCTTTGGGACATGCGGTCATTGGAAAATAATCAACTTCAGGGTAGTAACAGTAAATCCAGGCAGCATTACACCACTCCAATGTTCATTATTTCCTACAACAGTATATCCCTAACTGTTGGGTACACTATTTTATATAATGATTATCTACAAATTACAAAATGAGAGGAACAGTGAAATAAGAACAATGTGGGTTTAGATTTAAAAAAAAATGGAAGCATAATATTGTCACAAATCTGAAAAGTACAGTATTAACAGCAAAAGCACTTCATCCAGTCCAGTACTTTGCTGCTTCTGTTCTACCGTAAAATCCAACAATTCTTTTGTTTGTTTGTTTTTTTGGACATGAACCACTGACCCCAGGACCGAACAACTATTATTAATAATTGTAATTATCTGCACAGAATGTCTGCAGTTTCGCAAACCCAGTATAAATCAGCCCATATACAGATTTAGTACCTAATAAACTGGTGCTGAACCTGTAGTTTACTGACAGTTTGGTCCAAAGGTTGAAAGACATTGACTGGTTGCAATAAAAATAAAAATAATAATAAAATAATAATAAAAAAAAAAAAAAAGTAGAAAAAACTATAATAAAAAGTTCGGTTTACTGGAAAACAAACAGCCCATTAGACAGTGACTGATCTCTACTAAACTGGAAGCTGTAAACAAGTGAATATTCAAGTTACTGTCAAAACGTGAATTCCCAGAGTAAGCCTGTTGGTCAAGAAAAACAATGACAGAAAGACCGAAGTGTAAAAAACTACTAGAAATATCCAAGTTGGCAGATCACCTTGTCCTATAAAAGCCAGTTTTGAAACGTATTGAAACGGCATGTGGAGAGAAAATTCCTGAAGAGTGTAAGGCATTTGTTCCAGAGGTAGACGGATTCATGAAATTTCCATTTCACGTTCGATGCCCACGTACTTGAGAGCGTCTGCTTGACTATATCTAAAAAGGAGGAAGGAAATACAAACACACGCACAGATAATGAATAATAATGTACAGATATATGCTGCGTTTTGTTTTGTTTTTTTCTGCACAAAAACGTTTTGCTTATGTAGTGTGGTGAGACGTTCCGTCATATTATCGGCCGGAGAAACCCTCGTTTGAAACATGCACTGCTTTCTAATGATTAAACACATCTGCATGTCTAAGATGCAGTGTAAAGAAAAAAGTTGAAGCCATCACTGACCTATAGTCGAAGAAAAGCTCCTCCCCGGTTTGTATGGCTCTCTTGGCAAAAATGCCTATTCGGTGATCCCCGTTAACCATCATAACTAAACAGGAGAGGGGAAAAAAACAATGAGGCAAGATCACATGCTTGATGTCTTAAGGTTATTTCATTAATTTTGCAAGCAGATATCATTGTGCAGACTGCACGTCAACATCAGCACACACTAGCCTTTAAAATATGAGGCTCAAAGACGGTTCCATAGTCAAACTGAAACCAGTTTAATCAATAACACTCTACCCCTGCTACATTAACTTTAGAGCTCCAGCAAGACTAAAGAAACACACTTGAGATTTTGGATATTTGGAGTTAGAGGAACACTGTACATTCGAATGTCTCACCTTTTGCATAGCAGTTGGGGTTGACGGAGTGATTGGCAAACCTGATCTTGTTGCCTTTCCTCGTCGCATCAACAACAAAATCTGCAGGACAAAAACAAAAAAGTTATACAGACAATGTATAAGAGCATAAATTTGCAACATGAGATCGGAGGAATCGACCTACCATTGTTGAGGTTGAACAAGAAACTACACATGTATTTGTCATAGACCTTTCCTCTGCGGTCAGCCTCATCCTGGGAGATGATCTACAGGAAACAGAAATAAGAAGAAATAGTGAACAAAAAAACTCCTAATACGTGTATATGGAGTTTATTTAGACTGTTGTCAGGAACTGCTCAAACACCGCAACATTACAGAAATCACACCGAGTTGTGGGATTGGAGTTTGAAAAGATTGTTTGTATTTTCCTCCATTTCATTTCATGGTGTAACAATGCGAACACTGAACCAAAGGGTTTACCGATCTGTTTTATAGATGTTACCACTGGGGCTACACAAGAGAAACTGGTCTTGAAATAAGTTCAAGAAGTGATACCAAGTATGCTATTATTTCTACTCAAACTATTTAACGTTATCATTGTGCACAATAAAAAACAACCAACATAATTGTTCATGCTAATTATTGAGAAATTATTTTTTCCATGAAGTGCATAAATTTTGGTTTTGCCCCAAAACTATTTCAGATGCTTTATAGATCTATGATGAATCTTTTATAAATACACCCTACATTTAAGATTTGGCCACAGTAACAATTGTTGTAAAATGATATTGGAGGAGAAGAGTGCTGAATGCAAAGGCATTTGTCATTACAATTCTCAAGTAGGAATAAAAGGTTCTCATTAAAAATGTGCCATTATGTGCAATGTATTTTAAAAGTTATTTATATCCATAGCAGAAATTTGTTTTTAAATAAGCACCAACGGTTTCTCCATGTTCTCAGTGTTTTCCAGCATTTGACCCAAGAGTGGCTGGTTGTGTGTTTTAGCTTGCCATTGTTATACCCTAAGGACCTAATCCCCACCAATGACTGTATACAAGACTGGACAACATGGCACAACGTGATGAAAATGAAAGTCACCATGTTGACAGATTTTGAGAAGTTGGTCAGAATTGGAGGAAGAGGCTACAGAATAAAAGACCTTGAAGGCAGAGTACAACAATAGGCATGGCCAGTCAAACAGTAGGTCCATTCTAGTGCACCGATGTAGGTCACGGACATGTTGGTTTGAGAGCTAAAATATTTCAAAGTGGCAAGTACTGTTAATAATTAATTATTACATAAATGAAGCTGGTAAAGTAGCTAAAGCAAGGTATAAACTGATAATATTCTGGTGAACTGCAGTCAAAATTTACCCTACCTTATTTTCACCTGGCTCTGATATTTGCAATAATTTACTCATCTGAAAGGAGAAGTGAGCTCTCCAACTTTTCGTTGTTGGTTTAGTTTCATAAAAAAAATAAAAAAAATAAACAAAAAATACAGGAGAGTTTGGCTAACCTCAACAAGCTATTTGAGTGTTAGTCAAGGTCAAACTGTCAAGTTCATGTAATCATTTTGTTCACACAATAAGCAACATCAACCACCCCAGAAAATCATTCAGCTGTATACAGTATGCAGTCATTGATCTGTGCACATGCGCGCGCGCACACACACACACACACACACAGCTCAACAGCATTAGAACCATAAACCCGTCTTCTGTTCCAACTCTACATGATGTGCTCATCACTGTTAAGGTTACAACATAAAACCTTTTTTGCTTTTAAAAGCTCTCACCTCTCCACAGTACTCTGAAATGAACTCATTCTTCTGGACTGGCTCTTTGATAAAAATGCCCCATCCTGCCACGTCAGACGGTGCCAACAGTAAATGCTGAACAGAAACAGGAATGAATCACAATAAATAATGTGACTGTGTGAAGATAATCACATAATCTTGATATCCTTGCTTATACCATGGTTTTCAATCATTCAGAATCATCATAAACAGATGTGATATGAAGTCTTTTGCATTTTGAGGAATTGTGGTCGTTAAACTCGAGTACAAATATATTTAAAAAATTTTTTTGCACCTTCTTGGCACCTCTCTGAATGCTGCAGTTTTTGCACGAGACGTTTTTGCTGTCCCAGTGATCAGCAGCTCCGCAGGTGAGACAGAGGTCGGGGTCGCACTCACGCACAGCCAGGTAACATGGACACTGCTTTGTGTTGCACTGAGCCTTGCAGCGGCAGCCCGGGAAACGGTTCTGGCCTGCACACACATCATGGCTGATGAAAACAACTATCTGCAGCAGAATAGAATCTCGAAGCATGAAGTGTTGTAAAAGCTTAAACAGCCCATTAACGGAGTATTTTTAGTATAGCTAATTGTAACAAAAACATTTAGCAGTGCAACCCGTTAGAATATGCTACAAGATGTTGCAAACAGGGTGGCCTGTTTTTAAAAGGATGTAAAATTAACAATTTCCCACAAATCTGCTTTAAAGCAATTTACCCAAATAAATAATGGAAGGCATGTGTGTCAGTTTTATAAGCTGTTTAAATGTTGACAACTTTTAAATGTAAAATTGTAAACAGACCCCAGAAGATTTGGTTATATAGGTCTTGATAAAGCGTGTGCATGTTTATACTCACACTCTGAGCTGCACTGGCAGAACTTCTCACAGAAGTTTTGAGCAGTGACGCATGGGCAGGAGCTGTCACATGGTTGCCTCGGGTGGTCACATGGCTGGTAGTTGTAGACGTGATTGGAGGAACCATCTGTGAGAGGAAACAAGATTTAAACCTTATCCAACATAACAACCCATCATTTCTGTTTATGGTACACTCGTCTTGATGTTGCACTGCACTATACTTATTTACAAGCCAGCTGCACTGATTCATTAAATCATGTATTAACGTAAGGTTGTGTGAATGAGGAATCTGTCTTAATAAAAAAAGGTCGATTATGTGACTAATATAATGAACAAAAGCTTCACATAATATTGGAAGGGAAGAGAGACACCACTATAATACAACAAACAGTGCTTTTCTGAAAAACCATGTCTTCTGCTATACTTTGGCAAACTGAAAACTATTAACTCCAAACCACAAAGTAGTTCCATGCGAATGAATAAAAAATACAAACCTTTCTTTAGTTGAATTTTTCGACAGTGTGTGGCCCACAACCTATGACAGATACAAAAACTTTTACTTTCAGTGGAAACAACACAGGTGAATCAAAATGAACAAAAGGAGGCAAATGCAAGCATCTTCATTTGAACATGCCTGTGTTTCCTCTTCTTCTTTCTTGGAGGTGTGTCTTCATCTTCAGCAGGTGCACGTGCAATGATGCTGGATTCCTTTACCCTGAATTCATACACCTAGCAAATAAATTGAAACAAAAAAAAGAAATTACAAAATACGGATAGCAGATGATTCTTCAAAATAAGCCACATCTGGATTCACTGTACTGTCCTACACACCTGTCTGCAGGTCTTGGAGCCAATGAGGCGAGCAATGGCACAGAAGTTGTCATAGTAAGTGCCAATGAGTACACGGAAAAGGGAGGCCTCTGCTCCGCTCCAGTCTACGTTCTCGGGAGGATCAGGAATCTTCAGTTTCACTGGAGTCTGGCAGCGGGAATTCGCCTCTACACACAAACCAATATAAAAACTTACAGAAGGTGCATAGACAGACCAGGCTTAGAGAAACATGTCAGCTGCTACACCTGATGCTTAACAGTCATTGGGTGTCTGCCTCTTTAACGCAACAGAATATTTTCATGTCATTCAAAGCATCAAGCCTACTGAAAAGCGCAAAATACAGTAGTGCCCTGTTTTACGTCGATTCCGACTTTACATCGCTCGTCCTTAAATATTACATTGAAAAATTAAATCCGATTTATGGCCCTTTACACAACCTTACGTCAGTCCCTCCGTTGCATGGTAACAATGAAAAATGGCTAATAAAACCAAAGTGAACAAAATTCTTTTTATAAAATAGGAAAATACATATATTCAATATAAAAATAGCACTGACACCCCACAAAAAATATTAGAAAGTCATAGTGTCATTATAGGGAACATATACAGAACTTTATAGGGGCATTTCCAACTTACGGCGAAAATCGACTTACGTCCCGTCTCTTGGAACCAATTAACGACGTAGAGCGGGGTATGACTACAATTTTTCAAAAACATTTAAAAGCTTTAGGGTTCTAAGGTTTTAAAGTAATTCCAGTAAGAGTTAAAGAAATAATCCCAAATAGCTTTACTAATGTGTATGCTATGATATCAGGTCCTCTTGCTTATTAAACTTCCTTCATACTAATTGTAGTCTGACGTATTAGAATGGGAGTTTACTTAGATTATTCCCTCACACCTGAAGAGCTAGTGGTCTCTTCCTTCTTGTCCTCGTCATCTTTATCATTGCTGTCGTTGGTGTCTGTCCCTCCCTCTCGGTCGCTGTCCGTGTCTTTAGTCTCCGTGTTCACGGTTGGTGTGCTTGGCCTGCTGCTGTTGGCAATTCTGCCTCTGCGTCTGGCTGCTGTACGCTTCAACGGGGTTTTTGCTCGCTCAGCCACCACACCAGCTGCATACTCCTTCACCATGCCATCCTGATGTGCATTTCAGTTTGTGTTGAGAATATTTTAATGTTTAAACAAGTGGATACATACAGAAACAGTTAACATGAATGGCCCCAGTTTTTTTTTACGTTTGTTATTTTCCCAATTTGAAATTTTTTCTCCAAGATTTTATTCTGGTTCTTAGCAGAACAACTAAAGAACCCACAATGTTTAATTTCAAGTTATAACATCAAACTAATTATATTTTTATATAGTACTTATTAGCATGTTTGGTCACTTGACACATAATCCTTAATATAATCCTTTTTTTAATAAACGTCTACTTAAATGTAATGACAGTCTATACAAAGAGCTGTTCTCTGAAATGAACGATCAGGAATAAAAAGATTTTTATTTATTTTTATAAGATTTATTGTATAAAATGATAAATAATGAGCCTAATACACATCAAAACTATGTTAATAAAAGCAGAATGAGACAAGCTTAAGAGCTTACTCTCCATTCAGATAAAGGGACAGAAAAATGAGTACCTGTCTACAAACATTTTGAGACCTTTGTAGGTCTAACATATCTAACTCTTACGTTGCTGTTTTGTCAGTTATTACATATAGTAGAACACTTAATATACCATTTACACAAATGTAGCTTTCTACTTTAATTGTAGATATTATACTTTAGGTAGAAAGAGGCAACAGCATATGAGCATGTATGGACATAACTAAATTGCCATTCATTTTCCTTACCTGAACCAGGTACATGTAGCAATCAATGCCACATGGCTTGCTGTCCACCATATTCTCCAAGTTCTTGCGTTTGTACGTGTTTGGAGTTGCATGAAAGGCTGTATGGAGAAGCACAAACGTCCATATTACAAACCTTTTCTTCATTTTTTTTTTATTTATTTTTTTATTGAGACCATGTGTGGGAACAGAACTGACACTCACGATGAAGAAAGCAGTCATATTTGAAGCAGCGCCTACAGAAGAGTGTATGGAAGGAGTGCAGGCTTTGCTCCCTCTGGACTGATTTGGCGTTTGGGCCGTCAATGTTGGGTGTGCACTCAGGAGGAAGGGTACCTGGGAGCTGTTGCTCAGTCAGCTCCTTATACCTGTACACAGTTTAAAGGGCAAAGCTTTATTTACCACCAAATATTTCACCTCTTCATGCTTGCCTAAGGTGTAAGAGTTTATATGTTGAGAAAAAACATGGGATCTGCCACCAAGATGTTGAAATCTATTAAGACATATTACTTGAAATTTGAGAGACTATTATTTACTCGGTTTAAAACATCCCAAACTAAACATCCGCAGCCACCGATCACATCATCTGCAGATTTAATCACATTTGTGCCAATTATTCTGTGTTCTACAGATTGGATGGTAGTGTATTATGCAAAAAAAAGTCTACTCATGTATACGTAGATACTTAACACATCTCTTTATTTCTACTAATGATACTGAGTTTACAGCATTGACATCAGTACAGCCAATCTGAACTAATACTATTGGCTATACTTGACCAGATAAAATTATTAGTTATCAGAATTGTCCGCACATTAAAATTTGTATGAAACCTTATTCACGATGGTTCACAAAACATAAGCAGATACAATCACAGTAGGATTCTAGGTAAACTGATTACTCTCTTAGTTCACTATTACATAAAAGAGCAACCGACCATCTTTAATATGGTGCCCGAGTACAGCAAAATGTTCATAATGAACCACTTTATACTAAACTAATGCTGAATATTAATGCTGCATGAACAAAACTAGTCAGTACTTTTGTATGATGACTTACTTTTCTTTGAGCTCTTCTGGTGATCCTTTATCAGGGAACATAGAAGAGATGGCATCAAAGATTTTATCGGTCGGGAACTTTTTTGGAAAGTCACTGCTTCGACCTGTGACAGGAACGACACCAACATGAACAAGTTTAGGAGCACATGACATTTTAGAGCGTAAAAACAGCACAAAGATAACTCTGATATAATTTCAGTGCCAGCGTATTCTCTAGAAATAAGCTTTGCATATAACAGCTCTGAGTACAACAAGAATGCACCAAAATTCTGTTTGCTTAGGGATAGAAAATAAATGTCAAATAAATGTAACGCTGTTTGTACTGGCTCTAAAAACCAGAACTACATGCTGGTGTAGTCTTGTTTAGTGTTTGCCCTGTTAAGCGTTTTGTGTTGCTGTAACTCAGCACTACATTTCCTGAACTGAAGCCATTGCCACAAGCCTGGTCTTAATCATGGACAAGCCTGAAAAATATGTACCTCACTTTAGCCTGCAGAAATAGCACAAACAAATGTAACACACATGATGTGCCGTTGATACGCAAAAATATATTTAATGTCTACTAATGCTCTTAATACAAAGTCATATGAAAATAAATAAATCAAGGCTTACTCTCCGAGTTAAGAAGCTGGTCCTTGCGAGAATCTTCAGCAATGTCTTTTGCATCACAGTTGTCTAGTTTGTAATCGTGCTGGTCGTCGTCTTCGTCATCATCTTCATTGTCGCTGTACTGATTGAGGGCATTCACCAACTCCACAAAGATCTCATCATTAATAAAGCCACATTCTGTTAAAAAGAAAGAAAAAGAAACAAAAACCACCATGAATATTTTGGGAATCCTGGCAATTGAAATTTGAGCATTACATCAGCGATGTTTACGTGCCTTTTTAATAACTACACAAATCATTTTATTGATTACTTAATCGAAATAAAAGCCTGTTCGTTTTAAAGGCCAATTTGAATTAAGTTTCTATCCAAACAAGAGACAGATAACCTGTTTTTAATAAGGCAATAAAATGGAAGCGTAATTACAGCATGAACCCTTGAATACAATTATTTTTTATGTTTCCTGTTACAGTAATAATGTTGCACAATTAGGGGCTATAAAAATAACTGGCACTACTATTTCTCTAAGAATTTGTTGATTATTATACTGACAATATCTTCAACTTTAAGGTAATCACAGACAATTCCACAACATTAAATGTCACTATAAAATGAATATAGGGGTCTGCAGCATAAAAATAATAAAACACTTCAGGACATGTTGTTATAGGAAAATAATCAATCTCAGGGTGCTTGAACAGGGTTGCATGAGGTGTTTGCTGCATTAATATTCAATAAATGTTTTATCATGGACAGGGACACTTTGATTGAATAATTTGTTAATACTTTGCATTATAGTATTATACATATAATATTTTGCATTAGCATTGCTTTCTCGGGTAAACGTGTTCTACAATGGTATTTACAGTACAGACAAAAAAAATATCATACCAGACCAACTGTCCTTACCATCCACTACTATGATTAAGAAGAAAAATATTACTTGACACAAACCTCTATCTCCATGAACCTTGCCATCGTAGTTTTTAATAAGCTCCTCAATAAAAGTGCCATCCTGGTCCAGGATCTCGTCTCCCATGTAAGGGATATTGTGCAAAACCGTCTCATCTTCAACCTACAGTAAAGTACCCTGATTAGGTCACAGAAGGTGTACACTAAATTGATTCTTTGCCATTTATGTACTTTACCATAAAATTTTGTTGGAGTGGTGACCAGGAATACATCACAGGCACGGACGCTACAGCATTCAGGGTTTTAAGAGGAATGACTTGTCTGGAGAACTCTGCAAATCCACTATCTACTGTGCACTGAAAAACAGGAGTCATTTAGAATTTTAAACACCGCTATATCACAATGTTACGTCTCGTTCGTTTGTTGAAAGAGAAGCTGAGTGCTAACCTCTCTTGTTCCACGTAATGAGCTCACAGGTGTCATGATGTGCACTGGCTGAATCCGCCGCAGTTTCCACTCCTGATTGAGAATGTCGGTGCGCTCTATAATCTTCTGTCGGTTGGAGTTGAACATGCTCTGTAGAAGATAAAAAAAAAAAAGGACAAAATGTGATCTGTGCCAGCACTGTTCCATCATTACCTACGTTCTTTTCCCCCTGAACATCAGCCCATGAATATAAAAGGACTCGTATTGCTTTACGCTCATGATGAATAAGAAACATTTTGGGTTTGTCTGGGTTGTCCTCTTTCCCTTCGTGAGTCCGGCTTGAATTTTACACCACCAATCAGAAACTGAACTGTTTCCAGATGTGAATTTCCGTGCATTTTTAATGATAATTTTTGCAGCACTTACAACGCTATTCAACAACTTTACTGTTACACATGTCTAGCAGCTGTTGTGCTCATGAAAGGGAAAGAAATAAATAATTCACAGAAAACTAGTGACAGACCCCTGCTGTCACCAGATTAGACCCCATGGGATATTTCTGCCTTCCAGCAATATTACAAAAAGAGTAAAATGCATTCCAACATCCCTAGAGGACAGACTTTTTGAAAGATGCATTTCTATGCATGCTTACTAGTTATTACTGTTTCTAAGTGATGGTTAGAGGAGTCCTACCTTAACCTCATCGGCTCTTCTGAAGCGTTTCAGCTGGCGTAAGCGCATGTACACGGACTTTACTCTCCTCCTCCAGCACACTGGGCCTTTCTCCGATTTCTTCCCAGTCAAGCCCATGGTTTCCCTGCAGAAACACAAGCACTGGTTTAAAGGAAAGATCTCAGTGCAACAGCAAGCTGTTCATGTCTGACCAAGCATACGGGGCGAGCTCCATCTTAGCAGAGGCAAGACGCGAAAGACGCTGACTAAGTGTGAAGCAACGCCAAAGCATTCACAAGTACAACAGTATGGGCGAGTTCATCAAGCTTAATCACTTCACAGAGACTTCTGCAGACAGTAACTAAAAAGTCAGAGCAACTGTTCTGTCTGTCACGGTTTTTGCAACTTTAAACAGAACCTTCAATGAGAGAATAGATTTATGAAGTTCTCCATCAAAAAAAAGAACACATTATTTTATTTTATTTATTAATAACCCCCACCCAATTTGCTCAAAATGGCAGCCTCACAAAGACATCCCAATGCTGCCTTCTAAACATGACAGTAAATTTTGGGAGCACAAAAATCTGTCTTTGTACACACTGCCTAAAGAGCTCTTTCCAAATGGAACAGGGGGCCGGGAATAATTAGAAGTTTGCAATATTGTTGTTTATACAAAAGCACTGCTAAATTCTCAAATCTGATGGTGGATTATTTTCAGCAGCTCAGACAGTAGTGCTGGCTGCAAGGAAAATAACAGGTTCATATTAATATGTTCATTCTGATCCAGGTTTATATTAATGTGCTTATGTTAATATATAATGATAATAATATATTAATTTAAGATGCTTTATTTAACACTCAAGGAAGGAGTCTCCAGTGCGATCACTTAATAATAGATTTCTTTTTTTTTTTCCAGTTTCAGTCTTAAGGATAGCAGTTGTTGGATTTTGTAGTTTCTCACCATTAAGCTGCAGTTATTTTCTAACTTGTTGATTATTTTCCTATAACAGCACATCTCATTTCTTACTTGGTATCTCACCAGTATAATCACGATGTTGAAAATCTGTCCTGTTCACTGATTGACTCTTCAATATCTATTGTTTTTCTTCCCAGTAAACATCCCAGTCACCTTCCCAGTCAGGTGATTAATTGTAGACCATGGGATGTCTATTTTATTTTTTTGCCTTGAACCATGTAGATATTATAAACATACCGGCAGATTCGATACGAATACACAGATCTGTTATGGAAGGTGTAAAGTGCATACAGAATCAGTACAATTGCACTGCGGCATCCTGAACTGTACAGACATTTGCATTTTTAAGAAAAAAATATATATATAAAACGTTGTTTGTTTGTTTTTTTAACCCCAAACTTTGGTTGTCTCCCTTCAGACAGATAAAATTACCCAGAGTTATTAGAAGCAAACTAAAAGCCAGATGGCAGTTTGCTGAAACAAAAACCTACCCAAAGGCTTTGGGGGAACATCACCATGGAAAATCCTTCAACATTATGAGATAAGCAGGTAACTTTGAACTCCAGGAAACGTCAAGGGCAAAAACAAATATCAGGCAAAACCAGATAATGTTATGTAATTAATGTCAGTGCATATGAAATGCTTAGGGAGCTCAAAATGAACAAAAGGCGCGTTAATGAAAGAGTAAAGATTTAGGATGGACTCCTAAATAGTGCCATTAAAGTCAAAGACAAATAAGAAAAGAATGTTTAAAAGAAAGAAGTAAGGTAATAAAAAAAAAAAAAGAAAGAAAAGAAAGTAAGTCATTTCAGCTTTAAGTAGTTCCTGGGTGAGTTTCTTCCTCCTTAACGCCACACTACAACATGAACTCACATGTTTCTGCAAACGTTGATAACCTTGACTTTTCAGGGCCCGTGTAGCTGGAACTTTTATCATCACTTCAAACGCACATTATTATCAAGTCAACATAATATTTAAGAAAAGCTTTTATTATGGAGATGATTAATTTTTATTGCTGACTAGCCTCTAAGTACTTCTGTAAGGTTACCTGGCTAGCCTGATTTAGCGACTACAGCTCTAATAACACGGCGCTCCCGTGTGTTCGTCATACCTTCAGAAGTCCAATCCACATGAAACTCTCAGCTATTCAGTGTTCAGATTGTAAACCAAGCCGTCGGGTGAAGATTAGCAGGTTGCTAAGCTAAGCTAACTCGGCTAACTGAGCTATGAACACTGAAAGAGGGGGGGGCGCTTCACCTCCAATACCGGCAAGCTCGCTAAACAAAGCCAACAAATCTCCTCCCAAACCCGGTTCCCTTTCCTGTCTCCCCGCACTCCGAGGCTCGTTATAGTGAATTCTGAAAGACAGAATTAAATTGAAGGTAAAAAATGAAATTGTCTTACAAATTGCAATATTTCCGTTGCTGTAACTATTCAAACCCGCTTTCTCTCCGCTCTCTCTAACTCCGCCCACTTTGGGGCGCTGCAGAATCAACGAGCGCCAAAACGAACGGACCAATCACAGCGTCCCACATTCAAGACGCTAACTATCAGGCATTTTGATAGGTAACATGATGCATTGGAACTGTCCAATCAGACACTGCTCTAGGTGAGGGGCCCGGAATGGGGGACATGTGGAGAAGTTCTCCTTTGTTCTTGGGTTTTTGAAAGAGCACAATTTTTGTGTATAAGTAAACGGACCCCTCACACGACTGGTATGATCTTTTTTTTTTATTTGTTCGCTTGTAATTCTGAAACAAACTGTGGCACCGAAGCGCTTTCGAGGCTGTTTTTATCTTGATAATTATACAAATAAAACGACCGGTTTTCATTTTAATAAATTGTATTATCTGTTTCTCATTGTTGACATGCACCTCTTGACATGTCAATATAATTTTACAACCCATTCGATTCATTTTTGGGATCATAGCGTCAATGTAAACATGTCAGTTTTTAGCCTTTAGACTCTTTGAACTTGGGTTCATCCGGTGTATTAGGCCCCGCCCATTTCCCTGACGTAACGGATACAACGACAAAGCGGTGTTTACGTCACTCTGCTGTCGGAAGTGGATTCCCCTTTAGTTGTCGTAAGAAGCTTTTTAGGAAAATTTTTCTTTCCTTATTCTAAGATAATTACGTTAGGGAAAAACTAACTGCGTCTAGCTAATTAATTAATCTAATGCATCTAATTAGTCCAGATGGTGAATCTCTTTAATATATTGTTTAGTTGACCAAATATTGCCTAGAAAGAATTACATTATTATTACTATACATTATTATTATTATTATACATTATTATTTTCAAAAATACTGGAATATTGTTTCAAAAATGTATATACACACCTCATAGGCCAAACCAGAGATGCTCCGGTTTATGAAACGCATCTGAAATCTATAAAAATAGTAAACTGGTAAAAATAGTAAAAAGAAACTTTTATTTCTCTTTAATGTAAAGGGTCTAACGCAAAGGTTTTATTTGTTGATTAAAGACAAAGACGGTCCTTATACGTTTACTAGAATTTGAATATTTTCCATGCACGTCTTGTATGTTATGTAGAAACATCTGATTTGAGCACATTGGATACAAAAGCCCAGTGTAAATGTAGACTCTGTATGCCCCATCCCTATAGCCTCAAAATTTTGATTCCAGGCTTCTGCAGGAAGTTGGCTATCTTGTCTAATAAAGCAAGTCAGTAATCATTTTCTCCAATTTACCATAAGATCTTTACCAAAATATCCATATTTCTTGAAATAATAAGAAATGGACTAATGAGTCCAAAGCATGGTATTCAATGAACAATTATATGTTATTCATAGGGGTGTAGAAAGCTGAGGGCATCTTGTAGTAAAGCAGATATCAGTCCAAATACTGGGTTTTAAGCTTCTCAGTTGTAGTGGCATGTATTAACACACTATTTGACTGGTAACACATTAATATTATTCAATACTGTATTCATATTGATAATGAGGGCACATCCTTCTGATAAAGTCAGGCTTTTTACTGAACCAGCAAAGGTCCCAGTTTTAGCATCTCTCCCTCTAGTCCAATCTTATTGAAAAGGACAGACTATAAAAAAAAAAAAAAGACGACATCCATTTGTTTCCCCTTTTCCAATGTTTTTATTTAAAAAGATTTTGAAAAGAAATCTAATAAACAGTGCTTTGGAATGAACAGAAAATTCTGCTTTCAGAAGCAATCCTTACTGCTAGATCAGGTCAGACACCTGCGGTCTGCATTTTTTCACATGGCACGCTCAGAGTTTCTTTCTTTAGAGTTCGTCTTTCTTCTGTGATAATTTTGTTGCATGTTCTTCTATGAATTTGCTTAAACTCTCCACGTTTCTTTCACCACCTGAAAATTGAATGGGATTCTGCTTCTTGCTGCTGGGGGCAAAGTATATTGTAGGAAATCCTTCCACTTTGTAGGCACTGTGAGACACGTCGTTGGCTGTGGAATCCATTTTGGCAATCACAAGATTCTTCTCATTTTTGTACTTCTTTGCAAGGGCGAGGTAATCAGGCTCCAGCTTTTTACAATGACCACACCACGGTGCATAGAACTCGATCAGGACATCCTTCTTGGTGTCCATGACGATTTCATCAAAGGTTTTCCCGACGACAACCTTCACAGGTCCCTTGTTGTTCTTGGGAATGGGCTGCGACTTGACGATGGGCTTCAATTTGCCTGTTACAGAGTAATAATATGTACACGTGTCAATAATAAATACTAGTTAAAGCTTTTAACTCTCCGACACACCCAGGGTTGTTTCCTTGACAATACTTGCAGCTAAAAATGGTATCAAGAATTAAGTACAAGTTATCATTAAAAAATTCTGGTGCAAGTTTAAAAACTGCTCTTTAATTTTGGGGGAATAATCAGTCAGATAAAAACAAAACTAACAGTAAACTCACAAAGCCATTCTATTAACAATGTACTCAGTCCTTCATGAAGAAAAACCTGGCTGTGGTTCAAATGTTCTTTAAACAGAAGTCAGTAACAGTACTACTGTGTTTACTAAGAGTGATAAAATATATATGGGATATATGGCCATTGTAGAGGCACACTGAATAGCAAATCCAACACCGCCTCACCTTTTTTAAAGGCCTGAACGAATTCCCGAAGCACGTCAGAGTCAAACTCCTCCGGCTCCATCGCATACTTCTTCCCTTCTTCACCAAGAATGCCGACGTTCACTTCCTCTCCGCTCTCACTGAGCCCGAGGCTCTTCAGCTCGTCAGAATAGTCTTCCTCATCTGCGATGGCGAATGTGTACTCTGGGAAGTCCTTGGCCACCTCCAAAACTTTGCTCCTCCAGTACTGCGTGGCTGAGGGCAAAAATCCAAGATCATTAAAATTGTTCTTGACAAAAAAAAAAAAATAAAACCTGTCTAATGAATGTAACTGCATCCTGATAATCAATTAAACATCGGCTCTGGAGATGAATCTAATGCCAGTGGTCTTCCTTATTTTGTAGAAATTAGGCACTTTCACCTTTCTCAGAGAAGTCAAAGTTTAAAACAAGGGTGTCCAAGGTTATCCAGAAAGGAATCAATTAGATGCAGGTTTTCATTCCAATCGATCAGGAGCCACACCTTATTCCACCTGGTAAATCAGTTAATCTTGGCTTTCAACAGAATCCAGTGTAGCTTCTGCTTGGTTGGAACAAAAACCTGCACCCACGCTTCCCTTTTGCAGGATTAGATTGGACACACCATGATTTAAAAAGGCACAATTTAACATTAGAATATTTTAAGACTGTAAAGCACAGGCAATTATTGCACCATAACAATTTAACGCAGCTATCAGAAAGGTACATTTTCAAAAAGCGTAGTGTGTACATGAATGATTTGTACTATAGAAGCGATAGTGTCCACCTCTGATGTGACTTGCAGTCAAGTTGACTTGGCATAATAATTACTAACCCATTTTTGCAACATGATTGATGGTTTCAACAGAACACAAGTACTATATTTTGTAGAGCCATGCAATCCAAAGGGATTTTGTACATGTTAAGTGTCCTGGTGTACCAAAACTGTTAGCGATTTAATACAATGTGTGGACACTAGGCTTGACATGCCCAAAGACTATAGGTGCATCCCAAATCACATACTGATGCACTGTTCTGTGCCATTTTGTAGCATAAATAGTGTGACTAGTGTGTTCACACTGAAAAGGAGGGGAAATGAAGTGTGGAATATTGGACACTTCATGCACTCAATGATCGCAGCCTTGCTTATGTAGTGAAAGAGGGATGGGGCTACCAGGGGAGGACACCTGATGAGAAAAGATTTTCAGGATGGCCGACAACACTCCGATGGTCTAGATATCTTCCAAATGTCAAGATTTATCTTTCAACACAATTCACTGTATTCTGCTTAAGCTAGCAGCGGCACATTAAGTTCGTTTGACATAATTTGCCTTCACCTGCGACACAGCTTACAATTCCACTTACCGACTCTGTAATCGAAACTGAAGTCGACACCGTAATACACAACCACCAGCGGACGTTTGGAGTATCGCTTCTCAGCATTGCTCTGTTTTCTGTGTCCCACTAATGGCAGTGTGTGTTTCTGAAAGAACTCTTGAACCTCTGAAGCAGATGTGGAATCCTAAGGGAAAAAAATATAAATATAGAAAACTGAAGTAAAAAAAAAAAATCTGAATTATTTACTAGTCAAGATCAGATAAGCATCTACTGCACATTATTTTAAAAAGCAATTTTGTATTCCCTATATTACTCATGGTTCCTTTGGTTTTATTTTTCCTCTTTCAAACTTCATCATTTCTTGTGTTTTGATTTATGCTCATTTTTGTTTCCACTTTATTTGGAACAGGCTCACCCGAACAGGACAGATGAAGTTTGGACAAACATCTCAGTCTTTTTCCATAATCTTCATCTGTCCAGTGTGGGTAAATGCGAGTCCCTGTTCCTGTCAGACAGCAATGGAGCATGTGGAGTGATTGTGTTATGAGTGATGAGTTATTTATTTGACTTCCTGTCAGCTCGAAGCAAACTGGCCATTGTTCTCTAACCGCTCTCATCAATTAAGAAATCAGAGGTTTTTCCACACCATTCTGTATTACCGTAACCTGCTCAAAGTCACTAAGATTCTGATGTTCGATGTGAAGATTAACTGAAGCTCTTGACTGATAATTTAATATGCTGCTTTAATGTGATTGGCTTGACTGGATAATGACCAGGTATTGAGGTGTTCTGGACATTCGCTGGACTTAATTCTTCTCGTCTTTTGAATTTTCTTGTGAAGCATCACCACCGCCACTCCCCTCATTTTACTTATGAAGGACACACATGGACTTACTTTAATGTTCAAGATGTGGGACGAAGGCTCATATTTCGACCTGAACTTCTCCGGCTGGAGCATGACTACCTGGCCAGGTGAGGCCTTCAGGAACTTGGCGATTTCATTAGTGAACGTGTGGCGGAACTTGTAGTCATCTCTGAGGGCGTTGCCTAAAAATCAGACAAGAATATTAAAAATAATTTCAAAAATGTAAACACACAATGCTATGGCCATATAGCTTTTTTGATAGGGTTGTACAGATTACTGGTACTGAAGAGTTACAAATTACAGCATTTTTCAATAGTAATATAAACATGATATAACAAAAACATAATATACTATTACGATATTTCTCTTTCATTATAAAATTTACAGGTTCTTCTTTTTCAAAACCTTTTTCAGTGCTTGTATAGAACCTAAAACACAGTTTTTAGGCTGATGGTATCCTAATTCTGTGATCTAGTGTTTTCAATGTGTAGTCATTTTCCCCCATAAAGAAAGTCAACATTCAGAAACCTGGTGGGAAAATAAGTACATCCTTCCACGATCTATAAGCTCATAATCAGCAGCTAGGTCTTACAAATAGAATTAGATAAGCTAATGAAAAGAGAAAATTAAATCTTCAAGAAGTGTGACTGTGTGTGACAAGTTTGTTACTACATAATTGTTTTTTAGGCCCTGGTCAGCAGATTCTTTTCCTGTTAGTCTGGAATTATTTCAGACTAGATAAAGCCACAGTTCTGCGATTAACTGTACATTGTGTAAGTGCACACTGGGAAGTGTCTTTTTTTTTTTATTTTTTATTTTATTTCATTTCCTTTCACTGACCAGTCCCACTCCGAGGCATACTATTTAACAAAGATCACTAACTCATTTTTGGATGGGTCATTATCAGCCTGGGAAAAACCTTACAGACGCTGCTGTAGACAAAGCATGCTCCATCTAAGGTAGGGCTCGGCTGATGGACAGGAGCTGCATCACTAGCATGCTCTTAGTTTCAGCAGAACTACCAGATCATCCTGAGTGGATCTGAGAAATTATTTGTTTTGTTATTGCAAGAACAATTATTTTGCACATTTGTTGCATTGATCTTTATTTTGATTGTTAACCCAAAAAGCATCGACACTGATAACGTGTAGCTTGACTTAATTGAACCTGATGTTCATCAGCATTTAATCAGACTAATAAATCCTACAAATAGCAATGCACCTAATCAGTTTTTAGTGTAATTATGGAAAAGTTAACCAATTTTCGAAACTGCTGGCCAATTAATAAAAATGAATAGCTGTGCAAGTTTTGGTACTTACATGCTTCTTGATAGACTTCATATGCAGCATCCTCTTCACTGGAGAACACGCCAACAATCACAGCATCATCTCCATCCTTCACCAGTTCCTGAATTTGTTTCACGGCCTGCACCTGCTTGGATGGAGGGCCCGCTTGCTCGCTCATGTAATCAACAATACCTGGACAAAACCATTTTCACACCAATAAGCTACAAACCACATATAAAACACAATAAAATTGCAACAAGTCACAAAGGTCAATAACATGACGCACCATGCTTCTCCCGTGGTCCGTTGTAGTCAAACACTTTCCCCTTCCTGAAGATTTTGAGTGTTGGGTATCCGGTCACGTCAAACCGGGAGGCGAGGTCGTCCTCTGCAGTGGCATCGACTTTAGCCAGCGGTATAGGAGGAGTACGAGTGCCGAGTTCCTTAGCAGCTTTCTCGTACTCTGGAGCAAGTCTTTTACAGTGACCACACCTGTTTATTCAGAAAAAACCCCAGATGATATATTAAACACTTCAAGTAGTCAAAATTCAGCAGAAAGTATTAGACATCTTGTAAGATACCAACCAGGGGGCATAAAACTCCACCAGAATGATGTCAGCATTATTAACCACATCATCGAAGTTGTCCTTCGTCAGCACCAGTGTGGCCTCTGGTGGAGGTTTCCAGTCCGGCTGTGCGACTTCTTTAACTCGCTCGACAATAGCTGAAGGATTAAACATGCAGTAAATTTACCCGTTTGGAATTACTTGGTTTTTTCACCATGTCATGTTTTGTAGAGTTTTATAGAGGTACTTATTTCATTAAAGATTGATGTCTTTTTCCATGTAAAGATTTGGATTAAAAATAAAAGGGTTAAAGAGGCCATAGTTGTGTGCAAAGGTTTGCACACAAAGCAACTTCAGTGTGTTTAGTTTTAGAAATGAACAAAATTTTGTATTATTTCTGTTCTTTGTGCTTTGGATTATTGTCTTGTTGCAGGATATCATTGATTATTACATTACTTTACATTCTAAATTAATCAACACCACCACCACCACCATAAAGGATCAGCACCAAACCAACACACCAGACATCTTTAAAAAAAATAAAATAAAATAAAATAAAATAAAATAAAATAAAATAAAATAAAATAAAATAAAATAAATATCGGAAAAAACAGAATTGGATTCGGAAAAGAATGTTATTTTTGAAATTGGAAAGGTTTGTTACTTTTGTAAAGATTGCTTGTATTACATTTATACTTTATTATAGTTATTCACTTAGACTTAATATAGTTTCTCTTATTTACAATGCAATTGATTTTTATATGAAAGAGTTGACTGTGAAGTGTTTCAGAAAAAAAAAATTGTCAGATTTCATTACAAATGTTTTTTGTAGTTTCAGAGGAGTACCAAAAAATGCTCGAAGTTTCAGTATCAGAAAGGAAAAAGCAGTATTGCGCCTTTTTGAGTATTGGCAAACGTGAATCTCAAACTACAGTAACAAGTATGCTTACACAATCAAATGTGGGTCTATAACATTACATTCTAATGTGCATACTGTAGATATTAATATTTTTTTGAAGGGGGGGGGGTTAATTTCTCAAATGCATTCAGTTATACCCATAACACACAGCCCTACTCAGGAAAACACACTCACCTTTTTCAGTCCGCTCTCCATCGTAGTCTACCGCCTCTCCCTTTTTCAAAATTTTGATAGTGGGATATCCAGACACCTCAAATTTACCGGCAATTTTATTAGCCACGGTGGCGTCCACTTTCGCCACAGGGATCGGAGGATCGTTTTCCTTTAGTGTCTGAGCGATTTTCTCATACTCTGGTGCAAACTGCTTGCAGTGGCCACACCTGTTAAGGAGGAGGTGAACAAGCGTTTGCACAGTGAAGTGCCCTTTAAAGGATTAATACAACCACTCAGTGCAGCAACTTACCACGGTGCATAGAATTCCACCAGCACCGTGTCTTTGTCCTCTATAAACGTGTCAAAGTTGGCGTCGGTGAGCACCAGCACCCCATTTTCCTCTTTGACCTCCGTGCTGTCATCATCATCCTCATCGTCATCATCATCCTCATCATCTTCTGTGTCGATGTCAGCATCTTTACTCAGCTCCTCTCCTGGTAATATAATAATATAAATCATACAATTTCTGTATAAAATTACTGTAATGTTTGTTACATCATCATATTTTAATTTTTTTTATTTATTTTTTCCAATCTCGATCAGTACTGCAGATTTAATGTTAAAATATTCAATCAAATTGAATAGTTTCTCATTTTTTCACATTTGTACAGTTTACAGTTTCCTCTTTATCCAAGTGGAAATTAAGTGAATTTGAAATTCACCAAGTGAAATTAAATATAGAGGTCATTAAGGATAATTACGTGAAATCAGAAACAGTCTCTTTAGTACGAATGAACATTACCTAAATATAGTAAGGCATACTGTGCATCAAATAAATGACTAAGAATCATTATATAAATTTTCTTATGTCTCTCACCCTTACTGTCTCATACACTCATTAACATGGCCATAACTAGCTAGGATAACAAGCTCACTCGTTCTGAAGGGTTTTATTAAGTCAAGTTCAATAATAAAACAACAATGTGAGCTAACAATAAGTCTGGAGTAACTCAAATAAACCCGCATCCATGGTGAGTGGAAACGTTTCTCAATATGTGCAGGAATCTGAGATACTAATAGGCATAGACTCGTTCAAATTGGACAGTTGAAGACTAAAAAACAGACCAGTCGATATCCCCCCCCCAACCTTCAACTGTCCAGTTTGGGAGAGCCTGTCCCCTTGATAGCCACAGATTCCTTCTGTTATTGTACTCCATTCACTTTAAGGTTCAATGTTTTGTGCATGCCGAGATGCTTTTTTGCTCACCACCCTTTTAAAGAGTGATTAACCGGCCATTTTCCTCTGACCAAGAAGGAGTTTCCACTCAATAACTTACATCCTCACTCGTTTCTGAAGTTTTTTTTTTTTTTTAATTTTTATTAAGTCAGGTTTAATAATAAAACAGCAATGTCCTGGCAGAATGTAGCCTTTATCTACTATGCCGAAAAACTTCCTTCAGCAGTGACGACTGGCCAGCAACTGACCTCAGAGTGACAGAGTACACTTTCAGTTTCTCCATAAACTTCACAAAACATGATGTGTCCAGAACAAGCGTAAAAGAAACGCAGGACAAGCTCGTGCATGTAAAAAGACACAGCTAAACTGAAGCGTGTAAACAGCAACAAAACATAAATGTATAACATAACTGATGAGAAATGAGCAATTAATAAATTCAGTTTAAATAAATGTCATTAAAATTAAAGCATATTCTGCTTTTTAGTTTATTAACGGCATAGAGGAACCTTTCTGAAAATTTGTAGGACAATTTTATTCCTGCTGCCCCCCCCGCTTCCTGCAATCATTTTTGGACTGCTAAGAGAAAGAAATAAATAAAAATCAACTATTTTAAAAGAGCTCTGAAATGTAATCTAAACTGGTTGCGATGTGCACTTAAAAATAATCTCTCCACTTATTAAACACCTTGTATAAGTAAATAAATAAATGAACATCACAGCAAAAATCTCTTATATCAACTAATCATGCATGTCCATGCACAGATGGCTACCTGAAACCTAAAACCTTGAGCTGATCCTCCATGCAAAAAACATGTGTACATTAATAATGTGCATTATTCACATGCATTCCCAACCTGCCTGTCTATCAGACCAGGTAAGCCTTATTAATGCAGTATGGTAAAAGTGTACGACTGGATGATGATCCCAGCTCTTCCTCACCCTCTTCCTCTCCCCTGCTGATGGTGATGAAGTGCGCTAATCCGAGCAGCACAATCAACAGCAGTGGAACCTTCTTCATCTCTCTGCCTTGTCCACCGGGCCTTCTCTCCTCTTCAAGCCTTTCCAGTTATCCCCCACACAGGCAGTGCACTATTCCCGTAGTGCAGAGGTTTTGCTGTATGCACTAACCCGTGAATGATATATTATAAGCAAAGCCCTACTTTAAATTCGGCCTTCTCTCTAAAGGTGTCCGTCTGAAATGCCTTCGCTTTGCTACTGGCTTCCACTCCGCGACTCAAACTTGTCTGACTTGCCACGCTGTGATTGGTTGGCTGACGTTAGGCTCCACCAATGAGAAGTCGCCACTCAAGCCCGTAGCGCACGTACGTTCGGGGTTCTGATTGGATAATTGTCAAGTAAAAGACAAAACTACTGGACGCTGAGAAAAAGCCACACAATAAACTTTGTGTAAAAGAATTTAACCGTTTATTGAGAAGGAATGCTTTCGACACAGGGCTCTTGTGCACTGCATATCATCCATAAAATAACAACGATTAAAAATAAAAAATGAGAATATATATTTATAACAAAACAAACTACACTGTTAGAACCCAAAATCCCATAAAAGCCATTCTTAAAGATTTTAGCTCAAGGTAACTATATTAACATCAGCATTCATACAGTTTAATAGGAACATCTGTACACCTTTGACATTCTATCAGCCAATCTTTTGGCAGTAGTACAATGCATAAAATCACGCACATATCCAGACACCCCAAATTTATTGGCTACTTTTGCGACCGAGATCAGAGGATTTGTGATCCTTGAGTCTCTGGTTCATGCTGTTTGCAATGGCCACACCTGTTGGGGAGGAGGATAGAAGGAAAGAAGTGAATCGCCATGTCACAATACACCTCTGAGTGCAGCAAGTCACCAAGGTGCAGAGATTTCCACCTGTGGAGAATTTCCAGACCTATGCGAGATGACAAGAAGTCTACAGTAACCCAAATAAACACTCATTGCATCCGTGGTGAGTGGAAAAGCTCCTCAACATTCATCTGTGCAGTTTAGGAGAGGCTGTCCCCTTGATAGCCACAGATTCCTGTTCCTGGCTCAGAAGTAAAAACCAAATGTCATCTTCTGCTCTTATACTCCATTCATAAAACAAAGTTCAATGTTTTGCACATGCTGAGATGCTTTTCTGCTCAGTTTTAAAGAGTGATTAACCGCCCATTTTCCTCTGATCAAGAAGGCGTTTCCACTCAATAAATCACATTCTGATTTTTTACACTTAAATACAAGTCTCTATTTAAGTGATTCATTGTATTTAACCACTTTAGTACATAGAAATGTAAAAAAAAAAATCCTTAATAACATTGACCTGGTATATTTAAACATACTTCCTCTTCAGCCTGTTTTTCTTGTTTTTCTACATGTGATTGATACACACAGAAGGATCGACATGATTTTCTGTGAGATGATTGGCTTGTCACCTTCCCAGATTGAGAGATGCAACCCATAGGGAGTTGTGGACTAAAAGTTTTATTCAGGACTGTATTGTCACAGTCCTCCCTATTTTTTCTCAATGGTTGTGATCTATTTGCCTTTAGCATTCCACTGCCTTCAATGTGAACACTGATGGTCTGATTTATGCAGAGAGATGATTTAGAGTCCTTTAACTTCTTTACAGGCGATGTGGAGATGTTCTGATGGACCTTTTGATCTGCATTAAATGCCCATTCATGGATTGTTTCCTCACTTCGTCTAAAGCGCTTCAGGTTGTTCCATTCAAGCAGTGACCTTGTAATGAAATAAGTACATATTTACAGAGCCGGCATTATTTACATTTATGCATTTGGCATACAGTTTTTTCCTGAATACAGTCCAAGCACAGTGCTGAACAGTTAAGTGTTAACCACTGAGAAACCACATAATTTATGGGACTAAACTGAGGTTCAATTCAACACATAAGAAGAAATTTACCCGAGATTGCTTTCTGGCATTATTTCCATTTCCTGCAACTTGTTTTCATCACCAAACTATAAAAAAATGGAATAAATACAGAATAAACATGACAGGTTTGCAGTTATAGGACAATACTCAATAACCTGGTGGTGTGATACACTAAAGCACTAAAGCATACACTAAAGAAATTTGCCAATAATTACATGTTAAGTATAACTTAAGGAAGATAATTCCTGTTATCCCCTATACATTAGAGCAGTTTTAAACAGTTGTTCTCTCCCAATCTTGTCTTGAAGCTAGTAACACTGTATACATTTTCTTTGTTAAATAACAGTGTATGTTTTATTTGCTTGTACTTAGTCTTAGAATCTGTAAAGCAGATGTAGCTGTTAGAGATTAGAGAATTTACTAAAATGAGTGCATATTTGTATAAATCTGCTGTTATACAAAATTAATCATCACTTTTTGACCAGTCAGATTTAAGAATGCAGCAGCATTGTGGTATAAGATAAATCAATGTAGTATAAGTGAGTGTTGAATGGATATAACATCTACCTCTGAGCTGTAGTCATATGCTGATTGGAGAGGACTCTGGTCCTCATAGTTGTCCTGCTCTTCATCACTACTGGAAATGACATTAAGCTTGAGCAGGAGCTCATCAACGAGATCCTCAAACTCTTCCAGGACAAAATTCTGTACACCAACAGAAATGGTAATACTTCACATTCTCAATTACAATAATGATGTAATCCGTGATCTTAAATATTAAATCTAAGCATACAAGCATATGTATTGTCCCAGTTTAGATTTAGTTGTAGTTATTTATTTATTCTCTTACAAATCCTCCTTCATGTATTATGTTAATGTCTAAGATAAAACACATTCTATAGGTGTTTGTGAACAGCCACAGAAAAGCACAAGCAGCATTAAAATGCCCCTTACATTACTCTTAGGATAAACAGGCCACTTCTGCCTGCCTTTTCCAACAAGTGCCAGAGCCTCATCTCGGATATAAGTGCAGAGGTCAGAGACAGATAGATGATGTTTTTTCCTCTTAGATTTAGCTCTTTTTACAACGGAACTGAGTACACCCGTTACCTGTTAAACATAAACATAAGAAACAAACTGAATAAGTATTAATGTGTGCTATTCATAGTAGATTATTTCAGTGAAATTGCTCCACATACCATTGCTTTCACTGCAAAAGACACGATGCAGATTAGGCCCCAGTAGCAGCAAAGCAACCAAGAAGCTTGATTTTTATGCGAATCTCCAAGCTTTCTGATGCCAAACCGAGGTGTGATAAGAGAATAAACTGATTTTGGGAAGTTATCCAGGATCCCCATGGAAGAGAAAGCAAAAATAAGGATCACACCAGTTATCTGAAATTCAAAAAACAAAAACATCAAGCAGTCTGCACAACCTTCTTCATTCAAACTGATGTGTTATGAATCTGAATCTGTGTTTACCACAGGACAAAGCAGGCTGGAGAAGACTACTATCACTGTAGATACAGCTGTGGCCATGGCTTCATTTAGGTGTAGCAATGAGCAACATTTAATCAGAAGAATGAACAGAAGGAGCCCATAAAGTGAATGAGTGCACTGTCAAAGACAAAAAGAGTTCATATACAGGTTACGTTCCAAGACAAAATAATAATTACAATTTTCCATGCATCTAATCGTAGATGTGCATATGTCTTCCATTTATTTTGGATTAATTTATAGCAGTTGTTATTTATTATATTTTTTTTTTTTACAATGGATGCGTTATATTCAAACCTCTGGTTTGCTGCACTATAATAAAATATAATCAAACAAATGCGGTAAAGACAGATGCTGTTGCAAATCATTATTATTACACTTCACAATCACTTGTTTGCCTGTATCTTGGATACTTAGAACATTATCAGAACATTTTTGTAGTCTAAAGAAACTTTTTCCATTACTAAGAACCCTTGGAAACGTTCTATGGATGTCATGGAACCATAAACCTGACAAAGGACCATTTAAGAACCTTTACTTGTAACACACATACAGTACAGGGACATTTTCATTCCCAGTGGTATAAACAATATACACAACAACAATGTGCTTGCTCAAAGGTTAAACAGTGCTCCTTAGGGTCCAATTATGTAGTTAAAAATGAGTACACAACATTTATTTCCCCAGGTGAAGAGTACATACCAAAGGGAATACAAAATATACCCTTAAGTGACAAGCATATGTGCCATGTGTTGTTTTATTTTTTTTATGTTTAGTTTTTACTGTGCAGATCAGATTGAAACTGAGAAACTGCTTTCAGTTTCGTACTGCACAAATTTAGACCACAAAAAAAAAAAAAACATGAGGGATGTTTGAGGCAGTATGTTCTGCAGTATGTTCTGTATGGTTACTGAAATCAGATGTCAGTACTTACTCAGAAGAGGTCCGAGTCAAGTCAGTTGTCTAGATCTACGCTCTATAGACGATTTCTGTGTTTTCATGTTTCACAAAAGAACTAAACCAAGTGTCTTAACTGAGCTGGCTAAGTAGTGCATATGTGTCAACACCCTTACAGTACCCAAGTTGACCAATTCAGAAGCTTGAGAGAAAGCAGCTTCAGTCAAATCCTTGATAAGATCTATTACCTCTTCCCAAGACGATGCAGGACTTAAGTCGACAAAGGTCTTGAAATTCTCTCTCCGCAGGTGTTCCATTGTGTCTGTGATCAGTGTGAAATGATGTGCTGAACAGACGAAGCACAGGAGACTGAGCAGGACTACAATCACCTGCAAGACAGAGATAATGCATGGGATCAGTTGTATAGAAAAAGGAAATAAAAAAATATAAAAGCAGTAGAAATTACTTCTGTCCAGTTCCATGAGTCTGTCCAGTAACGCTGTCCTCTCTGAGACATGATATATGTTTGAAGGTAGATTTGAAGCAGAGTCAGGAGGAGCAGGAGAAGCTGCAGAGATATAAGTGATTAAGAAATAAAATGTCTGACTCACAGTATATTCATATATAATGATACGTTTTAATAGTGCATCTGATTTTTGTAGTAACTTCAGATATTTCAGACTTTAAGAGAGAGAAAATGCATTAGACTATTTTTACTTTAAATAATGTAATTCATAACAAGAATTAATTTGATTCACAAACATCATTACTTAATGAATAAGAAAAAAAATGGGAAAAAATGTGCCTGACTATAACTATAATGTTTTCTTGATTCTAGCAATTTACTTTAATGATTCAGATTTTTTTTTATATATCACGGTATCCCATCATATCTGATATACCACCACACCCCAAACATAACCTTTGAAATGAAAACTTTTTCTATCAGCCCGGCCACTGTATTAACTTCCAGGCATCATGTGATATGATCAGGAAGATAAGCTTGATAAGACTGCACTTGCTTTCCCACCTCTCCAGCTGTAGTGCAGTAATCAAGGGCACAGGCAGAGTGATGAAGTCTGGTAGAGGAAATGAAGACTGAGGATAGAACAGCTCCCATGAATGACATTTCTCCAAGCATGGTGACGGTGGTAAAGAGGTTATAAACAGGGCTGTATAAAGTAAACTGCAGCTTTATGGCATGGGTGGAGCTGTGCATCCAGCCTGAAGTCCACAGTGTCTTAAGCCTGCTGGATGCTTCCGATCTGTAAGAGAAAGACATGTAAGCAGTTCTTTATTTTTAAGGGGTAGAGTACATGATTTCTTTATAGTTAAATTACTTTAATAAGAAATGTAGAATTTCAAAGAAGAACTTCACAAATAAGTCATTCAGCGTTTCTAAAAAATGATTGAAAGCTTTGGATTTATCAATAGATGTTTTCACCTGTTTTTTCCTAAAGGGACATTAAATCCTGCTGCCTTATAACACCCGAGTTTCCCACATTGGTAAGGGTCAAAGAAAATGCTAAAAACAGATGCTAGAGTTCCAGGAGAAGACTGAAAAAAGAAACAAAGAAGTCAAAGGTTTCTCTTTCAGACAAGTTAAGTTTGTCTTAAGAAAATTGTTTCTAATATCTCTCTCTCTCTCTCTCTCTCTCTCTTTATTGAGCTACACATGCTACTCCTGATCCATTCTGATATCCTACTGCTGGTTGGAGTTTTTTTCACCTGAAAAACCTCAGTTCTGTTGAGGATGGCCCACATGGACAGCCAAAAAATGCATGTAATTACTGTGGATGGTACAACTTGGAAACCATGAATATGGTTGTGAATGTTCTGTTTTCTCATTAAAACAATCTGGAACAATCTAGGAGGTTGAATGTTTATGCAAGCAGCATCAAGAACAGTAAGAGAACACGAGTTAACAATAAAATACTGAAATGAAGAATATGTGTATTTATTATTCTTTATTCAGACAAATATGTTCCAGGGGGGTGAATACTTTCGCACATTACTGTATCTTTCACCTGGAAATGTGGATATAGTGTAAAATGAATTATGATACATAAATGCACCATGTTTGATTTTTAAGGTGACGTTTTAAATGTACAAGGGTGAGTCAAATGAAATCCTTAAGGATTTTTTCCTACTTATTTGCCTGTAATACAATACAAAAAGAATATTGTAAAATAGCTTGTGAATAATTTTATACTGCATCACTGTAATTGTAACAGATAAGCTTAATTAGATGGAGAAAAACCCCTGGGGTCCATGTGTGCACATTAAATTTTCCACCAAACTAATTTACCTGACATGATGAATTGTGTGTACCTTCCATCTTCATGATGACTGGCTCTCCAATTAAAGAGACAGCTTTTACCTGCTAATATCAGAGCATCGGTTTCTCATGTCAGTAAGTAAGAATGCCATCTCCATTTGTAATATTCATTTTTAATAACTTTTGTCAGAATTACATATTAATTCTTATTTATCTAATTTATTAATCTAACCGGTTAAATGCTGAAAATTCAGTAATTATTCCTAAACTGTAAATTATTTCTTTTTTTCTCTCACTTTTAGTCGATAATCCAAAATTTTACACGTCAAATTACAAATTAAAATATCTTCCCCAAAACTACCACCAGATGTCGCTGTTATTTCACATATTACAAATTCATAAGTATTCTTTATTAAAATAAATGATTTGGAATCGACTACATACAAAACTCACACAACCATGTATGACTGTTATTATTATTTAATGATCTAAGTTTAGCAAAGCAAAACCACTGTAATATTCAAAGCTTACACTGTCTTCCACCCCAGTATAATAATGGGAATAAAGGTAGAGCTCATGTAGTAGTGCGTTTTCTGTCCAATTCCACCAATCATCAAGCTTCAGGATTGAAGAGCTCCTGCATTTTTTAACAAAGCATCATGGTTAAATGTATAAATGGTCATCAGTATATTGAGTGTATTGATTATTATGCTATGAAAAAACTGCCATTTACCCAGTAAAATGAGCTCTGACTGCCTGATTCAGATAAAATTTATCAGTGGAGGATTTTCCATAAGCCACCACGCCAACTACACATGAGGCGATGACATATAACACCAGTTCTCTGCAGAAACAATGAAAAAATAAACCAATAAAAATTGGATATCCCTCCTCGTCATGTACTGTATGTTGTGTTCCCATATTATTTTAGTGACATCCAATTCTCTTCATCTATTATTCCACTCCCACTTATGCTATGTAAAGAGGATTTTGGGGACTCAGTCAAATTTTTGGATCATATTAAAAGATCATGTTTCAATACTTTCTAGAAATTCTGAACAGAGGTATCAATATGGCAAAAACACTACTAAATAGTGAACCCTATATGAAGTTTAGGTCAGTAAGCTTTATTTTGTTAATCCTTTTTAGTATAAAGTACATAACAACCTTATTGTTTTCTGAAGATGTGTCGTTTTTTTAATTTGGCTCCTCACACTTTGAAGCTCAGTGGAAGTAGGTGGACGTGCGAGCCGCAGGTATCTAGCTCTCTGACGGGCTGCCAGCACCTGTCAATCAAAAACACCTCTGAGTGACATTCACCTTTAACGCAGTGAGGACAAGCCATGGCAAAAAATATACACAAATCAGAATTCTAGCCTATCATATTATATTAAAGGGCACATTTCCAGATTTTCTTTCTTATTTGTGAAATTTCCTTCTTATGTTCAGGTTTCTTGGTACAGGCCTTTTATAGCATGAAAAGGAAGCCTGTATTAAATATTATTAAAATCATTAACACTTAACTATTTTAGACAGATGGAATTTTTTAGGACGCAAAAATTCCAGTGCACTGGAAAGATTCTGCGATTGAGACAGCCCTTAAAATACCCATTTCCCTGATCAGTGCCCTGACTCCTGAACAAGGGAGTTGATTGAGATGCACCCTAAGACTACATCTGATTAAGTAGAAATTTTCCAAATGGCTTTATTTTTTACCAGATACAGCATCTTTAAAGCTTCAGACAGAAAATTCAACATACCTTTTCAAAATTCATACTGATCTCCTCTGTGTGACGATATGAGCTGGATAAAGGCTGCTTCTTGACAGAGGCTCCATTTTGTCTGTTATTTTTTAGCAGCTCTATGACTGGCTCCTCAACAGCTGAGATTTGGCACAAATAGCCTTGATCTCGTTTTCGTAGAGTTTCACATGCCGCAACAATAAATATCTGAATTAGAACAAATTGTCATTATCATCTGATTGTCAAGAGCTAAAAACAAAAGTAACTTCAGACAATCTGATTTATATACAGATATTTTTGAATAAATGTTGAAACTGTACTGCAGTGAAAGATGACACTAATGGTTGTGCCAATTAAACAAAATTGCTAAGTAGTATCGGACAAGAGGGCTAAATAGAATATATATGCTATATAATTCATAAATCTAGAGTCATACAGCAGCATGAAATGGAAATGATGGGCAGATTTACCAGTGCTGGGTGTGCTGCGAAAGCACAGAAAAGCCAAGAGAAAAATACTGAGTGAATCCACAGGAGACACTTTGTAGAGCTAAATCTGTGAAGAAAAAAGTCTTTACTATTAAAGGAATACCACAGCATGTTTAATCATAATCTCTGTGCACCACATCTATAGGATATAGTGATTTCAATGGATAATAATAATCAAAAAAAAGAAAGGATTGAATATCCTATTTAATCAAAACCCACATATCAAGGAAGACTTGTTGAATTTGTATGAAATGTTTTTTATAATGAATTCTTGATTGAAATGTATTAGTGAATTAATATTCAAATCAGTACAATTAGGCCTTTTAGTGGCTAACTCCAGGTTCATGGAAACAAGGAAGAGTCTCAGTTCCCTGCTAATCACAATGAAAACCACAAAACCTCATAAGGGCCTTTCCCAGAAATGCTAGGCAGGAATATACCGTGGATGAGATGACATTCACACCTAATGGAAAATTAGCATTAACAGTCTGCCTACTGTCATAGTTTGAGAGGAAGAAGGAAACCAATCAGCCAGGACAAAACCCACAGGGATACAGGGAGAACATCTACAGACTGAAGTTCAATATCGAACTAGAAACCCTGGAGCTGTGAGATGATAATGCTACCCAATACACTGCCCTACTTTTATTGCTGCAGTTATTTAAATTGCAATATATAATTCTGCCCTTTGGCTTCCATTATATGAGAGTTATCAGTAAACAGGTTTTGCCCTGTCATAATTTTTGCCTGTGGTAATTGCCCATACAAACAATGTTGTATTGCTTTAGAGACTTACTTTAGCCCCAGAATTCCAGTAATGATTACACAAGTGATGGACAAAAACAGCCACAAAGCCCACGTCCCATAGTAGCACCAAGCTTGCAGAGTTCTGCTTCTTCTAGAAACACTGTTTGAGAATCCATTTACTGCAAGCAGATAATTAAAAATGGTAAATACTTTTTATTAGCAGACAATCATTTTCTCTGTACCAAAAATTTATATCTATATTACTGTTAAGTATTACACTCCATATGATCTCTCTCTCTCTCTCTCTCTCTCTCTCTCTCTCATGTCTACTGACCATGGGAATGAGCATCAGTATTTTTTTCTTTGTATATCATTGTCTGATGGGATAGATTGACAGTATATACAGTACATCTAAAAATAGTCTTTCCTATTCAATGGATAGTATCATCCTCATCTGAGCTGGATACGGGCTGCTTCTTCACACAGGCTCCATTTTGTTATTTTTTCATGGAGATTTGGCCAGCTGAAGCAAAAATATCCTGCTCTCTTAATTCATACACCCTGCCACTGCTCTGTGATCCTCCTCTCTACACTTTTCTGTGTGGAAAACCTTGTCTTGCAGTCAGACGATAATTCCAATATGAAACTGCAGCTGAGGACTGTGGAGAGATAAATAACTACCAGGCGAATGCTTATTGCTGTGTTAATGATTAGTATGTGAATTTGTATTTAGTTGAATGAGGACATTCTTTTATCGAGATATAATAAATTATAAAGGAATACCCTCGTGCCCCCCTAGATATTCTTAAGTACTTTAATATAGTTTTTGTGATCACACTCAATAAAGGCATGTAATGTTATCTATTTGAATGATAACACTAGTAAAATGCCATTCTTTACATATTTACCCTCATGACGTATACAATTATCTATAAATGTGCATTAATACACAAACTGAAAAAGCTTCTCTTTCCTCCTGCAATCCCGGCCACACTGCTTCCCCTATTTATTTATTTTTTTAAATTATCATCGAATTTCATATGATTAATTTTGAAATGAAATGAAATGAAAAATTCTGCTTTAAATCTAAAAAGAAAATAAAGTTGGTTGTCACGTAAATGTAAATGATCCGGGTTTCAGGTGCAACTTGTCTTTTCTTCAGCACTTATATTCAATGTCTACACAAGGTGCATGCTGAAAGATGATCTAGATGATGTAGAGTTATCTATAACAACATTGTGTTGTGGTGTACACCTGTGTATAATGACAATGTGTTTAAATCTTATTGTGCTTAGTTGGTATATCATGAACATACAAACCTTTAAAAGAGCTAGTCTGGAGGTTGAATTCTGTGTTTTTGAAGCGTTTGCTTTGTAATTTGTCATTGTCATCTGGAATATTTTCTTCAATAATTTCAATGCAAGAGACTGAGTCAGTGGATTTCTGCAGTGCAGAGCTTTCTGTCAGTTTCACGCAGGACATAGACTCCAAATCACCTGCCTTTAAGACCTGTAGAGCAAACAATAACAACTTACATTTACAGCATTTGGTAGACGCTCTGATCCAGAGCAACTTACAATTTATCGCATTTTATACAATGCGATATAGAGTTAAGGGCCTTGCTCAAGGGCCCATCAGTGGCAGCTTGGTGGACAAGGGATTTGAACTCACAACCATCACCTTAACCACTAAGCTACCATATTCCATTAAGTGAGCATTTACTTTGAACAAGGTGGTTCCTTTTTATTTTACTGCTTCCTCACCTGACATTTATTCCTCCATGGTGAAACTGTGCTCCATGAATCGTTCAGCTCAGACACATCATCCCTCAACAGAAATGCATCTGTGAATGTATTATTAACACCTTACACTGACAGCAGAAAAAGGCAATACTCATATGGAGAAGATTGCTTGATAATACCATCTACAGAGAAGATGTAAGGCATTCGGACTTTATACTGATCCCCTGAATGGCTGCCATATTTGTTTGTCTATAATTGCAAGAGAAAAAGAGGGATGAAGACGTATTATAATATACAGGGAATTAAGGTAGAATCTAATGATAAAATGATACATTGTTAAGATGAAAATGAAGTTAAACAGTGCACGATTACATATTTTAAGCAGAAGTATAAATGAATAATGAATTCAAATACACCTTCCCTCACTTTTATTATAATACACACACACACACACACACATTTTTCCAAAAAGAGTGGTATAAAGTTCCCCAACAGCAATGTGAAAAATTGGTGGAGAGCATGGAGCCAAAACGCATGCAAATCGGGGTTATTCCACCAAATACTGATTTCTTAATGTTATTTAGCCAAAGCATTAACACAATATGTTTATAAATTATTTGCATTTTGTTTTATTTGAGTTATTAAAGCTCTGCAAATACCGCATGATCTTGGGTTATTTTGATGTGTTGTCATTCCCTTTAAATATACACTCTAAACTTTTAAACAGTATGTACACATTTTGAAAAGGCATAATAGTAAAGAAATGGATCATTATATTTGGCTAGCATTAGCAAAAAGAAACAGTCTAGTTTGATGCTAATTTCCACAGTAGGAGGTGCTAGTCAACAGATTTTTTTGGGCGTTCTCTTCATGTTTGTGCGTGACATTTAATAATGTTCATGCAACACTGCTGCATTATTTTAATGACAAGATATGAACAAATTAGATCTGACCTTGCTGATGCGGAAGAGGAAGGACATAAGAGAGCCTAAAGGCAGCAGAGTAAGAGCACACAGTCCTGTCCACACTGAGAGCAGTGAAACACCAATCAGACCTGACTCCAACCAGTACTGCCATCATGAAAACACAGAGTAAAGTCAATATGGAATCAAGACTGATCTTCAAAATAGGGATACTGTATCAATTCACTGTGATCAGTTTGTGTAAATGTTTACCTGGTCTTCTTGAAAGAATATGAATATGCAGTTAGCACACATGTAAGCCTGCAGCAGCAGGAGACATACACTCAAGCGCTGAGTGTGTGTATGCGTGCTGTAAGATGGACGACTGTAAACAGACAGCCATGGGTGCAAGTCCTCTAAGTAATCAGTAAGATTTAGACACAGCAGCTAAACAGAATGAGACAGTAAGACATAAAGGAATTGTTACCATTAATAATTAAATGGTTTTAATGGTAATAATGGTTTCAAACTTTTGTAAACACAATGTGGCAGTATGGTTATTTAGGGATTTCACCCAAAAAACGACATTGTTTGTTTGTTTGTTCAATATTATGGCTATTGTATATCTATTTATGATGTTATCCAAATTAAGTGCATTTCATTGGGGATTGGGAGGCATACAGTACACAAATGTACATACTGTAACGAGTGCTTCACAAAAGAGAGTTTCTAGCTCAATGCTGGCACTCACCTCTCTGAATGTTAGCTGTCTGTCTAAAGCAAGCAGCTTTCGCTCCACTCGTCCATCTCCTTCATCCACTGCCAACCAGCACTGCGCCAGAAAGGTCCAAGTTGATCCATCTTCTATGTCTTTCACCATCACATGTTTCAGGAACCAGCTGGGAGACATACCTCCACCATCGTGCCACACACACACCTGCCATACTTGGCCCAGACTCTGGGCTGAGCTGAAAAATCACACAGCATATGGTTGTGGTTAAAGTGGTCAAAGTGGTAAACGAAAATTATTCTGTATGTGTAATTAATGCCCAAACATGTTTGGTGTCTCAACCCACATAGCAGACGGGTCTGGGCCAGATCTGGCATTAAGCCGGCACTGCTGGCTGAGTTCTGGCATGGCAAGTGGTATGTCAACCAGATACAGACCAAGTCTGGCAGTGATGGCATTGTTTATATGATGGCATGCCAGATGTGGCCCAGTTATGGTTTGGTTTATGTGGTGTGGCCCAGTGCTGGCCCACGTCTGGCCCACCTCTGGCAAACCAGACATGGGCCACCAAAGGGCAATCATTCTTTGTGGAATGACGGCCGAGTGTAAGTGCATTGTGTGGGCCAGATCTGGGCCAGACCTATTTTGCTATCTGGGAAGTGTCTTGCCTTAGATTTGCACTGGAGCTCCAAGGCTAAGGTGTACAGTATAGCTAGTAAATAGGGCAAACGTATAGCCATCAGGTAGCATTGTGCAAATGGTATGATTACAGTTGCTTCACACAGTTTGGTTGAATTTATAGTATTTCAAATAGATTTTTTTGTGCTATTATCTATTATCCCTAAATATTAAAGAAAGCTCTTATTCAGGTAGGAAGTGTGGCATGACAGTTTTGTTCTAATTTACAAATTAACAAATTCATTTAAAAATACAAACATTATATATACTGTATTGTGCACAATCTTTTATTTTGCACATTAGAGGCTTTCAAAGTAGAAACTTGCAAAATACATACTGCTACTAATCTGCTAGTTACTTACTATATTTAAATCTAAATCATGTAAATACACATTTATTATTTTGTTTTGTGAAATCTTTTTACATACATGAGTGTGTGAGGATCAGAACTTTGAATAGGGCTAAATTGCTTCTGTTATTTGTTAGCTACAGTGCAGATAAACTAAACATGTTAAAGCTAATAGGCTAAATTTGGTATTATAAAAGTTTTCTGTACATTTTAGGCATTATGTGATACTGAAATATTGCCTAGCTGTCATATTAAAAATGCTGCTGTGCTGTTACCTCAGAATAAACGTTGTCCTGGAATTGCGGGTGAAGAGTGTGTGGTCAGGATTGCTGAGCTCTCTCGTTTGAGATACTCCTTTCTCACCATACAGAACTATATAAACCTGACACCAGAGAAAAACAGGAATAAAATTATATAATCTATAGACTATCAACATAAACCATAACATAGTATAGCATATTTATCTCTATATGTGTGTAATTCTGTGCAACCTCTTGCTTTGTGCAAAGGTGCGTTCTTAATGCTACAGCATACAAAGACATATAATCAATTTTGTGCTTGAGACACAAAATTTGACTTTGGCAAATGAATGAAAAATTACTTGGTCTTGTTGACAAAATACAACTTGACAGCAATTAGTGACAACAGAAAGCGTTAACACAATCACCAAAAAAGAACTAGACTCTTGTTCAGAGGCAAGGTATACTCTGTATTCCCTGTCATTCACAGCAACACTAGCCAATCACAGTAAGCTCAGATACACAGAAGAGGGTACATCACATTTGCTTCTTGCCCTGTGCACAGGAGCAATGCTTTAAAAAGGTTGATTGGTTTCAGGGGTTTCTGAGTAAGCATAAATTAGCCTTCACTCTCCCCAGTTGTTAGCTATTGAATAATAGGGAAGAGCTGGCTGGTGGACTTGGCCAGAAATGACCAAATTGGAAAAATTTAACCAAATTGGAAAAATAACCACCTGAGGCATTAATGCCCATTTACAGCTTGTTCAATATATTCCATTTTTAAGTTCACAAGATTTGATTAATACCTTTGCTGTCATTCTGGCCCTTGATCTAAGGCCTGTGTCGATAGTAACAGCATAGAGGAACTGGTCTGTAGGACTGTTGTCTGGCAGGAGGAATGTTCCCAAATTCTTTTCCACTTGAATATCAGCATGATTACAAAACACCAACAGCACAGCGTAGAGAGCCATTACTGCCACCATTACAATAAACACCACCGGGTTGGCATGGATGCTGAAAAAGAATCCAAATTCAGAATTCAAAAGCAAACAAAGAAGGACTGTGAATTAATAAATACAAGCATATAAACATTACCTTATGTATTCAGTGATGTCTGAAATACTGTGAATGCTTTGGATCATCTGATGTGCAACAGTGAATGATGAGAGCTGGTTGCAACTGAAAGATTATTAGGACAAAAACACAAATAATATATGGAGGATGTCTTCAATTACAGTGAATTACAAAGCAGGCAGAATACAATAAAAACAAAGAGCTTTTAAAATAGTTGATTAACATAAGGTACAGTAATTATAAAAAAGACACACACACTTAGAAACCTCAGTAAGAAACCCATCCCATGAACCTTTTCATCCACACAAGCTAGCTCTTCCCTATCACACGGATGCTACCAACAGGGTGGGTAAAGGCAAAAGCTTGAAGCCAGCCAATGCATCTTTTCATTCTGTTGCTATTGCTATGTCATGAACTCACTCTGATGGACAGGGCGAATCTACCCAGATAACATTGACAATTCTGCTCTCCTAACAGTGGCACAATCAGTATTCAAACCCACAATATCTCAAAATATTTGAAGCCAGGTGTATATCATGGTATCTGCTTACATCTTCTAATTTCTAAAGAAAATAACAAAAAACTTATATTGATACCACCCAATTTTCTGTCCAACTTTTCTTCTTAATAGTTAAATCTTATCACTGTGCAGCTGCTAAGTGACATTTCAGTATCTATTAGCAGCGGGGTCATGGAACAGAGCAGTGTTGCATGTGTTATTATGTCATAAAATATACAAATCAATAAGCTTCTAATATGCAAATGTAGACCATTTAATTCTGTGTTGCCAGGGAAGAAACTATGTTCACTTGTTCTCATTTGTCATACCAATTTAGAAATGCATAACTAAATCTGTACATGAATATTTTAATATAGTTAAAAAAAAAGCTGATCTACATAGTGGGACATGACCAGTACCTGCAGTTGACTTTGGTTGAGGTGAAGCTTGGGAGCACAGAACATCCATCAGATTTCCAATCTTTTACACCATCCCAAACTAAGCATTGAGTGGAATCAACACTTAGCGTATAGTCCACTTCATCTGCTATGTACTTATTTTTAGCTCTTTTATCATAGTCTGCATTGAGGAGCATCAGGTACGCGATCCCAGCATCTGCAATCCAAGTGAAACCAGACAATATTCAGTTTATATATCAATGACCTTCTCATATGCATCCTGCACTTTCCATATGTTCCACAATGTCTAGAAACCTTTCAATGATGAAGCAGGTAGAAAGATCTGCGCCACTTGTCCTTTCCAATGGTAGACCTTATGTACATTGTACAAAGAAGGCGTTGGTCTTTGGTGCATTCTGTAACAAAGGAAAAGCAATGTTATACAAATCTTTTTTTAATGTTAAAGCTGTAAAATAAAATTTGAGACATAATATAAATATAGGGCTGTGTATTTAACCTGAAGAGCAGCAAGATGGGGAAAGCGCATCTTGATGGTCTTCTGAACTTCACTATAATCTGCACAGCCTTTTTCAGAAGTTCAGCTGTGATGTTGAACTGATGAGTGTTCACTTCAGAGCGTGAGAGTGTGAACTTCACCCCTGTGCTCTTCTTGAATGGAAATGACCAGATTTTAGTGATCCACACAAAAATCTAATGCAAAATTGGCAGATGCATCGATTGAGCACTAAATCCACCATTCCCTTTAGAAGAGCTTAGCAAAATGTTACATGTAACAAGTAACAAGCTATGGTAGCTTCTTCATGCTTCTTCATTATTCAGTTTAATGCTATGACTGGAAATCTATTCATTAATTTTACCCTGTTCCGGCTGATGGTGAATATTGAACACTGGGCATGAGGTAAGAATACCTTAGATAGTCCATCACAGGTACCATGCACAAACATATTCACCAATGTATTCACATTTAGGACAATTTAGCATACACAATCCACATACTGTGAACAGAACATGAGAAATTCCAAACAGATGTGCGACAGCAACAATATCAACTGTACCACTGCCCACTGGAAGTCTATCTCAACCAAAACCTTCATAAATAGTGGTTCAAATTTTCATATATTTGCTTCAAATTACATTGTTAAATAAATTATGTTGCTAATTAGAAGGATGGAATTCCCAATTAGCACTAAAATTCTGCAGTTAAGCTTTGGGAATTTGGAGAGAATGGACAGAATTCTAGCAAACTTAAATGAAGTGATTCTAGTTGTGCAATATGGCTATCCTCACAGCATTACAGTGTTCAGGGCACAATGTTTATAGATTACAGTAGATCATCCCTGCTGAAAAGTTCAGCTTGGTTTCACAGGGTACAGATAAAACATAGGTCAAAGTGGTCAAGCTGGTAGACAATCTTTCCAGTTCTAATTTCCGTATTTTGTGAACATTGATTTTATTTTTGACTTTATTGTTGTGGTCTCTGCTCAGTCTGTAATTTGGCAGCTGGTAGCTGGTCAGTCTGAGCTAGATTTTTCAGCAGGAATAATGTGTCCTAAATAATATCTGCTCACCAGTGTGGCATTAATCAACTGGACATATTATAAGGCTGATATAAGGCAGATATAAGACAGGAAAGTTTATAGGTGAGGCCAACTACCATTAATAGTTTCATACATTAGCCTCACAGTGCTGAGAAGCAAATGTATTGCACTATATTTGTGGAAAGGGGAACATTGTGAAATTTGTGAAAGTTTAAATGCAAGCTGGAACACATGAATTCTTGAGAACACGTCAGGTTTTGTCAGTGTTAATGAAATAAAAGAAATTAAAAGTGTACTTCTCGCTTCTGGAACTCAATGATGAGTCGAGTGGACAAGTGTCTCATTTTGATTTCTCTTCTGGTGCTGCAGTTGAAGAGTTTCATGTCAGCAACATGTCCATTCACCTGGAAAGTACACCATGCATGATGTCAGTTTAAAAAATCAGAGAATACATAATGTTGCACTGAAAAAAATAACACTATAACACTGTAAAAGAATAAATTAAGAATAAACTAAACAGTCTGCAATAATAAAACATATTATGATGTTACTAGTGTATATTCTACAGCCTGTAATGCAGTGATGGGTCAAGTGGGTAAGGATTGGGGTTGTTGAACAGAAAGTTGGTGTTCAAGCCCCAGCCCCACCAAGGTGACACCACTGGTTCCTTGAGCACCCCCCCTGCTCTATGGGACTGCATCATAGCTGCCCCTGTGCTCTGACCCCAACCTCCAAAGCTCAGATACTTGAAAAAAGAATTCCACTATGCTGTAATGTATGTGTGGCAAAGTCTTCATTAGTAAGCATCAGTTTTAATTTTAATTGGCTAAGCCCTGCCATGTGACCATCAGTAAGATGCAGATGGTATGGAACTAAGTGTGAAAAACAATAAACTAATAATTCTATCCACAACATATAGAAGTACAAAATTAATTCAAATAAAGATTGAATTGTACATTGTAGTTCATTTTACCTGTAGTGGAGTCCTTGCCCAATGATATGGATTCTGCCTATAGGATATGATTAAAGTGATGAAGCAGGATTTTTCATCATAATCTCTGTTTAGGTGTTTAATCACTGCCATGTAAGGAATGTAAAATGTTGTCAAATCAACATTTTTTCTTGTGAGTGGCAAATCAAAATTCTGCCACACTGCCAATTTTACGAACGTGGTATTCAGACTGAACTGAGGCTCTCTCCTGGACAGCAAGTATATCTGGAATAAAAAGAGGTTAAGACATAACATATAATAAAACAGATGGTAGATGGTCATGAGGTCACATGACTTATATCCTTAAAGGTCATGTACAATATTTGAATTTATTTAGAAAACATAATTTTCTGTAAATCTGACCAAATATTTGGTGATTGCACAACCTTTGTGTGACCAAATTTTATTTGCATGATACATGTATTATAGCTTTCAATATCTTGCTAAAAATGTGAATTATACAAGTGTCCTTTGACTCTGCATTCAACAAGCCAGAACCTTAGGTGTCCAAAGAGTTTCTTCATGGACATACATGCAACTTGAACATTTTTAGGTGTATCTTTAGGTATTTAAAATCAAGAAAATAATCTCAAGGTAACAACTAAGAATTGATCCAATATGCAGCTGCAAGATTTAAAAAAAAAAAATCTTCTAAGCTTCTCCCTCACCACCCCATTGCTCTGATCATGAGACTGTCTTCCTGTTTCTACCAAATCAGATTTTAAACACTGATGCTGGCCTACCAAACCAAAATCAGCCCAGCCTATTGCCTACCTGAAGGCATTAATCTCACCCTACTTATCTGCACCACATTCTGTTCAAGCCTGCATTCTGGCATCACTCAATTCAGCATCCCTTGAGACACTAGGTAGACATGCATCAAGACTTTTGTCTATGGCTCTTGGCTATCCTTTTCACCAAGTGGTTAAATGAGTATGAAGAAAACCTTGACATTTGCCATGTAACCTTGATGTTTTGGAACTATAGCTTTTTTTATGTTTTATATAAGTTTTTTTGTTATAAGTCATTTTGATAAACCAGTCTGAATGAAGACATCTGCCCAATGCTGTAAATGTAAATGTAAGTCATGTTGATGTTCCAATAATCTTTGACTTACCAACACTGATTCAGTAGTGATGTAAAGAACATCAAGTGTTAACCTGGAAGAAGGAATCTGAGCTTTCAGAATATATGAGAGGATGTGTATGACAGCCTTCACCACCCACACATCCAATAAGTTGGACTCACGAAAGGAGGATAGATTTTGAATATATTTTGTCACCAGTACTGCACTGTCAAACGTCACCTGCAAAGGGGTATCATACATGAAACTTTCTAAATGTTGCAATGCTTGAGTATGAAAAAAATATCTATGAAAAGATAATACTCACTTGATTGGAAACTTTCATAAGATCTACAAGAGTGTGAAGGATATCAAACAGCAGTTCCTGTGAGACACAAAACTATAACTGAATGCTGTATAATAATATTGGATTTCATTTGTTTATTGTTACTATTTTTTTTTTTTACAATGAAGGGCAAAAACCATGAAATAGAATACACTAATATTAATGGATTTCATTAGTCACATGCAGAAAATATACCACACTAAAATACAAAACATTCATTGCATTGCTCTTACATTGCTTCCTCTGTCGAAAAATCTCTTGAAGATTGTTTTTAAGAATTAAATGCTATACTTGTGGCATAGGTAGTCTATAATACCTGGTTTGTGGCATCCAGTTGACAAATCACTGAAATGAGAGCGGCTCGTGTTTGTGTCTGTAGTTTCACGCAAGATTCTGGGTCTAAACTCAAACGGTTCAATGTGGAAGTCAGGAGAAAGATGTAATTCATAATGTCTTGGGGGTTCTCCATCTGTATTAGAGTGGTTAGATTCCTCAGACCATACACAAACCTAGACAGTAAGAAAATACAGTAATTGTTAGACAGAGAAAATTAAAACATTTTCTTTTAGTAATATTATTATTACACAGTAAGTCTTAGAGGACTTACTGTGTAATAATAATAGGTTCAGGAAATTGCTTGAACAGCATAATATGCTAGAATATGTCACTTCACTATGATATTATTACAGAATCTATATATTTCCAGTGTAAATAATGAACACTGGGAAATTCGTCAAGATGTTATAAACTGTTAAAACTGAGATGCTGTGGTAGAAGCACAACTTAGCTTGTTGCTGTTTATATTTTCAAAAATTATGATGCACAGAGAGAAGGTTGAAAATTAGCAATGGAAATTAGGAGCAAAATGTTTAGGGTGGCTTCTTTGGTTGTTCCTGTGCTTTGACATTGAGCGTTGACATAAGCAATCTGTCATTTTGGTTTCATGCAAAAGTACTTCCCTATATAGTGTGTACTACAAGAAAGTCAGGAAGGTACTTTATAGTTCAAGAATAAAGGGCTACCTTCACAATTGTTAATGAGAATTTTTAATGAATAAAAAGCATAAGGTGCATGCATTAAAATATAATAGACTTAGTTGGATCCAGTGCAAGCTGGATCCATCTTACAAGTGCAAGCTGGTGCATCTTACAAGCTGATGAATAATGCCATATCATTAAATTAAACCAGTTTTGTATTTTATGGTTAATGTAATAAATTTCAGCTATAACTATTCATGCAGCAATGCCATCTTATTTATATATAATCGTATTGTACTTTTTTCTTTTTAAATTTTGCTGCTTTTATTTTACATTGTATTATTTCAGTCCCTACTTTCCATTCATTCTTTGGTTTTAAAAGCAGCAGTCTCTGTTTTTTTGTCTTGTAGTCTCTCCTAATTCCCCTGTTTTAGAGTCCCTATCCTTCTAGTTTTCTACCAAGTTAACCACTCTAAACTTTCTTCCACTAGCCACTCTGATGCTGTTCTTTTAATCTGATAGTATTTCACAGATTCATGAATTTCTTTCTACATTTTGTACAGCTACAACTGATGAAGCCACTAGAATGAGTGTATAAATGTCTGTTATGGTCTTAACACGCCTAGTCACCTGTGTTTACTACTACTACAATAAATCTGAATGGACTGGTGACTGAAAAAAACATACAATTTCTCATCTGGATTGGAAAGAGGCATTGAATCTCTCTTAAAACTCGGCCAAACTTTGACGTTCACAGGACATGGCTTGGTAGATGCTCCAAATCTGTTTCCAACTTTAATGTAGATGGTGACTGCAGGAGACAAAATGTAAGACAATGTTGAGTGTTAGAGCACATTATACATAAATAGCTATAGAATTAAATTCAACATATTTGTTATTATGTATACACATATAACAAGCTGCATGTTGTTTAGAAACTTTCTTAATCAACATTGAACACTGAAACGGTAGACATATCGATGAATACAAAGATTAAAAATCTCATAAAGCAGCAGTGCAATTCTATAAGAAAAGAACAAAACAGTTACTGTGTTTATGTACAGTATATATGTTAATAGTTTTTGCAATTCTTTAAATCTACCTTTGTAATCATCATATGGATCTCCTGATGGAAGATAAAAATAGTGTTGATAATCTCTGCCCTGATAAACAAGTTTCTTTGTTGAGTTTCCCACACTAAAGCTGTATTCATACAAGAGATCCTGTAAAGAGAACACATCAAATTATTATTATTATTATTATTATTTTTATTTTATTTTTTTTAAATGCAAGAGTTTCTTGATATTGTCTTGATATGGTCTAACTTTCCATTAGTATGATGGAGTAACATTACTCTGTACCAAAGTATCTGAATATAAAAGTTGACAAAATCACAATAAATGAATGTTCAACATCTCTTGATATTCACAATAAGAATTCTATAATACTTTTTATTATAAGGGCCAAATTGTGATGGTCTTGTGGGGTGTTTCCAATATGCAGTGGTGAGTACCCACTAAAAGTGGTCCAAGGAAAGACAACCAGTGAACCGGCAACAGGGTCATGGGCACCCAAGGCTCATTAACACGCAGTGGTGGTGAATACTAGCTTGCCTGCTCCAATCCCACAAAAGCAAATTGCTGAAAAAGTTAATGCTGGCTATGATATACATGTGTCAGAAGAGTGTGCTGTGTATGGGGCTCTGTAGTTATAGAGCAGAAACCACCGAAACGAGTCCACTGACCTTGGAGCAATGAAAGAACATGGCCATTTAATTTAGCCAAATTTCATGTTCTTGAACAGTGGGAGATAAGCAGAGAAAACCCAAGCAAACACCGGGAGAACATCTGAAACTACACAGAGCCCCTCACAGAATCTAGAGCTGTGAGGCAGCAGCATTGTGCTGCCCAACTTATCGTATTTGAAAAATATGTTTAACAAATACTTGGACAACAGTAAGAATTGATGCCCAACATAAATACAGACCTCTTTTCCTGAACTGCAGAAGATGCTGAATTGTGTGTGGAGCTCAAAACCTGAGCTGGGCTGCACATAGCACATCATCCCCTCTGGAGCAGGGTGTGTGGAGAAGAACAGCTGGGTCTTTCCCTGCAGAACCTGCTCAGAACCTGGCATCAGAAATTAGGAGACATCCCTCATTACTCACCTCATCCTCTAACAGGCTGTAGATCCAGGCTTAAAGGTATAAACAATGAGACTATTTATATCTGGCCATGAACACCAGAAGTAGTGGTGGTGATAAACTTACTTGCAGAGACTTCCAGCATGTAAAGACTTTTCGGCGTTAGCATCATGGGTTTAAATGTGATAACAGGAGAGGATATTCCTGAAATATTCAAATCACAGAAAATGAACAGAAATCTCTAGTTTAGCAATGATCAGATTCATTTTCTGACAAAGATCCAAGTCTGAAATGTATAGTCATGTAGAAATCCCAGTCTAACGAGAAAATCCGGTTCCTCATGAGGTAAATTATAACATGGCGTTTTTGTGGTTATGTGAATCGATTACTCTGTTATTTTTGGAATTGTGCAATACTATTATTTTTGAAAATAAGCTTCTTTCAACTCTCTACATAACAGCATTTACTACAAGCTTTGATGCACTTAGTAACTTTGAAGCTAGCACTTGGCAAATAGTAATAAATAGGAATGTATGTTGCTATGTGGCTCCAAATAATGCTGTTTAAACCCAGACATTCTTATATGCACAACTTGAACATTGGTGAATAACTGCATGACTATAATCATTTAAATAAAAAAAATTGTTATTAAATACCTTAGATCAGGGATGTCTAATCTTATCCACAAAGGGCCAGTGTGGGTGCAGGTTTTCATCCCAATCTAGCAGAAGCCACACCCGATTCCACCTATTTAATCAACTGATCTTGGCTTTCAATAGACATTGTTTGGAATGAAAACCTTCACCAACACTGGCCCTTTGTGGATGAGATTGGACACCGCTGCCTTAAATATGTAGTAAAATTTTCATATATAGTGCATGGTTTTTTATTTATCACATGATTTGTACACATGATTTGTGTATTTTAACATGTTCAACAAGAAGGTCATGTGCTTTTATTATCAGATGTGATCATCCACAAGAACCATCACAAACTGTTCACATGATGTCATGTGTTTATTTGATTTTACCTGTGTTATGTCAGGGCATAAAATGTCCTGGGGAAATTCTTACTTCTTATGTTTTCCATGTGAGCACAAGTGAAAGGTATGTGCTTTTTTCCCCTAAGGGATTCTTTACCAATCTAACCTACAGAATATGAAATATTCCTGCATGTTGTATTGTAAAACATAGTGTCCTCCAATGTCCTAAAATTTCCAAGACAAATAAATCATAGGACTTGGCATTAGTGCCACAAGACCCTTAATTATCAGCTACTCAAAGTTTGAATTTAATTCTGCTTAAATAAAAGTACATACCAAATAAATACCTATAAATTTACATATGAGAAAAATTGAAGAATCACCTGTGGATGTGAAGGACTCAAAGAGTGCAGGCTGGATGAGCTCTCTGTGAAGATCCAGCAGGGTTTTCTCAGACACCACACGGTTGAGGCTACCAGGACCTACCAGGTTATCACCATCATATTCGCTTGAATGCGAATTGTCTAAATTGTGGGGTCCTGAATTCACAAAACAATAAATAAAAAAATACATATTATTGATAGTCATACTTTTATATAGCTATTATTACTGCTTGTGAAGATCAAAATGAGAGTGCAATGTCTACCATTTGGTCGGCCTATTGAAACCCCTGAGTCTGCTTCCTCTATCCCAGAATAAAAATCTTCATAGTCTGTGGGGAATACAGAAAAATAACAGTAATTTCATGTTGATGACGTAGCAAAGTACAACTGTAACACCCTGTTATTTTCTCACCTAGATATCCATGCTCTTCAGGATATTCAGCTACAAAATCCTTCTCGCTCATGTTTTTATTTTCGGTTGGAAAATGGAACGGAGCAAAATCCATGTCATTGATATCACCTGAACCCATTTCAGCTGTAAGGACAGAAATATGATTCAGTGATCCAACGAAGGCAAGCTGAAAGTAAGAATCATTTACAAGAAATACAAGACTTCAATATTATGAAGTGGGGAATGAAAGAATGGAATGTGCATGTATTATAAGATTAAATTCTGGTGTTTTACATTGAAATAAATGTCCACGTAATAGTTCAAATTCATAATTTCAAACTCATCCTGCTCGTTTTCTGATTTGATATCCATATATATTGCAATATTCATGATTCCTTTAAATATGGATTTCTTGTCTACATAAAGAAAAATCTTAAGGGTACTTTGATTGTCCCTCTGGAGGAAACTTTTAAGCAAATGTTTCCCAACCAGAAACTCTTACAACCCCTTAAAGAACTCTTTTTATTTCAATGTACAATTATTGTAAATTGTCATTGCAAACAACCTGTAAGCAAGACTGGAGGACAAAACATGCTCTGGTGAATTTGTCAGTGATTAATCTATCAATAAATCAGTAAGCATTACTTTTGAACAATAACTTTATCTTTAAAAAATCTTGCTTCTGTCTGTAGAAAAAAAAAGCCAATTTTTATTTGCTTTCTGTGCTATGTTTATACTCACCTTTTTATGATTGGGTTTATCAAACATATCATCTAGATCAAGAGGTGACTGGATCCCAGTTTTAAATAGAGAGGCATTTAATTTCATAAATCACTTGGCTTATAATTTTTATATCGCCTGAAATTATCCTTGTACATATAAAACCAAATTCGTTTGACCTTTTGTCACATCCACCCAGTACAGTTCACTCTCTCGCCTCCAGGGGGCATCCTTCTCCAAATTCTGTTGACAAATTTAATTCCCGTTCACAGATATAAAGACATGGTTACTATTGTCGAAGTGAAGCCTTGAAGTTTTTTTTATTTAATAAGTGTGTAGACTCTTGTCTTGCCTTGTTTCTTTGCCTATTTGACTGAGTTTTGGATTGTGGACTTGCTTGTTACTAAACCTGGACTATCCCAGCATCTCTGACCACTGCTTTGTTCAAGCAGTGTTTATACTTCATATTACTTCATATAGCATTATGGTATGTATTACGAAAGTGTGACATTTGGATGCTTTTTTCATATCCGTTCCTTTTGGCATCTATGAATTAAATATTGATGTGTAATCATGACTGAAGATGGCTACAAGGAGAATAATTCAACTATGCCTAACTATTTAGAAAAGATCTCAGTTCACACATTGTAACTGTTCAGCCTCATACCTGATGCACTCTCAGACAGCAGGACTAAAAGGGATGGATTCTTCTGCTCCATTGAACTCCTCCGCCTGGGCCATCTGACAACACTGTCATCTGTGATCTTAATGTCATCACTGCTGGATGTTTCATAGTGATTTAGGATGGACAGAGGCACAGACGTGGCAGGCTGCTGAAAGAAGCTTTCATCCTCCTCCAGTTTAGAAGGTAAGCTTATGTCCAAACTGCCACAGAAAGGCACTGGAGGACAGGAAAAATTAAAAAGAAACTAACATAAGTGCCATGCAGTTACACCAATGATCAGAAGATTTTAAATATTCTTACCATCTGGTATGCTTTTGCTAGATGCGTTTACTAAATATAGCTTCCAGGAGTAGGTGATATTTATAGGACAGCGTTTACATGCAGTTGTGACTGAAAATTTTTCGCTCCAGTTGACAGAATTTCCTCTGCACTCTTTGCAAGATACATGAATAATGCTGCAGAAAAATTAGAAGTCAGAGCAAGTCTTTATATTATAGATATATATATATTTATATATATTTATATTTAATCAGTGGTTTACTCTCAACAGATTAGATTTGTTTAAGAATTGCTTAAATTTCATTCATTTCTATAGTGAATTATGTAAATGACATTATGTCATGTACACTTACCTGAAATATTCACCACACTGTCTGTACTTAATGCCATGTCATGCACGTCATATTATCTGTGTTAAATGTTATTTCTGTGCTCTCTCTAGAGATTGCTGTAGCCTTTTAAGGGCCTTAAATCTATTATTCAAAACTATTGGAATAATTAGATTTTTTTTCTGATCATCGGAAGCAAATCGCAGCAATGGAATAATTGGATAATAGTATCAGTAACACTCTTATTTTTCCTAAGCAAATTTTATCTTCAATTTATGGAACTGTCTTGTTTGAGTTCTTATATTGCTTATTATGTGGATAAAATGTCAATATTAGGTTATAAGCTGGCAATTGTTACAATATATAACTTTTTTAAGTGACATTATCTTCTTAAATTCTCAGCTCTTGTCAGAGAGTCATATACTTATATACATATATATGTATGTATAGAGCAGTTTCTGGCTGTGTACTGACACTGTCTATATTTTTTCTGTAAATTCTTCTTCTGACATTTTTTATCTTTGTACAGTATATGTGCAATATTATTTTGAAATGAACAAAGATGAATTCTGCATGTTTAATGCTATGCATATGTACCTGGTTGGTTTGGATGTCATGGTGATGAACATCTCGGAGGAAGAGGATCGATTTCCGCTTTGAACAGTAAGTGTCAACTTGAACAGGTCACAGTTAGAATTCAGAGATGTTGCAGGAAACGTCAGCAATGCAGAGGAAGTCTGAACCTGCTTAGAGAAGCAGGAGGTCTCAGCCGTGTTTACTGGCTTGCACTTCCACCTGTAACTATGAGGAGAAAAGGTCACAATAACTGATAGATGGTTAAAGGTAAGCAACTAGGTTTCTTTTGTTGTTGTTGTTGTTTAATGTATTAATATTTTAGAAGTCTGTATACATGCATATACTTAAAACATTTAGTGACAAATGGTAATTTTTTCTTTATTCTTATAATTAATAATGTCAAATTTGGCTAATTACTTTTTTAGTGCTTTAACCATGTCTGGTAGTGCCACAGGGAAAAATCTTAACAATCTTAACTTAATAAACAATCTTTGTTTTTTTTTAAATCCTTATCCTTAATGATTATTAAGTGTATTGGGGCAAAAAATAAAATTGTTTTTTTTTTTTTTTAGGAAACCTCTACAGTGTTTATCAATAGACACTTTGTAGCATATTTATTTTTAAGAGATTTAAGGGTAAGATTTTTTTACTGGGTATAACCAATGTTAGCACCCATTGTCATCAAATCACTGCATGTGTCTAAACAATTTCTTGTTCATGTTATTTTTCCAGATTTGTTTTACTATGTTTGCATGGCAGGGAAAGGTGCATATGTAAGTTTCAGTGGATGTCAATGAATTCTATTACTGACAAGGTACTTGACTATAAGTTAAAATAAATGGATTGAGTAACTAAACACATACAGACATTACAGTTCACATTAATCTGTGTTTACCTCATAATGGTCTCAGGAAAATCTGGGTCATATGACCTATATCCATCCACAGTGATGTTTGAGTTGCTGTTGTGACGATTAATACACACATTTGTTCCTCCACCGATGATGCTCACAGGTGCGCTCGGCATCACCTCAAGCAGTACAGAGTAGGTGCTGTAAACTATGCTGCCTACAACCTGAACCTGTGCAATGACAAATGTACTGGTTACAATTTAATGCTTAAAAAACTTATTATACAGTTATATCATTAATTTTAATTACTTGTGGATGAACATATTTAATTCACAATTCATTTTGCAGAACATTATTACAGAACAGCCAAATGCCAAATTGCGAAAATTTGACTGTGTGTGTGACCCTCAAACTGACTCAGAACCCAAAGAGGAAACATCTGTCCAGCAACATCAGGAAATTGCTAAGTGATGTTGCTTGGTGCTACTGCACAACTGTAACATATAGTACTGTAATGAAGGTTTTGATGGCACACAACTTTAGAACACAAATTAGTTAACTGCTATTAGACTAGACTGCATTAATCACAGGTTGACCCATGTAGCCATTTGCACCACCATATTTTTAGTAATTTTTATAAACATTTAAAAAAAAATTTGTTCCTCACTACCATTATTTACAGCTAGTTAGCTAGTCAGCTTAGCATATACTGTATGTTCTGGATGGAAGATTTTTTTGGTTACCACAGTAGTGACACAATAGGATAATAGAGACAGTTTCAAGCCACTGAGACTATTTTGTGAAATCAAAAACAGTGAGTAACATTTGTTCATTTGTATAATAGAGAGAGTGCTTAAGTAATCATGCCAAAAACTCATTCCTATCGTTTTCACTACTTTAAACGTTTCAGAAGAATACAACTAATAACAGTATAGCATAACATTGTGGTTAGAATGGAACTCAAATAGAGCTGTACCTCATGTCTATGAAAGAATTTTACAGACAGGAATAATAACTTTACCTTAGCTGCAGCTCTATATGTGCCATAATGAAGGAGGTACCCTGGAAGCTCCAGATGTTGTTGGTTTGTTTTGATGCCTGTGATAGAGAGTTGCAGTCCAGTCGGTCCATACAGAGTCCAGCTGTAGTGGAGACCTTTGGAGATATTGCACTGGATCTGCTCTTCATACGTCACACCAAGCCACACAGGCTGGTAACGCCACACCTGATACATAAAATAAGACACATGCAAAAGTCAGGATGCTAATGAAATCAAGATAAATCTAACAAGTTGCGTCCCATGTTATGGTTGCTTTGATGCATTTCTGACCTGGATCTTGCTGGGTCCCATGTTCTTCACAGATGGAGGTTGGCATGGCTCAAGGATGACAAACATATGTCCTTTTAAAGAGGTAGAGCTCACTAGGTTGGAGACGATCACTTCTACTATGAACTCCCCTGTACTGTGTGATGAAATGTTTTATAGCATTAAACAGATAAAACTCTATCTATAATCATAGTCGGCTGGTATAAAGGGGCTAAACCCTTCCCCTCTTTCAAGGAAAATTATTTAAGCATAAATGTCAGTTTTTGCCAGTCACATTGTAACCACATCTTAACAAATGGCTTATAGTGGATTGTTTTTTTTCTTACTATAAATAATATCATCAGTAATAGTGATAGCTAAAATTATGCATGATGTGAAGTAGAGACTGATGTCTTTCTAGCCCAGAATGTAGATTCCAAATGAGACAAACAAAGTCAAAATTCAAAACACATCTGTAACTAAAAGTATAGCATAGACTAAATATTGTCCAATAATAGTACAAATTAATAAAAGATAGGACAAAAGACAGAACTGTAGCTTTTCTGTGGTTTGAAAAGCAGCTCTGTCTAATGGCAAGCACAACTTATCTGTTTTCTTCCTTCCCTATTAAGAGACATTGTATGATTATAGCCTTGAAATAACTGACTTAAAAAATAAGGAGGAAGGAAGCATAAATGTTGCTGCCTATCTGCATTAATTATATATTATTTTTTTAAAAATGTATATATTATAATATTATAATATTATTAATTGCAATAGTTTGCAATCACACCAATAAATGAATAAATAAATATTTCATTTTAAAGTAAATTAAATTATATTCAATCCATCTACTTCAATTGAATATGAAACAGTCTGACACACTATTTAGAAATCTATTCTTCCTAAAGCAGACCATGCTTGTTACCTTTTAAACACATGATGTTCAGTGTCCTTTCCAACTCTTCTTGTTCCATCTCCAAAATCCCAGAGATAAGTGACATCTGTTCCAGCGTTGATCCTGCAGCTAAAAGGCACTGATGTGTTCAGCAGCACTGAGCGAGTGTACAGCAGTCTGTTAAGATGCACAGCTCTTTGAATCACTACAGTATACACATCTGAGCTAACAGAGCCGTGGCTGCTGGAGACGCTGACTGTAATGTTATACCTGCAAACCAGAAAACAGCTTAACACAGAGCCTCGTTTGCAAGAGTGCTCAAGTCCAAATTTGAGCTACATCTTTTGAAAATTAAGTAAAAATATAATCATGCACAATTTAGCATATGCTTAAATCAACATACAATTAAGCAAAAAAAAGTTCATACAAATTCTGCATTGATCAGCCAGCTCTTTTGTGTCCAATGTTTAATTTTATCATTTTTACAGACTAATGTTGCTAACAGCATGTCTGAATCTACACACCCTCACTTCAAAAGACCAACATATTCAAGTCTACCATATCGCTTAAAAACAGGTGTACTAGTATACCTGTCTGGATGGAGGTAATTCTTAACAAATGTCCTAGATGGAGTCCTAACTGCTGTTTGGTCCCCAAAATACCATTGAAACTCTTGTGGATCAGGATCTTCAGTCATAGCCAGGAACTTAATATCTTCTCTTGTAGCATAAGCTTGTTTCTCAGTGTAGATCCAAACAGCTGGGACTAAAAATTGAGATTAGCAGAAGAACATCATCACAGAGGCTATATAGCTGCTATAATGTATATATATACATATTATATATTAAAACTAATAGATAATGCACTCATAAATATACTGTGACTCCTGAACAGTATCCGAGATCAGTATTAGCATGTCTCAAATCATGCAAAAATTTTTCAGCTACGATTGCCCACAACTCCTTGCATGAGGAAGATGGAGCTCGGTAACAAAACGTCTGCTGTTGTGCATGATCCCTCATTGACAGCATAATGATTTGCAGTTTGCGCTCAGCTTTTCTTAATTCTCTAGGAATGTGTCTAAGATCTGCAGCTCTAATTGTAAAGACTGTTCCATGCTTATCAAAGGACACTTTCTCTCACAATGTTCATCAAAGGGCACTATTCTCTTATTAGTTATTTTATAATAAACCCCTGTCTGAAGTCTATCCCTTGAGAGAAGTAGACTTAAAGAGAACCCCCCTCTTCTTGTTGATACCAGATAGGAGGATTATGAGTCATTAGAGTATAAAGAGTAAAAAACAAACAGTACTGTGTTGAAAGAATGTTCAGTATGAGTATAATGTGAGAGAAAATGCCCTTTGATGAGCCAAGCCATCCATTGACACAGGGTTTGACTTCTCGTGTCATCTTGATGTCACCCTACACACAGAGGGTGCGTATATAACACAAGAACAACTACACATTACATATGAACTCGTCACAATACATTCAAAAACCATTAAATACACAACACATGCAAGATTGTAAGATGATGGCTGATTTCCTGTTTTTATAGCTGTTGGTACAAAACGTGGCTGAAGTACCTATAATCCTATAATACCTATAATCTTACTAGCCAAATGAGGTATTTTTAAAAGTTTGTTCTTATTAACAGCTGTAAGCATATGAAAGAAAGAAATGGCACCATAGATATGAACTGGCTCAATAATACTTTGATACAGGAGAAGAAGTAGAAGAGGCTGAACAGACAACTGCTTGAGTTTACAGAGAACTGTAAGTCTCTATTGACTGCACTTGTAGATACCTAGAATATTCTAGGTATTAGTAGTGTTGTTATCAATGGAGAGATGGTTAAAAGGGTAGAGCATTTTAAATACCTTGGCATTACACTGGATGATCATATCAATTTTACTTAGCATATGCTTTTAACCATCTCTCCACTGATAACAACACTGGGATGGATCTGTGTTTTGGAAGAGCTAAAGAACAGTTCTTTAGTCTTTGGAATTTCAAGGTGGAGAAAATGATCATCACGCCATGTGTCAAAATATGTTATGGAACGTTGATAGTCCAAAAAAGAATCATCATCACTGTTATTGAGCAGCGCAAGAACAGCTGTGTCATCTGCATATTTAAAATAATGGGTAGCAGTAAATGGACTCTGACAGTCATTCGTATAAAGAATATAGAGAAATGGGCTTAGTACACATTCCTGGGGAGGCCCAGTATTAAGAACAAAAGTGGAAGATAATGAATTGTCCACTTTTACCACTTACGGTCTATTAGACAGAAAATTATAAATCCAAGGAATTAGTGGTCATGGAACTTGCAGGCCCTGTAATTTCTTGATTACCTGATGACACTGAATTGAATTTAAGGCAGAACAGAATTAAATAAAAAGCAACTGGGAATATTTTTGGATTTCTGTGGAGCTCAACCTATTGTTAAAAATACTATACGCAAACTGTCACACTGTGTATTCTTTGTGCAATGTAAGTCACTTACAAGTCATGCTACTGTTCCCCTTACTGTGCATTTCCATAACAGTTTGATGAACACATGGCAGCGCTTTTTGTTTAATTTGAGAAGATATGGACTCTTCTCGCTCAGCCCAGGATGGACATGCTCTATACAAGAAAAGAAAGAAGTGGTATCCATTTATTTATATCATGTAGTAAACTTATGTGCAACTGTGTGTAAATTTGAATAGGTTGTTAAGGATATTTATGGAGTCTCATCCTTCACAACCTGCTTTTGTGTTTTTTGGGGGAATTTGTTCTTCTTTCTTGATCAAAGAAATGGATGTTAAATGATCAGCAGTGAACCTGAATCTTTTAATTTTATGGCTCCAGGAAAACTAAAGAGGCTATTATAAACCATATGTGGCTAATACACAGCATAAGGGCAAATTTCTGGTGGATTTATTTTTTTTAAAGCATTTCAGATTTATAATTTTAGATTTTTAGATTTTCTTTATCAGGAATAGTATCTTTTTTCATTTTTAGAATATGGTGTTTCAACACTGAATATATATAAACTTATTATTAATGGCTTAATTTTTTAAACTTATTTTTAAATCTTGCAATTACTTTCAGGTTATGCATTTCTCATATGAAATGAATTTTTATAGCACAGCACGTTTGAATTATTGGTTCTGATTGATGAGATTAGTTCCTATAATAGCAGCTCTGATTATAGAGTCTGCTGAAAATTAAGATCACAGCATTACATTAATGCACTCATTCGAATGCTGTATTGTTTCTACGGTAACAAGAGCTTAGTTCATATCTAATAATAAATAGATTATTATTATAGTGTGCAGTGTACATTACGTTTTCTCAGTAACAAGGTATTTTAACTTCAGGAGGAGGAAAATTGTGAGCTGTTGTTGAGGAAACATCTTATAGCTTCTCTAATGTAAGAGAAAAGAATTTGCTTCATGGATTACTTTACAATAAAACTATAACAATATGCCTATATGACCTGGGGTGTAAGAAGACTAAAACACTGTACATCACAGCCCATTGAGTTTTACTTCATACATGCATCTCTTATATTTTTTGCAGCTTGTATTATTATGTCCCATGAAAAATAAATAGATTACAATATGTAACAATTTTTTACTTTTTTCTTTTTCTTTTTCTTTTTAAAGAGAAAAAAAAACTATCATAGCCATGAAAGTTTGGGTTAGTTTTGGGCAGTTTTTTTAGTAAAATTGGCTAATTTTGAGGTTTTCATTCTCTTAAAAGCCCAAACCCAAATTTCAAGGGCCTTAATGGTTTATCATTTTCCATCAAGAGTAATTGGAAAATGTCATTCACTACCCAGGAACAAAAATCTTGTTATAGTGTTATTACTAATATACATACTGGTCTTGTTCACCAAACGTTATTGTGTTTCGCCTTGAAAAAGCAAAATGATATAAAAACTGTATAATAATATCCTATTTTATGATATCTTTTAATTACTTTTAAATATAATGATGGCACAGCTAAATGCAACACAGCTCTCACCTCTCCTGCAGAAGAACCTTGCCTAGAAGGTGACAGATGGAGAAAAGGTGCAAACAAACTCTGATTAGAATGGGCTAAAAAACATGGAAAAGCTAACAAATGTAAGAAAGCATAGGCGATTATAAACATAAAACAAAAGCATGCAGTTCTTTGTAATTGCAGTGTGATGCATCACACAATGTCTTGATCATAGATCATAATTAATAGGTGATTAATCATAATTAGGACATACTTATTTAAAGTAAAATTGCCACATACCTTCCAGTGAGTCTCCTGCTGCATACTTGAGTATAAAGAAAGTTGCAGCAGAGAGAAACAAGGAGTATTGAACTGACAGAGACATCTGATAGACACTTTCCCACTATAGAGAGACATGCAGGGTATAAAGCGCTGACACACACTGAAGACTCTTACTGAGCCTGCATGTGAGACAAAGGTGTGGGGAAATCAGTGGGCCGTAAATGCAGCTCAGAAAGACAACATTGTATGAACTGTTAAATAACAGTTTTGTATGAACCTTATTAACCATTAATGCATATATTTTCCTAAATATTTTAAAAATAATTATATATGATATGCGTTATATGGAATTTTTGGACCTATCCTGAGTCAGTTATTTCTGTTATATCCAATATTTTACCATAAACATCTACTGTATTATAAGTATAGAAATAATGTTAATTACAGTGTAATTAAGCAATACAAAACAGGAAATGCTTGCTAGAAACAAAGCTCATAAAACATATAGTCACTATATTAAAATAAAACTAAGGTGATATTTTACATTAGGTCAAATTATTTTGCTATAATATTAAAAGATAGAGAATTTAAAATAACTCGGAGAATAAATGAGGTAACCCTGGTGAGAGTAAGGGAGAAAAGTTCCATATAGAGAACTCTCTTTATAGCCATCAATATGAATGAGAAATCACAGCATTCTGCAATTTTTTCTGTCATCTTTAAAGTCGTGAAAAACTACTCAAAACTGAATTATGCTTGTTTTAAAAGCATTTAAATATTTGTCTACATATTAATCTAGTAAGAGGTTTGTATGTATTTTACATTTAGAGTCACTTTACACAACCTATTTATATCAATAAAAATCATGACTACTGTGAATTTATCACCTATACTCTCATTGATTACTTACTCTTTCCCTTGCTCTCTCTTTCTGGGAGAACTTTAGGACATTAGGATGAAGTGGGATGTTTAGGCAGGAAGGTAAAACAGTGGAACAATGCAATGTTTTTGTGATATTCATCATCTACAGTTTGCAAATGCATATCTTTACACAGAACAAAGGCTGTGAATCTTACACAAGAAGGCAGGACAGAGATCTGTGAAATGGTGTGTCAGTGTGTGTGTGGGTGTGTGTGTGTTCCTCACACATGTTGAAAGAGAGAAACAAATATGTATAAGTGGTAAGTAAACATTTACAGTGTGCTGTGTATGTGTTACATTTGCATTTCCAACACGTATGACTAAACTGCATAATTTTATTACGCAATATATCTTCTTTTAAATAACATTTTAGGTTGTTTTTTTTATTGGAAAACTTAAGATGATTGTCTGATGTGTGTTAAGTTTCATTTAAAACCAAAAAAATTGCCAAGCATTAATCACAGATAAGCAATAAGCATATTAACAGAGCATGTTAAGGATTTACAAATTTTTAAAAAGTGCAGCTCCACCTTTAATCCTCTGTATGACATCTAATATTCCCAGTAAGGTATCTGTAAGATATCTAGAAAGGTATCTTACAGATTACTTTATACAACCCCTCTAGAGAGATGCTTAAATTATTATTCTGTATTTGATCATTTCCATTTTAATGAATGGTCACTTAGCATTCCAGAGACAGTGTAAGAGAATCTGAACATTCAAGAAAATCTGGTTATGGAACAAGAGATATATCTGGTAGTTAGCTATTTAAATAGGTTGTTTATTTGTCATATTTGCATGTTAATTTGCATGTTATGTTACTTTTCATAAAGTAAATATCCTAAACTAGTGTAAAATCTCAGCTAGGTCACAGGTTATGGCTTTGGTGCTTTCACCACCACAACCCTGGATTGATTTCTAGGCAGGGAGTAAACCCCAGCCACTGGGGTAATACAAGAGAATGTAATACTTGTGCCAGTCCCAAGCCCGGATAAATCAGGGAGGTTTGTGTCAGGAACCCAAAATGATCAGAATGGTCTGCTATGGTGTCTCCCAAAAGTGGGGAGCAGCTGAGAAATCATGTCTGTTTGCTATTACTATTCTTTTATTTTAAAGACCTTTTCAAAACTATAATATAATATAGAACTAGAGCATATATCTCAGAACAGATTATGTAAAAAATAAAAATAAAAAAACTTGGTGAGAGCTAGTGAGAAAAGCTTACCATGCAGTGAACTGTCTTTATTTATGCAAGCACTAAAGCCATTCACATGAACAAGAAAGCTCAGCATTCAGCAATTTGTGCAAATGGGGTCTGTCACCTTTACAAACAAAAGAAAAAAAACTTTCACTACACTGTAAAAAATGTTAGTGAAAATTACAGTAAAAACTGTAAAATAGCAACAGTAAGAGTCTGTGAAATCCAAAATAATATATCACCATAGAACATACATCAAATTACTTTGTTACTGTGAAAAAGGTAAAATTAAGGGTAAAATGCCATAACTTCATAAACAAGTAACTGCCCTAAAATCGAAGGTATTACTCTGTCTAAATTACATTTTTTGATGATATGTTTATTTAAATTTATGATACAAAACCTTTCACCAGTCAGCAAAAACATACTTTAATTTCTACAGAAACAAGATGTTAAAAATATGGTATGTGTTTGTTAAATTAGGTTGATGTTGAAATATGGGTTGAATCTTATAATTAATGTGCTATATGCACTGGAAATATAGGCTGTAATTGCTTGGGTGTTTGTGTATGTTGCCATTTGTTTGTGTATGTTTTCGGGCTGCAGAGAAGTCAGTTTATTCAATCCACTATGAATTATCCATAATATGGACACATGCTGTTTTTTCTAGATTTCATTACTAATTTGTGAGTGTAACACTTAGCGGGGTTTTTGAGGACTCTTTGAAAAACTCAGAGATAACACCAGGAGTGAAAGAAGACAAAAAGTTTACTGAGCAATAAGTTATTAAATTAACTGTCTTCAGGGTGAGGGTTCTTCAGAGTACAGGTGGTAGCAGCAGCGGCTCATCAACATCTTGGTGAGTGAATCCAGAAATGGTAGTGAAGGAGCGCTGGGGCTGAGGTCAGGTGAGTGGGTGCTGTGGAGATCCAAGATGGCAGACAGGTGTTTCGAAGGTGTAGGCTGGCACAAAGCACGATCTGGCAGAGTAACAGGTCTAGAGTAGCTGCTTATATGGAAGAGAGGACACACAGGTGAATGTCATCAGGCAGTTAGTGCAGCAGAGTGAGTAGACAGGTGAGGGAGAGAGAGAGACCAGGTGAAAAACCAGGAACTGGAGTTGCTGGACCCGTGTGAGGGAGTGAAGTAGGAGATTGTGAGTGAGTATATTGGACAAGAAATTAGATCAGGGATGTCCAATCTTATACGCAAAGGGCCGGTGTGGGTGCAGGTTTTCATTCCAACTGAGCAGAAGCCACAGCTGAGTCTACTGAAAGCCAAGATCAGTTGATTAGCCAGTTGGAATCAGGTGTAGCTTCTGCTTGGTTGGAATGAAAACCTGCACCCACACCGGCCCTTTCTGGATACGATTGGACACCCCTGTATTAGTTCATTTCAAACTGTTTTAACACGGAATGTACATGAAAAAAAATGTTTATTGAAGTCTGACAATGATATTTTTGTGTCTTGGTTTACAGAGGCCTTATTCACTTAGTAATTTATCATAAGCAGTTGTTGACAGTAAAATCTATGCAAACCAACTGTAATGCATTATGTAATGTACCGTATTTTTTTATACAGTGAAATTCTGGCAATCACAGCTGCCTGTAATGTACCATAAATTTACCAAAAAATACCATAATATAATATACTGTTGTGTTGTGTTTTCCAGTTATGACTTAAGCTCAATTGCAGTTGTTGCTGCTGAAGGCGGCTCAACCAGTTATTAGGTTTAGGGGGCAATTACTTTTTCACGTAGGGCCCAGCAGGCTTGGACAACTTTTCTGCCTTAATAAATCATATAATAATTTAAAAATTTCCTTGATGATCTGAATCATTTAAGGGTGACAAATATGCCTTTCTATCAGAACCAGCATTTACTTCTTCAGCAATTTGAGCAACAGTAACTCGTCTGTTGAATATAAATTTTTACACACGCATTTTTTGCAGAGTAAAGTCTATATATTTGGCTAATCGCTTTACGTACGCAATCAGTATGCTAAAGCTAGCAGACAAAGTGGCAGACTCCAGTGAAATGAGCAGGGGAGAAGAAAACAGTGTTAATGTTTTCAGATATGTTAACATCAGCTTTTCATAAAAGTCTGAATGTTTACTTAACGTTTGTCAAGCCGAGGAGTATTAGCAAAGATTAGCTAGACGGCTAGTTAGCATGTCGCTAAGTAATTGTTTTTCAGTGTTCATAGTTTTGTTTTAATAGAGTGAATAGAACAAGTTAAAGTGCTTACAATAACATGAACTAGCTTATTAGCTTAAGGATTTTTCATTGTCCGTGTTTGTCAAGGTGTTAAAGCAGAGAGAGAAAGGGGCTGTGAGGAAAGGCAGCTAGCTGAACAAAACCAATCGGTACAAATAAATGGAGCTAGTGTGGCAATGTAGAGTGCAGCTTAGGGAAAAATATCAAGCTGTTTGTTTCAATTCTGTTCAGCAAGGCTTTGTTTATAGCTGTCCTGAAAAAATACTTGGGACTAGTATAATTTACTTATAAGGGTGAATTTTTGAGAGGAGACACAAATGGACTCAAAGGGGATGTGAACCACTGGAGTAAGAAACTGATAAAGATATACACTGTAATAGAAATGCATTTTAATCTGCTTTTTGTGGGGGAAGATACCTGTGAGCATTGAAGTAAATGCCCAGTGTGACTAACACTGAAACCATGATACCAGGAAAGCCCTGTATAACACCTATAAATGCAGCTGAAATGTAAATACTGAGTGTTTATGCAAGATTATAGGAAGATTACAGTAATATAACTTGTGTAAATACTTCTTGTTTTAATAGTGAGTCGTTCCTGCTTTACAAAACACAGTGCACACAGTGCTATTAAATTAATTTATCTTCTTTGACACAAGGAGATGGAGGAACACATTTGTGTTTCCACAAGATGAGCTCAATTACAACAGAGAGCTCAGCGATTACAAGGATGACGACAACCGGCCTGCTCAGCAAAATGAAGCTGGAGATGGTGGTGAACATGAGGTGTGGATAAGGAACCCGTCCCCTGACAGAAGCCTATCCCCACCGATGAGAGGCCTCTCTCCTATATGGACCCCACCCCCTTTGAGGAGTCCATCCCTTCTCAGGAGTCCACACGGTTAAACAGTTCCTCTGCCCCAGCCTCATTTTGATATTAACATGTACAGCATAGTGGCTTGTCAGCGCTATGTTCCTGCCATGATGACAGTTCCTGTCAACGCCAGGGCATAAGGAGGAAGAGGAAGAGGATGGCAATCAAGAAGCTCCTCTGAGTAGACGGCAGCATGTGGATCCTGATGGAGAGGTGGACTTCATCAGGAGGCCCGTCCGATTCCCCGTTAGGCTGACTCCTATTTTCATGAGAGAGATGGTACGTATCTGGGTAAGTATTTCACCCCTAGATTTCAGCAGTAGTCTTTAAAAATTATTTAAGTATTTCAGTCATTTAAACACATGGGGCGGTGAGCATCTGCTTGATACCTTCTCGTCTGTTGTGTTGTCACGAGGTTGTCTTTCTCATTATTCTTTTTGCTTTGTAGATGTCAGAAAAAAAAAACCAAATGCGTTTTGGAACTAAATGTGTAACCTGTTTCCAAAATTTTCGGTAGACCCAAGAGCCCAGTGTGCTTTCCTAGGCCTTTTCTGTTGTTGTTTTTTAAGAACAGCTCTTACGAGTTCATAGCCCTTAGCTCTTAGCTACATCATTCGGTCCCTCTATGAATCTCTGTTTAATTACGCAGGTATCCAGAGGATTCTTACCACCATCTCTAGCATAATATATAAATATAAATAATTTTAATGATATCATTGTGGCATCACTGAAGTAGTTATGACATCTAGTTAAAATAAAATGTCTGCTGGTTTTTGCAGTTTGTGTATGTATTTTGTTTTTGTTAACTGTATAGGATTTTTACATTATTAATGTTGTTTGTTTGTTGTTTGTGTCATGGGTATTAGTCTGATTTACATTGATATATAAATATAATTTGCATTGTTGTTGAATTATGTATTGTTGTAAACATGTAAATATTACATTTGTGAGATTACAATTTTATTATGCAGTTCTACAAATGTAGTGTACTCCCACCCCTGAACCCCCCCCAAACCCCCCTCTCATCCCCTTCTAAACCCCCTAAACACCCCCACCCCCAAATTTAGAGTTTGTTAAGATATTTATACCACAGCGATTTGCCAATGATAGCAATATTTCATTTATTAAACATTAATGTTAAATGAGCATTTAATTAAAGAAAATTTTACATCAACCTTTTTAAGAATCACTTTATTAAGCAACAATCAGTTTTTAAATTTGTTCAAAGTCTCAGGTTATGTCTGGCATACACATTCCTGTGTATGAGCTTTTATTATAGAAATAATTAATATTAATATTAACGTATAATAAATGCTACTAAAATAACACTAAAGTAATCGTACTAAAATGTTTTAAAATAATTCATACCTTATTCCAATTAGATTTGAGCATTCGTTGTGATATAAAATATATTAATATCTGTAACAAGTGTACAGTTGGTCATGGCCTGTAAATAGTTAATAAAAAGTTTTTTTTTGTTCAATACTCATGCGACTTAAGTGTCTTTATAACACATCATAAGCATTTCTCACTTATTTCTCATATAATTACACTGTAGAAATTCTCCATCAACTGAAACTTTGGTGTTCAGAAGTAATTCCACTGTTTTCCTCTCACAAGCAAATACTTTCTAGCCAACAGTCTAAACCATAATGCCAAATAAACTGATAACAAGTGAAGCTCAAGATGTGATTTTAATTGTACATGTTCAAGTTAATTCACACAGGTGATTGCAGCATGTTGGTCAAGTGATTAGTTCATAGATGAGACTTAGGAACTAATGCACCATGAGGAAGAAACTTCGGAGTTCAAAGCAGCATCAGCTCTAAATATGGAGGAAAAGCTGTCAGATCGATGCTGTGGTCAGATAGACACAAGTGTTTGGATAACAAGTTTGCATTTCCTTTCTACAAAATTTAATAATTAACCACAACACTTTTTTTCTTTCACACAGATTTTATTTTACATTATGCAAACTGGTCCATTTGTGATGAAAAACACTGGCAGCTATGGTTGCTAGAACCTTATTCTGTAAAGGATTGTTACTGTTTATTGCAAGACATGCTGTAGCCTATATTATGTGTTAGAAAAGCAGAAATATTCAACAATATCAGTACCATACATTAGGGGCTGTTTTTGCTGAAAAATCAACAGACAAACTCTTTACAGTAACAAATTAACCTATACCTGTGCTGTTAAATATGTGACATTACTTTACAGTAAAGATCAATTTCAGTGTATTTTATGGTACAATGCTGGCTGCCTGAGATCTATTTTTAAAAGAGAACTGTATTTCTGTATTATTTATTAGTATTTTTCCAAAAACAACAGCCATGTTACTGTGCGAAATACTGTCAAAACCTGTTGTTTCTGCAAATAAACAACAATTAAAATCTTACTCGCTACAGTGACATTAAATATAGTTGTTGAGAGTGAGAGTAGTGTAGTGTCTGTAGGAGGAAGTCTGGATGCCTTAGGTGGAGTTAGTAACCCCCCAACTCCGGCATTAGAGCCCTCATAGCAGGGCAAATGGGTGACGACTAGGCAGCATAGACGCAAAGCCAAGGCTAACGCCAAGGCTTGCCCACGGGAGCACCACTCCCCTCCGCTTCACATGTACAACAGATTTGCCCTCCTCAGTGAAGCACCCATTGAGAAACCTGAAAGAGCTCTGGTTATAGGAGACTCTTCGGTGTATGCAGGGGTGCCAGGGCGCGAGACATAGCAGGTAATCTTAGGGTTCTAGGCAAGCACAGGTTCTCGAAGATAGTTTTCCTTGTAGGAATTAATGATATACACCTTCATCAGTCTGAGGTTACTGAGAGTAATATTGTAGTAATATGCTTTGGCTCCAACCCAATGTGACGTGGTGATGTAGCTTACAGCAACTGACCTCAACCCCGTCAGCTGTCCAACTATAGGCCAATATCAAACCTGCCCTTTATCTCCAAGATCCTAGAAACGGCTGTAGCACAGCAGTTATGTTCATACCTACATACGAATAACATTCATGAAATCTGTCAGTCAGGATTTACGCATCATAGCACAGAGGCAGCACTGGTTAAAGTGGTCAATGACCTATTAATGGCTTCTGATCAGGGTTGTGTCTCCTTACTGGTGTTACTCGATCTTGGACACAATGTTGAATATACCAAAATCTTCTCAAATATTCATCTATGTATACCAGCATACTGACAATTGTTACGTGATCAGTATTGGATCCATTTGTACCCACTGTGATAAGGAACGTGGTCTGAAATGGTTGCTGGAAAAGATGAAAGTGATAACTACTGCTGCAAGCATTTTGCTGGGCTGCTACAAAGTCTTCAGTTTCATACGTGACCTCTTACATTAAAAATGAGAATCACTGGACAAAAGAGGAGAGGAGAGGAGTGGAGTGGAGTGGAGTGGAGTGGAGTGGAGTGGAGTGGAGTGGAGAGGAGAGGAGAGGAGAGGAGAGGAGAGGAGAGGAGAGGAGAGGAGAGGAGAGGAGAGGAGAGGAGAGGAGAGGAGAGGAGAGGAGAGGAGAGGAGAGGAGAGGAGAGGAGAGGAGATTGTCACAGAGGTCACAGACCAGTGGAAAAACCTGAAAAAGAGGTCTTCAATTTATTATGAACTTTCTTGTGGAATTTCTTGATCTGAATAAATGACTATTTATATTAAGCCACATGCCAATTATTTTATTTTTTATTTGTACCTTTTACAAACCATGTTGTTCTAAGAAGTAAAACTTCAGTTCATGAAATAAACATGTCTCTTGTATCCATGGTGGGAGTTGTGGTTCATTTACCAAACAAGCATACATACGTTATTGTCAGTTTTCAACTTTAAATCAATCTTGTCCATGTGTTTGTGTGTTTGTGTGTGTGTGTGTGTGTGTGTGTGTGTGTGTATATCATGTAAGGGGGTGTAAAGATCCATACAAATGTGTAAAGTAGCGAATTTCAACCCAGGCTGCGATCGGAGTGTGTGTCAGGGAAATGTGAAATGTTGAAAATGTATATTGATGAGTGCTGCCGTTGCTGGGCGAATTTACAGTATCAATGAAAACCAGGTTTGTAAGTGTTGACTGAGACACTGAGAAGCTCTTTTATTTGTCATAAAAAGTCTTGCTCTCTTTAGGCTAACGTGTAGAGCCTGGTAACTGAGCCTGACTCCCACACATGCACACCTTGAATGTCTGTGCACTTCAAAGCTAGGCACACGTCACATGGCATGAAAGATGGAGGTTTATATGTGGAGCATGACAGAGCACCGGTGACCCGGATGACAAGTGCAAAAAAATATACACCAATGAGAAGTGTAGAACCTGTCACATTCCACACTAAGAGAGAGAAGCAGCCATTTTATTTGTTATTCCTGGAATGTGCTGGTGGTACTTTATGGATGAGAACAGGAGTGGACTGTCAGTAGTATGGGTCAGAGGCAGCCAAGAGTAAAGTGGGTGATGAGGAGGAATAATAAAAAAAACTCTTATTGATGAATATCATATGTCATGGTGTGATGGGATTTAGTTGAATCAGGATTTAGTGTATCACTTTCAAAGTTCCAGATTGATTGATGGATTGAGGATTTTTTTCCCCTTGCATTATGCATAGAATAAAATTTTCTTTAAAAAATGACATTTATCTGAACCGATTAACAAGTCAAGATTTATTTAGCCTTGACAAGCTTACATAAATTATTTTAAAAATAATATTGTCCTAAATACAAAAGTCACTTATATCATGAATGTTATAGTTAAATTAAGTTTAGGTTAGGTTATAAGATTTTGGAGACATTTTTAGGAACTGATAGTCTGAACAACAAATGAACCATACCTTGTTTTTTTTTTACCAATTAAATGTGGTGCTGTGAATCTGTCTATCAAAACCAGTTGATAGATCCTCACAATAAGGACATTTGACTGATATCCACAAGGAAAGTGGAGCTTTTATTAAATTTTCTTTTCGATTACTAGGGTTAGGTTTAAGGTTAGGATTAGGTGTAGTGTACCATCAATTAGATTAGATTGTCCAGTGTGATCAATGTGATCTGATGACAGTTTCAATGCCACTAAGGACAATTTTTACAATTGACCTTTGCCAGATGTACAGGTATAGCATTCATTCAAAAAGTGACTAAAATAAAAATAAAAAAATAAAAAATAAAATAATTAAAAAATAAAAATAAAGACTGTGGGTGAACTGAATGTTTTCAGACTCATGTTTTCCACATAGTTAAAGAGAGTTTGGATGTATACAACTTTTTTTTTTCTTTTCTCACTCCATAACCCCAATGTCTTTTTGACTGTCAAAGAGATACTGGTTTCACTAATCAGTTATAAAGTTTATTCATTCATTCATTGACAGATGATTACTAATTAATTTTACTATAATTACTAATAATTATAGTCATAGCTGCTGGAAGCATTTTGGTTCAGCTCCACAGCAAGATCTTCCTAAAAAAAAAAAAAGTCTCCTTAACAGAAAAGCAATGATAAGATCATTCACAGGTAAGGAATGACAAATTTGTTTAAGATCACAATTAAGAAATAAATCATTTACAGAAAAGGGTACCGGTTTTCAAAGCCGATTCACTAGATTTACTTTGCTCATTATTAGGTATGTATTCCAAACAAACAATAATGAATCTGCTGCAAGGATTAAACATAGTTCTGCTCCACCTTTAGTCTTCTGAATGGTATCTTGAATCTTTTATTGGAATACATAAAAAGAGAAAAGTTATTTAAAAGCAATTAATTACACTCCCACGACTTTACAGATTGCTATATAACCCCTACTTAACCAATTATTCTTATCTTTTATTATTGGTGTCTTATGGTCACTTGAACAAAAGCTCTACACATGCTGGAATAATAAAAACCAAAGCATTTAATAGACAGTGTAACCTGACCGAGCCCAGAAATCTGAACAGTAACAAAGAACCTGGATGCCATATGTCGAGCAGCTGTTCAATAACTTGCTTGTTTGATCTGAATTCAAACAGCAGGGGGCAGCACAGAGAAACGTCTGTGCCCAGGAAAACAGCCTGGACACTACATACACAAAAATCTTTAACCTCTTAATCTTAAAATCTTAAGGTTCTTGTTTGTCCCTTTTAAGCACTTCTAAGGAGAACAGAGTGTTATAGTGTCAATAAAGTTTTCAGAAAAGCACTTTTAGTGTGCAGCATAAATGTATTTAACTTTGTAGTATATTCCATATCACAAAGAATTGTAGTGTTGTACCCAATAATAACATTGTAGATAATTCTATTGATTTATTGTACATCTATGCATAAGAATTTTTTTTTTTTAATGCACTGTTGAAGGTTCAATTCTGAAAGGTCAAAAGTTCTTAATTACTTAATTGTTTGTCTGTTTATATGTTTGTTGTTTTCTTATGTCGTTTCTCATGTAAAGCTGCTTTGAGACAATGCTCTTTGTTAAAAGCGCTATACAAAAATAAATTGAATTGAATTGAATTAATTTGCTATATTAATATTGCTATTTACATTCCTATTGCAAACATGCTATTTGCATTTACACTCCTCCCACCCGAGTCACAAACTGTTATATATATATATATATATATATATATATATATATATATATATATATATATATATATATATATATATATATATAATTACTCTTTTCTTAACACTTTATATGCTGTGAATATAACTTGCACATACTTCTCTATGCACATACTCACATAGCCTTATTTATTGATGTACATATTTGCTTACTTGTTCATATGGACAATTTCTACTACTTGCACTTCTCGTTGATACTAAACAGCATTTCTTTGCTATGTACCTGTACTTTGCAATGACAATGAAGTTGTATCTATCTATCTATTTCAGGTATTTGGCAGACACCCTTATAGACACCTTACAATTTATCTTATTTTAAACATCTAAGCAATAGAGGGTTAAGTTCCTTGCTCAGGAGTCCAGCAGGGGCAGCTTGGTGGACCTGGGATTTGAACTCACAACCTTCAGATCAGTAGTCCAAAACCTTAACCACTAAACTACAACATCCCCACATTTCTAACAACAGCACAGGCGGCAGTGGTTTATATTATAGTGCTTGTTCTAGTAAGTTCTAGCAAGTTATTATTTCTACAGTAACAACCTGCACATGGACTGTGTGATGTAAGTGTTTTTGTACAGAGATGTGATTTTTTTTTGGATGGAATCTCCAGTGTTAGCACTTTGTAGTGGTCAGAGGTTACAACTTTAAGTTTTCTGCCACAGGGATATTTTCACAGCCAAAGGCTTTGCAGTGTCTCAGTAACATGACAAGGTGTGTTAGGTTTGTTTATGTTCCCTGACAAACTTAAGTGTTAGAAAATAAGAAGGCTGGAAAGAAATGGTAAGACTGTCTAACTTGTTTTGTGGGAGTTTATTAGAGAATATTAAACATAATAATAAATAAGGAAAAACTGTATTGTTTAAATAATGTATTTAAAAATTGCTGGGAAATTAAAGAGAAAAGCAAAATTCTCTGTTATTTAAAATGAATTACCTTCAAGGTTGGTCATATCACACAAGTTTATGGTTGATTAATTTCCTAGAACAGCAAGCCCTGTCATGTTTTATTCCTTACTTATATGTTGCAATAAAAAGACTAACTGATGTGATGTAAATAAGGATATTCAAATCTGTGTTTCAAATAGAAATCACATAATTACATTTGTTTCAGCCAGCAGGTTTTGTACACCATTCACCTACAGCATGTCTCATCATCAGTAATGCAACATTAGAGCATAGTCACAAGGTTTATTTTATCATGTGCAGCATTGTATTAGGAGGAGTCGCAAGGTTCCTCAATCAGAGCTTCTACTTCTACAGCGTGAACTGCCATCCAGGACTACGAAAGAGGAAACCCTGAGAAGATTCTCTGCAGCTTGAAGTGATTTAGGAGGTATGTTGCACATGTAGCAGATACCTTGGGGGTGTGTTTTATCATTTCCCGAATCAGAGCAGTGACATTCTTGCTTGCATACCCATTTTGGCGCTTATAAAGCCAGAATCAGGATTAGGAGAAGAAATTGCAACCTTCACCAAATTATTGATACTGTAATTCATTATATTCATTATATAATTCATTATTTATTACAGTAATTTATAACGTTGCTGTGTAGTTTTTTAGGATTTTTACCTCAGATCAAGAAAAAGAGTGATTTAAAAGAAAGCAGTTGGCCTTGGCTGGTTAGCATGTTAGTATTATAGCTAAATCTTTATCATATGGTAAAGAAATGCCATTTTATCCTTGTTAATTTTCCTATGCATATCTGCAACTGTGAGCATGTCTGTTTGTTACTGGATATTTTATTGAAGCAAACAGGTGACTGATAGATAGATAGATAGATAGATAGATAGATAGATAGATAGATAGATAGATAGATAGATAGATAGATAGATAGATAGATAGATAGATAGATAGATAGATAGATAGATAGATAGAAATGTAAGATCACATACAGACCTTACCCACATTATGTTACTAGATCGCAAAGCACAAGGTGAAAACGTCCGTGAATTGGATTAAAATAATGAAAACATGAAGCAAGCTGCTGTTCATGCAGTAACATGTTTTAAATGATTGATGTTACAATCATTTAGCAATTTACAAATAAATTCAAAAAGAGTTTTTTAAGGAAAGGTTTCATCTATTGCAATCATTTATTCTGTAAAATTATTTTGACAATAATTATTTTAAAAAGAAGACATTTAGACTTTATCTTGTCTATATGATGTTCACCATGCTCAGTTGTGTGGAATACTACAAAAGTTGTGGCTTTAAATCTTAGAATAATAATTTGAAACATATTTAATTAAAATGTTTTTCAGACAATTAAGATAAGAGACTGACAGCTTATCTGCACACAACCTACAATGAATTATTTTCAGTGATCAGAAACGGACCTTGTGGCATCAATGTTTGCTGGCGTCTTTGGATGTAATTTGTTTTGGGCTTTCTGAGTAACTGCACAGTCCTGCACAGCTGTTTGAGCCACATGGTGTTTAGTTTGGCAATAAGAGGAATGTGTGTGTGTGTGTGTGTGTGTGTGCATGGGTGTGTGCATGTGTGGGTGTGGGCGGGTGTGGGTGGGAGGGGGTTAGGCTTATCATATATTTATATCTTGATCCCCACAATGAGGACATTTGGCTGGTTTCCACGAGGAAAACGGCAGCTTTTATTTCATTTTCTTTTTGATTACTAGGGTTAGGTTTAAGGTTAGGGTTAGGTGTAGTGTACCATCATTTACAAATATGTCATGGTCCTTACAAGGACAGTAAGACAAGCATGTGTGTGTGTGTGTGTGTGTGTTCAATATTTACTGGAAGAGCATTTTGAATGACAAAAAAGAAACAAATAATAAACAGTCACTAAAACACAGAATAAAACAATCACAGCATGATGTAGCATTACCAAAGGAGCAAGAATTAGCCATATGAAAAGGAGACCAGCAAAGATTATTAAGTTTTTTTGTAAGCCAATGTCTTGTTCATCTAAAAATTAGACATTACAACGTTCATAAGAAGACATGTCAAAATTGTTTTAGTCAGGTGAAATAATAAATTACTCCTAAGTTCCTCAGATCTACATGCCAATAAAAGGCATCAGGCCAAAACTTTATGTGACTAAAATACATTTTAAATCTAATATTCATTGCTTTCATTGTTATTAATGTTCTCCCTTAAATCAATAACCTTATTGATAAATACATAAACAAATGAATTCAGATTGTTTTCTAAATATAATTTGAATCTTATACGTGTGTTATAAATACAAGTACGTAAACTTTTCATGTAAAAAAACAACTAAAAATTCACTAAAAATTAGTCGGTGTGCAAAGACCTTCTAAAAAAAACATCTTGTTCTGTGGCCTTGAATGAAACTACTTCGACTAGATTGTGTCACATTAGTGTAGAGATAGTATTTAAAGCTGGATGAATGTGGAATAATTTTTATTTGGCAGGAATACATACTAAAATATCAGTAAAAAAAGAGCATTTGTCACCTCTATAATGTTTTAATCTTGCTAACACAAAAATAAAAAAGACAAAAATTATACTGACAGCACATGCTTCAGGATTTTCTCAATTCTAATAGCTACAGTATTGTGTTATCATACTAACTACAAAGGCGGGTCAAGATAATCTATTATTTTAAGTAAAAAAGTAGAAAGTCTTCCATTCTGTTAAGTTAGGACAGACAGACTGAGGCAGCAGTAGTCTCCCTTTCCTGGTGCCTCAGACAGGTCATCGTTGTAGTTGGCAGGCCTTCCAAGAGCCAGAGCAGCCGCATGCTGAATAGTTGGGACGTCGTCCAACAGACGAGGCCTCTGAAGGGACATTACACCTAAGCCAGAGACAGAGAGGGAGAGAAAAACAAGAAAAACAGCAGCGGGAAAACACTAGAGAGTAAGACTTAACCTGTTCTCTTTTGGCTTATACAAAAATCAAATTAGGATATGCTAAAGCCAGTTGTGTTCCATAAGAGTGTAGGAACATTACACCTCCACACGCAAAGAGTGTGGGTGGGTGGGGGGTGTTTGGGGGGGGTGGATTAATCAGTGGAATACTTAGCTTATTCTCCTTTAGCCTTCACTGATATCACAGCATGATGAATTATAAGAGTGGTCCATGGAAGTGCAATAACATGGTCTGGTTTATATAATAAATTGCCAAAATTCAGCATTTGCCAGAGGATTATCTTGCACCGATTTGTTGTCTAAAATCTGAAAAATAGATAGATTTATATAAAATTCATAGTATGAATATCAGCCTAGTTTCTAGTAGCAACTAGAAACTCATATAGAACTTTTTACCCAATATGTAAAAATTATTTTGTCTAGGTTAATATAATGAGCACAAAATCTTGGCAATGAATCTGTAGAACTAAATCAAGACACATTTGTGGTTTCTTTTTATTGGAAGCAATCTCAATCAAATTGGAAACAGCCGTTTTTACTTGTGGCTGACTTTAGTGATACACTATTCATTGGGTTTGCAAAGAGGTTAATTCACGTGTTTGTTATTTGTCTTGATTTATTTGTCATTGTGTACATTTTATTTATTTTTGTACCTCATCATTCATGCAATAATCTAACCAGCCAATTGTATGGCAGCAGCATATTGCATAGAATAATGCAGTTATGGGCCAGCAGCTTCAGGTTATGTTCCATTAAAATAGTGGAAAATGTGATCACTGTGATTGTAACATTGGCATAATGTTGGTGCCAGGAGGGCTGGTTTGAGTATTTTTGTAACTGCTGATCTCCTGGAATTTTGACACACAACAGTCTCTAGAGTTTACTCAAATGGTGCCATAAAGAAAAACATTCAGAATGCAGCAGTTCTCACCTTGTTGTTGAGAGAGATCAACTGAAAAAGGCCAGGCGGCTTTGAAGCTGTCAGTAAGGCTTCTGTAACTCAGATAAACAGTCTGTACATCTGTGGTAATCAGAAAAGCATCCAACAAAATGTTAAACATTCAGATGGATGGACTACAACAGCAGAGGAAAACATCAATTCCACTTCTGTCAGCCAAGAACAGAAAGCTGAGTATACAGTGGGCACAGAGTCACTAAAACCAGACAGTTGATAACTGGAAAAACAGCCCAGTCTGATGAATCTTGATTTCTGATAAAGCACACAGGTTGTAGGGTCAGAATTTGTTGCCAACAGCCTGAATCTATGGCCCCAACCTGCCTTGTGTCAACAATCCAGGCTGGTGGAGGTGGTGTAATGGTGTGGGGAATGTTTTCATGGGACACTTTGGGGTTGTTAATGCGAATCATTAATTCAGCCTGTCAGTGGATCTGAAACAAGTAGTACACTTTTTTTTAGATGAAGTAGAACTTGAGAGTTTCAGCATGACAGTGCACCTGAAAAAATATGCAGAAAATGTATGAAGCCATCATGGACCTTAATCTCAAAATAATGTTTCCATCATCTTCTGGATTCCATGCAACAAAAAACTGAAGCTTTTTTGAGAGCAAAATGAGGTTCTACTCAGTAATAGTATAATTTCCTAATAAAGTTGTCAGTGCTTTTTGTCAAGAACCTGTTTGCATTTTATCAATGAAACTTTTATTGTATAGTTTTCATTTTCATCATAACAATTAATTGTGAAAAAAATGAATTTGTATGTCATGTGCATTAAGGTAAATATTACAGCATTTTATTATAATAAAAATATAACTATATTCGTGTTATTTGCATGGTTTATTTGAGGTGAGGGAGATCCAGCATAATGTGCAGTCATAGGCCTACTTGTACATGTTGTAGCAACTACCCAGCTTTGTAGAAGCATTCATGCCAGAGGAACACATTAAATCTAACTCTCACAGGTCCACAAGTCAGCACTAGTGGTATTTTCTGAATAAAAGTGAATACACTTAAATAAAATATTAGAAACTCCATTCTAAAATATTCGAAAATATTAGACAAGTATCATACATACAAATAAATAATGTTTTCACAAAATAATACTATAAAATGATATTGTTCAAACACTGAAAAACACTTCTACAGGTTTGAGCTAGGATGAAAAGACAAAACAGTTACATCATATGAATATTTATTATATACTGCTTATATTTGAACACTGACGAACTGTTATAAAACCAGTGAAGGCAAATATTTTAGTAAAGATACATTTATTAAAAGAGCAACATATGCAGACATTCACAAGTTTTCCTTGTGATCTGAATTTCTGATTATGTACATATTACATAAAACTAAATAATATAGTGGGATGTGGGCTCTTTAATTACTTTTTAATATCAATTTTTCTATAAAATTAATATAAAACACTTTTAAAGGCAATAATGTATTTATTCCATGATAATTCATGATCTATGAAGTGTGTGTGTGTGTGTGTGTTTTGCCTTTTAGATTTAAAGTATTTGAAATTTTAGCATTCTTTTCACGTTTATTACAGAGAAAGAAAACATTATGGATAAAAAAAGAATTAAGCAGAATAACATGATTAGTTCTGACCCGCTAGCAGCTGCCAAAACACAGGCGAGCTGCAAGCTGGTAGACCATCTTTGACAGCTGGTCATTTTCCAGTTTCCTTGTGATTGAGCAATACAGTTTTTAGATTTTATAGTTGCCTTACTGTAATAACTTGTGTATAGCATCTGCAGTTCATGAAATGTTTCCTCTTTAACAGCATTTACCAGCTTGCAAATATGGTCTTTCAATTAGAACAGCATGGGCTGTGTTTTGGCAGCTGGGATCTGATCTAGAACAAACTTGACTTTTCAGTAGGGAAGTCCTTCATTAGATGTACAAGCAAAGTGTTTACATGCATTTTTTATTTAAATGCAGCCTATAGTATAGGAAAGAAAACAGGACAGGAAATCATCACACAAGCAGTCTTCAGTTCTTCAGTCAAAAATAGTGTTAGGCTGCAGCCTAATATGCATTTGAATAGTCTATTAATGGGGCAAATGATAGATTAGGGAGCAAGCCACTACAGGAGAGTTGAATCTCTAATCTCCATATTTCTGCATCATTTTTGCAAAACCTTTCAGTGAACAATGACTTTAATAACAACATCTAAGTACCAAGCTAACCAGTAGGCGAATAATGTGCTTCTGGCGGTTCACTGTTGCCTTGGCAACAAACCGGAAATAACACCCTTCTCTTTGTCAGCCTGCGGTCTCTGGTTTTATTTCACTTTGGTCTGTTTGCTGTATCTAAAAATATAACAACAGAGGACGAGCATACATCACAAATATATATGCCGTCGGGTTAAAATGAATAAGACAAAAAGTAATAAACATAACATTAATATTAAAATCTAACGGGCGGTGCAAATTCCAACACAGAAACGCCTCCTCTAATTTACTTAGCAGGTTCATCACGACATTATAAAGTAAACGTGCATACACAGTATCCAAGAATAACTTATTAACGTAAATTATTCAGTACGCAATTTAAAGCATAGGTGTGTGTAATGTGGGGGTGGGGGATAAAATATGACCTATGACCTGTGGAAAATCTGTTCAATATTCTTGGACAGTCTTGTAAATGTCCAACTATTATAAAGCAGAGATAGCGGTTAATTAGTTGTTGGCGCACTGTTTAAGTATTTAATATCCCATAAAATGAATATGATCTTTTTACGGACTAGGTTTTCACATTACTCTTAAGCTTGGAATCATTTTTGTTGTCTATGTAGACTAGCCTGTTATTACCATGTACGCGCCCAGATGTATGCAAATACAGCCCTTGGAGCATTTTCCAGGCTATAACCTGCTCTTTTGCATTGCAAAAAATAAATAAACTGTTGAAGAAAGAAATAGAAATACTCTAGTTGAAAGAGACTTTCCTTGTTTTAAATCCAATCTATTGTGGATGAACTACAAGCTGAGATGCCAAAGAGAGGGTGCCAAATGAACGACTAAACCTCTATTAATCCTATATAAGGCATTTATTTTAAATCTGATAACGAAGTTGCAATTTGCAACCTCGTAGATTTTTTTTTTCATATCGCCAGTAAACACTCGACATTTTGTTGATCCATAAATAACAACGATTCCCTACACTATTAATGCGTATTTTAATGCAATTTAAATCACCCAGCCCTATAGATAGCTAATCTTTCAGTATGGGGAGTGATTGAAAACTCTGAGTCGAACTCTGAACTTTCATGAAAAAAAATAGTTATATCGTAGCATCCATGCTATCATTTGTTTTGTAATTCCAACAACCTTAAGTCAACACAGAAGACAATAGACTATAACAATATTAAGGTAGAATTCCATTGCTTTTTTATAGGGCGAATATTTTTTAAAAAAATAGTTTATACATTTATGGCTGCTATATAGAAATAATTTTCTAACATGTTATAAGACTATAAGATGCTTTAAGGTATTAAAGTGCAGCACTCATTGATATCCTTAGTTCACAGTTTCATGTCTTCTTATGTCCTTGACTATTATCTTGTTTTTCTGTCTTGTTTATATATATATATATATATATATATATATATATATATATATATATATATATATAATATAGCTCTGGGGAAAAAAATAAGAGACCACTGCAAAATCGGTATGTTTTTTTCTTACAGGTGCATGTATTGGTGAGATGAACAGTTTTGTTTCATTTTTTGTGAACTAGGGTTAGTTAATATAACTATTGTTATTTAGAGTGTATATTTAAAGGAAATGACAACACTTAAAAATAACCCAAGATCATGCAGTATTTGCAGATCTTTAATAACTCAAATAAAACAAAATGCAAATAATTTGTAAACAAATTGTGTTAATGCGTTAGCTAAATAGGATTAGGAAATCAGTATTTGGGGGAATAACCCTGATTTGCATGCGTTTTGGCTCCATGCTCTCCACCAGTTTTTCACATTGCTGTTGGGTAACTTTATACCACTCTTTTTGCAAAAAAGCAAAGAGCTCAGCTTTGCCTGATGGTTTGTGACCATCCATCTTCCTCTTGATGACATTCCAGAGTTTTTCAATAGTGTTCAAAGCTGGAGATTGGGCAGTGGTCTCTTATTTTTTCCAGAGCTGCATATATGCCTATTTGTAGACCAGAAAGGACAGTTGGCCTTAATTATTCTTTTAAGCAGTTGTTTAGAGCCATGTCCCAAACAAGACATGAGGGGATAAGCATCCATTTGTCACTTCTTACTTCTAGTCAAAATTCTAAACTTGGCCTGTTTTCATTTTTGCTGTTTGCTATGACACACAAGCATTAAAATTACATAACATATATTTTTTAGATTTTAAAGCACCGCATTTCAAATCAAATAGTAAATAATTTATTTTAAACCGCAGCCTATATTTTCCTCCTAATATCAGTTTACATTACTTATACATGCATTGTCCTTTAACGTACATTTTCATCATTGGTCCCGCGACTAAATACAGAGCTTAAGACTTTAGATACCTGTTCAGGTGTGTAAATAAATGAAGAGTCATTCCACTGAAAGACAGCTGATGTGGGTTAATAGCCATATTTACATTTCCATCTATTTATGTATTTTAAAGGCTAAACAACACCAAGCTTAGTCACAATGTTTGTTTGTTTGTTTGTTGTTTGTTTGTTTGGTTGGTTTTTCTAACAAAATCCCCTGGCAGGTGTCTCTGTGATGTAGGCTACACGAATTATAATATGGATTTGCAGATATTTTTCCGTAACCAATATACCATTCAGTAAAATAAATAGTTTAAATAGCTGATATTATTGATACTGCATACATACTCTATAAAGATTAGAAGGTCTCAAAAAAATATCAAGCAGTTCGCCTTGCGCTCGCCAGAAACCGCTGCTACGAATAACACTAGAACACTCATTATAAAGAACGGCGCATTCTGCAGAAGGCTACTGAATAACAGGGTTCAGGGTCACTATGAAGGAGGAATTGGGTCGAGTTAGAAAAATTTATCACGGTTCCAAATGTTTATTCATCCGTTTAGTATGTGTAAGCACATTTTATTTACCAGCTGCAAGAGCGATAAAAAAAATCTGTTTTAAAACAATCGAGCTATATAAGTTTATAGGCATATCGAGTTGACATGTCGCCAAATAATTTGCCTAAATAACTGCTGTTGTCTGTTTTCAGCAAATCATACGGTGATCACGTGATTTTCTTTATTTAGTAGGCTTTTTCCCCCTATTTTCCTTAAGAAAATATCTCCTGGCAATACGCCAGGTCTTACAACAGAAAGAAAAGAAAGAATTTTTTTATTTTTTTTTTTTTAAACCAGTCGTTACTCAGAGGTGAAATATTTTTACCGGCGGAAAAAAGAATGAAAGAAAGACTTTATTAACCATAATTTATTTGTATTCGGTTTATTTTAATGGCCTTATAGAGCTTACAAAAAAATAGAGAAACCATAGCATACTTTATTCCTTCTTAACCCAGGTAGAACATTATAAAAATTAGCCTATAATGTATACAGTATTATTTAGAGTCCTTATAATGCATAGATATACTCAATCTACATATTTCAGAGCCTTTCACTTTGTTAAATTGCATGGGCTTGCAATATACAATTTTAAACCCGAATAGTTTTGCCTGAGAGCTACACATGCAATAGCAGTTCTTTTACAATTTAAACCTGCTTTAAAGTGTAGACGGGCATCCATATTTACTCTTAATTTTAATATAAACTCTGTCTAATCGGCATATTGCATGCGTATACATTTTTATATTTAATATATAAATATATAAACACAGTACACGGAGCAGGGCACTGACAGGGAATTGTATGACATCACTGCCTTCGACGTGTGAACTCCGGGTCGATAAAAACCCGAGAAATAATCCTTAGTAACGAGGATTTTATATTACATTATTTACAGTGGTTATATTCATATTTGTTTGTGTAGTTAGTTAAGTAAACACCAGAGACAGCAAAAGGCAGGGGTAGAGGCAGCAAAAGTGTAAAATGTTTATTTATTTTTTTTTTTATACTGTGCAACAGTCACAATACAATAATTATTCATACGATCAAACAATAATAAGACAAATGAACACTGAAGTGAGCCTATCTACACGGCCTAGGTTATAACCTTGAAGTTTGGAGGGGTGGGGCAGGGTAATGGGTAATCCCATGGTGCTTTAGACTTTACATTGCTGTAAAAATTATATATGCACAACAACTACAACTTAAATTTCTCTAATCCGTTTAAACTGAATTGAATATATAATATTTTCTTTGATACAACGTCAAATGCCAGTTGAATATAACAGGAATGTTTAGTAGGCCTAACTAGCCAAGGAAGGCAAACTATAGCCTTTATAATGTGTTTAAAAGAAAGTACACGCTTAAAATACAAGCAACACCTCTGGAATCGTTTTGGAAAAAAAAAAAAAAAAAAAAAGTAAAAAAAAAAATGCATATAGAAAAGTAGATTCAGTCTATTATGCAAACTGTTTCAGATGTTCTGCAAATCCCATAGCTTAGAGCCACAATGAGGCTATCGTTCCCAAATTTACTCCAGCAATTGGATGAAATGTGTCACTTCCACTATGTTAAAAGTTACACATGTAATAGGAATAATGACAATAAAATGGCTACAATGACATGACATTGGCATGGAAAATAGCTGGGTAATCTGGAGTTGGCTTCAGGTCTAACCCCATCACCCCGAAGAAGTAGAAGATCCATTCAGAGACGCTTTTCGCATTTTGTTGCTGAACGTAAATTGCCGATTGGGGCTTCCCATTGAGGAGCCGTTGACTGGGTTGGAAATATGAGGAAAATGAGGATGAGTGGACTGAACAGGTGTGCTTGGACTTGGTAGTGGTGAGGATGTAGATGGGGCTCCAGCTGGGCTGTTGGCCTGGTCACTTGCAGAGTCACTTTCTGAGCGGTTGGCACTGCTTAAGCCATCCTGTGTGTGAGCGATCTTCATCTTTTTGCAGTTGGGACGTACTCGATATTTCAAGGGTAGCGGTCCATTCTGGCAATAGAGTCAATAGTGTAATCATTAAAAAAAATAATCATATAGAAAATCATTTTACTAGAATACTAAAGTACTAATTATATGGCATTAAGGTAGTTTCATCAAGACCTGCTTACCCTTCTCCATGTGTAAATGTAAGCAATGTCCATTAATGTGTAGTAGTCCTTTAGGGGTTCATCCTCATACATCACTTCAATCTATGTGAAAAGATATTGCATTTACATGAGTCAGATTTAATTTCTATATTATTTTTAATTTCTTTATTATATTTACATTAAGGTGATCTGAGGAATATTTTATTCCTAGCTACAGCTAATATTCAATATGTTTAAGATATTTAAGTTCTCAATCCAAAGGGAATAAGTGGAAATCAGATTACCTGAAAGGAGCATGGTATGTCCATCTTACTTCTCAGAAACTTCCTCAAATGCATTACAGTCATGGCAGCAGGACACTGCAGGTACCTCTTGTTGTTTGCCTTCAAAGAGACATGAAAAGTAAAAACACTACTAAATGGAGGCACAAATTTAAAAGTTCATTTGGAGAACAAGCAACATTACCAAGGTAAAATAAGTAAATGGACATTTGTAAAGTTTATTAATTATTTAGTCATTTTACCTCATCCTTTGTCTGTTTCTCTCCCTCACTCCCTTGCTGTTTAGCCCTAAAAAAATCAATAGGAAAATACTTTATGTACAAGAGCTCTATATGCCTTTGTTTGCAATCCATTCTGCGGCTTCAAAAGTACGTACTTGGGGTCAAAGAACTCAATTGACAAACTGATAATCTCATCATCTGTGATGATTCTCTTATCCTCATCAGCAACTTCACCACGATCTTCATTAGAACCATTTGCAGCTTTTTAATAAAAAGAGATTAAACAAATTTATATTTCATTAATAAAAGTATAGTAATCAACAGTAAAATAAGTTTAATCATGAGTCTTTTTAAGGATCCAGACACTATAATAAACATAATACGATGATTTTTGTCACTAGATATTTTAATCAGTCAAATGACTGATTATTAAAGAGAGGTAAAACATGAGAGAAAAGATTTACCATCCACTGATGGGTGTTCAGCATAGAAATCTCTTCTTCGCTTCATTTCATCTGCAAAGATGATTAATTCATTCAGGATAAAAAAAATAAATACAAAAAAATTAAATAAATAAATACCAGCACTGTTCCATTTACAAACTAGACACCTTGCACATTTGCCAAACAGTTATAAAACTAGGCATATATTGATAATTTTTCACCTGTCCACTTGCCCATTATATTCTCTCATTCTGTCTTTATTCAAACTTTGATAGTTATTTGCATCAACAGAGTCTACTGGATTACTTACTTTTGAAAAGACCTGGGACCAACTTATACACAATGTCCTGCAGAGTTTTGTCAGACCTGAAACAGTAAAAGGTGCCATCTTAGAGAAATTCATTTTGTACATAAGCACACAGCAACCATCATGCAAGAGGGTCGTCATCATGACCTTTGCATGAATGTAAAAAATTAAATGAAATTATTATTATTATTATTACCTAATATTGAGAAGAGGCTTTGTTTTGTGGACCTGGACATCACATATGGGACAGTATTTACTGGTCGCCAGGTAGCGGACAATGCACATTTTACAAACTAGATGAGAAAGATATGGTAGGTTAGGAAGCATGCAGCTGACACATCAATTATTGTCTAAGAGATTAGAATGAATTTAGTACTTACATGAATGCAAGCATTCTATGATTGTGGTTGCATCGATGAAATATCCACCACACAATACACACATCAAATGTGGATTTAGCTCTGTGATCTTGATTCTTGTTGTGCGATGCATCGTCATGGAAGGTTAAGGTCCTGAAGAGAAATGAACATGTGTGTAACCATTGTGGCTTGGCAGAGGAAGACGGCTGAATGACTGCCAATAAAAATGCGTTATGTTCCAAAAGAAGACTGCAAAGCTTAATACACTAAGCTTCAATTACGATGTGGAGGAAAATTATTCATAATCTAAAATAAATAGACCCACTATTCATACACTGTTACTATTAATAATAATTATAATAAACGTAACAGCTAGATCACAACAACATGCATCAGATCATTTAGCACTTCATGTTTTAAGCATCAGTCCGATCCAACTCTAAATAATTCAGTCTCGAGTTTTAATGACTATTTAAAGCCGTACATCGCATATCGGAGAGCTGGTGATCCCCTGCATATCAACTCTATGGAAAATACCTCGGGGTTTGTTTGTTTTTTTAACTAAATAAAAAGCATTTCCGAACCCGCGCGTGTTACGAGCGAGGCGAACCGATTCTTGTTTCTATAGCAACTCCGCTCTCTTGCACGTGGCACCAAATTAAGCGCGACAGATTAAAACGCAGTGAAACGTATGCACGCGGTATCCAACTCAACCCAGTACAGGTGTGTCTATTAAAAAGTAAAATATACACAAGTTAAATTAGGTTTTTTAAGCGTGTGTGAGATGTCACTAACACTCCAATGTATTCAACCACACCGCTCTCTAAAAATCATGCGCATTGCTCTCTACACATTTTGCGTCATTACAGGTTTGAGGATGTTTAATTTTTATTAATCTTTATTTTTGCATCGCTAATCCATATCCGTCATCTGCTCACCAGAAACAGTACACATTTCGCCATTTTAACATTTAACTTTAATCATTCGACTATAGTAAAAAAATAAATAAATAAATAAAAAATTAAGGGATATTAAGCTACTCAGTAAAGCTTCAGACGCTGGGCTTGGTGATTTATCTGATGTTCTAATAACCCGATTTATGTAAAAATACGGAAAGCATTCATCTTACATTATGACTGCAGATATTTCCGACAAAGAGAACATCAGGAGGGATCATTTCAAAGTGCCATTTATAGTGACTGCAATTATATTTACGTAATAATAATAATAATTGCTGGTGTACATTTCTCAGCTTAGTCCTACTGATGAATAGGTTGGAGCCATTTGCTGTACACCTTCCTATCGACGTGCTCACACTGAAAGTAGACCACTCTAAACAATTCTGATACATTTTGTGGTTAAACTAGGCTTCTGCAGACTCATTAAGTTACAAGCTGCATAAACATCTTGAAAAGGTTACTACTTTACTCTGGCTCGATAGATATAGCAGGGCGTTTAAATTCTCACTAACTGATTTAAAACAACCTGGTGTTTTAGTTCAAGTTTTTGAAGAACCCGACAAAAAAATTGACACCCAAACCAGACATCTCAGTAAAGCCCAAAGGTTCCTGTTAGCCCTTCAATCTCAGATCCTTCCTGTAGGTCCAACCTCACATCTGTTGCTACAAAACTAAAGACACATCCTCGTTTCTGGAATTCGATCCATAGTGATCGTAATAGATAGTTCACACAGTAATAATTTAATTAATACCACTCATATAGTTTAGGCAGTCCATGTCCGGAATTGACACCTGAAGGATGAGCGGTGTGCCACGCTGTCGTTTGCCATGTCACCTGATCAGACTGTCACTGAACTGCCTCTAGGAAATCCTTATGATAAATGTTCATACATGTAACGCTATACAACAGGCCCGATAACAGACATAAACCGGAGCTATACGTGTACCGATGTGGCCATACTGCACAATCACCACCACACCACACACCATGCTCTAAATCTGTGTTAGAGAAACAGGGAGCCTTGTAGAAATACGACACCTAATAAGCGACCGAGTGAAAATTAGGACTAATCGCCTACAACAGTGTATAACCCAGGTAGACCAAAGGAAACGAGCACTTCCAATCTCCATACTTCCAGTTTTCATTTATTTACAGCCCGGGCCTAGGCCAGGTGGAAGGGAGTGACCAGGAGGGTGAAATACGTGTTTTTGATCATAGTGAAAAATGTAGGCCTGTCGTATGAAACTCATCGGGCAAGTTAATAATTTGTAATGGTTTGTTCTGCGGTAATAGCATCCACACCCATTAAAAGTGTTGTGGCGGACATTTTCTTATGTGTACAGAGTCTCTGGCAAAGTTCATTCACGCAAGTTTGCCAACATGTCACATAACATGAATCAGGCGAACAAAAAGAAACTCAAGTGGGTGTATGACAAAGTTGTTAAAGCAGTATTGAATGTTGTATTACAATAGTGGCGTTACGGGCGTTTACATTTCGCGGGCTGTGTTAGTTTTCCTTGGGGACTCTTTTTAAACGGTTTGTCCCGGTCCTGGGCAAGATGTACCGGAGTCTGCAGACTAATCAGTAAAAAAGAAATGCATGGGCAAAACAAACCAGCACTTAGAAGCACAAAAGCGCCAGTTTTCACGTATGTCAGACATGAAGAATACAAATTTCATCTTATTGATTACTTTTGCACTCTAGATGTAGGCCTGTACAAAACAAGACTGTGTATGGATCTTCAGCAAAAAGCGACACGATACGTCAATAAATGATTACATTAAAGATACAGTCTCGTGGCCATGTGTCCCATACAGTGCAGCCATGCATCTTGCCTTACTCGCTCTCGTTACACAGGCCATAACCTGCATTTCTGATGGTCGAGGAAGCGAGTCATACAGAGATGACTATTCATCACATGCCCTTTGCACAAACAAGACACGTATAATTGTGGATGTTGTCATCTTAGCCTACAAGCCCAACACGCCGCCTCAAGTGTGACCACAGAAAAACTGAATGCGCTTTTCACACTGACACGTTTTAGGTGCCGTTTTGTGTTAGGATACAGAGGCATGTGTGTGAAGGTTAAACGGTGCCAATTTTTTTTTTTTTTTTTTTTTAAGAAAGACAAAATCACACCAGGCTACCATTACATGTCTGTGTACCTACATAATTTTAAAATAAGGCCGAATAAACCTATCAAGAGACGCGGGCAAAAATACTTCTATACGACGAGTGCATGTAAAATATTATACAGACATACACAAAAAAAAGAAGTGTACATAGTTTTAAGCATGCATGGGACAGGACCTAAAGCATCATACATATGTACAGCAGTATTTAAAAAACACCGTATATTTGAACCTTAATGAGTTAAGATAGTCTTAAGCAATATTCAGCGATTTATATATACACGCCACCAAACCTCGCTTAACTGACCAAACACAAGCACCCCTGGGCGCAGCTCATAAAACTATTAATGAAATTAATTTTAGCATGTATCCTTCACAGCGACGTGTTGTTGCATCATTAATATTTCTCAATTTAATCCCACCACGGCTTTAAAGGATGACACGCTTTTTATGACCCGCGGACAGCTTCTCCGATTCGCCACCGCCAATTAGCCGACCATATGAATTTAAGTTGAAAAGGCGGACAAATTAGGACATTTCCCAGACCAGACCTATTTCATTGACTTCTCAAAGTGTTGTAGATTGCATATCTATAAAATTGGAGAATTGCACCGTAATATAGTAGGCAAAATATCATTTAGACCACGGGCTCACGTTAACATTTGACTCGACACGCTTGCGAGCACGAGACAGCGGCTTCGTTTCATTACAAACATAAGCACTAAATTCAAATAGAAACCACCGGCAACATACTAATGCAACACATCACACACACCTTAAAACAACATCAACAAATAACGACGGAAATATTATAGCATCTGTTGGAGAAGAACTAAAAACCGAAGCCCGTGCGTGGACAGAGAGTTGGTTGTGTGAGCTCGAGCCCTTCTGTCTGTCAGCGCCTGCATCCAGCAAAACGCGGATCCATGTTAAGCTCACAAAACCCCACACATTCACGAAAAACAAACAGTCTGAAAAAAACACATTGGTAAGAAATGATCCCGGAGAACACATACCTGGCAGAGACCGAGAGGAATCCTCAAGAGCGGAGTTTAGACAATGAAAAGTTGCGAGTCGTTCAGCAGAAAGCGAGTGCGAGCCAAGCGGCCATTTTGAAAAAGAGCTGCAGACGCTGTCAATTGCAATCAGAGTCGTTGCTACGGCGCATTTTAGTAGCGGGAAAAACGTTCCTTCCGGGTTTCCAATGTAAATAATGACGCTTTCTTATATTTAAATCCGCACAGGTTCAAATTAATGCAGAAAAATGCCCTTTCTCTCGGCTAAGATCCCCGAATCGCGTCTTTGTACAACGCTGCGCTGATGGCTCGGTGGAAACTGACACCGTCCCCCAAAATGGCTTGCGGTTCGACCGCCCCGCGCGGTCACGTGACTCCGTTGCTTAAGGGCGGCCTGGGAATTAGAGCTACGGGTCGATGCATTCTCGCTAAGGATAAATAAGAACTGAAATTCAGTATGCTTTAGAAAATATTTGTGGAAAACACTATAGGCGTTTCACACATGTATCGGTTTTCCACCTCTGCATCATGCAGATGCAAAATGGTTTACCCTAATAACCTCTTGTATCTAACTTTTAAATTTACATTACACTGTGTCTGTGCATTCACGGGGACCGAGATAGATTTTAAGAACGCCGCAAAACGCAAACAATTTACATATTTGCATGTATCGTTTTCTAGGCCTATTAGACGAAACGTCGAGGCAGTAATCCCTCAGCAGGTCAATGCATATGTCGGCAAATAAATACTCCGTGTTCTTTACATTTGTTAACGATTAAAATGCAGATATCCACACACTGTAGATAGTTAATGTGGTCCCGACATGAGCTTTCCTGGCACAATTTGCGCATATTTAGGCTAATTTGAGATTAAAGAGTCAAGATTCCTTTATTGCCACAGAAGGGTTTGTGCTGGTAATTGAGTTCTGTACAGCTCAGCAGTCAACAATAAACATTTTAGCTGAAGAACAGTGCAGGACAAGAAATGAACATAAACATTGGTACTGAGTGTATGTGTAGTTGTTGCAGTAGTAGGCTATATATGGACTGAAACTAGTAGAAACTATAGTCTAGTGACTTAAGAAGGCAAACGACATTCAATACTATAACTTACTGTTATCTGAATTAGGAGTGCAGCTTTATCAGCTTGATGAAGTACAGTCTGTACAAACATTACGGCAGTTCGAGCTGAAGAAGCAGGGGTACTGCAACACACCTTCAAAAGGACCCTCTTTACAAGTTTTCTTTGGTCTTATACACATAAATATTCTAGTTCCACGAAATAAGTCTAAGAGTCTGCCTTCTTCTTTTAGTCCTATATATTTCTAAGATGTATATCTTTTCCCCGTTTGATTTTTGGTTGTTGCTTTTAAGGTGCAGGGCTTGACCCTTGCTTATGGAACAGAATGCAAAAAGCGTGTAAGGTTCGCCGTGTACTAAATAGGGAATTCCGAGCATCTTCCCGTCTTCATTAAATTTAAACCTGATGTCTTCTTAACTAAGCGGTGCAAGCCAAACTGTCCTGTAATGCCGACCTTTAAAATCCTTGCTTCAGTTTTAACGGCTGCACAAATTTAGAAAACTTAGAAGAAACACAAACTTAGATACATATGTAATTAAACGGTGACAACAACAAACAAATGAGAAACGAGCGATTTGATTGTTTTTTTTTTATTGTGAACATTGAAATGTACAAAAAAGCCCATCCCACTTGGGTTGGTAGAGTCTGAAGATGGAGCATATTACAATGCAGATCAGAGATATAAACCCGTAAAGCATCACAGCTGGGTGGCTCTCTCCACACTCTTCGCTGCATCTTTCATCTTGCCCACTAAATCCTATAAAGGGTTCAAAAACAACTATTATTAATAAAAACGCACTCATAGCTGGGTACAAGACATTCATTTCCTCACACACCTTATTATTGCTCCAGAAATGTTTTTTTTTTCAAGTACATTGTATCAGTAACTTAACATGCTGCAAATCACTCAAGATACCTCTTTTTTACGCTCTTTCTGCTAATCGTACATGATACACATATATGAAAATGGTAGTATGGGTAAAATTAACTTCAGCACAGTGACTCGGACGTAGAGATAGACATAAAATATTCCCAAAAAGATAGATCAGGTGTTTTACTAATTTATGTAGCTTATGAACGGTGCCCCCCAAAACTGAATTATCTCGATATAAATCGCTGAAGCATGGCGATCTGTCTAAAGTAATGTGGTTCCACATAATCTAGTCGGGGAATTTGCGGCTTTGCATAATTAATTCGCGTAATGATTAGGTTTGCACGTATGAGGCTAAATCTGATGTATGAAATACTTCCATATAACAGATATTATTAACTTGCGTGCTAACGTTGCATATGATGATTAAATGGTGAAATATGCATTTAAGACCATTCGGGAAGCACATGACAAAAAACGTCATCAAATATTGAGGACAAGGGTCCAGATGGGACACACTAATATTTATTTTTTTCTTTTGTGTCACCTACCACAAAGAGCCGGTAAAACCATGATTAATTAAGATTCTTGTTTTCAGTTGAGAAAACGTGTTTGTATTTTTGTTGCTAGGCCATGGAAGAAAATGTGTCCGAGAATGGAAAACGTTACTCAAAGCTTAGTTTAATATCTTTATTTTAACTTCATATTAAGTTTGTTAGGCAATGACTGAAACCTCCTATGTGAATTAAGCCATCAACAAGAAAATGCTACATGTGGGTTTCTGTGAAATTTTCATTATTCCTCCATTACACAAGGCTTGACCAAAAAGATTAGCCAAAATTTGGGGTCATGAAAAATTCTAGGTGAACTTTAATCAAATGAAAGGCATGTTTTTCTCCAATTTTTCCTTTCCTGCAAATGTGAAATGTAGGTTTACTCCTTTAAAATGGTATCATGAAGTTAATAAAAATATTTCTTTTTTTCCCCCAGTGCCCTGACCAGGAAAAAGTGATAACTGAAAGTGAATGAAGGAGTGATCACCACACCACAGTCCTCTTCATGATCACGTAGTTTACCTAAATGTACTCTGTACTGAGTGGACTACAGCTGCAAGCAATATACCTAAACTTGTCATTGAGATTTGTGAAAACAGCTTATATCTTTTTATTTAAATACTGAAGATTCTCTGTACATTAAGATTGTAGCCCAGCACTATAGAACACTTTGCTAAAGTGATCAGATATGTTACTTTGTTTTCCACAGCCTCAAATGTATTACTAGTGAACTCACTGGATAATGGTCTATGAAATTGTTTTAAGCATTAAACTGCTACAAATGGATGCATATACTTGAAATACTTAACATGATAGTTTAACAAAAAAAATACCTGGAGTTGTTCCAAGGTGCAGTTAAAGTTTAGTTCTGAAGAGGCTCCATTATTCTTACCATTCTGAGGAATGACAAATCAAGCATACATAATAAAACAGAAGAAAAGTTGTGCCCAGAAGGTTGCAAATTCAAATCACAGAGCACTATACTAAATCCTTAAATGTGCAGATCTTTAATAACAATGGATTAAAGGCAAAAAAAATGCAAATGTGTATATTCTGAATATGACAAAAAAAGGACATACCTCAGTGTTGAAAGAAATCAGATAGGATGGCTGATTGACCTTATGCACATGGCTGTTCTAACAAAAGCATTATACATCATTCAGACTATTGCTCATTACAAATTGTGTCATCATTTATGTATTCAAAAAGCAAACATATTACCTTTATACAGTAATCTAAGCGCCAAGAAACATCTGTTATATGAGGTGGGCATCTATCAATGCTGTAAAATAATCAAAGTACATGTTACAGTTAGTGACTAGCTTAATATATAAAGCTATTTATCTGTGGCATAAGCCTACATATAGCATTATGCATGATGCAACCAGGTCTGGAACAGTGCTACAACTACAAAAAATTAAGTAGAACAAAAATTGCAGAGCCCAAAGTGACATAATATGACAATAGGTGTTACAGCAGACCACATCACTCAATGTTGTGTACACAGGCATTAGGCAATAATGCAATTATTAAATAAGCATGTGGTCTCCCTCTATTTATCTACCGATCTATATACACACACACATGTATGTATGTATGTATGTATGTGTGTATGTATATGTATATATATATATATATATATATATATATATATATATATATATATATATATATATATTTATATATTATATATATATTACACACATACATACATATATATATACACACACATACACATACATACATACACATTATATATATATATATATACACATACATATATATATACACATTATATAGATAGATAGATAGATAGATAGATAGATAGATAGATAGATAGATAGATCCTACCTTGACAACAGTTTTTCCACATTTGCTTTGTTTTTCTAAAGGAAAGATAAAAAGCAATGTATGAACATGTTTGTTCACAAATCACTCAGCATACAACACACTTTGAATGAGGGTATCACCTGATAGAGCACATAAAATGCCTCCACTCGCTCGCTGTCAAATCTGAGGTCTTCGAGGCATGAGCTGTAAGAACAAGTATAGACTTTAGTGCACATGCACCTTTAAATACAGAAACACAATACAATAAACAGTATTATCTTACCATAAAGTTGATTTGTCTGCATTCTGTTTTACTACTTCCAGTATAAATGTTGTTGCTGCAGTGTGACAGTGTTTCAGAAGGGCCTGATCAATGTTTTTCAGTTCTGGGTAGTCTAAAGGAAACAGAGGCAGAGAAGACACTTTACTATAAGTGCATTCCAGAGGTCAGGACCTTTATCAGAGCTTGACCACAGGTTCCCAAACTTGTAGGTGGAGTACCCCATTGTACTGAACATTGTAGTGTTCCTAAAGCTCTGACAGCTAATCAGCTTATTCCCTGCCCTTCCTGGACTGGAGTGGGCGTACAGCAGGGAAAACAATAAAATTCGCAGGACAGGGGGTACACCAGGCAAGACCAGGTCTGCAAACCTGTGATCTTGGTTGTAGCAAAAAAAGGAACCCAGATATGGAACCTCTCTTTATAACCATGTTTATACAATCTATATACAAGCTGTGTATTTGGCTCAGTTGGCTACGTGTTGTCGGCAATGTTGTGATGCATGAATAGGCTACAAGCCACAGGCTGCTTGTTAGCATGCTAGCATAGCCAATCGCATTTTGGGCTAAAATACGGTAAAGAGAACAGCACTGGGAGGTCCACACTGACATTACATTACAGTTTACTCAAGTTTGATCACTGCATGGATCTACACAAACAGTCTTAAGTGAAGAGAACACGAGAATCCGTAATTTACTTCATGCGTGTTTTCAGCTAGAAGTATTCGAGTACAAAGGACAGAATCAGCTGACCTTACCGAAAACGCTGTCGGTCGGAAACGACAGCAGACTGCGGAAGGCCCCTTCGGTAAAGATGGTGAAGGATTTTAAACCAAAGTAGGCTGGATCGGCTAGGGTTTGAAGCCCCTTTACCACCGAATCTGACAACTCCATTTTGTGCAGAGACGCAAAGAAAACCTCGTGGTCACGTGACCCGGTCAGCTGATCTGAGGCAGGTTCTGCGTTATTTTGCATCCGTGAATGTAAAAAACGGGGTAAAAATAAATAAATTAAATATGAAGGGGTTATATTCACGCAAACAAAGCCTGTTATTGATATATATCTAACTCTTACTTTTTTATATTTACAAGTCCGACGAAGTAGCTACAACCTCACATTGTTATAGGTTATGCATCACCTAATAGTCACGTATTATTTTAACCCTTAAAGAGTCAATAGAGCTCTGTGGCTTTTCATGGATGATATTATTGCCTGAATATATTATAGAACGTGTGGGCAGAGGGGCATTTCTTAAGCAGCCTGTGATCAAACAGAACTCTAAATGCTTTACATTGTTGCACATCTGCAGCTGGACACCACGTGCCAGTATACAATCATGCAAAGTTACATAGGTTTTGAACCTTGCTCATGCACTTCAGTGCTTCCTTGCTCTAACACACCGGGCTCAGCTAATCAGATAATTAACAGCCCTTCCTGAGCTGAAGTGGGTGTGTTAGAGCAGAGAAAACACTGAACACATGTGCAGGACAGGGGTTATTCCGACAGGGTTGGAATCCTGTGTATTAAGCTTTCACTTCAGTTTATCGCACGAGGTGAATAACTCTTCTGCGCACACTTGTTTGTTTTGTTTTTTTGCTCTCGTGCAGTCTCAAGTCGTATACAATTACAAATCAGCAACTTGTGACGGTGATGTGTGTGATTCAGGGTCATAGCCTTCCGTATCCAGTCAAACTAAATCAGCCTCTCGCTTGTGGATACCAAAACTGCTTTACATGCTAATAAATCACATTAGTTTATATATCAAAGCTTTTTTTGTTGGAACAGAACAATGGAGTCACGTGTGGATTGTGTGTACTATGATTCTTACATGCATGGTTAAAATGGCTCACTTATGGTATTTTATCTTCCACGCTGGTTATCAAAGTCGTCTTATAGTGTGACACAAGACCTGATACTGGCACTGGTTTCAAATGGGATTCACAGGGGTTCTAAATGTGTCTAATGGTCTCCGAGAGAGACTTTGTGGTCTCTAGAGTAGAATATGGTTGGATGGCTATTCAGTGGACCTAATTAATTTTTGTTCGCAGTAAATGTTTACCGGAAAATCAATTCACATTAATAAGTGATGCAATATTTTTAAATATTGTATTTTATTGTATTGAAATGTTAATGTTTATCTATGACTAGTTGTATCACATAAGATAATATGATAAAATCACGGCTAGCTTATTGACAGTTTACATTGATTTATGTGCTCATTTTGCATAGTAAGTAGCCTATGCAACATGCACCTCCACAGAATAGAAAAAAACACGTAGTAACTGTGACCTCCACACTTTTTGTCCTCAAGGGATCTTTAAATGATCACTGAATAATTAATGTTCAAATGGTCTGTGTTGTAGGTTTTCTAAGACTGTACCTTCATTACAGTTTCCTAACCTTGGTTCTGTAGTATCTGTAGTCCTGCACTTGAGTGTTTTTCCTGTTTCCAACACATGCACTGCAACTCGGCCGAGGCTGTTAATTATGCGAAATAAGTTTTATTTTGAGGAAGGAAAACATTCAAATGTGCAGAACAGGGGGTACTCCAGGACCAGGTTTGTGAAACAGTGCTCCAGATGACGGGGATAATCTAAGGTCATTTGTGTCTCAGCTCTCAACCCGGCCTCACACCTTCCAGTGTTAATCATTGCACCGACAGCCTTAAAAACAAGGAATCTTTGACCCATCTGCAACGACGCAAACACCCTCAAGTAATTTAGGTAATCAGTGTCTCTGCTGTGTTATTAATGTAACTCGATTTACAATCTTGCAATCTCAGTACTGCAACACTGAATCCCAGCACATCGTTGGCTCTTTCTACTTGCAGAGAAACATGCCGTTAATAACATGTTGTAAAAAAATAAATAAATAATAATAATAATAATAATAATGAACATGTATTAAATTGTCCGGACCCAAATATCAATTGCAGCATTTTGAGATATGTAGGCCAACACATTCTAGGTATTACCACACTGTTTTACAATCTCATAAAAATGAATTTACAATTTCATTCAGCTTCAGTAAGCACTTTAACCTAGTCAGTGGTTAGGGTCGAGTGGATCCACAGAGTAACGTGGTAGACAGTGGGAAATACACACAGTTCTGTCAATCACAATTCGTGTTACAGTTTCTTGCATCGTACAGATCGTCCGATTAACCATGCTGTACCGATTTTTATTTTAATAAGGCTGTTCTGTGAAGGTTATGGTCTTCACTGCTCATTGTGTTCATTGATTTTTTAAATGTTTTGCATGTGTCTTACACGTGCAGCATTTGCATGTTTTGCATCATGTGCAGGGCATAACAGTAGGGATGACATTAAAATCAGTGTCATCTGTTTTGTTCTGTTTCAGTGAAGTCCTCAGATACGCGTCTACGACACTGCCGACAGGCTACTAATGCATGTAACCATAGTGTAGCATAATGTAAAAGTGATTACTTGGTAATGACAAGAATTAGATTTAAATATCAAATTAAAACACGGATTGATTTACAGTGGTCCCAATTGCATACGTCCTTAAGCAAAAAAGCATAGTAGCCTATTTATTTTGTCACTAATTTTATTTGCCAAGCCATACTCGTAGCACGGATGCACTGATTGTAGTGAATTAGCATTTTTACTGATCAGACATACTTCCGATCTTGGGCCTATCAGCATCCTATGATGATTTCTTACTTACAAGCTTTGCCCAAAACTGTTCAGTACTAATTATATAGTCAAAATATATACTATTCAGTACTATATATGTATTAGTTTGTTTTGTTTTGTTAATGATATAGGGTCAAAGTTATTACATTTATTACAGAGTTCTTGGTTATTAGCTTTTGACCGGTCACTGGTCACCTCAATCATTAAAAGCCACTAATGTTAACTTAAATTTATCTTAATTATAATAGAAATGCGTTCCCTGGAAAGTTTATTAAAAGATATACGGCTCAAATGCATATCCAAAAATAATTGATAAATAAATGATGTTGAATTTGTTTATAAAATAAATATGTACTGTGAGTGCTTGTACAGTTTTGCACAGTCAAATGTAGTTCCACTCTTTAAACGTTTAAGAACTTCTGATTTAATGTAACCTATAGGATCTCCCACTTATTTTTTCCTTTGAATAGACAGCCTATAATGACCCCCCCATGATGATTCTTGCCAACACGCATCTTAAAACGTTTAATCGGTGTACAACTGACACACAATCGTGAGTTTGTATCAAACTGTGTAATTCTAGTATTCTATAATGCTGCCATAAAGTTGCAGAGGAATTGAATGAATGAATCACGCCTCTTAACTTTGACAGATGTTTGTGTGGCTGTTTTTCAGCACAGTGCCTGCTATTTGTACTTTTTGTATTTGTTCCCAGACTTCTCATCTTTCTTTCATGCAATATGTTGTTTTCCCGTAAGGTTCCCAACCTGAGTCGTGGGGGGGAGGACCCACTGTCCTGCGCATTTTATTATTTTCCCTAATCTATCACACCCCACTCAGCAAGAAAAAAGCAGAGAGGAAAGCAGGGAAGCAACAAGAAATCAAGGAAAACACTAATATGCGTTGCACGGAACCTGTGCTCTAAATTCACCAAGCCAAGCAGAAGTACTTTTACTGTGATGAACAACACGTCGCGACTTGTGTCTTCAACATAAAGGAGTTTGTACTTTGTGTATCTTGACTCTCCTTAGATAAACGTCTCCTAACAGAAAGATTTACTATACCAACTATTACAAGCTTTAAATTGTTAAATAACAAGCATTTTAATCGCTTTATTATTAGACTTGGATTGCGTCTAGCGTCCGCCATACACGTCCTGTGAATAAGCTGTTATAGTTATGATAAAGTACCATATTGTGTGTGCACTAATATAACCGTATTGTTTATGATACAGACGTAAACGGACCTGTGCTGTTATAGAAAATGAATGAGCACAAACCCGCCCTGTTTAATTATTGTCATTAACACAATTTCTGTTTAAAGAAATATTAGTTTATTATTATTCTCATGTGACGTCATCGCGCACGCCCTTGTGTACGCGATCCTTGTATCCAGTGCACCTAAAACAAAACTCTTTACCTCTATAGCGCTCAATGGTGTAGACTTTAAAGATGTTGCAGGTGCAGTCGGTGAAATACACATTCCCAGCCTTTTGTATGCAGGTTTCCCCCGCCCGAAAACCGAAGGTTTTCATCAGTAAATGCGACTGAAACAAAAGAAATAATATCGGGAGTTTAAAAAAGTATTTAGACATCAGTGCCTCAGAAATAAAATGCTTATTAAAATCAAGTCATCATAAAAAAAGGTTTTTTAATCGATTTCTTTCTGGCTGTTTTTCAAACAATTATTATTCGTTTTTATATGTATAATAAACCCGAAATAATATTTTACACTCCCTTTATTTGTCACTATTTTTCACAATGAAAATTCAAAATTTGTCAAAGTTCTCTCTCTCTCTCTCTCTCTCTCTCTCTCTGAAAAATTATACTGAGAACATCTCTACATATACCATTTCCCCACGTTTCTTCTGGTGTAAGAAGCAGAGTAATTGGCCGCTTTGGCTTTTTCTCTCTGCAGCACCGGAGCTAGTTTTCTACTTTGACGAGGTGGAAAAGACGTTATTTGCCTTAAGGTGGAAAAGTTATGAGGGGCCATTCGACTCTGGCAACGTTCTGCTCTTACTCACTATGCAATATACTTTATATTGTATTTGTGTTATATTAGTTTTTAAATATAAAATATTATAAAGTCAAATATACTCAGTTGTAAAATTGTTTAATAGTTTAATTGATGCCAAGCTCACTGGCTGATAAAACACTCGCGTTGCCTAAAAGTCTGTTTGTTCCCGCCCTAATATAATTGCATTTAGAAAATTATCAAACTTTAATATATATTTTTGACCTAAATTTCAAATCTTAATTTGCGTGAGTGTTTCTTATTGCCCGATCCACGCTTTGTAAAACAGCAAATGCCTCTGTGACGTTTATTATTTTAGCCCGAAACCTGAAAGGATGGATGGATTACAGCCTTTTGTCAAATGGTGCGGGCTGTAGAATATGCATGATGCGCCATATTCAAGCTGAAACACACAGCTGGATTCTCACCACATATGGAGAAGCAAAGAAAACATTTTTAAAGTACGGATTTAAAAGAGAACGATTAGTTGCTTTTTTTTTATTTATTTAATTCTACAAATCGGCTTTAGGGATTTCTTGCAGCGAGCGGGCTGTTCATCTGAAAGTGATTGTCTTTCTGTAGTTCTTAAAAAGCATAGCTTACAGAAAATGTATTTACATATTCATATAGCATATATAACATATTTTTCCCAAGCAGAATCTTTTTATAGAACAACGAATTAAACGTGGGCCCTCGTTAAAGAATATTTTTAAGGTTAACAAAGTAGCTCATTTATAGTGCGATCCTATCGGGTAACGAATCTCTGATTATTCTGAACAATTTATCTACTTTTGCAAGCACTTTCTTGCCTTATCAGAGAGACGGATATTCACAACCCGATTTTACGCGAACGTGTTAAACATATAATTGTGAGCTCGTTGGATTTCATTTGAATCAAACAAATTCAGCCAATTCAACAACTCATCCATACTTTAGTCTTCATTAATAATCAGACAGGATTATTGCGAATGTGAAGCCGTGAGGATGTGATGTTGCAGGTCACGCGCGAGAGAAGCTGCCGCCATTTTGTTTCAGACCCACATTGTTATTCCACAAAATGGATGTAACAAATGTTGTTTATATGTTTGCCCATATAAATCTCTATTAAAAAATTTGTTTGTTTTTACACTTTATTTTTCTATTGCAAGCAGCAAATGTTGACCAACAAGTGAATGATCGACTCTGGGCGATGGTTTGAAATGAACCTTTTGCGTTGCCAGCCTGTTGCTTTACTAGGGGAAGGAAATCACACACCTGTTTTATAGACTCTTATTCATCATATAGATTGAATACATTCACCTCAGCACACCTCACACATACAGCTACCAAATAAACTTATATATCCCCTTACTGTTTTTTCCTCTTTAGTCATGATGGTCAGTCAATTATATGTATAAAACGGTTTATTCTTGCAGGCTGGTGGTTTTAAAATAAAAATAAAAATAAACTACCTTTTATTAACTACAGTAAACTACAGTAGGAACATGTTTATGTGTTTAAAATTTTCCACTGTATGTCTCACAAAAAAGACCGCTTTAAAAACATGCCTATATATTTTTATTATTGAATTTCTGTCTAAATTAAATGCAAAATTATTGTCGTGTATAGTGACTTAGATAAATAAATAGATTCTATTTTCTTCTTTACAGCATTTCTCTTCTAGCCTTAAAAAACGACACGATCCTTTCTTTGTTTTGACAATCTCACCCCCACTTTTAAAAACACATTTGAACCTTAGAGGAGCAGATACTTAGCGTTAAAAATGGATCAAGATTTTAAAATTACATAGCAACCGATAGTCAAACCGAGCGTCCACAACCATGCTATATTATAATGTTACACTGCCATTTAAAGAATTACAGAATGTTTTACATATCAAATATTAAAAGATATTTAATGAAAGAGTTTAATAAAATACGGGTCGACGTGGAGTATAGGAAAACCCTGGAGACAATTATTAACTCCAAGGACCAGTCCACATAGCAGGGAGACAGTATGGAACCGGAAAACCCGGAGGAAACCCATGTGTAACGTGCAACACCACCCTACAGCCCAGACTGATAAGATAAGATAAGATAAGATAAGATAAGATAAGATAAGATAAGATAAGATAAGATAATTTTCCTCTGGTTTATGATAAACCCCACAGTCAACCCTGGCTTACAGAAAGTGTCGAAGTAGTAAAGTGTTCCTACTCTAAGTTTAGGGAAAGTGTGTAATATCTTATGACTTATATTGATCATTTTAAATCTATATTACATTATGTTTTTCTTTCTCGTAGCCGACCCCACACAGAGTTTCTTCCGCAATACAAATAAATACTATCAATCTTTAGTAATATTAATAGGTTCCATGCTATATGCCACTCTTGACAGTTGCCCTTTTTCTTAAATGAACATGTCAGGACACAAGAATTGTTGGTACTTTTTACAATGTAAAATTAAGAACGCCCAAATGTTATATGGACCGTCTGGGCACTTTAGTTAAATTTCATGAGATCTCTTTTTTTCTTCTTTCAGCTCAATATCATAGACTTTCTAGTTCATATTTCCCAAAATAATATGAGTAGAGATGAAAATAGAATAAAAAACATTTCCTCCGAAAGAATGTGTAATGGGGATCGTATTTTTCTCCTGAGTCCTCGACAGCAGTTAAGTGTTTAGAACAGCAGGTCAGTAGTGCACTGCCATTAAGAGTGTTCATTAAGTTCGTAAGTTTTTATAATACAAAGCATATCAAACATAAATCAGATACATGTTTATTAAATTGTTTATAAACTGTCCTCATTGAATCAAATATGATTTAATTACAGTAATGGTAATTTAGTTCCCTACTGATTATAAATTTAAAATTTGAAGAGGGGTGGTATCGGCTATAGAGATAGGCCTTCATTTTTGCATTTTCAGATTTTTGTTTTGGAGATTTTCTAAAAACCTGAAAAATAATATATGTACAATTATGTTGTATAAATTGTTATCGCAACTTGCATGTTTCTCAACAAAATACCCGGGCCGGGATGTTCTGCTGCAGAAAATCTGTAAAAAAAAAAATAAAAAAAAAAATAAAAAAACTGACGAGAGCCAAATTGTATATGCATTCTTAGATGCTTAAGATTACAATATGCAAAGTGCAAGGTCAACCACTGTAGCTTTTATTGCCATATCCCATATCCAATCGCATTACTAAAGCGTTATTTACTTTATTTACTAAGAAGTTAGATGACGGAAAACATTTTAATGATATTCACAACGCCTGGCTTTGATTTCATTCACCTTAAATATTAATTTCTCTCTGTTTTTAAATGACCTTTAACCATTAGATGATCACAAGCATACCTAATCTCTCTCTCTCTCTCTGCTACTTGTGTTAGGGGGTTGGGGGTTCGGTATGTATTTTAACCGAATACGAATAACTGGTTCTGCCCTCTGTCGGACAAAATGCTAATTATTTCTGAAACTGAAGATACGGAAGCCGTTATCATGACGCACAGCTGCTGATTGGCTGAGGATTTAAAACTAATTCATATATTATATATTTTTTTAGATTAATATATATGAGTCCATACTAATTAAAGCACGAGACATTAAATCTTTAAATCAAAGGAATGATTGAGCTATCCAACAGTTCCATTCGGTTCCATTACAGTAGTAAAAACGGGCCTAGTTCTCATCTTAACATGTAATCCAAACAAAATAGTTTTTTCTGTATCTTACCATTGTAAGTTCATTTGATTAAAAGTTAACAGTGTTTAAATATACCAATGTGTCTTAGCCTGGCGTTAAAATAGATTCCATTTGCATTGCATTGAAAAGGCAAATGTTTCCCAACTAAAGTGACTTTTCCCATTACGGCTCTAGAAAGCTGTTTCCAAATCTACTCAGGCCTATTGAATAGTGTACATGCATGTATTGTTTGCATTGCTTGAGGCAAGGTACAAACAAAAGCACAATTTAAAGTTGCATGGCTGTGGGTTTACAAACATAGAGAGAAATTCATTGTAATAAAATAAAAGATCAAGGATTAGCATTTATTTTCTTAGTGCTAGTATAGCTTTATGCAAAATTATACGCGGAATTCTCTAAGTTGTGTTTATTTTTATTTGTAATTTGCTTACAACATTTGCAAAAGGACTGGGCTTTGCATCAGTGTTTGCGTCACTGATATAATCTTTCTCGACATTACATTACATTACATACAAAAAATCTACAGTTCATGGTAATCAGTATTGCTGAACCCCCCAAAGCCTAAAAACGGTTAAATAAGGTTTTGTTTTTAATAGGATAGCATTTTATTAAGATCTGAAAGTGATAGCTGTCGTCTACAGTCTATCTAATCTGTTTCCAAACTGATTCATGATTTAAGATTCTGTGGCTTTTGAAATCGACCAAAATACCAACCGTAATTATTCTTCGCCATTATGTTTTTTTAAAGACCGAAATGGCCGCAATAGACATCTCTTCCCAGAGATACGGTCGAATTGTGTCCAGGTTTAGATTAGGTTATTTCTGTCATTCCACCGCGGAACGTTCCGTAACTGGATTATCTGGGCTGTCACTAATTTACTGGGTTTTAACACAAGAGGACAATTATTAAACACATAAAATGAAATGAAAAATTATAAATATTCGTTGGGTAAAGGCGCTTCTCAAGCATGCACATATGGACTGTCAAAACTGGGTATTTGAAAATCTATGAGCTTTTATTCACAAACAAAGAAATAAAAACAAAAATCGGATTAGCGTGCTACGTTCATGCCCTCCTTAGGATTCAAATGGCAAACATATTAAGATAAGGACAATACGTATTCATAAAATACTCACACACACTCACACACACACACACACAGAGGACCGGGCCCTTGCATACGCCCTCAGGCGCGCGCATACGGCCGCATGGTGGCAGTGGTGGGGTTTGATTGTGGTCGGAGAAGAAACAGGCTTTTAGGCCGTAGTGGGGTTTTTCACCGACGGGTGTTGGAAAAGCGTGAAAAAGCGAAGCTCCACCTTTGGATTATGTAAACGTTAATACTTTTATTTGATGAAAACATACCTATTTTATAATGCAAGCTTCGTAACTCTATTTTAATGCTCCGACTTCATAGATCGCACAGAATAACCCCTAGATAGCTACACGGTAGCTGCACTAAAATACCAGTATAAGTACACGTCCCCGGGTCTGGTTGTTTGGTGTTTTTTTTTTAAATAAAAAATATTGTAAAATATATTACATGTATAATGTGCATTACACTCGGTACAGGCTACTGTTTAAGCCAAATTAAGCTTACTCTAACGTTTACCAAAAAGTGGAACCCTCTGAATCCTCACAAATTGTCGGCTACCATGCAATATTTATGTTTATTGTGTCCGGAAATGTTGCCTCTCGTAAGATAAAAAAAGAAAGAATCCGACAATATTTTGTTGTTATTTTGCTGCCAAAACTAACATGAAATAGCATATTGAAACCTCAAGATCTGATAGCAACAGATAAACAAATTTGACGTTTCTCACTTGTCGATTAAATAAAAATGTCAACTAAAACTAAAACGTTAACTAAACATGACTGCTCTAACAGTGGTGGCAACAATGAAAAAGTAGTGCTTCCCACCTCCAAAATAACAGTGCCAATTTAACCTCTGGTCAGCAGAGGAACAAAGACTGGGAATCCCACCGTGTATCCAACTGATACACACACACACACACACACAGAGTATTACCTTGCTTAATATTAGACAGCTGTAAACTGAACGTGTGTGTGTGTGTGTGTGTATGGATCAGTCGCTGCTGTGAGCTTTCCTTTCTAGAAAAAGCCCAGGGGGAAAAGCAGCTTAGCCACACAAGAACAAATTCAATCAAATTCTTTATAAAAATTTCATATTTATTCATATTTATTTCACATAGATTTTCACTATATATATATATATATAGAGAGAGAGAGAGAGAGAGAGAGAGAGAGAGAGCGAGAGAGAGATAGATAGATAGATAGATAGATAGATAGATAGATAGATAGATAGATAGATAGATAGATAGATAGATAGATAGATAGATAGATATGTATGTATAACTAACATATCTCTGTATAACTATAAATACACGGCATAAATATCTATTGTATCTATTGTATCTATTTTCTTTTTTGTTATATGGACATGTTAGTTGTAGTTTTCGCTTTAAATTATAACTATACTTTTGCTGTTCATAGCTAGCTGAGTTTATATCACCTGCATAAGTTAAAACAATTTTATACATCGACCAGGAAGAGTTTGATGGGTTGGTGTTGTGATGAATAAACATGCTTTGCGTGCTTTTTTCCGTGTCTCTCCTGTTTCGTGGTGGCTGTGAGCTTTTCCCTGCAGATAACCTTCGATGGCCTCCGAGCCTTCTAGCACACTGGGATTATAGCAGTCAAGACAGCGTTATTTGTTTACCAAAGCTGAAAAAAATTCTAAGCCTGTCACCTTTGTGCTGAACTGCGAGAATGGGAGCTTACATGTATCCTGCCTCACATACCGTGTATTTAAGTCCTTAAGCCCAGGAGCCGTCGATCGGGCCACCCTTACATTCCTCACTATTATAAATACATTAATTCACTATTAGTTTTACTGCTGTTACCCAATAATTTAAGTGTCCACACTTAAAGGGTCTATGTGGAAACTTATAACGGGTTTCCCTATACGATAAGATTTAAATAGAACACACGTTGAGTATAAAAACCCTACATTACATCTTACACTACAAGATGAATAATGTAGGATTAATAATTGAAATCATTGTAAATGGTTTATCTGCAAGACACAATATTTTTCTGCAATCAATTGTCCTTTACATCAAGAAATAGAAATTGCATTACAGTCTTTAATGTGTGCATAAGTACATAATGTTTCTCTAACAGCAGTGAAAGCCTTTATTACTTGGGTCGCGACTGTTCGGACATTTTCAGTGTTAATTTTAGTGTTCTTTTTCTAAGATTTACGCTTAAGAGTGTTATGTAATGACTCTTGAGTAGAACACACACACTCACACATACACACACCCACCCACACACACACACACTTGGGCTGCTGATGTCGGGCCTCTGCTGCACACACACACACACACACACACACTTCCACGGACCTTTAGCGGTTTTCATGCGCGCTTCTCTTTGTTATGCTACTTAGATAGGCTAGAGAAGTTTTTCTAAAGAAAAACATATGCATATTCTTAAATATCAGTATGGGCTTGTTCCATTTAATAATTTATTTATTCATTCATTTAACCTTATTTATTTAGGAAAATACATTGTCCTCTGTGTCCTCTTCAGCTTTTAAAACAAGGGAAGTTTGTGGCAATTGTGAAAAAGTAATTCTTCCCACCTCCAAAATCACAGTTCCAGTTTAACCCCTGGTCAGCATAGGGTTGCTTATATATTCTGTTGATTTTATTACATAATGTGGATTAGAAATAAGTGTTAAACGGAGTTACACTGAATAATGTAACTGATGCGTGGATGAATTTTTTACGCTTACTGTGCGTGTGCGCTGTGTGTATTCGTGTGTGTGTGTGTGCTTCAGTCACATGTGTCCCTTCCCCCGCCTGGTCCGTAATCCCTGTGTACTAGGGGCTTTCCCCCTCTGCACGACTACCTGCCCAAAAGCCTCAGGTGTTCAGAGTAGCTTTGCCTTTCCAAATGCATAGTCCTAATCCTCAGTGGACAAATTATATTCACTGGATAGTGCTTTTTATTATAACCTTATAAACACAGCTTTATATATATTCTCCACAAATAGATGTTATTTTGCAGCTCGAAATCTATTGATAAGTGATTTATTGTAACTTAGTGTCCCTATTTTCATATTTAAAGTAAAATATAAAGGTGTGTTTGTGTATTTCTCCATGCGCGCGCACACACCCAGACGGCTTCCTTAGACACAGAAGTTTTCAAGTGCTCTTTCCTTTGTCACTCTCCCTATCTTAAAAAGAGATGTTATTTATCCTTTCCTTCTAAAAAAATAACATAGCCTATTTTTAATATCTTATGTATATACAGTATGTATGTATGTATGTATGTATGTATGTATGTATGTATGTATGCATGTATGTATGTATGTATGTAGGGAGTTTATTAGTGTACAGTCAACATTGCCTCTATGTAGATTGACTATGAGATTTAATTCTCTGTACTTTTTGTGTGATAGGTGCTTGTAATGTTTAAACTGTTTATGTAAAGACGGGTGTGTTTTCGGAGAACTAGCACAAAGTGTGCGTATATAGAGTTATGCGGAATTCAGTAGGAAATAGCCTATATAAAAATAGTGTACCAGTGATGGCACGATTTCAGACACAGCATAGCACCCACTCTTGTCCAGTAAAGCTCTTGTTAGTGCAGCGCTCTTGTTTTATTGAAATTCGTCAGAGTCTTGACTGCAGTATTTTTCCGCTATGGACGCGTTATGAACTACATGCGAAATGGACACTGCTCTTTAAAGTCTGATATGCTTTTGTTTTCACCATAACCTTTATTCTTCTAAGAAAGTTTTAAACGAGATTATGGAGCTTGACTTCCCTTCAAGAGCATTAGTGACGTCAGGCACTGATGTTGGGCGAGTAGGGCCGTGCAGTCTCTGCACATCAATTCATCCCACTGGTGTTCAGTGGGATTGAGGTCAGGGCTCTTTGTAGGCCAAAGTCATCGCCTAAATCCCGCTTTGGATACGTCAGACAAATGAATAAATATAAATGGAAAATATTTCAAAAAGAAAAGAAATCTTCAGCCTATGTCAAATAGGACAAAATATCTGCCACTGAACACCACGATCTAGTTTGGCTCCATCCATCGCTGAATTAGAACAGAAGATGATCCAAGTCTGCCCTCTGCATTTCAGCAATCGATCTTTTTTCCCTGCCCGCGTGCATACGTTTCCGTCCTCGTCCCTCTCTTTAGTCTTTTTCTCTTTGTCTGTCCGTGTCAGAGGTCAGGAAGTGATGAAATCCCTGTCCCCGTGGCAACAGGCGGCACGTGGACTGAGAGGGTACAAGCAGATGCCTGACCCATGGTAATGTGCATTGATAGGAGAATCAATGAGATATTGATCCACATCCTGGGATTCAGTCTGAGTGTAAGCGAGAGAGATGAAAGTGTTTGCATTTAGAAGAAGAAGAAGAAGAAGAAGAAGAAGAAGAAGAAGAAGAAGAAGAAGAAATGATTGACTGCAAGTTAGAACGACCACCAGAAATGGGAAAATACGAAGGAGCGTAATGCGTGATTGCAAAAACAGAAAATAAATAAAAACAGAAAATAGAATGTGCAAGAATAAGAAAGATCTTTCGGATTGTCTTTCAGTCTCAATATAAGCTAGCACACCTCTTTAAATATGGCATATATCGCACTGTGGATATAAAAAAAAAAGCTTCAAATGGAATCAGAGAGGAGGAGGAGGGATAGGGGAAGAAAAATCAATTTCCTCCGAAAGTGCACGGCCTAATGGTGATCTGGAGGAGAAGTTCGCATTTTTCTCCTAATTGACTCTCAGAGAACATGGAGTTCAGTGCTTAGAGCAGCAGGTCAATAGAGCATTGCAATTAAGTGATGGAGCATGTTCTTTAATTTGGCCCATTCTGGTAATACAAGAAATCAATGGGATTTATAAAAATTCTAAATGTCCTCTTGGAAGCAAAGTATAATTTTATTAAAGTGACTGTCATTTCCCGCAAGGCTGATTCGTGTGCAGTTTAGAGGTAATAGATAATATCCTATATCAGTATATGACAGAAAAAGATTTCGTGTGTTTCACTATTGCCTTTGTGCAAATTTGGGCAACTATGGGCCATTCAAAAACCATCAGAAGTAAGTAAAGAGAGATTTATGCGCGAGGCATGGTCGAGTGCTGTTTTACATAATGGAAAAGGACAATGCAAATTCCTTTCGAGTTATATATATATATATATATATATATATATATATATATATATATATATATATATATATATATATATATATGAGGAGCATCATTTTTTTCTTTTTCCTTTTTTAGCATTTTGTAGATCTGTGTGCAGCCTAGCCTACTGTTCTCCTGGATGAGAGAAGTTACCGTGGTGAATAGCAGGTTTGCATGGCATCTTGATCACTATGGAGACGCACGGGCTTCCCCACAGCACCTCCCTCCAACTCTCTCTCTCTCTCTCTCTCTCTCTCTCTCTCTCTCACCCTACTTGTGAAGTGAAAATGGGAGCCATGGCAACGGCACACACTGTTTATAATATGAAGTCTCACTTAATCACGAGCTGTTGATGGCTTCAATTTGCATGTACATTCTCATATACGTAACGCAACACACCGTCGACAAGAAGAAAGAAACGTAAATTGTTCTTTACATATGCGGCGAGGGTTTTGTTTCAAATCGACCTTGCAGTCTGTTATTTTTATTTATTTTATTTATTTATTTATTTTTTGCTGTTTAATAATTAGGGCTTGATTAGGATACTGGAATACGTAAAATGTAGTAACATAATGACTATTTGCAAATCGACGTTTATAGGAATCAGTTAATTAATCAATGGGATAGTGAATAAAGTTGTTGTTTTTTTTGCACCCTAATAATGTTTGTTATACAAAGGCTATTTGAATTGAGAGTGATTTTTTTTACTAATTAATAAAAAATAGAGAAAAATGTGTTGGTAATTAAAGGCGGGCCTTCATCATATACACTTTCTTAGGGAAATAATACAAATGCCTACTAAAGTTACAAAACATGCATGTTTGATGGTACCACCCCAAGCGACAAGGAAAAGTTGTTTGAAAGTCTTTTAGTTTAGTTTTTCCTTTAAACCAACGCTTTTTAAGTTTATCGTTTCATCTCTCTCAACCAAACGGTTATCTTTTTTGCTTAATTAAACATACTGGCTATTCCATAACTTCTATATGAAGATAACCACTATTATATTTGTAGCCCTTTTTTTCCCCATGTATTTGTATTTATGTATGTTTATGTTCAATACCATGAGCCCTAATTATTAGACAGCAAAGAAAATATCACTGACTACACACATCTTTTTTTAAGAAGTAGTCTGCATGTTAGGCATCTTTCGATTAAAAATCTTGCAACGCACACGCAGCATATGCATTTTCCACCACCAGTCAATTCTGCAGACTGTGTCTTTGATAAGATGGTGAAATAACATTTTCTTGCCTAAGCAGAAGACGGAATGAGGGGAAAACCTGCAGGCCGCGAGACCCCACGCTGGGACGAATAGAGCCAAATGGACTCCTTACCAGGAAATCCATTAAATTAGGGCGCACCACTGCGCCAGAAACATGACCACTGTCTGTTTTTAAAAATTCCTTATTAGCTGTAATTCAGAAATTACAATCAACATGGCCTGAATATAAAATTGGTAATAATAATCATGGTAATGACAGTAATGATATAAAGGCTGGCCAAGCAGGTGATACGAGTCTCGGCAGCCATTGTACGAGTTTGAATACGACGAGCCCCATATTGAAAAGCTCTCTCTCTACTCGCCCTAATGGAGGATAATCTGGCGCTCTGTCCATCGTGAAGCTCTGCCCCCAGGGGAAGGAAGGAGAGAGAGAGAGAGAGAGAGAGAGAGAGAGACGCGGAAGAGGGAGGGAGGGAGGGAGGGGGGAGGTTAATTTGCACATATTAGAGGGGGCAGAATTTCTCATTAAAAAGAGATTGAAGTTGATGTATGCCTGTGTGTGTGTGACACTGTACGTTGGGATCGTGATAAGTCCTTGACAGAACAATGAAACAGAAACGGAGAGTCTTCAGGGTTGAGGTTGGATCTGAATATCACTCCACCTCACTGTTCTTATCACAAGCACCAAAGCATCACACTGACACAACGCTAAGACGAGAATGAGGAGCTTTTTGTTTAAATCAGAAAAAAATATAGATCCACTTTGATGAATAAGAATCTGTGAGTGAACATGTTTTATTGTAGGTGGGATGGTGTGTGGTTCTTTACTACCGAAATACTGCAGTGTCTTGTGGGAGAAAATTGGAGCTTTTTATCTGTTGTTTAGCCTTTCTAGATGCATTAAATGTACTTTGCTGTCTGTATGTGTGCGCGCGCGTGTTTTTATGTCTTAGTGGAAACCACTTGTGCCTACAAGGATAGGAGTATCTGACAATTTTCGTCACGCAGGGACACAAATAAAATCTTCAGAAGAAAGAAAGAAAAACAGAAAAAAAATAAATTAAATATTCATCTGGCTGATCCCCCATGGAAAACTGCTTTTATGCTAAAGGTACTAATATATATATATATATATATATATATATATATATATATATATATATATATATATATATATATATATATATATATATGAAATAGTCAAAAGGTTTACTAAGGTTAAGGGTTATATTTAGGTGTAAGCATAGTATTAATTAGCATTATTAATTTATTAATTATCTCAGTGGATAATAAGCTAAATGTGTGTGTGTCTGTGTGTGTGTGTGTGTGTGATGGTTAAAGTGGGTTTCAACAATGTGCACACTCAGCTTCCCAGTGCACTCTGTGTACTTGATTAAAGCACAAAGAAACTATTATTGGAGGCAACAGCTCTAACTTTAAAAAGAAAGAATTAGAAAAAGAACAAATTTGTTATTTGTGATCATTTAAAAAAAATATATCACATACATATAAAGCATCTAGTGAAAACATTTTGTGTTTAAAATATAATATAGAAAGTATTTAGAGAAGATATGCAATATGCATTGATATAAAAACTTGTATAAGTTATCTATATAAGTGCAAGTCCACTTATATAATTTTCTAGTTATTCAAAAAGAAAATGAACAAAGAAGCAAATAAGTTATATTAATTAAGCAATGTGCTTAATATGAAATGATGGCTGGGATTGCTCTTTGTTTTGTCATTAATTAATATCTTTTCTGCTTCCATAACTTAAAGTGAACTGCATGGTTAGGGCTCTTAGATCATCATATAAATTATTTTGAAACACTTCCAATATGGTAAAAACATCTTTTGTTTATACAATGGAAACAGACTACAATCCAATGCAATCATGAACACAACCATTTATCAGCAATAGTTTCTAAACACACTTGCTGAGCCCTGCTGCTAATGGACTCCTATTTTA